>NW_023425404.1:22558053-23158053 GCF_014108245.1 Pipistrellus kuhlii | reverse complement strand
CTCGTGGTAAGTCCCAGACTTCCCTCCTAACAGTGATTGAAACTAGGAGGGAGAGGAGAGGATGTGAGTGGTTTGGTTTTGTCAGCGATGGACTTGCCCTGCTCAGTGACATGACCCCAGTTGTCCCTTATGTCTGCTGCCCCACTGTTAGCACTGAGCCTGTGGAAAGAGAAAAGGAAGAAGGAAGCATTACTGCAGCAAAGGGCCTTGCTGGTGCTTTAAGTGGAGCGATTTAAACCTTTCGGTCTTCAAATATGTGGCAGTACTGCATCCTAAGTTTTCCTTTCTATTTCTTCTTCATCCCAACCTGATTCTGTACTTGTGTGCACACACAGTTCCCTCACCTGCTTCATATCTTATGGTAGTCCCCAGTGTTTCCTCCATTCCCACTCCCAGTGTACAATATTAATGTCTTTTTAAAAATTAGTCGTACTACCCCTCCTGTCCTTGACTCTTTGATGAAAGACATTATTACTTAAGCATAGTATAATTATTTAGTCTAATGATAGGATTGCAATAATAACTGTTGTGGGAAACTTTTTATAGATACTATCATATTTGAGAATCCACTATACTGAAGTGAGAGATATGTCAGATGTAGGATCCAATAGCTGTTGTGAGAAACTTTTCCTAGATACTACTTTATTTTAGAATCCACTATACTGAAATGAGAGGTGTAGCTGGCGTGGGACCCATTCACTAAGATGTAAGGGCTTTCTTCAACTTAGCTTTTCAAGCATCTCCAAAGTAGTGTTTCTTTCCATCCCATTTTTCAAGAGGATATTATGGCCCTGACATAGTGATTAAGAAGACCTTGCTTCCAATTACTGCTCTGACTTTATTATCTGTAAAGTATGGAAAAACATATGCCTTTTCTGAGCTTGTCTTCTGGGAAGTGGAGGAAAAAATAATACTTTCTCCTAATTTGATGTAATGTTTAAATGAGACTAATAAATGGCCCAATGCCTGGTCCTCATTGGTGCTCAATAAGTGTTATATTAGTACTCTACCCACCTCGGTTACCACTGGCATTTTATAATGGAGTTAGTTCTAATCAGACCATATGTATTATTGGGTAGATAACAGAGAGTGCTATTGTTTTACATGACTGTGTCAAAAAAGTAATATTGGCTGTGTCACTTCCCTACAGGGGTATTATCTGAACTGATTGTGTCACCTCAGCTCTTCTAGACCGGAATTCACCTCTAAGCTTTTCCTACAAGAGAAGCTAGTATTGAGGGAGTATTGTGCATGAAGCTGTTATTTGAATTCCAGTCTCCTGAGTAGATTAACGGGCCTATTACCAACCAGAACTGGTTGGCAAAAAGAAGAGATGGCTCTTGGCAGCACTTTTGTACTTTATAATATTGAATATTTCAGTGTTTTAGCAATCTACCCTCTGCCATCTTCACTGCATACAGACTCTGTTATAAGTGTTAATGAGGATGTTCAAAATAGAAAACTGAAACCTGCTCCCAAAGAGCTGACAGTTTCAGTAGCAAAAGGGGGCCAATAAAGGTATAATGCACCAAAGGAAGAAGCACAGCCCACTTATGCTTAGATTGCGTGTAAATGGGTTGTGATGGTGTTGGTATTGGTGATGGAGGAGGATGGTCAAGGAAAACTTTCTGGAGAAAGTGAGTTGTGAGGAGCGATTGAAGGTGAGAAGGGAAGTGGAGGGGATCAATATTAATGACAGTCTTAGTCATCTTAAGCTAGATTTTTCTGTAGCAAAACCTAAGTGGTTACAGCAGCAAATGAAACCAGTGTGGGTCAACTGTGGTTCTGCTCCTCTCCATCTTCTATCCAAAACCCAACCCTGCTAGAAGAGGAAAGAGAGACATGATACTTCAGGTGGTGAATATGTAATACAAAATATAGATGATGTATTGGATAATTGTAGACCTGAAACTTTTATAATTTTATTAACCAATGTCACCCCAATAAATTCAATCAAAAAGAAAAAAAAGACATGGTAAACTGCAAGTAGGTTCTAAGCTTGCGCTTGGAAATGACACATGTCACTTCTGCCCACATTTCTTTGGCCAAGGCAAATCACATGGCCACTCCTGAGTTCACAGGGCAGGGATGTGTCATCCTTCAGTAAAGACTGGCACCATAAGTCACATGGCCAAGCCTGAGGTCATTGGTGCAGGTGGAGGACACAGTCTTCTCCTGTCGAGGGGCAGTGAACCACTGCCATGATTGGCCGCCAAGACGAGCAATAATGAGGCATTGGCAGGCTTGGTTTATTTCCCAACTTAATGCATTTTAAAATCAATGTCAACCTAAGAAGACAGATGTTGTTGATAGGTGAAGCTCTCCTTGGTGTTTGTGGAGCTGGTGGGCAGAGCTTGTACCCTCAAAGCATCCACATCCACTGTCCTTTCTATCATGTTCTGTCATCCTCCCCAAATAAGACCTGAGCCAGGGCCTGTGTGGTGGCAGCTCCGTATACATCTTGAAGACAGCTCATTGTTGTGTCTTCATAAGGGAGAAAATTCATGTTCTGCCTTAGTGATGTCTTCATTCTGTGTGAAAATTGCCTACAGCTGTTAGTTGTTAAAAAGCCAATGCCAAACCAGAACTTGAGGCTGAAACCATTGGAAAACAAATTATCTTGAGGTTTGTATCTGTCCTGGTGAGTAACAGATGAATTCTTGTCTACTTCTGATTTTAGGGACTTAGACCACAATCTATCTAACTGCCAAAGGTGTCCTGGGACCAGGAAGTGAACTCAGAGCCACTGGAAACCTCTGCCCTGGATTCTCTTGAGCAGTTGCAGAAGCAGTTCTGCCTCTGCCACTTCCCAGGAGAGGGAGGCCATGTGGGAAGGTGGAGAGTGCATGGCCTCTGGGGTCAGACCACTCTGCAACTTGCAACTTAGCTAGCTTCTTTCAGGTGATTTCTGTTGGAATTTGAGTTTATTTTCTTATCTGTAAAAGAGGGGATTATACTTCCTCTCCTGTAGGTTGGTATGAAGATTAAAGCAGATAATGTCTTTTAAAGGGCTGACACCTAGTAGGTGCTATACATCCCACATCCTAGTGCAGGGAGGTAATTCACGTGTTTTCTGGGCACAACACTAAGCATATATCCCGGACGTTTCCTTTACTTGAAAGCTAATCTGTGGGCTGTGAGCGAGCCAATGTGGATCCCAACTTTCAGGCCATTTTACCTTTGTATCTGTTGGAAAGCATCTCATCAGAGCTGGTTGTTGTAAGCTAGTTTCCTTGGCCTTGTCAGATGAGATACTCATTTAATGTTTTTAAAAGTGATGCTAAGTAGGTTACTTTCAGAATAGCTTACTGCAACCTTATCATCTCATAAATAAAGCAGGCCTGCATGGGAGGTCAGCCACGTGAATCTTTAAAGAAGGTGGGCAGCAAGGAGTGCCTTGTTCTCCAGCAGGTTCCCTGCCACAGCAGGAGAAACAGAATCAACCCAATTTTAGGAAGTAGTGATTTCTGGAGGTCCCAGTCCCACACTCTGCCTATTTAAAAAAATAATAATAATAACAACTTTATTGAGATATAATCCACATGCCATATAATTAACCTATTTGAAGTGTAGAGTTCACTGGCTTTTAATATATTTACAGGATTGTGCAATAAATTCAGAACATGTTTATCACCCCCAATAGCACTGTCACTCCCCATTTTTCCCCAACCTGACCATCTTTTGGCAACCACTCTCTGTTTCTGTGAATTTGCCTTTTCTGAGCATTTTATAGAAATGAAATTATGTAATATGGGATCATATGTAATCATTTGTGACTGGCTTCTTTCACTTAGTATAAATGTTTTCAGGCTTTTTTTTTTATCCTTATTGTAGCATGCATAAATACTTCATTTCTTTCTATTGCCAAATAATATTCCAGTGTAAGGACATATTACATTTTGTTTATCCATTTATCATCGATGGACATTAGGTTGTTATCAGTCTATCATGAATTATGCTGCTATAAACATTCATTCACAAGTCTTTGTGTGGAAATATATTGTACTTTCAATTATCATGGAGTAGAATTGCTGGGTCATATGAAAATACTGTTTAACTTTTGAGGAACTGCCAGACTGTTGTCCAAAGTGGCCGCACCATTTTACATTTCCATCAATAAAGTGTGAGGGTTTCAGTTTCTCCACATATTTGCCAACTCTTGAGAGTTTGCGTTACCTCTGCTAACCATACATTTTACAAAAAAATAGCAATATCTTTTTTCCTTATTACCTTCCTTGCCTCATCTTTGTCTCAGGCACAAGTGAGAATCATAACCAATCTGAGAACCAACACCCATCCCATAAAATAAGGTTCAGCTGAAGTCTTGTCTTTTCTATAGGCTTTTAAAGATCTTAGGTGATCCCCACCAACCTATTTGAAGAGTTCTAGGCATGACAACTCTATACACTGTTTTTACTCAAGCAACTTTTCCATGTTAATGTTAGTAATAGGATATTTCTTTGGGATGAACAGAAGAATGTGCCATTAATTGGCAGACCAATTCTTTTTATCTGTGTGTTAAGTGCCTACTCTGTGCCAGGCCCTGAAGTAACTGGTGAACAAAATAGACATGGTCATCCTAACTGGTTTGGCTCAGTGGATAGAGTGTCGGCCTGCAAACTCAAGGGTCCCAGGTTCCATTCCAGTCAAGGGCACGCACCTTGATTGCAGGCATATACCCATTAGGGAGTGTGCAAGAGGCAGCTGATTGATGTTTCTCTCTCATTGATGTTTCTAACTCTCTATCCCTCTCCCTTCTTCTCTGTAAAAAATTAATAAAATATATTTTTACAAATAAACAAACAAACAACAAAACAAAACCATGGTCCATGACTTTGAGGGGCTGGTGAGGGAAATAGGTAATTAAAGACACACAGTCTTACCCAATATGACCAGCCACTATGAGATGGGGTATGCTCAAGCAGTACATTTTGCTGGAAATAACCTGTATTCTCCCCCTCACTGTCCCCATCCCCCATCCTTTTTTTTTTTTTTTTTTTTTTTCTAAAGAGAAATTTCCACTCACAGGTCCCGTTTCCTTCACCTTTAACCCTCTTGCTAGGGAGTAACAGTGCCAACTTCTCTTCATTCTCAGTTTCTCTCCAGTTCTGTATTTCTCTAAAAATCAACCTACTTTCAGAAAACACATATTCTGTGACCTGATGTGCTATAAATGTCATAGGAATGATTCCCCTTTGGGAGTTCTGCAGTTGTGCAGCTACCCTTGTGATTGGTGGTGAAGGTCTAGTTCTTCATGAAATCTCAGCAAGCCCATTTGTCTGCAGATAAAGGTTGATTCTCCCAGCTTTTTATTTCCATTTGCTGATTCCTTAGTTTAGCTTGCAGATCATTCCAAACTTGCTGGGGAAAGAGGATACTATTTACTGACACCAACTCCCAAGCCCCTCAGGCACCTAACCCAGTGTGAAAGGCTTCCTGGAGGAAGTGACATTGACTGTATGACATGAAAATCAAAAAGGAATTATTGAGGCATAGATGAGAGAAAAAAGTGCCTGTGACCATGAGAATAGCATGCATAAGTGCTGGGAGGTGAGAGAGAAAGTGTGGAAGATTCAAGGAGATGAAAGTTCATAGAGATGGAGCATGAAATAGGAGGCTCTGAGCACTGGGGGTTCTGAGAAGTGAGCCTGGAAAGGGTGATGGGGTGGTTGTATTGTTGGTTAAATTATTAATCTCAGACTTTTTTTTTGAACCAGAGGAAAGTACCTCTGCTTTAAAAAAAAAATTTTTTCCCCCAGTGAACTAAATATACCAAAGTGTTTTGCCACCTGGTTATATTACAAAACATGATTGATTTTTGCCTTCTCTGTGAAGTTTTGGTAAGTTTAGTAAAAAGTGTTATATCTGCCAGAGTAAATTCTGAGTGTGTTTCCTTTGAGTCCAGTTGTTAGGTGAAATGCCTTCTTGTTACAATTCATACCTCTTCTGGCTACTTTAATTTTGAAATAAAATTACTAGAAGTTCCCTTTCCCTTTTCTACTCAATGCATAGGCTCCTGCATACACCAGGGGTTGATGAACTAAGGGTTTCCTACAGAATATTCTCTGGGAGCAGTGATATTGGACTTGATTTCTCCTCTCAGGTTTCCTCTGCTCTCTTGTCTTGTGAAACTTATAATATCCCACTGCTTTTCCTGGTGAGATTTTAGGTGAGAAACAGACAAGTCTGGTTATTATTTTTGAAGTGTACTATAGTAAGTCACATGTCTTACAACACACATGTTGTATACCTGGAATCGGTTTTACAACTGATTAGAGGGAAACTTTCATTTCTAATACTGTACATCACTATGAATTTATAGCTAGTTGGAAATAATACGTAGTATGCCCCAAAATTTTTTTAAGCCTAAAATAATACCAGTTCTACTTTCCATGTTTTGTTTTGTATGGGTTTTAAAAAATATATATTTATTGATTCAGAGAGGAAGGGAGAGAGAGGGAAAGAGATAGAAATATCAAGGATGAGAGAGAATCATTGATTGGCTGCCTCCTGCACACTCCCTACTGGGGATCGAGTCTGCAGCCCAGACATGTGCCCTTGACCAGAATTGAACCTGGGACCCTTTAGTCCACAGGCCCACTGAGCAAAACCAGCTAGGGTTCCATGTTTTTGTTGTTGTTGTTAATCTGCCTTTTTCCAAACCTAATTGTTAGTCCGCCATTTATTTGGCCAATGGGTCTCATGTTCTGGAATAATATAGTGTTGTGCCTTTCAGGAAACGTTAAAATATTTTTTAAAAACTTACTGAAAAATTCATTACCAGTCATGAATACTATTTATACCATTTATACTATTGAGGATTGTCAACAGAAGTTAGAATCTCAATGAGGAAGGTAGTGATGATGGATTCTGTAGAATGATGGCAAGATTTGTATCTTCATAAATATAATTGCTTACTGTAGGCCCATTTTATTAAGTACTAAGGACATTCTTAACATTGTAGCCAGCATAGAATTTGAGAAATGAAGATAGAAGGAATGAGAGAATTTAGTTGATGTATCAGAGTTAGATGAATTCATAGTCAAGGTAAGCTGTGCCAAGTAAACTCCCTTGGGGATCTATATCAGTAATCTCTTCATTTTTTCAGCATATTCTGAAGTCACTTTGGTATGAAAGAATCTACAGGAACCCAAATTAGTCTCATGAATTTACCAGCATACAAATTTTGTTCTTTTACTAGCTATGTGAATTGTTACCCATCTTCTCAGGCTGCCAGCATAATATTTTATTATTACTAGGGCTATTTTAAGATTTCTTTAATAAAAATTTTAAAAAAGCCTTCCGTTTTCACCAGAATTAATTGTTTCAACACTTTTATCTCTTTATTTTTAACACTTTCCTTTTATACTAAGACCATAATTAAGAATAAAAAGTTTCTGCCTTGCTGGTGTGGCTCAATGGTTGAGCTTCGACCTATGAACCAGGAAGTTGAGGTTTCCTGGTCAGGACATATGCGCAGGTTGTGGGCTGGATCCCAAGTTGGGGGCATACAATAGATAGCCAATCAATGATTCTCTCTTATCATTGATGTTTCTTTCTATTTCTCCCTCTCCCTTCCTCTCTGAAATAAATAAAAATATGTGTTTTTTGTTTTGTTTTGTTTTTTTAAAGAATAGAAAGTTTCTCACAGGAGCTATTGTTCAGCTCCTTGTCTTCAAGAAAGATGAAAAGATTGGGTAGCAAGAACATACAATTTAAACCCGATTGAAGAAAAAAAAGAAACTGGTTGTAAGGAGCCATAATTTAAATCTATTGTTTCTTAATTAGAATGTGAAGGATTGCTAAGCAATTAAGCAGAGGAAATCAGACTTCAAAGATATAGAATAGTCTCAAAGTTTCAATTTCTGGAAGCTAGAAATCAGGGTCTAATGGAGGAATTGATATGAAAATTGTTCTATTTCTATGAGGTTACACATTTTTATTTGCTAAACCTATAAAGGTCAAAAGAAAAAATTCTGTTTAGTAAAGGACATGATTAGTTGACAGAGAAGAAAAAAAATGTTGGATAGATTTCTTCTTAACACCGGCATTTTTGGATAAATCAACTCGATGAATACATAGAAAAATATTTAGAACAGCATGGAAATATGCAGTATATCACAAAGGGAAGTGGGAATGTAGATATGGGCTTAAGTGCTAAAATTCCTATGAAGTCGATGTGAGCTGCTGCCAATGTACAGTCAATTTAAATATGACGAAAAATGATCTCAAACCCAAAACTTGGTAAATAAGTTACTTTGACCCTGAGGTCAACTGATGGCTGTGATACAGTGTGCTGTTGTTGGTATAGGTGGTTCAGAATCAAAGTACGGTTGGCAGTAGACCTTCATCCCTGGGGGCAGCACACATTTCTTTGTTCTGACTGAGGTCCTGTCTGCTTAGAGTCAGTAAGATGGTCAACACGGCTTTTTAAAGTTAAAACCCCAAAGCCATTTAATTCCTTGTATTTTTAAGTTTATATTTTATCTCACTAAGATTATCCCAATTGTCCTTTTCTACAGGCTGTCAAATTTAGATTTTGATTGCTTGTTGCATACTTTGTTGTCAATCATTACCTTTATTTCTGGGTGCTTCTTAATTTAAATTACAGGGATTGAAGTCGGGGGCCTTGGAGAGATGGAGGAAAGAAACCATTTTTTAAAATACAAATACTGCAAAATCATCTCTGAACTTAATATTGTTATTAAGAAAATGGTTGTCCCATTGGCCCTGATGAATTTCATTACTATGAGTCTTAAAAGAGACTCTGCGCAGCATGTCCTACTTAGTTTTTGCTTACAATTTAAAATCTGATTATTTAACTTAATCCTCAGTCTACCATGTACAAACTACACAGAGTCGACATACTGTCCTGACTTTCCAACTCTCTACATGTCCCCATATAAACCAGTATATTTAAAAGACTTGGAGAAAAAAATTGATCTCTATTAGTGTGGTTTAGGCAATCTTTCAAGTGTCATTTTGAAAATGTGTTTCAGTAACAGCTGGAACAGTCTGGTAGTTTCTACAAATAACTGGACATGAGATCATATACTGATACATTAGGATACATCTAAACATCATTTGCCTTTACAGAACATATGTCACCTGTGGAAGATAAATACCTAATATGTGGATGGTATACTTTCTAAACTCTCCTCAACTATTATTTATTTATTTATTTATTTATTGCTGTGCTTAGAATTCTCCTCTCCCCCACCTTTAATTCCCAGAATTTTTCTGGAATTTAAAACTGTTTATTCATGCATATTATAGAAGCCCAGTACCAGCTTCATCTTTTAGTTATGATTTTCTGGCTCATGGATATGTATATATATATATGTGTGTGTGTGTGTGTGTGTGTGTATGGTGTGTGTGGTTTTTAAAACCAGATCCCTGAGAAAGTTGAATTTTTCCCTTTTATCTGATGTTAAATAAATCCACTAGAAACATCCTACAGCTGCTAGTTGTTTATTTCATTACACAGTGTAACATTTAAGAACTAAACTAAACCAAATGACGGAAAGCTCACTCTAGTTGTTTCAGGAAAGATGGGCATTTGTTGGATGTAGAAGAAAAAGTCAGATGTGCTTTGCCATCATCTAAACAATCAGACAGTTTGAGTTTGTTCCCATGGGGACATACATTATGTTAAATTCACTGTGCATATGCACCCTTGCATCTTCAGAGGGTAGAATGGCACACAGGCTTTCTTATTGGCTATTATACCGTCAGGATTCCCAGGGCCTGGAACAGTGCCTGGCCCAGAGTAAGTGCTCAGGAAATGCTTATGGCATGAATGAATAACTAATTACTGAAGGATAGCTCATGAGATGCTCAGTGAGTATTTGAGTGAATGCATGCTTCTTTTAGCAGTTGGGTTTGTATTTTGGATTATTGTCAAAGTAAAAGTGACAGATTTAGACTGGTCTCTGCATTCTTCCTGCACCCCATCACCTATTGTCATTCTCTTTGCTCATCTTCATTTGAAGGTCACTTACTATGGAGCACCAAAGTGGCTGGTAAATTAAAAGGATAAGAGTGACAATGTTGAAGAAATATTTTCTGTCCTTAATATCTCTACCATATAGTATATGGTAAAATAAATAAATAATAGATCAATGTGGGAAGAGACTCGTTGTACTAGATATCTTTTGACACCATTAAAACAAAGATGTCACCTAAGCTGCCAAACAAGCCTCTGGAGGTCATGCTGAGCAGGTGTGGAGGGGCTGGCAAGAGCAGTGCTGGTGTCACTGAGGCAGGTGGTGAGTGTGGAGTTGGCTTCACAATTGCCTACTGATGATTTCTCATCTGTCACTTTACAGCTGGGTCTGTATCCCAGGAGACAAAGTCCCTCCTTTTAATTAGGAAAACACTGCTTAGAAATCCTCTCAATTAAGCCTTGTCAACAGAGGCTGTACTAGATTGTAGGTGTAAACACTGGAAATTGGGGTGACTGGATGGATATTGAAAGATGATTTTAACATATGTTTAAAACATTTATTTTAGATTACTAGAAAATTGCTGGCAAGGCAAACTAATTAAAAGTTAAAGTTACTCTGATGAGCTTCTAGTTAAAATACACAAAGAAGCTAAATAAGAAGCTTAAGAGTTAGCAGCAGACTTTGTCTAACAAATTGGGTATAGTTTGCATTGCCTACTATTAAAAGCAGGAAGGAAAATAGTATAAAACACCCAATCATTGGTAGTAAAAAACCAAAAATTATTTCTATTTAGTCAGCCTTTGCCTGTGGGATTTCTCAAGTTTTATTTTTCTATATTGAAGGAAGACATGTCTATCAGACACAGAGCATTACTGTGTAGGTGGTGGTGAGTCATGTTGTGGTATTTCATGTAATGACTAAGAATGTTGGCAGAAATCTTACAGGCTGAAAACCTGTAAGGTTTGGTCTCTGAACACATCCCTTTTGAAATTTAAAACTGTTGTTTTCCATATATGTCTTTCTTGACTGGTAGGAGCAGCTAATAGTTCACAGAGTGTACCTCTATTTAGTATGACAAACATCTTATTTAACTTTCAGATTCCAAACTATGACTGAGAAGATAAAATACTGTTCTCAGGGTCATTGTGGTTAAATTTTAAGAGCTATGTTGGCAATTCACGACTCCTGGATGTAATGGTCATTTGCTATGCTGGGGTTGGATGTTCATAAATTTAATGAATTATCATAGCCTAATAGTACATTTTTCCCATACTGCCAAAGTGGCACCCTTCAGCCCACCATATGCCTTGCCTGGCCTTTCCCCTGATGACGTATTTATTACCGGGTTATATGACTTGAGGTCTGGTCACTTGCCCCTTGAAAGGTTTGACTTGTTTCTGATAATGTTGAGTTGTAGGATGGGAGGAGAGGGTTAAATCTGGATGGGGAAAGCCAGCATTACCAATTAGTGGTGGGTGTATTTGAGGTAAACCTGAGGGTGGCTGCCTGCTGGGCATGTGGGAAAACTTTGGCATGTGGTCAGGTTAGGATGGACAAATAGGGCTTGTTTGCTGTAAGCAAATACTTGGTATATTTAATTTGAAGGAGAGAAGTTAGCCTTGTCTGAGTAATAATATGATCAGAAATTCTGTGAGCTCTCTACATTGAGTCAGAACCATTTAAAAGTAAAACAGACATAAAACTCAAACCACCAAAAACACAAAACAAGGAGTTGATTGTCAGGTGATTCCAAGGACCTATCTTAGCTTCTCCCTCTCCTCATTTTTCTTCTCCATTCCCCCGGCATTAATTACAGATCCTCCCACCTATGAATGTAAAGAATTAGCTTAATTCATTGGAAATAGAAATCCTGAATTCCTTTATACGAGCTTTCTCTTGGTAGCTAGAAACTTCTTGGCTCACTGAAATTTATTGATTTGGTAGATTTTCAAAGAATGAATGCTTTTAATATTGCTTTGGAGGTTTTAGAAATAATCCAATTTTTTATTTAGTTCACATTACTGAAAAGAAGTTTTCAACTCATTCAAGGGCCTTATTGTATATTATTTCAAAATTCCTTCCCTTACTTTATCTAGCAAATCAGTCCATTTCCTGAGATTTGTTTGTACCGTGCTAATTGTTTTCTGATTTATGTAGATTTCTCAGTAGAGCTGCCTGCTTACTCCAGGACATAGGACTAGTGAGATTTCTTTGTACCAAAGCTTTTAGGTAGGGCTTAATAATGTGGTGTGTTAGGGATAAAGCCTCGGACTTTAGTTCCCACAGCTGGACTTCTTTTCAAGTTCCTTTCTTTTTAATAAAAAATATATATGTACATATATAATTAATACATTTACTCTAAGATATTATAAATAATTTTATAGAGATATGACAAATATAATTAATTTCTTCTCCAAGAAGAAGGGTTTTGTTGGTTGGTTTTTTAGAAATTTGAACTTGCTGTGGAGAGGAATGATACTTGGCAAAAGTGTTTCTTCTTTCATCACTCACTATGTCATTTTCCTTCAGCCAACTTTAAAAAATATCTAATAACATGAAAAAATAAATTCTATGGCCAATGAATGGAGATAGGCCATGCAAGTCTAACGTGTAGTGGCAGGAACTAAATTTGTTTTGTTTATCTTTGCATTAATCAACTGCCAGACCCCAAAACAAGTGAGCATGTGATCAAAAGTCCTAAAATGTGTTGCTGTTGGAGGAAGAGAAGGTGAGGTGGGGCAGGTTGGCAAGGCCATATTATGAAGGGTCTAGACCTACCAGCTAAGGAATTTGGACTTTATCCTGAAAAGAAAGGGACCTGTTGAAGCCTTCTGTCATCTTGTCTTCCTAACTAGATTCTAAATTCCATAAAATCAGGGTCCGTTGTTCATTTTTGTATTCTTTATAATGTCTGGCCATGGTTCTGGAATAGGTAGGACAGCAAGTAAGTGCTGATTGATCTCTAAGGCAGTGATAATCTCTTGAGTCTTGCATGCTTGATTCAGCCATATTACCAAAATGGATGAGTCAGAGCACAGAAAGTTTTGGAATGGAGGAGTGGGGGTCTTATTGCATCCTGGACATTGTGCCTCGGCACCCCCAGTTATTGTTTAATTTAATCTGTGTCACTCTCCTTGTTCAGAAGCTGCAAATGGCCTCTGAGTGCTCTGAGGATAAAGAACCAAAGTTCTTAGTGGCCCTCAAGGCTGCTGTTCTCTGTCTGCAATGTTTTTTTTTGTGTTTGTTTTTTTTAAACCTATTAATTCCTAGCCGTCTCTCAACTCTCACTTTCCTTCCCTAGAACAGCCCTCACTGCCCCACCTTTCCCCCAAATAAGTGGGCCCTTGAAGCTCAACTTCCCATGTGATCATCATGTGATATTTGATTTCCCTTCTGCCTGCTCAAGAATTTGAGCTCTGTAATACTATTTTGTTCTCTGTATCTAGCACAATGCCTGACATTTAGTAGAAACACTTTTTTGGTTGCATGAATGAATCCTTGAGATAACTGTCAGACATATATTATCACTAATTTTTCAGGAGAAGAAATTGAAGTTCAGAGGTTAAGTCACTTGTTCAAGTTTGCTCAACCCATGGAGCCAGACCTGGAATTCAGGGATGTCTGACAACAAAATCCTCCTCCTTCTGCTAACAGAAAGCATGCGTTTTCATATTTGTATCTGTGTCGTGATTCGGCCTAACTGTTGAATGATCGATAGAATGAACAGTCTCTGATGCTTAAGAATGTGGGCTCTGTAACCAGACAGTCTAGACTCAAGTTCCTCCTCTACCTTTGTTACCTTAAATAAGTTACTTAATCTCTGAATTCAGCTTCCTGGAAAATGAGGTAATATTACCCACTTAATAGGATTGCTATGAGGATAAACTAAATTAATTCATATAAAATTCTAATACTAAGTACACAGAATATGTTCACTAATTGCTAGTCGTTACTGTTACCAGTATCCATGAATTCCTTCCCTTTTTTTACTGTAATCTAAAATTATATCCAGAGACCCTATAGCAATTTTTAATTTATTTTATGGAAATTCACTTCTTACATGAAACCATCTGCTCCTAAGTCCTTATTCAACTGTGTTCTCTTAATTTTAAATTGGTTATTTCTGTGTCACTTCAGAAGCAGAAGTTTTTTACCTATAACAGAAAAATGTGGTAATATTAATACCCTTTGCTGTGAATATTTTGATTTTAGGATTCACATTTCTTCACACCTCAGCTCAGTTAGCAAAAACACAATGCCATAGTGTAGTAAAGGATGCAGCATTAATAACACTGTTCGCTCTCTTACAAATCACAAACCTTTCCCCAAACTAGGCATGAGATTATCAAACTATTAGATAACTAACCTGACTCTCTTCCCCCCAAGAAATCCTAATTGTTGGGAAGTGATTTATGTCACCATTATTTCCCTCATTCATCAATAGATGAAAGCAGGTGTGTGACTTACAGGAAATTAAAAAAGGAAGGAAGGAAGAAAAATAATTACTTCACATATATTATAGTTGCATGCCAAAATTGTAACATTTTTAGCATATCCCTCATAATGGAACTTTCTCTAAATATTGTTCTTTCCCTCGTTGTTCATTGTTGAAATTCTTAACTAGCTTTTTTGTAGTTAGTATATAATAGCATGTGGGTGTGTTTTAGTGACTTAACTGTTATCCTTTTTTTTTTTGTATTATTGATTCCAGAGAAATGAACGGGGGAGGGGGGGAGGGAGAGAAGAAAAGAGAAAGAAACATCTATCATCAGCCCCTTTCCCTTCCCCCCCTACTTCCCCCCCCCCCCACACACACACACCCACTGAGGATGGAACCAGCAATCTGGGTATGTGCCCTGACCAGGAATGGAACCTGCCATCTTTTGGTGTACAAGATGATGCTCCAACCACCTGAACCACACCAGCCAAGGCTGTTTACCTTGTTAAAGAAGATTTGTTTAAATGTACAAATGTCCCCACTGCCCTCCCCCCCCAAAATCAGGCATTGCTGCATGCTTAATTGGTGTTTTTAATCCTCACAAAAGCCCTATAAGAGAAATAATATGCCCACCCCAGAGATGAGAAAGTAGAAGTTTAATGGGACTAAGAGCTTCCCTGGGAAGCCGGCATGTATCAGGCCCAGAGTGGCTAGGCCCTGGGTGTTAATAAGATAGAACATCAGTGGATAACCAGAAGCAAGCTTGGCAAAGTACATGGAAGACCTTCAGGGCTGGCTGAGGAATGCATGATTCATTTTGTAGGTCGTGTGGAATGAATGAACTTTTTAAATTGGGAGCTCAAAACAGCACAGGTGCTCGGTTTTTAAGGTGGTGGTTTTAAAGTGTGGTCCCCGAACTAGCTGCAACGGCAACACTTGGAAACTTATTAGAAATGAAAATTCTTTTTTTTTTTTTTTAAATATATTTTATTGATTTTTAACAGAGAGAAAGGAAGAGAGATAGAGAGCTAGAAATGTCGATGAGAGAGAAACATCGACCAGCTGCCTCTTGCACACCCCCTACCGGGGCATGTGCCCGCAACCAAGGTACATGCCCTTGACCGGAATCGAACCCGGGACCTTTCAGTCCGCAGACCGACGCTCTACCACTGAGCCAAACCGGCTTCGGCAGAAATGAAAATTCTTATTCTTCCTCTCACCTGCTCAGTCCTAAACACTGGGCGTTCAGTGATGCAAGGAGTCCTCTGGGTGATGCTGGTGCTGGCTCAAGTTTGAGAATTCACTCCTTAATGAGTTCGAGCCTTGCTGTGGAGGGAGTGCAGGGCAAGGAGGGACACATGAAGGCTATTGCCAAAAGCCAAAGGAGGGGTTATTAGAGCATAAGTTTGGGTGGTTTCATTGGAAACGAAAAAAGGAAAATCATGAGACATTTTAGGAAGAAATAATAGGACTTGATGATGAAATGGGGTACGAGTATGAGATAGGAAGGCAGTATTCATGTGTGGCAGAATTGCCTATGTACACCAAAGGCATTTAAAGTGGGGACTGTTTATACTCCTCAAGAATCTAAGCCTAATTGTGCATTAATTTATAGCATCTTTTTATAAGCCTTAACACCCACCAATCTGCCACGTTCAACTAGATAACTTTCCCTGTAGAATAACAAAGGGCCAAATGCTCAATACCGACTGCGGATTGAGTTATCAACTGCCAAGAACTTTCCTCTAAGCACTTTATATTCATTATCCCATTGTTGTTACTCATTAGTTATGGATGTTTATAAATTGCCTTTCCTTGGTGTCCAATCTAAGCTGCACACCACTGTAAAGTTAACATTTCCAGACACTGGTCTGAGAGGCCAAGAGTCTGGGCTCTGGAGTTAGACAGCTCTGGGCTGAAAACCCAGCCATTCCTTTACCAGGTGTGTGGTCTTGAGCAAATTACTTACCCAGTCTTCTGCCTCAAGTTCCCTTGACTGTATTAAACAGGGATTATTATTATTACAATGAGGATGTGATGATGAGTGGAACTCTTAGGGTTGCTGTGAGACTAAATGAGAACATGTTTGCACCATGCTTGGCAGGAAAGGTACTGAATAAATGTCAGTGGAATTTACTGCGATGAAGATGTCACTCCCTTGCTCAGAACCTTCATGGGCTTTCCTTTGTCAGGACAATTATCCTCTCAGCCTGGCATTTAAGACTTTCCACAAACTGGTTTCTCTACCTCTCAAAGCTTTTGTGTGATGATGCTTTGCATAATCCCAGTGTTTCAGCCAAGCTGTCATGTGTCCCCCTAACACACCAAGTGTGTGACCATACCCCGGCCTTTGATTCTGTTCTTTCTCTCCTCTAATCACATCCAATCCTAAAGGGCCCAGCCTGATACTCAGTGTTTATGGAGCCATCCCTAGCAAACCCTGATCTGTAATATGATGAATCCTTCCAAACCTTAGCACCTATTGCCTTTACTGATCAATGGGCCTTCGCAGCAGTGCACATGGCTCAGGATACTTTAGTCCATCCTCTGCCCACTTCCCGTACCCTTCAGTAAATGCAGTGCCTCATCCCTAGTGCTGTGCTTGGTGCCAAGCTCCATGCCAGGATGTGCTTTCTTTCTTTTTTTCTTTTCTTTTTTTTAATATATTTTACTGATTTTTTACAGAGAAGAAGGGAGAGAGATAGAGAGCTAGAAACATCGATGAGAGAGAAACATCGACCAGCTGCCTCTTGCACACCCCCTATTGGGAATGTGCCCACAACCAATGTACATGCCCTTGACTGGAATCGAACCTGGGACCTTTCAGTCCACAGACCGATGCTCTACTACTGAGCCAAACCGGCTTCGGCAGGATGTGCTTTCTTGATAGTGGAAACATGCACCTTAACTTAGCCTCTTGGTTTTTTCTGAGTTCATTTAAATGTATATTGATGTGTTTGTTTTTTTCTCTCCCTGGTGATGCTGATAACTTCCTCGTAAATTATTTCTGAAATACTAATTATTATTTTTCTTCTCAGGATGAACTCGACCTCACAGACAAACATAGGGAGGCCATGTTTGCACTTCCAGCTGAGAAAAAATGGCAAATATACTGTAGCAAGAAAAAGGTAAGACATACCTTGACTCTATGGTTAAGTGGAAAATTATCATTTTTAATTCCCTTTGCTCTCCTGTGTCACCGCCTGTTTATAATGTGCAAACCAGATTGACCATGTTCTGCTGTGACCTTGGTGCTCCCTTCAGCCAAGAGACAACTCCTTGGATATTGTTTTTATCAGCATTTCACTGGACACCACTTTCCTGCCTTGTACCTGTAACGTTTACTCATAATCCTGTACAACTGAGACCCAAAATAACATTGGCTTACACAATGACAAAGTCCCCGCCCTGCTCTTTATGTAAAAGTTTATATATAGGTAGTTTAGGGCTAGTATTGTGGGGTCACATCCTCTATGACCACCTTCTAACAACTTTTCATTTCACCACCTCTAAGGCCTTGTCCTCATGGTGGTTCTCCAGCCATTTCACATTCCTAAGACTGGAGGAAAGGGAAGAGGGAAAAACTTCCCCCCTATGCTCTTAGGGACATGCCCTGGAGTTATGCATATGAATTCCCCTCACCTTCCACTGTTAGCAAATGGCCACACCTCACTGCAAGGAGCACAGTCTTTATTCTGGGTGGTGACCCCCACTTAAAAGCTGGGGGGTCTCTTACCTTCAGAGAAGTGGAGAGTGGGTATTTGCAGCAAAACCCCTAAAGCTTATTTCCTAGCATCCACGGTGTAAGCATTGCCCTGAGGACTGGAGCTCCTGCAGTCAAGTTCAGTCTGCCATCCTTTAAACCCTGGCAGATTCTTAGACTACTCCTACTCCATTTTTGGAACCTGCTCATGGCCATCTTTAGCCACTTTCCCTTCTGTTCCAATGGAGACTTGAATCAAGCTGGGATAGCACCCAGGAGAAACGTTACTTCTGTCTAACAGGCAGTGGACACGCTGAGTACTCACTGTTGTCCCAGGGAAATAAGAGCGAACTACAACAATCCAGTATCTTTTCAAGACATGGTATCAGTCAGGGAAGCCTTTTCTCGGGTGATTGGGGCCTCCATTTGCCCACATGCTGTCTCTTAGCACTTGTCTCCTCTTCACTGCCTGTGTAACTGGCATGCCACCCTCTAGAGCCGTTCTCTTACTTGAGTCTGCTGGTGCCCCTCTGCAACCAGACTTGATGTTTTGGCACTGTTTTACTCCTCTCCATAATTCAGCTTCTGATACTTTGAAATGAATGTACCACTGATGAGTGAACCACAAGTTATCATTACGTTAAACTGAACTGTCAACATTTTGAAGCACATTTAATTTTCCATCTGAGCAGTTATACTATGTGTGGGTTTGGTTCCGGGACTCTTGCTGACAGACATATCCAGCTGTAACTGCTAGTGTGATCTTAACAAGCCGCTATCAGATCAGACCAAGTGCAGCCTTAAAGGAAGATGTGTTTGTGAATGAATCTGTCCCCTTCTCCTCTTTCTCTTTGTACACATCTTACCAACTAGAAAACTTCTCTTCTGATGGACTGATTGTCATAACTCAGGAAGCAAATAAAACACATAGAGAATTTTAAAATGAAATATAATGTGCGTGGTTCTGCAAGTGATGTATAGTGAGGTCTTTGGAAAAGGGAACTTTTCACACAGCTGTCCTAAAGACTTGGCCCCTGGAACTGAGAACAAAAAGTCATCAAGTGCCTGTGTACACAGAGGACATTGTCTATTTTGGCTCATCTGAAAGCAGATTTTTTTTCTCAAAATTAGGAAGCAATATGAAGCTGGGACTGAAATATGCACTGGAGGAAAGGAAAGGGCAGGCAAATGGGAGCAGCTCACCGAGGGAGTTGTTTTCTTCTTTCCCAGATTTTATTACACCCTTGACGGCAATTGAAAGTTAATCATGGAAACTACTGCCCCTTAGATTAGAAAAGGCAAACCCTAGAGAATAGTAATGACCTCGGGCTCACAGCTGCTGCTCATTTTTCACTTTCCAGGGGTTTTTGCAGTGGGGATATGGATGTGGCCACTGGCTCAAAATCCCACTCTTGATGGATGGATGGCCCCCTCCTGTGCATACCTGGCCACATTGCACAGATCTTTGAGAATACAGTTCTCCTGCTAGCTTCATTCCAGCAGCTTGGATTTCTTATGTGACTCAGCAGTGGCATCCCTGAGGGGAAAAGGCATTTTAACTCTTTGGAGAGTCCCGTGGGCATATAGATCTGCCTCACTTTAAAATGGATAGTAGCAGTTGGTCCGAAGGTTGTGGGTTATTGTTAAGCTGAAAATGGATAGTAGCAATGCTTGACTAAGGATGCTGATTAGAGCTTCTTACACTGCTAAAACTATACTATGCCTTTGGTCTAAAATGGGCCTTTTTGAGCACTTAATAAATCAGGAAATAACACAACTAGTGAGAGAACACAAGCACCTGAGCACAGAATGGCACGATGTTTACCTCTCTTCTGAGAATTTGCTCTCCTGAGGGACAGGTTGGCCATCTCAGAATGGAGCCGTGGTAGCCATCCTTAATACGGAGGATGGATTTTTTTCCCTTGAACCAGCTCATGTAGCCTTTTTAAATCAGGATTATCACCAGCAAGCCAAACCGAAGGCTAAGGGAAAGCAGTCCACCCTTGGCTCCTTCACATTTCCCATCTTTCAAGATTAGAACCCAGGCTCTTACAGACCTTCTCACACATAGTGAGGCCACCGGTTAAAGGCCCACAAAAGCCAACAGAAACAGACACAGGAGTTGGTGAAAGGCAGGCTTTCTGTTTAAAAGAGCACAGGACTGGGAACTGAAGAGTTGGCCAGATCTTTCTCAGCCAAGAGCTCTTTTCCATCCAAGAGTGACTGGAGTCCCAGCAGTGGCTATTTGCTTATCAAACTCTGTGTTCATTTCTCAAACTTCTCTAGCTAAGTCTCTGGTTGAAAAACCCATTTCCAGGGCCAAAATAAAAGCAGCATAAGTATTTCTGGGTCTAAAAGAATTGGAAAGAAACTAATTGGAATTTTGCCTAATTGAGTAATCTGGGGGAGAGCAAGAGATGGATGTTGTAGTCTGGTTGAAAGTCCAAACAACTGGGCTGGTTGGCCAGCCATGGTTTGTCATATGCAGCAATCCACTGTCACATTCTTTAACTATCATGAAAGGTCCCCAAAAAGGTCCTGTTTGGTGGGGCTTGCTGGGAGGAGGGGCATATTTTCAAATAGGAAATGTTTGTGGTTCTTATCTTTAAAGGTAATTCCCTTTTTACTTCCAATCACAACATACTCTTTTGTTTAAGTGAGGTTTTTCCCAGTCTCCAGCCAGAAACTGCATCTGTTAACAATCTTTTGGATTTTAAATTGAAGCTTTTTAAACAATGAACCATCTGACCATGAAAGGCATCTGGCCATGCTGTATTTGCTTATTGTTAACATGATTTTTTAAACCCTGGGAAAAGCAAGGAGTAGGTCTTCAGAGAGGAGAAAACAAAATGGTGTATCTACTGTAGTATGTCGACAGCAATCTCATCAGCACAGGCAGGGACCTTTAACCGAAGCTCTTCACAGGGAGCTGTGGCACCGAACCAGTCCTCACAGTATCTAGAACATGCTTTTTCTCCTCTTTGAGCTTCTGAGTTTGCGAAGTAAGTGAATGGGGCTAGACCCTGTTAGCTATAGTGACATCGGATCTTGCAACAAAGATCAGGATTTGACGACTGCATCTAATTTTTCCTCCTTTTATTTCTGCTCTCTAAAGCCAAGGCTTAAATACAGGCTTTGTTGTCTTCACATTACATTTCTGCATCTTTCAAGGTTTACTTTGGAGAAGGTGAACTTTTTTTCTCTGCTGCTGAGTTTGTTTGATTCAATTAAATCATTCCAGAATCTCACCCAACCTGGTTGCAATTCAGCTTTTGTGATTTGTGCAGAGTACTGATTTTGAAGACATCTAGCACAAGTGAGTGAAAATTCAGCTCATGCTTTTCATGCAGTCCCTTTATTTGGTTTGCATATCCTTATTGTATCACCTCCCTGCTTCTCTCCTCAGAAAGGAATTCTTTCACTTAACACACACACACACACAGACAGAGAGAGAGAGAGAGAGAGAGAGGGGGGGGGAGAGAGAGAGAGAGAGAGAGAGAGAGAGGGAAAGTTGCATTGTGTATGGTCATCAGGCTGCACTTTCTTCGGATTCTTGAAAGTTGAGGCCCTCCTGCGTTTGGAGTACACGGATGGAGTAGTTTAATCAAAACACAGATTTAAAGGAACATGTTCTAAGTAGTGGAATTAAAGACAAAAGGAATCACCAGTTTCCTCACAAACTATCAAACCAGTTAGAAAAGAAAGAGGATAGGTTAGTCCTCTAGTCGTCTCCACTACCCTGAAGAGAAGCTGCAGTGGATCTGCTGGGAGGGGAAGCATGAACGACTGGGCATTTGACCTGGAAGATCTTAGAGGAAGGACAAATTAGACATCCTCTTCTTTCTTCACTGTAGTTATTTCAATAGACATTAGAGTGAGTTGCTTTTTCAGTGCCCACTTTGCTAAATGTCAGGATGTGAGAGAGGGAACCAGTAAATGGAAGAAAACTAGATTTCAAAAACACTATTTCTAGACTTCTTGATAGGTACCTGGTTTGGTCTCCTGCCATTGAGTTTTCACCCTGATAATAGATTCCAGTTGCCATTTGTGCTCCTAATGCTAAGAGGTTAAAGAAAGTGGCAGACATAGGAATGATGAGAAGTAGGATTGTGCTGTTTTTCTCCTCTATTTCTCTAAAGACTAGATAAGGAAAGCACAGTAGTTGGAAGATAAGCGCATTTCCAGGCTCTGTGTTTCTGAAACTCCCTGCCTCATCCATATATTCCCTGGCTCAGAGAGATGAGGATTTGTGTATAATCCCAGATTAAAATGGTGAGAAATAGCAAGCTTTGAGTCAGGCACTTCACTTAATGAAACAATGCAGTTGGTGAAGGGGAGGTCAATGAGTGAGAGTCACCTGATATGTATTGAGTGCCTTCTCTGGAGCTAAATCCTGAGGATGATTAACCGATAAGTCAGTTTTCCTGGAGTGAGTGGTACCCGTAGGAGAAGCAAATAAAATCAGATAATTGTGGATCTTGTCCTTAAGCTTCATTATAGGGTAAGCAGACAGACTCTGGGGCACAGAGGAAGGTGCTACCGAGGGTATATGCATGAGACTGGGGGAAGCTCCTTTGCCACTCGGCCCCATCCAGTGAAAGGGCTGATGTTGTCATGCTTTCACCTCGTCATCTAGAACCAGCTTTTTCCAACAGTTGAGCTGTGTTTGCATGCGCTGTACACTTTCCCTCTTGATTTGTACTTTGTTTTTTGTTGCTTTTGCCAATGCTTAAAAGGCCAAGTTTAGACTGTTGGCCTAATCTGATCTTTACTAAACACAATTTGTAGGGCTTGTTAAGAAATCTATAAAGAAGCTTAAATTTGGTAAAAATGAAGACATTGGGGGTGGGGAGGGGGGAGAGGAGGGAGACTGAAATAACTGAGGTTTGTTCAGCCTGGAGAAGAGAAAGGTGGAAACTTCAACATAAGCTGACGTTCACTGGTTATACCCCAGTGAAACTATAGAATCTGTTGAAATATTGTCAACTTCCAGTTGATAAAGAGCAGCTGCCCCAATAAAAGCCACACTCACAATCTGACCCTTTCCCCTAAGGACCCACCAGTCTTTCTCCATGATTCAGGGGCTCAAGGGTGAGCTGCTAGCATGGCACCACAGGGGGAAGGCAGATGTAAACTAGGGGAGAACAAGGATAGTCTGGAGTCCACACGGAGAAGACCGAAGCCCGTGTCAGTTCTTGCCATCTCTGCCTCCAAAGATGGAGAGGATCCAGGGAAAGGCGGAACAGTTGCTAAGCAGCCTGCTACTCCACACCAATGAGGTTAGTCAGGGGACAGCGTGGACAAAAAGGTACCCACTTTGCTCCCACCCGCCACATCGCTCCTGAGAGAGGCCCTCTGTGGCTCACTGACCCAGAAACCTTCAAGAAAGGGTGTCATTCAGCCTAGCCAACTTGAACAGTGCCTGCAAACCAGTGCTTGTGTTGTCAAGACAACCCTGGCTCTCTTTTCATTGTCTAGCCCAGGGACCCTTTTTCTTTCCCTCCCTCTCTTTCTGCTCTTACCCGGAGGCATTAAAACAAAGGTGAATCTGTAAATCACCCACAGTCTGTCAATATCATTTATTAGGCCGTGACTGAAAACATGGCGATTTTGGCCCTGGTGAGATTTCTTTAGCTTTCTGCCCAGAAATTCACTGAAGGCATGTTTCACCTTGCCCTTTCCCCTCTAAGCTGCATAATCTCAAAGCTAGCTATTCTTTGTTTTTTCTTAATTTTATTTTTATTACAAAAACAGGCTATCAAAATGAGCACCAAATTTTAGGTTAGAGTACAAAATTTAAGGATTCTCTGCTTTAAGCAGCCCTTAAACTAACATTGTATTCCAGTAAGGGCATTTGGTTCATGAGTATTTATTTGCCTCCTCTTCCTATAATCCCTTTGTTTAATAACACCAGTTTAGAGTATTTCCCCCCCGCCTCCCAATTCTGTCACTCCAGCCATGTCGGCTACCACCCCTGCCTGGTGGTGTCCAGAATGGTCCTGAGCTTCAGTTGATGTTTTCATAAATGCTGACTCTCAGTGCCCAGCTTCACTAAGGCAGAGTGAACCAAAACACATTCATCTTTCTTTGTAGACACTCTCTGAGTCTCTGGTTCTACATACAGTCCTGTTTTTCAGGCTTCCGATACTGCTAGCGAAAGGATACAACACAGAGGTTTCATTAAACAAGTCAATTTTCACAAATAAGTAACTTATTAGGTTGAAGCAAGCCAGATTTACAAGGGCCCTGTTCAGCAACAACATTTGTTCAAAGTCTCAGCATTAGAATTCAATAGTGTGATCTAGCTGTGTGATTTCCAAGTTAAGCTAATAAAATAAAACTTCAGTGTTAAGATTATAAAAGAATGTCTCAGCACAGTTGCAGATACTGTTATTGATGGAAGTTTTAAACCTAGTTACCAGAGCAGACAGTCTGGGTTCCAAGAAATTGGCACTTTCTAATATTTCTAAAAAAAAAAACCCAAAATTTATAAACCTCAAGTCATGGGATAAGTTATTATTTTCTGGTTGATTATTTTTGTTATGAAAATTTTAAATGTACAAAAAAAGTACAGAATCTAATAAACACCCATGTTTAACAAATGCCAACATTTTATCATATTTACCTTGGATTTTTTTAAAAAAGACATAAGACATTTTAATATGGTTGAATTCCAGTGATATTTTCTATTTTGAAGGTGATATGTGGTTTTTTTCTTTAATCTTATTTTGCACATGTAGATTCATTAAAAATATATGGTATTCCTTTATTTTAACTGTGATATAATAATGTCCATTATATGAAAATGCCACAGTTTAATTTTTTATTCCCCTTTGAATAATATTTATTTCCAATATTTCATTATTAAAAATGTATTGCAATGAACATTATTTGTGCATGTGTTCAAAAATTTCTCTAGGATAGACACCTACATATCTAATTACTGTATTGTTTGATATGAACATTTTCACCTTTAATCACCCCCAAAGTGGTTGTAACAACTTATACCTGTAGTAAGTTAGCTGCCAACCGTCTGAGGGTAGAGAATTATTATCTCATTACCCTGGTCAATCAATCACTTGGCATTAGTTTAAATGTTTCATACAAGAAACTGTCATTAAAGTTCTTATATTTTCTCCCATATGTCTTAGCAAATCAAATTGAAATAAAACTTACTAAAATAGAAGGTTTTCGTTTTAAGAAGGGAAACCTAAGCGTTAGAAAATGAAAAACATTCCATTCAAATACCCATTAAGCCATACAAAATGTTAGAAGTACATAAAAACAGACAATTCACCCAGCATTGTGTTTATTTGGGTTGACTGCAAAGGAAACTGCTCTGTGTGTGGTTCATCCTTCCTCTCCTCTAGATCTTTTTACACCCTCAGTTCCAGCCCCAGGCAAATTGT
Source organism: Pipistrellus kuhlii (assembly GCF_014108245.1). Lineage (NCBI taxonomy): Eukaryota > Metazoa > Chordata > Mammalia > Chiroptera > Vespertilionidae > Pipistrellus > Pipistrellus kuhlii. The sequence goes on along the minus strand of NW_023425404.1, from coordinate 23,132,556 downwards.
GTTTCCCTCTCTCAAGCTCCTGACTGATGTGTGCAGTCACCCAGCCAGGAAGTTCCTCTGAGGCATCCACCACTTCCCTGAGGTGACTAAGGTGCAGGTGCAGAATCAGCACATCCGTCCGCCCTAACAATCAGCTTCGCTGTGGCTGGAAATCACAGCAGGATCTTCATATCAATGATCTCCTTATAACATTGTGAAAACCTTTCTTTCTCATCCTCCTTGATTCCTTCAAATATTAAGAAATTGAGATGTGCAACTTGCTGTCTGGCTCCCTCAGGCCTAAATTCTGAGCTATGGACAAGTCAACTTATGGATTTGGGAATTGTTGGTTCTTCAGTCTAGAGATACTTAACTCTGCTTCGTTTTTCATAGCATTGTATAAACAGTGAATATGTATGTGTTTCATGGATACCATCTCTCTTTGATGTTTCCTCAGACTTGGATTTCCTTGTTGAGTAATCCCTTTATCCAGGGCCTTGCTTTCTTTGTAATTAGGGAATGTCAGGCTGGAATAGGGTGGAGAAAATGACGTGGTGTTTGTGTTCATTTAGAATCATTCAAACAGCAGTAAAAATAAATAAGTAAGCAATGTACAGCTGAAACAAGCAATGTACAGCTGGGGAAAAGTGATTTCTTAGTTGGACAAACAAATTAATGGGGAGCATGGGGGTTGTGTGTCCCTTGGAGCTCTATTTTGTCCTCTGGAGTGGAGGCCAGAGAAGCACCTACCACAGCTTTCATTCCGCTTTTCACTTAGTGCTGCATGTGGGGAGAACACTCCTGTGTGGGCTCCAGCCACTGAAAGAGAGTTGGAGCTCTGGGTTTGAATGGAAGCCTGGGGCGGGTTGCGGTCTTTAGCTGTTGAAGAGCAGCTATCTTTGGCTTCCCAGTCTTAATTCTTAACCAGGTTCCTTTAATAGCTTAGGTACAGGACAAATTGCATCTCATGTCAATTGCAGGGTTAGGAACGCTCAATCTTTGTTGTACATTACTTGCCTACAGTGCTATTGTGGAGCCAAGGTTCTGATTGCAACTGTTTGGGCCTATGAGCCCCTTGCCTATGTGAATTGAAACGCATGGGCATAACTCCATTTCAATTAAAAAATTCTGCAATCTGCACAGTGAGCGAGTAGGCTGAGAGATAGCTCTATGTCTAATAGAAAGTGATATTATTATATCTCATATCCAAGAACCTAGAAGTAGCTCCCAGTCTGGTATCAGCCGAACAATGGACTCCTGAGGGACACACAGCACAGGGCACACTCCAGAACAATGCACATCCTTTGTTTCAATATTCCTTAGGACTGTGGCTTCCTTCCCGGATTACTGAGCGCACAATGAAGAACCTCAAGCAGATCTGAGGAAAGGGTTTATCTTGATTACTAGCTCTGAATAATTGGGGGATGAAGCCTGGAGCACTTTGGGAAGCATTTTAGGTTATGAATAGGATCAATGAGAGTAGTGTTGAAACTGATGAGCAGTGTTGTCCATGACACATGATGGGGAACTGTGTCATATTGTAGCAAATATTTGCCATCTTTGTCCTTGAGGGCTCTTCTTACTTCTACATTATAGTTGGATTTAAGTATCATACTTCCTACTTCTTTTCTCCTGGGACTCTCCCTGGTTCTCTGCGGATTCTCTAAGTGCTCTGGCACCTACTTCCATAGAAAGAATGCCTCAAGCCTGCCTGACCTCACATCTCTCCAGGAGATAGGTTTATGGAGGACATCAACAGAAGGAAGTTTTTCTCTGATATATTTTCCAAAGATACAAACTAAGTATACACATATATATTTATGAATCTTTTTCACTAATAGCTCTAGCATACCTAATACTATTGGATCTATATTATGCTTGGTGCATTTCAGAATTCACACACACACCCCACTCTTACCCATAGAGTAGGAAGAAGCTTTGAGCTTCCAGTATAAGTTAGAAGCTTACCTCTAATACCTCTAATTTGGGCTTCTCCAAATTCCTTATACTTCAGGAACCTAGTGCTCTGTGAAACTGGAAGCTGATTACAGTTAGAAAGACTACCAAAGAATACCATCTCTCAATTACGGTGTCTTAAATGAGGTACAGAACAGCATTTGACTTAAACAGACTTAAGATGGTATCCCTATGCCCTCACATATCTGAGACAGTGATATCTTCCAACTGATGCTTTTCTTCTTTATTTTCTTTTGCCTAAAATGCTGCCAATAATTCAGTAGTGTGCCACAGAGTCATTGATGGCTTAAAATTAGAAATAAGGTTATGACTCTCCTTCTAGGGCACATGTGTCAAACACAAGGCCTGCGGGCCAAATCTGTCCCACCAGGCCTTGCAATGTGGCCCGAACCGCGCTGTCATCACTGCACTCCGCTGCGTTTCCATCACAATGACAGTTCATGACTGTTCAGTAAACCATTCGGCCCGCGATTTAGGCTGGATTTTAGATTTTGGCCCCTTCTCTGATTGAGTTCGACACCCCTATTCTAGGGGATAGTTAGCCCTGTCTTAGCATTTTTCAGTCATCCTGAGAATGCTTCCATGAATGGAATATGCCTTTGTGGGCTTAATGTTTCCCCGGATTCTCTTCTTAGTTTAATTACTGTTTTCCCAAGTCCTCCATTTATAGCCTCGTGTTAAGCATTATATTGCAAATCATAAACACACTTTGATTGTTTTCCCAAGGGTAGGTTACAGAACATCAAAACCTGCTTTACGGCATTCTGAAAAGCTGGTCTGGTAGCAGGAAATCTGGTGGCAAGATGTGAGGCAACAAAGACCATTGACACCACTGATTGGATTTCCACACTGCAAAAGGGTAGTGATGTGTGTCCAGACATGCAAATTTACCAACCAGCTGGTCTAATCATACTGAGGACTGTAGCACACCATGGTGGCATGTAGGTCAAAGACTTGACTTAACAAGCTACATAGAAGTTAATTTGTTTTATGTCACTGTATATTTTGGATACAGTGTATAGGCAACAGGGGAATGTGGGCTTATATCATTTCTGAAAATAATAATTGAAGAATGTTTCTTTTCTTTTCCATGAAAATGAGGGGAATTGTCATCTAAAATTGCCTTCAGATGTTGGAGTTGTACTGATGGAGATTTTTAGGCTCCAGTCATATTTCAGGCTGTGAAGTGCTTTGCCAAAGAAATGATTTGTTAATAAATAAAACAAATGTCTCATAGTTTGGGAAGTGGGATGTAAAGCCTCGGTTTTTAATTCTAGGTAAGGATTATGACTTTTTTTAGATATATCAGAACATGAAATGCATTCCCCCCCAGGATTCTATACAAATGACTTTTAAGTTTTCAGTTCTATCAAGTCAGCCAAGGCCTCTTCAGGAGAGAAGAGAGTGTTGGGACAGACTGAGCCCCTGAGCTGTTTCGGAAATGCAGTTGATTTCTTTATTCTTGAAGTCTTATTGTCACTTGTCTGTTTCATTGCTGCAGTTCCCTATCAAGAGACTAGATGTCTTTAAAGTAGCACTCTTTTCTTGCTTTTCTGGGGTGTTATTAGGGGAGAGAACAAAAATGATAGCTGATTGAGCCCTGCCGGGCAAGCCGGATTTTCATTGTGCTAACATTTCATTTCAGGTCATTCAGACATTTTTGATGATTTTTACCAGTGTAGATAAAGTTTGCGACAATAAGAAAATAATGTAATATTTTCTGCTATCGAGGAAATGTTTCAAAGCATTTTTCCCAGTAGAGCTTTGGATTTTTATTTTGAAGATATATTGATAAAGACTCGAGTTTAGTAAAAATGCAGGAGTTAATAGTACTTGATTGTTTCTTTTTGTCATGATGAGAAGAGTGAGTGAAGTCTATAAATGAATACAGTTCTTTGTAGCTATACTTGCAAAAAATGAGAACCAATTGTCAGAATAAGTTTGTGATCTTGTAAGAAACTCTCAGTGCTAAAGTTTGGAAACATATTTTCATCTGTCTCTTCTTGTATTCATGGATCACTAACAAGCTAAACAGGGAGCTTTGCTCTCTTATTTATGTAGTCTAACATCTAGAACAGTGCCTAGGCCAATATAAAATTCAATAAATGTTTATTGGATGAGTAAATGAATGAAAAGGAAAGCAAATGACTTTTTAGATTCAGTTCAGCACTGCGAGTTTTAAATATGATGACATAGGGTTTCTATCCTGCCCAAGTAAGGCCCTATGTTCAGCAGTATAGTGTTAACCAATTAACTGCCAAAATATTTTGAATTTAATTTATGAAGGTCCGCCACTTGCATCTATAAACGCTTATGGCATACAAATGGTTAATACTCCCAAGTTACACTAAGTGTTATTCTTAAATGTCATTGGACTCCAGACCAAACTATTGGGCAACAGTTTAGTCAAGTTTTTGCTTATTTTCAGGCTAGAGGTGGAGGGTGTGGGGCGTGAGCCTAAACTCACTGAGCTCATAGCTTTTGTTTTGTTTTATGAGCAGAGCAAGAAGCCTTAGAAGGACTTCCAATGATTTTCCCCAACAAATATGTGGGCAGGATAGAGGACCAGGTCCAGCTGTGCATGTAAGGTGGATAGAGTGGAGTGATCTCCGTGGTTTCAAGTAAGAGATTGGTGATGTACAAATAGAAACTGCCGCACACACAGCCTACACAAAGCCACAGAAACAGGAAAGATGGAGGTGAAGTGGTCAGGAGGGGGTAGGTATTCTTGAGCAAGTGCTTTGGGTAGGCCAGCTTTGAGCAATTGGCCTACCAATTGCTTAAGTGAGAGAAGCCTGGAGCAGACTATTAGTCATATAGCTTGGGTTCCACATTACGCCTTTATAGATGGTGTTCTCAACTAGGAAGTACTAGTCATGCATCTCTTATTCTGCTACACTGTAATTATATTGAAATAGGAAAAATTACTGAATGTTCTGTCCATAGCATTCCGAAGAGTACCTCTACTTTTTACTATCTCTGAGCTATTTAACAAATCTGAAAGCTATTTTTTTTAAAAAACCTGATAGTGAAAATAATTCTTGTCCATTGAAATGCAAAATGTCTAATGCAGTTGATTACAGTCCCGTTGACCAGTTTTGCATCTATATGTAAATAGATGCCTATATATGTCTTTACTACTTGGATTCTCTTTTTGAACTCATTGTGACATCTTAGCAGTTCCCTCATTTATTAATGAATTCACTAAAATCTTTGACATAAATCTATGTCATGATTTTACCTTTTAAAAATTTGTCCTATATCAACATAGAATTTTTAACTTAGAGGATTGATCAAGGGGCTAATATTCTAAATGATCTGAGGTCTTTAACAATATTTTAGGCTGGAGTATATGATATGATTGCAGGAAGCTCTCTATGGGAAAGTGTGCATTATATATATCGATTCTACCTAGATCAGTAAGGGGAAGGAACAGGGCTCAGGAATTCAAAAGAGGTGTCCAGCTTCATAACCATTCATGGAAGACATTCCCATAATATTTGAAGGGAGGATGGATGTACAGGAGAGGAGTAGGGGCTCAGAAGCATGATCTAGAGACCTAAAAAACAATTCTTTACCGGGGCTTAAACATCTCCCAGTGTCTCCACAGTCCCTACTCTCTCATTTTTAATTCATTAACTTACATTTATGTTTAGAGATAAAGTATCCTCAAGCTTACAGCAAGAAAACTAATTTTACTGTTGTTAAAATAGAGATACCCAGTACAACAAGGACTGTACATTTTTACCTCTGCTTCACATGGCATGTATCTTTTATTTCTAAATCATAAATGCTGTTTGCTGTGGACCATCAGGAGAGCAAGCACTTGTTCTTTTTCCTCTTGGGAGACACTGGTCAAATCGTCCTGATGCCCTCTCAATTGGGACTGTCTAGCATTGTACATCACTGACAAGTCATGTGAGAAGAGCCCTTTTATAGGAATCAAGATATATCTGTTGGAGTTATTTTTGTGAAGGATGAACATGAGGGTGTGATGAACTTATGGAAAATGTGAGATTTATTTATGAATTGAGGAAGATAAACTTGTGCTATACAGCCAATGGAGAATTTTTGGCTTGGTTAGAGAGAAGACTTTGGGAAAACATAATAGCTTTATTCAAATTGTTCAAATATTTGCTGGGTTATAGCTCATAGGAGAAATTAGACTTACTCCATGCAGTTCCCAAGGGCAAAACTAAGGCCAACAAGTGCTTGAAGTTATAAGGAGACATCTGTCGATTCAGTCTGAGGTGAATTTTCTAACAGTACTGGCTGTGATTGTGGACCCCTTCGAGCCTTCTCTCCGAGAGCACACAATCGATCACTTGCTGATGACTTATATAAAGGACCCCTGGGAGGGGAAACTCAAACTGGGGTGTTTCTAGGGTCAAAGACCTAGCTCTATAATCATGTGCTGGTTTTCCTTAAAAGCATTCAGATGTGTTGTAGCATTAGGAAATATAGGGATAGGGGTTTGCTTTTCTTCGATGATCCTAAATGCTACACATGAGATCCACCCTCCAGTTTTCCAGAAAATGACTGGCATTCTGACAGTTGGAGGACATATCTGGTTTCCTGGAGGATGAAGAAGCTTCTGTTCCGAGTGGGCCAACCGGATTTTGGCAACAGATGAGCCTGATATATAATTGTGGCAGTGACCAGATAATGTAACCAGGACAAGCAGTCCCAGGAACCACATGACTCTTGAAATGTGACAACATACGTAGGAGTTATTTTTTGAAACCAACTTCCGTCCTTTGGCAAGTTTTGGATATAAGATGTAGTTTCAGCCCACTGTTGGGTGAGAGGTTAGTATTGGGAGGACTGAGGAAAAGCAACAGTCTCCAGGGAGCCAGGATTGTGGGTCTGCTGGTTCTTCTCTTAAGGACCTAGAGATTATTATGTTACATGAAATAAGCCAGTGAGCAAAGACATGTGTCACATGACCTCCCTTACATGTGGACTGAAGATCCTCAGAGGGAATGGGGATGGGAAGAGTCCAAGCAAAAAACATATGCATACTAGAGGCCCAGTGCACAAATTCATGCACAGGTGGAGCCCCTCGGCCTGGTGATTGGGGCCATCTTACCCAGTCCCGGTCTCGCCCAGCCCAGATAGGGCCAATCGGGGCCAGCCAGCCAGGGGGAGGGACTGCAGGAGGTTGGTCAGTTGAAGGAAGTTGGCTATGGGAGCACATTGGCCACCAAGAAGCAGCTCCTGTGTTGAGTGTCTGCCTCCTGGTGGTCAGTGTGTGTCATAGCTACCGACCAGTTGTCAGTCATCCAGTTGTCCAGTTGTAATGGTCACTTAGGTTTTTGAATATATAGATATGAATAACCCATGGACATAGACAATAGTGGAGTGAAGGTCTGGACAGGAGGAAGGAGTGGAAAGGAAGAGGATCAATAGGTGGAAAGAGAAGGGAGGGGCATCTGTAATACTTTCCACAATAAAGATAAATTAAAATAAATAAAGGAAAAAAATAATCAGACACATCCTAAAATAAAGAAAGCATCATTCAAAAGGAAAGAAAAGAGAGATAAAAACAGCTCAGGGCTAATATCAGGATAAGCCATGCTGTTTTAACTACTTTCAGGAGTAGTGAGCTTGATAAAAAGGTAGGCTTTTCAAGCATGCTTCTCTAAAAAAAAGTGCAGGTTACTGGGGAATTCCAAACACCCCATAAGCTGATCCTAATGTATAGCTGGGTTTACTGGAGACAGTGGCTTCATGAAGAGGAAGAAGCTTGTAAAACAGTTGATGATCAAGTTAGAATTTTTATGTACTCCCACCCTCTTGAGAGCCAAACTCTATCTAGCACCAACTGTGGCCTGTGGGCTGGATCTGGCCAGCCACCTGTTTTTGTAAATGCAGTACTATGGAAACGTGGTGATGCTCATCCGTTGGAGTGTTATCTGTGGATGCCTTGTGCATTACCAGTGTGCAGGGTCTTGTAGTTGCAATAGACTGTGTGGTCTGCAAAGCCTGAAATATTTATTACCTGGCCTTTTCCAGAGAAAGTTCGTCCACCACTGGTTTCTACGCTGTTCCTCTAGACTTCATCAGGGCCATCTGTTGAGGAGATGCTGGTTACACATTACTGAGGCAGAGAGGAAAGTGAGCAGAAGTGATTAGCAAGGCCTTTAAAAAAATATTTTTCCACCTTCCATTGTACCTGTTCTTCTTTCAATCCAGTTTACCCACAATGACTTCTGATTCTCTATCACTCACTTGCGTGTAGCAAATGCCACACACATCATGAAGACATGCTTAAGAGAATAAAATATTTTGGCCTTTCTGCCTCTTTCTAACTAGAATTTTCTAAAAATTCTAAGCACAAAATGAATTTATTAGTAAATGGGGTGGATCTATGGAAACCAGAATAGTAATGACAAATTCATGAAACAGGTGACCATTTTACTCATTACCAAGATATAGAATTTCTTGATCCTATAAATGATCACAGGTAACATGTTTTCTAATAACATTTTCTTTACAAATGGAACATGTTTTTATTATTATTTAGTTGCCTTTGTCCTATACTGCAGATTGTCAGAATGAAATTTACTTCATACTATCATTCTGAAATAATACTTTTGTGCTGTTGAAATTCAATTGGTTAAGCCTTAATATATGCCTGCTATTTGGGATTGCTAGTAGTCAGACACTGCTGGAGAATTGTTAGCCAATCCAGACAAGGAACCTCATGGGAATATAGCAGAACACGTGGAGACTTATAGCTTTAGTTGGCCACGTGCTTCAGCCTATGATTTGTGGTCTTGTAAACAACCCCAGAGCATGTCCTTTACCATCGATTGATCTTTGCACAGCCTATTTTGGGCCTTACTAAGAGCATCTTAAACTGAAGAAAAACTACCAGTTCTTACATGTTATTACTTGGGAAATTATACTATTAAAATTTTGTCCTGTGTTAATTTCAAAAGCTGTTATTTTTAAAGATTTAATTTAAAAAATATATATTTTATTGATTTTTTACAGAGAGGAATGGAGAGAGATAGAGAGCTAGAAACGTCGATGAGAGAAACATTGACCAGCTGTCTCTTGCACACCCCCTACCAGGGATGTGCCCGCAACCAACGTACATGCCCATGACCGGAATTGAACCTGGGACCTTTCCGTTCGCAGACCGACGCTCTACCACTGAGCCAAACCGATTTCAGCTGTATTAACTTTTTAAATCCTTATAATGACCCTGTGAGGTAGGCACTCATTTTACAGATAAAGAAACTAAAACACCAAGAGGTTATTTATCTTGCCTGACTTCCTGTCAGTCACTTAAGGTAGTGAGTGACTGGGGATTCAGATGTGTGTCCTTGATGGTGATAGATGTGACCATGTTTGAGTTTCTAATAGTGAAGTGGTTAAGAAAGAAAGGCCAGTTTTGCACCTAATGTGTATTGCTTGTGATTCATCTGAAGTCTAATCTTAGAAGGTGCTCTGATTCTTTCCTACTGACTGAATTTTCAGCAAAGTGACCTTTGGCAGCTCATCTATCTTTGCCTCTTATTTCCTCTTTAGTAAAATGTATATCATAGCAACACCTGCTTTTGGAGTAGATTAAATGAAGAGCACAGGGCTTATAACAGTGTTTGACACATAAACTATATATGTGTTGGATTTTGCTGTTGCTTCCATTATAACTTTGTTGGTGTTAAGCCCCAGTTTGGTATGCCATTAATGCCAGGGTTCTTGTCCTAGCATTACGAAGGGTTCAGCAATCTGGAGAAAGGCTGTGTATAGATTAAATAAAGAGTCCAAAGATGAAAGATAGTTTTGAAAGGCATTTGGGGGTCAGAGGAGCTTCAGCTAAAAGAGCTAAAGACTCTCCTTGACTTTGGACCCATGCTTTTTATTTGTCCTAAGGCAAGGTGGAGATAATACACTTCAAAGGGTAGGGTTTACAGAAGCATTGTTAGATTGGGAATAGCCTACAGCCGTTCAGGTGTTTGGCCAACAGGAAGCAATAATTTGTAGATTATTGAGCTGTCTGGCAGCAAAGGATTATCCTATTCAGATTTGGGAGAGATGCTTTTTTAGCCATTCCAACAGATGATTACATATGTGGCTCAGCCCTTGTTGAGCCCCCAAACTTCATCAACCTTTTGATGAAACTCTTGTAATTATGACATGCTGGAATTGGTTCCCAGCAATAACTTCCTTTATATAATTAATCTATACAATCGTGTATATTTTATATTTGTTTCTCTAGAACAAATATGTAGGATTGAGATGGATAGCTCAACGAATAATATCTGTTAGACATGGTAAAACAAGGACCTGGTAATATTGTACTCACTGCTCTCTATCAGGAGTTTCTTTCCAGTGCTCCTGGGCGACTCCCAGGGAATGATTGCATTTGTGTCCTTCTGTCTGTGCCTCTGTAGAACTACAGACTCTGGCAGCCACACGCAGCAGGAGAGAGTTGATTCATAGATGTGAGTTTCAGTTGTCTACTGTAGGCATCTGCTATACAAGAGCCAGGGTCGCACAGGGGAAACTGGAGATGCATTGATAGAATGAAGAACTCTGAGAATTGCCCCCCAGGAATCTAGTGATAGCACTTGGCGCATTTACAAGAAGTTTTCACATACGTGAGCTCATTTGATTTTTCTCAGCATTAAGGCATGTGAAATAAAAAGAAGTCTTCCCCTTATTTTGACTATAGTATTTAGGTCTACTCTTCATCTGTTTATATTATTAAAGCATTTCCAAAGTGTAGAGATTTCTCTCTCTGTATTAACCTTCAGTTTCTAAAATGACTTTTGTTTCACAACCATGACTATTAAGCTCTATTACAACAGATAGGCTCTCATGGGACCCTGAACATAGGGTATGATTTTGTTGTCGTTTTGGAAATTTGCCCTAGTTTGAGGGAATAAAAAGATCTGGCACCTTCTATTTCATTTTATAGGTTCAAATACCATTGAATGCCATTGTGGGTTTTGGCTTGCTGAAAACGTTGGTAACAGTGAGGTTTTGCTAATTTTACTCCCTTTTAAGAAGAGAGAAGGGTTCAGCCTTCATACTACTGTTTAGCTAGTTTATTAGCATGTTAAATAATAATCAAGGCCTCTTCTAAAAACTCATCAGATTTCCTGAGCTTTTTAAAACCATGGAAGTGTAATCCAGCCCAACTTCAAAGCTGCCACTGTAGCCTTCATCCCCATCATCTGCCTTGTTCAGTCTCCAAATTAAACTCATGCAACTGCCTGAGTTCACATATCAGTTACTGCCAGCTTTTTAAGGCACTGTAAGCAATAGTTACTTTGCCCCCTTTCTGTAACTACTTAAAGAATAGCTTTGAAATTATGTTCCTTTTATCTTACCCAAGTAGGCCTGACTAGAAAGATTGCTTACAGAAAGTGGGGTGTGTGTTGTGTGTGTGGGGGGGGGGGGGGGGGGGAAGGGGAGGGGGGTTTGCGAGAAAGTATAGAACTGAAATTAATAGCCCACCTTGAAACCACTATCCCAAAAGATTGGGATTCTGACACCAGTAAATAGATAGTAACTTCTTCATTGTCTGGTAGCAGCTACGAGTACCTGGTCTAGTATCTTGTCCAAAGGGATCCATTGTCTTAAGCAGCTCTCTGAATGTGAACTTAGAGAATAGCTGACATTTTCTTCTAAGTATCTGTCTGCTCACAAATGACTTGCAGTGCATAGTTGTGTAAACATGCATGGATGGATATGCCCGGCCACAATGCCATCTCCTGGCTGATTTGGTGTTCCAGTGGGGCTGCCTGACCCAGTTATTTATTTATTTTGGAGTGTGGGTTCAGTCTGGCACAGACCTCCCATCCCTGAATCCCTGGGGGCTCTGGTGCTGGCTTTAGGTCACCTGTTTTATAAGACAAGACTGGCTGGAGTGGTTTAGGAATAGGTTCCTGAATTCCTTGGGTGTTGTTCTCTTCAGCTCAGAAGCATTACATTTTCTATCCAAACTCAGTCTGTCATAGCCTGAGGGCTGGGCCTGGAACTAATGTGTGTTCATTATATCAACTTCCCTTCAATGTCAATCCTTATTCCCCATTCCCATCTAAAGAAGAATCTAGTTGTGCTCTCATCATATGAAACCCTCCTTTAAAATTGTTACTGTCTGCTGGAGTCTGAATAAACTAACTGACAAAAATCTAGTTAACAGCTAGCTGAATCCTGTGGCCATTTTTTAAGACAACTTTTTCTCTCTTGTGGATTTCATCCAGACGAATAGTCAACAGTACTGTCCTCAGTGTGTCAGGACTCGAAGATCCTTTGTCTTTGCAGCAAACACAGTGCCCTGTCCATTGTTATTGATTCCCTGAAAAAAGCAAACAAAAAAAAAACCCAACAACTTCACACCATGATTTGGTTAAGTTCCCATTGAAATGACATCAGCACTCCTTGGAAATTGACTGGGGAGACCACTCTAGTCAAGTGAAGAGTCTGATGATTGAAAGCCAACATTTATAGACAAATATTTTCTATCTCAGTGCCTCCTAGTAGTTTGTGTGAACCATTGTCTTGATGTTCTGGAAGTCAGATGTGCTTATGGTCCTTGGATGTTTACAGCTGGTGGTATATTACTTTTTTGTTTTTCTCTTTAGGATCAGGAAGAAAACAAGGGAGCGACAAGTTGGCCTGAATTCTACATTGATCAGCTCAATTCCATGGCTGCTGTAGGTATACTTTTTGTTCTCTGACACATGGTTTAAAATACAAGTCTAATACAAACCACACAGTTGCACAATTAATTCACCTGAGTAAAAACTACCAAATGTCATTATCTTTCTAAACTCTACTCCAAATGTTCAATGTTGGGAAAACAGGGCTGGAGGGAAGGCAGGAGTGGTACTTGGCAAAATTATTTTTTCCGGTATGTTTTAAATAAAACACACCCTCAAATATACATGAGTTTAAACTTATAAGAGGAAATGTAATCTTAAATCTGGCTTATGTTCAACTTTAACTTGAAATTGTTCTTACCGATTATTTGGAATTTCATTACAGCAGCACTGTTCTAATAACTAATGCCATTTAAAAATATTAACACTCTCTTCATTGTTCTCTTCCTGTTCTCTTATTGAGGATTTATTTAGTTCCTTGGTCCTTGATTTTACAGGGCACCAAGGTACTCTCTTGCTCATATAAATAACAAAAAATCTATGGTATGATTGGTGTTATGAAAAGGCATAATAATAATAACACCACCGAGATGTCCTTGGGAAATCTTTGGTACATGTATGTTTGGTTCAGTGACTGCTTAAAGTGCATTTTCGGTGTCTAAAGTGGCAGTCTTTGTGATGCATTGTTTTGAGCAGCGGGAGGGGCACGTATTGATCCCAGCTGAAACATGTAGTGGAAAACAAGTCACCAGCCTTTGAGCCTCAGGAGCTTAAATCCCTTCCTGTTGATAACAATAGGAGGTTGCCCGCAGCAGAACATGGCCTTTGCCTCAGTGGACGCACTCATGATTGTAAGAGCCAGTCTGTTAGATTTGGCTTTGAGCTTATACCGTCCATACAGATGATAGGTTCCATAATGTTTTCCTCTACCTCTTTCTTCCTTGCCTTCCCCAGAGTCCTTGTAGAGAATTAGTTTCTTATCACTGAAAGCAAACATTTTGCTGCTGCTGCAAAAGTTAAAAACTGACCAGAATATGTGAATCATTCACACTTTTGCTAAACTTTCAGAGGCCTTGACTTTTAGTAACTTCCTTTTTTTTCTGGCTTTCCCTTTGAAGATGCTTCTGCTGTCCTACAGTGAATGATAAACAGCCCGGTAAAAGCGTCTAAATTGTAGACGCTTTTGCCCCAAGGGCTTCTACTCAGAAAGCACAGCAGAAAAAAAATAGAAAGTAACTCCCAAATCCTCCTCATAAAGCATCCCGCACAAAGGCAAAGATGAGGAAAGGGCGATTTCAGCATTTGCGTGACATGTTAGCAGAATGTGAGGCTTGTGGTGACTATCAAGGATTTTCTGTGCTTCTGCCTAAACCCTAATAATTTAGAGTCATTTACATTTCTTTCTTATAAAGGTTGTTTTCTGAATTCTTATTCTGTGCAGTTAGGGAAAAAGGGACCTGCTGGGCAGGCTGTCTTTCTTTCTAATGGAGTCAGCGTTGTTTGATAGCTAACAGGGGCGCTTGCTTTGTTAATGGATTCACTTTCATAAATGGAGAAGCACTAAACACTATGGATTTTTCCTTCCTCCATATTTTGGGACCATTAGGTTAATTGGTCTTTTAGTGACTTACCCATGCCTGTCTGGTGTCCACCTTGCTCCCTTCCCGCTCTAGGGGTCCATGATGCGCCGTGTGTGGCCTCCATCACGAGCCTCCTTTCTCCTCATCCAGTCCTTGGACAACCCTTTGCTGCAATTCATGAGTTGTATACATTTTAATTATATTTGCTTTCTTTCCGAGAATCTCAAGGCTATTAAATTGGCAGTCACTTTGCTATTCTTTGTATGAAACACCCAGCAAAGCTTTCTAATTTTCTGTTAAGGACCCAACCAGTATCTTTCCAGGGTTAAATGTAAAAGGCATTAACAGAATTAGTGAGACCATATACTATTGTATAAAGGAGTGAGAAGGCCTGATAAGACCAGAAACTCGGCTGGATATTCTGTTTTCCTCAGCACACTTGTTGCCACCACTTCCTCCCATAGTTCTGGCTCATCGCTCTGGTAACTGTACTAGAGGATGCCTACAACACAGCAGAATCCTGAGGCGCTGTCCCGGGACTGGAAGGTCCACAGTTTGTTCAATCCTTTTATGGCCTGGCAGCCAGATTCTGGCTCCTTACTAGGAAATTGTGGAGAGGCATTTATCCATTGTCATCATCATTTGCCTTCAGCATCAGTAGCAACTTCGGCTTTTGAGTGTGCATCTTGTGACAAGCAGTATACAGGCACTTTACATGTTGTTTTAAAGGCTTACAAGCACCCATGCTGTAAGTGCTGTTTATAGATAAGGAGTCTATAAGTTACCTTGCCCACGGTCATCTAATTAGGAAGTAGAGAGCTGTAATTTAAACCCATCAGCCTGAGCTGAAAGACTCCTTTCCAATTTGCCTCTCACTAACTTGGATTAAAAACTCATAAAAGAAGCCTAGGAATCCCTCCCCATTTCCCACTTCCAACTTTTCTGAGGCGGGGCAGGCATCTGTTTTCTTTAATGCCTTGAGAGTGATAAACAGTCCAGGTCAAGGACTGCAGCACTTACTAGTTTGTGAAGCCATTTGTGGAGCAAGTTCAGCTACTTACGTAAGCCTCCTAACAAGGATGCTTTGTTCTTTAGAGGACCCCTGAATGATCCATTAAAGAGTGAAAAATGGAAAAAGAAAAGTGCAGCCCAATAGGTTGCAGAAGGACCTGGAATCTCTGTGTGTGACTTTGTACACTCTTAGGGTGAAAGGGTGTGAGGTGGAATTCAGGGTGCTTAGCCTGCTGGTTTACTGATTTCACACCAATGAAATGTCCAAACTGGGCTTGGTTCCTGACTCCCAGCCAGGAAGGGTTTCTGTGCTTCTGTGCCTTTCTCTTAGGCCTGCAAGCTCCAGTGTATACTGCAGCAGCTTTGACCAAATCCTCCGCCAGGGTGCACGTTGTCTTTGCCCACTTCTCATGTGAACATGGACTTATTAGGTGCTTTGAGCACCCTCAGAGGGTCAAAGCCTATTCCGCATACTGGGTGTTTGGTGTAGCAGCCATCTTCAGAAATGGAGGCATCTCCCCCTCCTCTATAAAAAGCTGCAAATGAGCCTTCTTCCTAAATGTGAAGATTGAAAATACGAGACTTTCCATAAATCATTTCATTTTGAAAAGTCACATTAGTATATTAGGTTCATCTGCATCCTCTGCTTTCTCAATACAATAAGCAATCTTAGATTTAAATTTGTTTCCATATACAAAAAAATACGATATTGTTTTTTGTATTGATAGGAAAGTAATGGTCCTTATTTTGGGAAAGGAAATTCCAATTTAATTTTCTTGACTTTTCATAAATCTCCCACCTCTACTAGGGAGAGACTCAATGTAGTCTGCTTTTATTTGTACCACCCTCTTCCAGGTTAAAATAAATGCATGCAAATTCTCTTATTATTATTGAACCATAATAAAAAATGTGAGTAGTCTTTAATTTGGGGACTGTTTTGTGTGATTAAGCTTAGGAACAAGGAGTGATGTTCATAAAAGGCTTGATTCTGAGCTGCAGAGACACAGGATTGCTTAAGAGTGTAGAGTTCAGCTGTGCCTCTGGAGATTAAACGGACTTGGCTGGATTTGTGCTGAATTTTCCAGAGGATGGGTCTCATAGAGCTGTGAAGGAATTCACTGACTATTCTGCACAGCTTCTTCCCAGCCACCCTCTGGTGACAGCTGTTCAGATGCATCACCAGCAAGAGGACAACTTTAGCAGAAACAATAACAGCTTAAAAACAAGACTTGACTGATTTTTATTTCAGTTGCCATAAATGATACGGGTATTTATGTTTGCTTTGGGCTTTATCCTCCTAATTGTGAAGTCAAAGTTAGACTTTAATTAACATCTAGTTACTTAATGCTGATACTGTTAACTAGAAAATAATTAAGTAAAGTCCTCCTTGATGATTTGTTTTCCTAAAAGAAAGGAAGAGACTGTATCATTGCAACACATTGGATGAGAGGCAAACTTTTTTTTCAATATCCCAGCTTGTTCCCCAACCATGCATTTTTATCAGAATTGGTAACAGGTGAAAAGATGGTGACTAGCCAAGCCCATGTACAGAGTAGGATGAAGGCAAGGGACCAGTGATTCCATGGATAGAGACACCTGGACCCAGAAGTCCTGGGATACTTCTAATACAACTAGGGGGTCATGAGGTGAAGGGAAAGGAAAAGACTTTTTAACAAGTCTTTATAATAACAACTGAGATCTGCTTCCTTAGGCCTTGTTCTTCCAAGTGAGGCCCACAGACCTGCATCCATATTGCATGGAAACTAGTCAGAAATGCAGCATCTTAGTCTAAACAATTCAGAAACTGCATTTCAATAGAAACACAGATCATTCATATCCATGTTAAAGCTTGAGAAACAGTGCTCTAGCAGATCCCTAGGAAGGTAGTGTGCCCATACACACACACACACACACACATACTGACTCACTCACTCCATTTCCTCATTTCCAAATGATGTTGTTTCTAAACTTAAGCATTTCCTCTGAAAGAATTGTCCATCATAGTATCAGGTCCAATTTAATTCTTCCTTTTTAAAAATAATTTGATGGAACCCACAAGTATAAAAGACTATACTTTCTGTGTGATGAATGGGAAACATAGGGTGGGAGAATTGCTGCCCACCTCAGCTTGAAAGTGTGATAATGTTATTAACTTTAATTGTCAGAATGTTATTATTAACTACAGGTTCACTCTTCTTTTTATCAAATATAAATAGTAATATCTCATCAGAGTGTGATTATAGAATAGTTACACAAAACATTTGGACAACTTAATATTTAAGTTTTCTAAACATTTCCTTAAAGCTTTATTTAAAAGTGGAAATAACTTTTAGTAGAGATAACAAATATGTGGAATTCTTGGGGCTTTTAATCCACATTTTGGCTTGTAGTAAATCTTTGTTACAAATTTATTATTTACAAGTGGCCTGGTGCACGAAATTCATCCGGGGGGGGGGGGGAGGATGTCCCTCAGCCCAGCCTGTACCCTCTCCAATCTGGGACCCCTCAAAGGTTTACAGGGGTCAGACTTAAACCAGCAATCAGGGACTGTTGGCTCCTAACCGCTCACCTGCCTGCCTGATTGCCCCTAACCACTCTGCCTACCAGTCTGCTTGCCCCCAACTGGGCTCCCCCACCCCTGCCGCCAGCCTGCTCGTCCCCCAAATGCCCCCCCCAACCCCCGCACACACACACCAGCCTGATCAACCCCAACTGCTCCCAGTGCCAGTGTGCTTGCCCTCAACTGCCCCCACTGCTGGCCTGATCTCTCTTACCTTTCCTCCCCACCGGCCTGCTCGCCCCCAGTTGTCCCCCTGCTGGTCTATTCACTCCAAACTGTCCCCTCACTGTTCTGATCACCCCAACTGACCCCCACTGATGGCCTGATCATCCACAACTACTGTCCATCCTAGCCTGATCACTCACAACTGCCCTCCCCACTTGGCCTCTCACTGCCTCTATTTCGGCCCCACTGACCATGGCTTTGTCCAGAAGAACATCTGGAAGTCTCGTGGAAGGTCTCCCCGTCTGATTAGCATATTACCCTTTATTAGTATAGATAGAGGCCTGGTGCATGGGTGGGGGCCAGCTGTTTGCCCTGAAGGGTGTCCCGGATCAGGGTGTGGGTTCCCTTGGGGCATGGGACAGCCTGGGTGAGGGGCCTGTGGTGATTTGCAGGCCTGCCATACCCCATGCAGTGCCTCGCCAGCCTGGGTGAAGGGCTGATGGCTATTTGCCAGGCTGGTCATGGCCCCCAGCGGGGACCCTCACCCCATGGGGACATAACCAGCCTGGGTGAGGGGCTGAAGGCCATTTTCAGGCTGGCCACGCATGTCCTCCGGCAACCCAGGCCCCCAGCCACTCCTTCAGCCGCTGCCAGGGCAGGCAGGAAGCTTGGCCTCCTTCATCACCAAGGGCAACCCAAGCCTCCTGCTTGCTCCAGCTCTGTGGCTGCCATCATCTTTGTTGGGTTAATTTGCATACCCACTCCTGATTGGCTGGTGTGCATAGCAGAGGGAGGGACAATTTGCATGTTTCTCTTTTCTTACTATAGGTTTGTATTAAAATAGTAGCATGTAATCTGTGTTGTTTGTCTTGCTTGTACCATAATTCAAATATAGAATTGGATAAAGTAACCTCAGTTTTCTTTGCATAGAGAAAATCTCTGCTCGCATTAGAGAAGGAAGAAGAAGAAGAGAGAAGTAAAACTATAGAGAGCTTGAAGACGGCACTAAGAACAAAACCAATGAGGTAATTTTTCCCTGGGTAGTATATACTACTTGTCTCTTTTTTTCTTCAATTCTTCTCCTCCAGCCCTTCTTGCCCTTCTCCCTCTCTTTCTTAATTCTTTTTTTCTACCTTGCAACAGCCAAACTTTTGAGGAAGTCTTAAGTTAAAAGCATGCGATTGAACCATGGATAAAATACTTTAATCACTGAACATTCAATAAATTGATTTCCTTCAATTAAAAGATATGCAAGCAGCCATTAAAATGGCTACAATAAAAAAAGACAGAGACTAACAAGTGTTGGTGTGGATATGGAGAAATTGCCACCCTCACTAATTGCTGGTGAGAATGAAAAATAGTGTGGCCACTTTAAAAAACAGTTGGGCAGTTTCTCAGAATGTTAAACATAGTGTTGCCACATGACACAACAATTTTTCTGCATAATGTATAGCCAAGGGAAATGAAAAAAGTACCCTCCAAAAAACTTATACACAAATGTTCATATCAGCATTATTCTTAATAGCAAAAAAGTGGAAACAATCCAGATTCTGTCAACTGATGAACAGATAAATAAAATATTATATTTCCATAAAATGGATTATTCATCCATAAAAAAGAATGGAGTACTGATACACCCTACAACATGGGTGAGCCTTGAAAATATTGGTGCAGTGTGAAAAAGACCATACACAAAGGACCACGTATTATATGATTCCATTTATAGGAACCATCCAGAAGAGGCTAATCCACAGAGACAGAAGGTTCAGTGGCTGCCTGGGTTTGGGGACTAGGGGAAAGAGTCTTTTGGGGATGATTGAATTGATAGTGTTCTAAAATCAGAGTGGCAGTTGTTCACAACTCTGAGAATATAATTAAAAATTACAAAATTGTACATTAAATGTAAATTTTATGGCATTTGAGTTATATCTCAAAAACACTGTTATTGCCAAAACCAGTTTGGCTCAGTGGATAGAGCATTGGTCTGCGGACTGAAAGGTCCCAGGTTCGATTCCAGTCAAGGGCATGTACATTGGTTGTGGGCACATCCCCGGTCAGGGGTGTGCAGGAGGAAGCTGGTCGATGTATCTCTCTCATCAATGTTTCTAGCTCTCTATCCCTCTCCCTTCCTCTCTGTGAAAAATCAATAAATATATTAAAAACAAAACAAAAACAAAAAAAACACTGTTATTGAAAAGAGGATGGGCAATCATCTTACACTGTGTGCCTCCACACCTTTATTTTCCATCAAAGCCTCTAAGGTTTGCTGAGGTGTTGGGCTCATCGGAACATTGTATTAGCACAAATGCCATGAATGAAGCCTACTGATTTAACCAGTGTGGCTATATCTGGGTCATGTGTTTAGGTGTAAAGGCTGGAAAATAAAGATATATTTCCTTTATTTGACTATAAAATACTAACTAAGAAAAAACCTACTGACTAACCAAAAATCTTATGCAGTTTTATGACAGAGGTTTTCTAGCCTAGATCAGT
Source organism: Pipistrellus kuhlii (assembly GCF_014108245.1). Classification (NCBI taxonomy): domain Eukaryota; kingdom Metazoa; phylum Chordata; class Mammalia; order Chiroptera; family Vespertilionidae; genus Pipistrellus; species Pipistrellus kuhlii. The sequence continues at coordinate 23,112,169 of NW_023425404.1, read as the reverse complement.
GTTTCCCTCTGTGTGTGTTCTGTGTGCTCAGATGTCAGTGGGTATCCAAAACTAAATAAGTTTGGAAATTTCTGGGGTAGTCAGATAAACAGGTTATGTTACTTCTGAACTTTTCAGAGGCTTAACATGCAGATGTACATTCTGAATTACTCTTGGTTGAATTTACAGTAAATAAGTACCATAAATATCAATAAAATTGATTTACGGTGATAAAAGTGTTGCTTTACTATTTTTATGTACTTGGATTCCGAGTAGCATGCAATACAAAAGAAGGATTTTGCTACAGAACCTTAGGGATTCAGGTTACCATTCGTTTGACAAGCAAATATCCTGGAGTTTAAGGATTCTCTTTGTCTTTTATTGATAGGGGGCCTGCCTGAGTCAGTGGTTAGTACATAAATGTGCATGGGGACTGAGTTCTATAATAACACAGGATCAGCAGATGACTTAACCTAAGACAAATGTTCTGAGTGCCTTCTTGCTCCTGATTTTCTGTGGTTATGTGATCTGATAATTGGTTCTTTGTGTCAGTTGAGATCTGTTTACCTCAAATGGAGATTTTTTTTTCACATTTCTGGTTAGACCTGACCATTGGGTCTGTGTCGAGGAATAGGCCAGAAATTCAGAAGGCTTCATCGGTGTAAGCCTTTTGGTACTTTAGGAACTGCATCTTCTTCCTTTCTTCTGCTCCCCAGCCCTTAAACTTTTCCATTAAAGGCTATTACAAAATTCCAAGGAGACTTAAGTCTGATACATTTTAACCCCCTCCTGACAGGTTTGTGACCAGATTCATTGACTTGGATGGCCTGTCATGTATTCTCAACTTTCTAAAGACCATGGACTACGAGACCTCGGAGTCTCGCATACATACCTCTCTCATTGGATGTATAAAAGCGCTAATGAACAACTCTCAAGGTCGAGCTCATGTCCTGGCCCATTCTGAGAGTATTAATGTAATTGCTCAGAGTCTGAGCACAGAGAACATTAAAACAAAGGTGGCTGTGCTGGAAATCTTGGGCGCTGTGTGCCTGGTTCCCGGGGGCCACAAGAAGGTTCTGCAGGCCATGCTGCACTACCAGAAGTACGCCAGCGAAAGAACCCGCTTCCAGGTGGGTGTGTTCCCTCTCTGCTTCTTCGTTCACCCTCCATCAGGTCCTCTCCTGGCACTGAGCCAGGAACAGAACCTGAGATTTCTTTGGTGGTGATTACTTACATCATGACTTCAAGCATTTCCTTCCTTTCCGCTTTTAGGACAAGCGAGTAGAGTATGCTTTCTATAACTGATCAATCCGGGGTTTTGGATTAACTGAACTTGAAAATTCGACCCAGGTTCCTTCACACGATAGAGCACACATCTTTTGAATCCACTAAATGGGGTGTGCCCTGAAAATTTTACAGGTTGCCCTTCTTAATTTAGGATCAGCCTAAACAGTGAATGTATGTCACCATAATTATACTCACATGGAAGAAGCAAGCAGAGTTAACGAAGCAGTCTTTTGTATTTTGTATGCATGTATATATGAATATATATGATATTCAGAATATTGAAAGAGTTTTTAGGCCTAATCTTTAAAAAATGGCTTTCTATGGATCAATGTGATTCTGACTAAACACATGATTTTGAAAATTAACTTCTAATAAAATGAGTAGAAGGTTAGTAATGATTCTGTCTTTTGTATTTGTATCCTTGGTAGACATTAATTAATGACTTGGATAAAAGCACAGGGCGGTATCGGGATGAAGTGAGTCTCAAGACTGCCATCATGTCCTTCATCAATGCAGTGCTGAGCCAAGGTGCAGGCGTGGTAAGGACCTTATGTACAAAACATATATTATTAAAGAATATTTTTTGAAAGAATACCAACTATTTTAAAAAGGTAAATATGAATTACATTACCCTTTTACTTTCAGGAAAGTTTGGACTTTAGACTTCATCTTCGCTATGAATTTCTGATGTTAGGAATTCAACCTGTCATAGATAAACTAAGAGAACATGAAAATTCAACATTAGACAGGTAAGTCAAGCTGTACGGTCTGAGACGGTTCATGCTTTTTCCTTGTGTGGAGCACCACTCTATCAACTACTTGTAACCTGTCCGTGACACAAGGTACTTTCACCAGAATGTCAACTCAGCTAATGCTGTTTATTATGTTAAGACTTTCCTGATGAAAGAAGAGCACATTGTGTGGAGCACTTAGTGTAGGTTTTGGCACTAGCCCTGAATCCATTTCCTAGACTTGATTCTTGTGTGCCTGTGTTTGTAGGGTGTTTTAATAGCATCTCTTTAATTGTCTTTCAGGCATTTAGACTTTTTTGAAATGCTCCGAAATGAAGATGAACTAGAATTTGCCAAAAGATTTGAACTGGTACGTGGGTTTACAATTATTCTGACTTGACTTGTGAGCTCACGAAGTCCCCCGTTGCAACATGTGTTGTAGGGCCAGCATGCGGCAGTGTGACCTAACAGTAACATCCGAGTTCTGCTCGGCTATCTAAGTGGCAGGATGAGCTTCTGTTTGCCTTAGATTTGCTTACCTTGCATCGTGGGAACTGAGGAACTTGGGTGTTTGACTTAGATTTCTTTCTCATGTGAAATAGGTTCACATAGACACAAAAAGTGCGACTCAGATGTTTGAGCTGACCAGGAAGAGGCTCACCCACAGTGAAGCTTACCCTCACTTCATGTCTATCCTGCACCACTGCCTCCAAATGCCTTGTGAGTGTTTGTGATACGTATTCTTCTGTGTTTGGGCATCATCCAAAGGGCTGTGTCTTCCAGACATGCTGATTAGGTTGGGTGCACACCAGGGATTTCAAACCTTGGTTTTGTGACAGCCCAGTGTGTCTCCACACAGCCTGTGGGATGTCATGAAGTTCTCAAAATGAAATTAATTATAACTTGCTTTGATTTTTAAAATAAACATATACCTTACAGCACATATAGACAGGGATAGAAAATTCCTCTCAAATAAGTAAATGATCATCGGAGGTCTGAATTCCAGAAACTCTAGGAAGCGTAGGTACAGATGTAAATATCTCTCTGGTTCTGAGGCTGGGCCTTCGCGTGATCATGTTGAAAAAATATTCACTGTAGTTGAGAAATAACCCAAAGTATTTTCCACCACTGTTTTCTTTTTTAGACAAGAGAAGTGGTAACACCGTTCAGTACTGGCTCCTACTAGACAGAATTATACAGCAAATAGTTATCCAGAATGACAAAGGACAGGACCCTGACTCCACACCTTTGGAAAACTTTAATATTAAGAATGTCGTACGGATGTAAGTTTCTTCCTACTTTGCTGTCTGTAAGATAATAGTGACAATTTAAAACATTTATTTTAATCCTACTTTAAAATAGCAGCTGGAAGAACTGAACTGTTTTAGAGGTCAAATAGGAATTCCTTGCTATACATGTGTATTATATCTAAGTCTCGTATGGATTGCCGTGTATTAAGCATGCTGAGGGGTTCTCTGCAGTAGATTGTTTGTACCTAGAGAGCCTGCATTTAGCAGTAAGCCTTTTGTGTGTTTTCTAATGAGTGCTACTTTAACTATTATACAGGTTGGTTAATGAAAATGAAGTTAAGCAGTGGAAAGAACAAGCAGAAAAAATGAGAAAAGGTAAGTGATGAGGCCTTGATAAGAAAAGAGGCTACTTTATTTGTTATTGGGCAACTAACTCTGCTTTCTGTATATTTTAGAAATTTACATAGGTGCATCTTATTTGACCTTAGTGCATAAGTCTTTTTTTTTTTTTTTTTCATTTCATGTTTTAAGGGCGTTTTGTACTGGTTTTCTTGAACTTAAGCTATTTTAGTTGTCATGCTACTTACCAAATTTTATTCTTTTATTATAACCATGTAAGTTTTTTTTTAAAAAAACTTGAAGTATTTGCTGTTCAGTGTTGGTTAATTAAAATTTTCTTGGCTATTGGTCTTTTTAGCCCATCCCCTACTGCATAGTTGCTCTTTAAAGGGTTGTTAGAAATATACTAAGGAATACCAGGGATTGCCCAGAACTTTAAAAGAGAAACACAGACAGCCCAATTCTTCACATGATCTCACTTTGGCACTAGTTATGAAGAGAGAAATCAAGCAGAGGAACACTGACCTTTGTAGATATATGTGTTATATAACATTAACAGGCCAATTACTGGTGAGTATTTGGCTATATCATTAATAGTAACAGTAAGCATCGGATTACAGGAAGGTCATTTGTGTCCATCGTCTTGCAACCTTACACAGAATGGGTATAACTTTCTCTCCTCCTTCAAAATATTAGCAAATTAAGTTGGCCCCTTTGAGAAAGCAGTCATACTCCCAGCCAGTATTAATTGACTTCCTGTTCCTTGTCCTCGTTATTCAGTCACAGCCAGTGAAATACAAGAGCACTCACTCGAGAGCTGAAAAGAAGTTCCATGAGCTGCAGAAGCATTTCCTTCCCTCTTATCACATTTGTCCTTTTCATTGAGCAGAAGGACAGGGCCACACTGATAGGGGAAAATGCCAAATGTGAAGTTCTGTCATATCCCAAGCTCCTCATATAAATTCAGATTGTTCTCCAAAAAGTAAGGTTGCACATCTATTTTTAGAAATAAGTTCTAGAAACTTCTATAGAAAAAAAAAAAGAGGAACATTGACTAAAATAGTAAAGAGAAATTATATAAAAGAGAAAATGGTCAATGAGTGGTATTTTAGGGATACATCCTTAGAGGATGGAGACTCAGGTGTGCAAGTTGATGAGAGAACTGAGCACATAGCTTTGTAGTCATTCCATCATTCATTTCATGGATACTCATTGAGTGCCTGTGTGTGTCAGGCATGTGCTGGGCTCTGGGTCTGAGTCTCAGCTCTGCCTCTGACAGTGGGTAGGCCAAGCCCTGTTCTCTTCTCCTCCAGTCTCCTCCTCTGAAAAATGAAGAGTAAACCTAAATCACAGGGTTGCTGTGGAGATTAAATGACAAAAGGAATGTAAGGACTGTAGCATAGTGACTGACACTTGCTGGTTGCACAATAAATGACAGGGACTTTTGTAGGCTGCGGTGGTACAGAGAAAATGGCCTCGGTCAGTGGGAGGAACAGGATGTTTTAAAGCAAGGTCAAGGGTAGGGTGTGAAAGGAGACATAGTAGATAAAATTCTGTTCTGGAAGCTTCAAGTAGCAAAGTTGTGTTAAAGAGGGCACGGGTTGATGAGTTAGTCAGAGGGTGGAGGCTGTGAGGAGACAGGCAGTCCCTGAAAGGTGGAGCATATCTGGGAAGAATTCTCAGCACACCCAGTGGGCATTGAGTAAACGCTTAGCAAATGGATGATAAATGGATGCCATTTATGGAGAGAATACTTTAGTCTGGAACTTACCAAACCTGGCATTACATCAGGATCATCCAGGGAGCATTTGAAAACTACAGACCCCCAAGCCCTGCCCCAGCCTGCAGAAGAGACTTTCTGGGATAGGGTCTGGATTTCTGAGATGTTACTCCTTCAGGAGGTTCTGGGGTGAGGCCAGATGTCAGAGACTAATGACTGATGATGGAGAGTCAAGTCTTACAGCTGTCAGAGAGGAATAAAACTGAGGTAGAAGAAGGAAAATGGGAGACAGGGAGGGAGTTTTCAGATGTGTCTGACTTCCCAAAGTGGTAGAAGTGGTAGAAAGTGGATTAACCGCTCCAATGCTGGTAAAAGCCAAGGACTAGAATGTCTTGAACCCTTCTCTGCAAAGTTTAATTTTGAAGGACTCAAAAGGAAGAGACAGAGAAAGCAAAATTTTCAATGTGTTATCCAATTTGAACATAGACACCAACTCTGTATAGCTCTGCCCCAGTGGGTTATCTCTCTAGTGGGTTTACTGATATAAAAAGAACAGGGGTTATCATTGGGGCCAAGTATTAGAAATGAAGATCTACAGCCTAAACTTCCTTAGTCCTCTTTTCCAAAGCCCGTCACCCCCATTAGTGCTAGAGTGGCAGGCATGTTGGCAACGCAGATCAGCAGGATCGGGCATCAGTAAAACTGCAGAGGAGAGCAGCTACTTTTCTCCCCATAGGGCGGTGATCCTCCTGGTCAGCAGTACCACTGCCGTAATGATATTTAATGCTGAGATGATAACCTTTGTTTTCACAAGTTTTAAGAACTATTTGCCAGAAGCATAAAATTCTTATAGTCCAACGAGCCTTCTGTGGGGGTGTGGAAGAAATGACTGCTCTGGGACAAGCACTGGTCTGGCAGCAGCATTTCCTCACAGCGCAGGATCCTCCCTCTCAGCCCCTCTGTGAGTCAGACACAAGCCAGAAAACCTGCTAATAAATCCTGGCCTCTCTCTTCATTTCTAATTTGGGAAGAGGCCCTTTTAATACGCATTTTCCCGAGTGTAGGTGAAGGGCCATGTCTATGACAGGATTCTGATTTAAGTTCCAAACAGGCACCATTCTCCTGCACAAGAACCGTGGCTCTAGGGTCTCTTCCTCTGTCTCTTACAAAGTAGTGTAGTGAATAAAGTTGTTCATCTGAAGCCCCTCTAAGTACGAACACCACTGAGCCCACAAGCTGCTCCCCTTGATGGAGAAGAGAAATCATATTTACCTACTAGAGAACCTCCCAGCCCTCAGCTTTCTTTGTAGAGAAGACACTTCGGCTTTGAAGAGAGCCTGCTTTTCATGTCTGGCTGTTTCCTATGCAGAGCACAATGAGCTACAACAGAAATTGGAAAAGAAAGAGAGAGAATGTGACGCCAAGACCCAAGAGAAGGAGGAGATGATGCAGACCTTAAACAAAATGAAAGAGAAGCTTGAAAAGGAGACCACTGAGCACAAGCAAGTCAAGCAGCAGGTGGCGGATCTGACGGCCCAGCTGCACGAGCTCAGCAGGGTGAGGACCACAGGCAGCAGCTCCGCCCTCCCTCATCCTGTCCCTCAGCCCCTCATCCTGAGTAGCCAGCTCCTGACTCAGGGAGAAAACCTGAACCAGCTCCCGATTTACTGCATGGTTGTGAGACTCGCTCCCTCTGCTTTCATATAGACTGGGCAGCAGAGGCCATTTGGGGTGTGCATTTTTAAATACAAATCCTCTAATAAGAGCAAGGGGAGTCCCATTAGCCTTTTAAAATAAAAACTGATTTCCAGAAAGCCAAACTGGATGATGGTTCAAAAGTGAGAGGTGTGTGAACGCTTTGCGTACAAGCACCAGAGCGCCAAATACAAAGGACCCACCAAGTAGAGTCCACCAACGCCCGGACCCATGTTCTCAGAATTCCTCTGTAATTTCAGGCAAAGTGCCAGACTCTCAAAATCATCCACTGAATTTACTTCTTCCATTGATCTCTTCCTATTTTTATCTTTGCAGAGGGCCGTCTGTGCTTCAATCCCAGGTGGACCTTCGCCTGGGGCCCCAGGCGGGCCCTTTCCCTCCTCTCTGCCAGGGTCTCTCCTTCCTCCCCCACCGCCCCCACCTCTGCCAGGAGGAATGCTTCCTCCTCCGCCTCCTCCCCTCCCCCCTGGGGGGCCTCCACCTCCCCCCGGGCCTCCTCCCTTGGGGGGAATCATGCCACCCCCTGGTGCTCCGCTCGGTCTGGCACTAAAGAAGAAGAACATTCCTCAGCCCACCAATGCCCTGAAATCCTTCAACTGGTCCAAGCTGCCCGAGGTAAGCCATTTGTCCCGCTCCCAGTGCTGTCACAGAAAGGGGACACAGCCCTGGCTGTTAAGTGATTTCATTTTCTAGTATAGACTCGGGATTCTCACCAGCTTAGATATTTAAGTGGTAAAGCTTCTGCAATAAATGGACATTGTTGGAAGCCGGCTCACTTTGAGCATCTGTTAGAATGAAAAATTGGGGATAGCAGCATTTTAAAATATAACCACGCCTGTTCTTTTGTGCGAAGTGTAAACCCTAGTGCTTATTAACTTAATGTTTGCAGAACAAGCTGGAAGGAACAGTATGGACTGAAATTGATGATTCAAAAGTCTTCAAAATTCTAGATCTTGAAGACCTGGAACGAACTTTCTCTGCCTACCAAAGACAGCAGGTAACAGCACATGCCTTCCAGATGCTACAGAGGAAAAACACATCCCCATGCATGATCCCTGGGCCACCTGCCATACCCATGCCATGATAGGCATCTTAGTTCTAGGCTGTTTGGTCTACCCTGCATGTTCCTGCAAAGCAGCATGGTGTAGGTGTCCACACGTGTATGCCTGTCAGTGCGTGTGTGTATGAACATGTCGAAGGTATATAACCTTCTTGTTAGGGAGCTTCATACCCTGGTGTGTGTCCAAGACCTTGTCTCCACTGGTGGAAGTTCTGTATATTAGCTTGCTTAGCCAAAATAATGTTTCTTTCTGGAGCCATTTTAATTAATCTGACTTTGGGAGGGAAAAAAAACCCACCATATCAAATGGTTATTATCAGAAGCAGACTGCTTTTTTCAAATAGATGGAACCTTTAGAAGTTTGGGGGTCGGTGAATGGCTGTAATTTGGCAGCTAGCTGGAGCCTAGAGAGAAGTTTTTACTGTGTCATGAACACGATCAACTCAGAGTAGGGCTGGAAGGCTGAGCAAGAGTGAGTGCAGGTGGTAGTGATACAACTAAGACCAGAGAAGCTTCGGGAAGTGAGCAGAGCCCTCGTGATAGTGGTGAGAGCGTCTGATCCAGGCTGGCTTATCTGGCCAGGCTGTCCCTGTGACGCCGTGAGCCCCAGTCACATCCGTGAGATACTTCTCACGTGGGCCAGAAGAGGTCACAGCAAGGTGGCCAGGTTCAGAGTTTCAGAAGAACAAGGAAGAGGTGGAGTGGGCAGCCAGAGACATGGGAAGGGAAAAATGACGTCCCCGAGTGTGAGAAGGAAGATTCTTAAGGATGACTTGGGGGGGAAATGATGAGGAAAGCAGAGTGCAGCTTAACAAGGAACACTCGGGTGCCATGCATCTGCCAGGGGCATTCCTCGGGCTTTGCTGGGAGGCCCTTCGCTCCTGAATGAATCATGCCAGGGTGGGGCATCCTCAGACAAGCAGCGCACTTCCTAGTCTGCTCAGGCCTGGCCTGGTGCCTAAGAAAGAGTGTCTCAAAGCAAAACTGCCCTACACCGAGGGAGAGGATGCCTGAGCTGGGGGAGACACAAAAATGGGAGGGGGGGTATTTTAAAAATGGCCTTGAATACATCTACCATTGAAAAGAAAAGGGGGTTTGTCCTTTAGCCAAAATATTTTCACTTACACATGTGTCAAACACAAGGCCCACGGGCCAAATCCGTCCCGCCAGGCCTTGCAATGTGGCCCGCACCGTGCTGTCATCACTGCACTCCGCTGCGTTTCCATCACAATGACAGTTTATGACTGTTCAGTAAACCATTCGGCCCGCGATTTAGGCTGGATTTTAGATTTTGGCCCCTTCTCTGATTGAGTTCGACACCCCTAATAGAGGGACAGCCTCTCTGCAGTGCATTTTAATGCTATTCCAGAAGTGAGCAAAAACGCACGTGGTTGCCTGGCGTGGCTACATAGTCTTAAAACAGGACTAGCTGGTACCAGACGTAAGTGTGAAGGCAAGCTTGGGCAATAGCATGCACACCATTAAAGGAAATGAGGAACAGGAAGATAGGACGTTGTCCACTCGGAAGCCAGACACTTTACCTTTTAAGTAAAGGGTGTGTTTATTGATTTTTCACAGAGAGGAAAGGAGAGGGATAGATATAGTTAGAAATGTCGATGAGAGAAACATCGACCAGCTGCCCCCTGTACACCCCCCACTGGGGATGTGCCGGCAACCAATGTACATGCCCTTGACCGGAATCGAACCTGGGACCCTTCAGTCCACAGACCGGCGCTCTATCCACTGAGCCAAACCGGTTTTGGCAGTAAAGGGTGTGTTTAGAGCTCTCATATAGCAGGTGCTCAGCACAGACTCATCCCTGACCAGCTGCAAGGGTCTCCTCCCTCTGCTGTCACAGCAAGGTGTTCTCTGGGCCTTGACATTTTAGCTGATTTCCTGGGAAAGTCAGATAATATTCTGACCTCATTACATGGCCCATTGATTTCCTTCTTTAGTTCCAATTACTAATACTGGTCCATTCTGGTTGCTAAAGGTGAGGATTTGGGAAGTAAATTAAAGGAAGGGAACACAGCAATTATTCCAAATGATGCTATTCAAGCCTGAGCATGTGGCTTGCACTTATTATGAAGGCAGGTGGTTGAAAGACCCAAGTTTACAAGACTCATAATTAACTGGCTTTCAGCAGAAGGTGCAAAAGGATGCTGCCAAAATGCTCTGGGACAAATATGTGGACAGTTCTCAAGAGCTCTGGGAGACAGGGTTGCAGAAAGCCTGGTATTGGGCAATTGTCTCCTAGCAACCAGTCACTGTTTAACTAATCAGTAATCATTGCAGTCAGGATAGACCAGCACATTTCAGTTGTACTTACCACTAAGTAGGCTGGCAAGTAGAACCATTGGTGCTATCTTCAGTAGCACTTCCTGGAGAAAAGTTTCAACACACCTGCTCAGCTTGGTTCAAGCATGTTTCTCCTCTTGCTGCAAGAATTTGAGATGAGAACTTGAAAGCCATAAATATACTAGTATTTCCCAAATGAAGGAAATCTGAGCCATTTCATTTAACTTACTGAACATTGGGAGATAGGAAATTGAAAGATGCAGGCACGCTAGTGAGAAGTTGTAGCAGAAAAAAGGAAACAGGCTTCCTGTCTGACTGTCCGCTAGACTCAAAGTACTATATAATTATCACACTTGAACTGCTTTCTTTTCCCCTCCCAAATGAATGCTAGGAACCTATTTTTTCTATAGTATCTCTTCTTTTGTCTTCAAGAGTTAAAAAAAAAAAAAGAAAGAAAAGAAAAAGCAGCAGACCTTGGTCAAATTCCCTATTCTTAAGCCAGTTTGGCCAAATAAATTTCTCAAAAAGGAAAGGAACTCATGCAAGCCATTATCTGTATGCATGCAATAGGAACATCGCACAGAGGAAAATTTTTTTGGAAGGAGGGGGGATGTTTATATATATCAGATCTGTAAAAGTTAGGTGAATATTGATTAATTACATTTAGGAGAGATTTTTCTGTAAATATATGTTCATACACATGCGCAAGATGTGCCCCATTGACTTAAAAAATATTGTGTCATTAAAAACAGGACAAATGTTTATACTGTCTGTTTTATATATGAAGTATTTCAATTGATGCAAATGTATTAAATGGTTGTACAGGCCTACAATGCCACTGTAGAGTAAAAGCAGAGACAAGGGAAACCATTAAATAGCAGTAAGGTAGGCTAAAAGATGATAATCAGTTTTGGTACAGAGTTACCAGTCTCAACATCTCTGAAGTTAGTTCTCAAGAAGCTCTTATACTTATTTTAAATTTAACCCTCACACCAGTTCTATGAAGTGAGTATTATTACTATTTCACAGTTAATTAAAAAATGACTTAGTGTATATTCAGTGTCCAAACAGGTAGCACAGTCAAGTGTACAAGTGGATAATTCTTAGCTTCACATTGTTCTTATGCCATGGTTTTATTCATTGTGTAGGTCGGGTTTTGTAAAGGATTTTCTTTAACTGCAGTTTTAAGAAAGAGACCATTCTTATTCAGGACGTTTTTCAGTGTGGATATCAAAGGTGTGTAGAGCTGATTATATAAGCTTATGTGTCACATGAAATGGAATTTAGTAGTGTGCAGTTATTCCCCTGCTCACATTCCAGAAGTTCATTTGAAAGTCAATTTCTTGAATCTCAAAAGCTCTTTTCCTCATTAAAACTATATTACACAGGCCAGCCACAAAAGGCTTATTTTATTATATAAAGTAGTGCATTGCGTAGTAATACTATCTCAAATACAATGAAACAATATTCATCTTGGTTTTGTGGGAAATTTTATCTTGAGATGCTATAAATTCATTCCTCCTATCTGTGCAGTTGGACAGAGGGAAATGAACTTGGCATTTACCTAGAGAGAGTCATATCTTTGTAGCAATAAGTTAACAGCTCACTATCTTCATTCCTCTCCCTGCTCTTTGCCTGAGGACACCCCTTTATAGGCCCTGTTATCAGCTCACAGAATAATATCTCAAAGCCTCTCTGCTCTTATTTAGGGAACAAAGGGTAACTGTGTCTCAATCTCCACAACGTGATCTCTCTTGCCAGTATGTAACGCACAAATCATTCTTGGGATCCCCTTTGGAACATTTAGTGGTATCTTCTGATGGTTATAAATGGATAAAGAATTTTTCTTTTTATTCTTTTTACATGTTTCATTATCCTGTTTATCTCGTTTTCACATTGAAAAATTATGTGATTTAGGAATATATTTCAATAATCTTGGTCTTTGAACACTGAAGAGAAAATTATAAATGATCATTTTTCTTAAGACTAAAGTATGGGGTAGAGGTTCTGTAATGGACTGCATGGTAAGAGTTAATCAAATGCAGGGTTTATATAAATATCAGTGTATACAATTTTTCTGGAGAAGGATCCAGCTTTTATCAGATTTATAAAGGAATCTCAACCTCAAAAAGATTAAAACCCATTCATGTAGGAGTGATTACCTAAGAACTGTTGAGTCATTATTTCATTGTGGAACCCTATCTATAAGAATCTATCAGCACTAGTTCCTGAGAATGCAAGTCCCAACTTCCTATTTATATTCCAAGCCCAAGGCTCTACACCAAAAAATCATCTGAAAAATCAAGCATCCTGTTAGATAGAGCCAAAGATAGATGATTCTGTCAAGTTTGGTTCAAGCCAGTTAGTGAAGAACTTAAGGTTTCAAAAAGAATGTTAACTTATTTGAAATAGACCTGGAAACATTATTATTTTTGTCATGCCCCAACTAATAAATTTCGTGGTTTTATTTAAAATGTGATGATTCAAGGACTCTTTAAAGGAAGGGAATCATAAAGCTAACAATTAACCAAACTCTCCCATGGCATTCCCATCCCCTCCCCTGGAAAGATGAACTACTACATTACTTAGCTATTAATTGTTGCAATTACTGCCATTGATTACAAATGGGAGATCTGGACTAACTGTTCAATCCAGCTGAAAGCAGGACTGTAGGAGAAAATAAGGACTTGATCATCAGCTTGAAAGATAATTTTATGATAGCTTCCAAGAACTGAGCTCATAACTGTGTGTCAAGCCATTGTACAAGATTCTTTGCATGCATTATCATATTTAATCCTCACACTAGTAATCTGGTTGTTGACCCCGTTTTACGGACAGACTGAGCATCAGTACCAGCTAGTTATTGATAGTTGCCTGATTCCATAGCCCACGACAGTAGAGGTCAGAAATCTCCATTTCCTGATGGTTGAAATTTATGAGAATTGCCAGAAAACTTCTTAGAAGTTTCTTTTCTGAAGGCCAGATAATGAGAGTCAGATCTAAATTCATCTAAGCAGCTTATCTCTTTAAGAGAGAAAAGTAGGGTAAGGCCTGGTGGAGTTCACGTCATCATAGTTCTTTCTGCCCTGGAAAGGAGAAACTGCTTTTACAGGAAATGAGTCCTAAGGAGTTTTACCTGGTAGAGTAGAAAAACTGACGATTACAACAAGGACAAGAGAAAACTGTAACCTCAGAGGAGAAGAAAGTTTTCTCGTGGTTATCAAAGGATTCTTTAATGCCATCCTGGAAAAGCAGTCCCTCCGTGTCCAAGTGGAGCCAGGAAAGGGGGCATTTTGTTTCCCTCCTGGGAAGCTATCTATGGAGCTGCTCATTTGTGTAAAATTGGCCTCAGGCACTGCCAGAACCAGGGAGGCCGTAAGGAATTTGCTGAGCAAATGCTGGTTGTGCTAGACGTTGGTCCAAATACTGGGCTGTGTTTTGCACACCAAAGCTTCATTCATTCCATCATGGCAAAATATATAAAGGAATTTGTGACTTCCTCATACTGTGTCAATTACTTCTTCCTCTTCTTCATCCCAAGTCTTTCCTATGGACTATGTCAAGAAGAGGCTGTTGACTTTTGTATGCTTGAAACACCCCTGAGGCAGTTGGGACAGGGCCACCCATGGTTGCACACCATACAGATCCCTCATTGTCTCCCAGTTAGTGAATTCTGTCTTTTCTCTCCCTGTCGCACCTACGGACAGTGTTGGCTAATACTACTGACCTAGGTTGTCAAACCAGTCTTTTGTCTTTTCATAATCCTTCCTTATGATACAAGAAGACAGAAGATTGCTTCCACCAAATATATAATACTATATAACAATGGGAATAATTTCCTTAAGTTGATTCAATTGATTTTTTTTTCACTTCAAGTAAAAATCATGTTGAATCAATGGAGCCCAGAGGTCCTTTCAAACAAGATGTGATTCCTTTCCCAACTTGAGTCTTCCTAGGATGTTTGAATTCCTTCTCAATTTGATTTTCCACCAGTGAAAATGAGTGCGGCCCATGCCATCTCTCTCTACCCCGAATGCTCAGTGCCATGCCCTTATTTGTATTTTCCGCTAGGCTCTGTCATTTTCATTCACCCTTATTGCTACTCCTAGAGCCATAGTCACCTCTTACACCCCTCCCTGATCTCCTGGACTTCTCTCCTTTGTTGCTGTGGTTTCTGAGCTGCATGTATCTGATTTGCCTTTCCCATGCCTCTGCCGTGGCTGTAGGACTTCTTTGTGAGCGGTAACTCCAAGCAGGTAAGTGAGCTACTACCTGAACCTCGCTTAGTGTAAACCAGCTTGCTGTAAGCTCGAAAAGTCTCAGTTATCTCGTTTTGTTCACATAGTGTAACACAGCCTAGGTAATTTCATGTTGGGTTTCAACACTTAGCTGGAATCTCATCATGACAAAAGACAGTTGCAAAGTTTGTTCACATGGTGCTCTTAGTATAAATTCCACATCGCCTTTGTTTTCTAAGCTGTTACACAATTCCAGAGCTCCTTACATTTTATAAAAGGATCCTGCCCTCTGATAAGATTAAACTTGCTACTTATCTAATTAATCTGTGTTTTCACCTTGACATCCAGCTTACTCAAACAGTATCTTACCTAATTGTTTTATGCTTCTCCCACCATAAGCTATGACTGGCTGTCATGACAGCTTTCTGCACAGCAGCAGGGTTGCATGTAGTGTTTCGTTGTTAACACAGTAATTGGACTAATGCCTTGAGCTGTCCATCAGGCTCCAGGGTAACGAAAGGTACCATCTGGGCTTGGAGCTTCCTGTTGCACATGAAGACATTTGGGGTCTTTATTGTTCAGTCTTTTAAGTGCTTAGGATGCAAATGGTTGTGGGGCGAATGTGCCCTACAAATGACTGGACCATCAATGGCAGGCCTCAGCTAAGCTTGATTCATAGTGACAGTTCTGTCTGCTGCCCATAGGGACTTGAGGGACAAAAGGAGGGCACCACTCCCTGGTAATGTATGCACATGAAGCATCTTCAACTTAGGAGCACTTTGTTCTTCCAAACAATGCTTTTTCAAATGTGTGTGGTCAGTGCTTCTTATTTCCCTTTTGTCTACTAGATTTTAGTCTTTGTTTCAATTCTCTCACCCTCCTACACTCCCCCCTCACCATCTCAGCTTTGTGTGTGTGTGTGTGTGTGTGTGTGTGTGTGTGTGTGTGCAGGAAAAGTATGTGTCTGAAGCCAGTGTCCCTTTTTGACTGTGATGGATTTCTCTCATGCTCTTTATAGAAAGAAGCAGATGCCATCGATGACACCCTGAGTTCCAAACTAAAAGTCAAAGAGCTTTCGGTGATTGATGGTCGGAGAGCTCAGAATTGCAACATCCTTCTATCAAGGTATTGTTGATGTTGAATAGACATTTCTGGTAGGACCAACTTCTCTATCATGTGGCTCCAAAATACGTGTTTTCACTTGTTCTTATGCCTGGACTCTGTGAGATTCTGTTTTTCGGACTAACTCTCTCTGCTAAGATGAGGACAACTGTGGTACTTACTCCTGCAATGGAATCTGTCAGCTGGTTGCCTTCTGTTTGGAGTTTAATTTCCAGAATCCTATGTTTAAAAAGCAGAACCTCCCAAGTCCATGTTTGTGTGTGTGTCCCCCTCCTCCCCTTGGTAAGCCTGTAAAATAGACATTACTTTTATTTATACTTCTTGGCTTCAGAGATATTTTGGCTATTGAGTAAACACTGTCACAGAATCTGGACTGATGATGAATCTCTCCTTTTTAAATTTTTTTTATTTTCCTTTCTGTAGTCATCTTTTTATACTTCAAGCTTATATGATTTCATGCTCTTTCTGAACATTTTTATGACTAAAAGAATATGTAAATCTCAAAGCTCAATGAAATGCTAATGTAACTAAGTCAGCCCTGTTCAAAAATCTTTCTCATAAATAGTAGGTAAACCATCACAACCTTGAAACTTGAAAAGAAGAAAGGAAATTTGGAATTTGATTGTCGCTTCAGGGTGTGTAGGGCATGTCTAGTAACCTTGTCTGGATCTAGTTTCTTCTTTTCTCTAAAGGGGACTTTCACATCAGGCAAAGATACCTAATGCTTATGGGGTGAATGAAGAAGTAAAGAATCCTGAACTTTGAGGCTTTAAGTGTAAGTCCCATTGGTTGCATTCCAGAAAGAATGCTGTATATGCACTGAGGCTGGTGTCAGGTGACTTTTCTTTCAGGGAGAGGGAAGAGGGAAAGCAGTAGTCCTGAGTTTTTAGAGGGTCTTAGAGTAAGTTTCTTTTAACACAAAAAGCTGCTGCTTGGTTTTCAGCCTAGAAGCTTGATTGTTAGCCAGATATATTACTCCAGGGACCAAATGTGTTTGTAGTGAAAGAGAAATTGAAGCCACTAGATCCCTGAATTTTAATACAACTGATGAGGTAACATGAACCGTCCTGTTAGCTAGCATTTCTCTTCTGCCTCTGGAAGAAGAGACGCTGTCTAAATGGCCAGGCCTTGCGTATCCCCACATTTGCTCCCTGATCACATGTTCAGGAAGACACCAGTGAAAGCAATTGAAGACCTCTTATTTTTCTTCTGGGTGTACACAATCTGTTTTGTTCCAATTTTTTTAATCCTCACCTGAGGATATGTTTATTGATTTTAGAGGGAGGGAGAGAGAAAGAGAAATATCAATGTGGAAGAAGAACATTGATTGATTGCCTCCCATAACTACCCTGATTAGAAATAGAACTCACAACCTTTTTTTTTTTTTTGGTGTACTTGACAAAGCTCAACCATCTGAGCCATCCAGCTGGGGCTATTTCAATTTCTTTTACAAATAACTTTTTTTTAAATGCTAACCTGAGGATATTTTTTCATTGATTTTTATAGAGAGTGGGAGAGAGAGAAAGACAGAGAGAAATATCTATGTAAGAGAAACACATTGATTGGTTGCCTTCTGCCCATGCCCTGTGACCAGAGCCTAGGCCAGGGAGGAGCCTTCAACCAAGGTATGTGCCCTTCACCAGCATCAAACCCAGGACCCTTCCATCCTCAGGCCAACACTCTATCCACCTAGCCAAATCAGCAAGAGCTACAAATAACATTCTTAATAGAAAAATACAATGAAAATTTGGGGAAAATGTTTGTTTGTTTTTTAATTTTTCCTATATTTTCAGGAGGAATACTTTAAAACATCTTGACCAAGGAAGCTGTCACTCTTGAATTTCCATGGCACTTAAGTGCTCTTAGGACTATAAATTGTGACCCAGTTCCTTATAGAGAGATTATTCTCGGTACTAGATGCCAACCAGGGTAATTATATTAGTTGTAGATAATGTTACATATCTTTTTGGCAGATTTCCCAACCCTTAATTGAAGGAATCATTTCATATTTGTGGTATGTAATTCCCTTGTTACCTCAAAAATGTCAGAACCTAAGATGACTTAGAACTTGAATGTGTCTAAACTCTGGAAGAGAGCTTTAAGAGCTTGCTTTGTATCTGTTAGTTTATCTATTAAAACACAATTTAATGAATCAGTGCTATTGCAGTGTGCATAATTAAAAGTTATTGTGCATAACAAAGCAATTTTGAGTCTCAGTTGACCTTATGGTAATTCAGTCTATTGATCAGGTTCCAAATCTTCCCTTCCACAGAGGATCCATCAGCACTTGCTTTACTGCTCAATAGTCAATAATTTCCACTTCCTCCTTGGTAAAATATAGGGCTGATGTACTGTATGTGCTGTGGTAAAAGTAAAAGAAATTAAGCAAGTTTCATTTTAGTTTGTTTTTTAGTTTTTGTAACCAGTCAGCAGTTCTCCTGCTTTCATTCTTCCCGTTTCATCAGCAATGTGTTACTACCCATTAAGGACCCTGGGGCTTAACGAATGGAAGAGATCTGGGAGAGTGTGTTTGATATTTTTTCTTAGAGAGTTACTGCTTCGAAGCATCTTACTGCCCGGCATCCTGCAGGGTGCCATAGGATGTACCCACACATGGGAAGCTCATGCTGATGAGAAGAAAGGTGACACAGGCGAGGTACCTTGTGAATAATTCAGGGCTCAGACTGGTCTGACTAGAAGGAGATGGCAGCTCAGCAAGGTCAGAGAGACAGTGGGCCTCAAAGGGTGATAACTGTTACCCAGGCAGGGGGCACGGAGGCAGTTCTAGGAGGCCTGCAGCCAGAGAAAAGGCACCCGAGAGGTCTGAGCAGCTAATAAAGAGAGCCTGTAATTGAAGCAGACAGTTGTCACTTGGATTGAATGAGACCAGGCAGGAGAGCCTGCAATCTGTGCCCAGTGCCTTTGTGAGGCAGGAGTCCACCAGGATCGGCTATGCCCTCCTCATCTCTAAGACAGAGATAATGGAGGGGTGGCCTTGCAGTGGACCTTTGAGAGTGGACCTGGCAGGATGCCTGCATGAGGGAGCTGCTCTGCCAGTGGCTTGTTCACGCCCCCATGAGATCAGAAATGGGCGCAGCTTGTTCGGAAGGAGATCACTTTGTCTTAATAAGGTTGCAAGTTTGATCTCCATGTGTGGGACAGGCTGGAATGGGCCAAGGGCTGGAGCCGTAGGGTAGGAGCCTCTTTCTGTTGCCCAGGGAAGACCTGACAAGGGACAGCGTTGAGAGAGATGAAGAAACCCCGTACAGGACCTGGAGGCTGATTTTGTACATGGGAACAATGAGTAGGAACATTTCCAAGTGGATGCCAAGATTTCTTACCTTTCCGCACTTACTGTTTTCCTTCTTTTCTGCTTATTTCCTTAACAAAGGGTGGCAACCCTCTCTGTTTCTTATCTCGCAGACTAAGAATTTAATTCCTAGCAAGGTAGTCATTACATCAAATTCCGCCCCAGTGAAGTCTGGGTGTATCCCATTTAATGAGTGTATGTCTGCAGTGCTTGTCCTCCTTCAAAGCCCTTCTCACCCACACGCTGCAAGTCAGTGGACTCTTTGGTCAGAGGCACCTGCCACAGCCTCGCCTGGAGCTGAGCAGACAAACAGAAAGGAAGCCCTTCCCAGCCCAGGGGCCGGGAAGGGGGTTACAGGCCCTTTTTATGTGCTCACAGCATGAATGGCCCAGGTCACTGTGGCTCCTAGGAAGAGAGTGCCCGGAAGGTAGGTTTTGAATCAGAAGCTCCAGACCATGAGGGACTCTGAGAAGGGGATGGAATGAGAACCCATTCCTCAGGCCCTGGGCAGGGTAAGCAGCAACTTTCCTGCTGAATGTCTGTAGGTGATATGCGGCAGTCAAAAACTCACTCCGCTCTGCTCCCCAAAACACCTCTCCCTTCCAAAAGGGGGAAAAATAAAAGACAGGAAGAAACTGGAAAGCTGGCTTATATTGCAAAATGAACCCACCTAAAAGCACGTTTATGAAGTGTCCTGCCATTCTTTTTTCCAGATGCTCACTAGCACGGCAGCCAGGGTGTCGTAAACCACAGAACACTACTTTAAAGCAGGAGGATTTGGCTTAAACCCACCGAGGCCTAGCGAAGGCTGAGGTAGCCGTCCATCCCTCACTTACTGTAATTACGCCTGGATGTTCCAATTCTCTTGGCACATTTTTTAAATACTTGAGTCGAGCAAGGTGGACTTAAATACTGTTTTTAAATGGCCAGTTTGTTTCCTGCCTTGTAAAGAAAACTGAAGTGGGTGTCTTAGAAGTTGCCACACTCCAGCACACCAGAGCCATGCTGCCGAGCTTTAAAAGCAATTAAAAGGCTAGAACGGGTAGGGTCTTTAAATTACAGAGATTAGCAGCTCATTCTGTGATGACAGATGACACTAAGAACCCGGCAGCCGATGGAACCATCCCGGAGGGCAGCATACCTTCTCCGCTTTCCCCAAGGTAGAGTTTCTCCGTCTGCTCCAACAGGCCACGTTCAAGGCGGCATGTTGACAGGTTGATTTTCTTAAGTACTACCCATTAAAGTCTCCGGTCTCTTTGTGGGCCACATTAAGAGAAACCAAAATTGTTATGAAGTAGAACTGGTGTTTAGTCCAGACAGCCTCTCAAGGGGTTGAGGAGCATATAAATATATACAATTTCAAACGCAAGGAGTTCTGCACTCCATATGGGGAGCTAATGAAATGCATGTCTGATACTTCAAGTATTGTTCTCTGATTTTCAGCTCTTTTTTTTTTTAAATGCAAAACAGAAGGAACTCAGCACAACTTCAGCCTAACGTGGTTTCTTTGACTCAGTGTGAAAAGGACAGGGGACTAATTTATTTTTTTCTTATAAGCCGAGCGTTTCTCCTGAGGACTATAGACATTTCCACAGCCAGTTGGTTTCCATTAGTGGCAGTTTCCACCTTCCCTAACGTACCCTTCCTCGGCCTCACAGGCCCGCACCGTGGTGTTTGTCCTTCACTGACTGAAGGGCCTTCGGTGTCCTGGGGTATAGGGCTGCCAGGGCCTGTGCAGTGGAGACCTCGATGCTGGGATAGTTTTTCCCGTCATTCATTTCACCCAGGCCAGTTTGCCTAATTGTTCCACTTACGTTTGGGACTTTTCCCTCATGTTGTTCCATTGAATACCATGTTTATGGGGCACTGACTAAAACAGTCTGTAGAAGTCTGCTCAGGTCCAGCATGCCATCCACAGCCCAGGAGTTCTGATGTTGCCATAGTTGGACAAGGCGGTAGAGTGGGCCTTGTTTTAGAATGTGGACAGCTGAGTGTGTTGCCTAGAGGCTCTATTTGGATATGAAAACATGAAATAGAAGAGAGTGGTCTTAGTACACTAGGATTCCCCAATTTGTGTTCCTTCCCTGTCCTACTTATTGGCACATGAAACAACATTCCATTTAAATGGCGGGATGGATGGTTTTAACGAGATTGTGTCAAAATCCACCTCTGAGCCAGAGGTGTCAGAGTGGGCTCCTCCCTGATGGCCTTCTTATCTACCCAGCTCTCTCCAGCCCTCTGTCTGTCTGTCTGTGAGAACACAGCAAACACCTGTACTATGTGTGTGCCTGTGCCTCGGCTTATCGGTTGACTCTCCCACCTCTAAAATAGACACCACGTCTTCTAATTCCATTTTAACACTCCCAGGCCTAATGGGTAGTGTATGCAGAGAGGAAACTATGGTGAAATAATGGGTGTGAGAGTATTTTGGGAAGTGTTCATAATAACCCTACTATGTGCTATTTAATGCTCAGATAACTGCACATGACTATTAAGGTTATGTAAGTATTGCTGTCCTTTTTTTCTGGTGTAGAGAAGTCCACTTTGTAGACTATACATACAGTGTATTGAGCCTTTCTATGGCCAGGCACTATGCTGAACAGTTTACATGTATTATTTCACTTTATACACTTCTACACACACTCCTTTATTTAAGTATAGTTAATATTACTCAAAGGAAACTGAGGCTAAAGAAACACTTTTTCCAACATCTCACTGGCCAAGAAGTATCAGCCAAGATGGGACTAGCCTTTCCAATGTCAAGTCCCCTGTCCTCAAACTTTTCCTGTGAGGGCTGTATGTTTTGTTCCATATTTGGGTTTCTTTCTCTTTAGTCCTAAATTTTATTCTTCTTGAAGGTTTTAGACTAGAAGAACAGATCAAATGAAGTTAATATGCCACATTAGTGGTAGCTTGTAAGGAAATGAGACTTAAAAAAAATAAGTCTGGGTCAGATGTTTACAAATAAAACAAAAAAAAAATGACTATTGTTATAGCTAATAATCTGGTTATGACTATGTCTACTAAAAACACATTTTTAGAAGGAGGTTTTTTTCTTTTTCTTTTTTTTTTATTCTCACTGGAGGATATTTTTTCCCCACTGATTTTAAGAGATAGTGGAAGGGATGGAGAGAGAGAAAAACATCAATTGGTTGCCTCCTGCATGTGCCCCAACTGGGGCCAAAGATTGAACCTGCAGCCCAGGTACATGCCCTTGACCAGGAATTGAACCTGTGTCCCTCCAGTGTGTGTGTGTTGGGGGTGGGAGGGCACATTCTAACCACTAAACACACTGGCCAAGGCTGCAAGTACGTTTTTTGTAGGTTTTTTTTAAAAATATATATATATTTTATTGATTTTTTTACAGAGAGGAAGGGAGAGAGATAGAGCACTAGAAACGTTGATGAGAGAGAAACATCGACCAGCTGCCTCTTGCACACCCCCTACCGGGGATGTGCCCGCAACCAACGCACATGCCCTTGACCGGAATCGAACCTGGGACTTTTCTACCACTGAGCCAAACCGGTTTCGGCGTTTTTTGTAGTTTTTAAAAAATATATATATTTAATAATTTCAGAGAGAAAGGGAGAGGGAGAGAATCATTGATAAACTGCCTCCAGCACGCCCCCTGCTGGGGATCAAGCCTGCAAGCCAGGCATGTTCCCTTGAATGAAATTCAACCTGGGACCCTTCTGTCCACAGCCCAATGTTCTATCCACTGAGCCAAACTGACGAGGGCAAAGTATGTTTTAATATCATGACTCTTTACAGCTAACACTTTGGTTTTTCTGACATAATCAAGACATAAATCCTTAATGAAATTAGTAAATCATATAAGTTTATTGTAGATAGAAAACAGATTTGTGTCTTTGCTTAAATTCTTCCCTAAGCAATATTTATAAAAAGAATTTGGGATTAGCATCAAGAATGTTGGGTTTGTGTGAGATACTGCCATTTTTCTATATGTTTGACCATGGACAATTGCTTAACTATTCTGAGCCTCAGTTTCTTCCTCTATTAAACAAAATGAACCATTAGTTATTTTGAAGTTCAGATGAAATAACATGTGAAAACTCCTCAACTGTGAAGTGCTTGTACTTTTTATTACTTACATTAACTGTTGTAACAATACTAGTAACATAGATTCTAAACTTATTTAAATGCATTTTAATATGACAGCAAGCTTTACACACTCCTGATATATAATCACATTAAGATTCTAGTTATTCGCTGTCACCTGCAGTTCATGAATATATTAAAGAGAATGGTGTGTATGGGTGTTGCCCCTACTTCTCATCTGCTAATCCCTAAGCGAAGGAACATAACAGCTTTGTTCACTATGTCAGCAGAACATTACAAAGCCCTGAAAGAATGTTAGAGCAGTTTCAAAATACTATTTTTAGGCGCAATATTGTCAGGAAATAAGCTTTCACTGAGAGATTTTTGAGCAAAAACAGTATTTGAAAGTCAGCAGCTGGAGTAGCAAAATGAATTATCTTCCATTAAAGTTTAATACTCAAACCAGTATTGTTAACAAAACAAAATATTCCTTCTCCAGGTTGAGATTATCCAATGATGAAATCAAACGAGCAATTCTAACAATGGATGAGCAGGAAGATCTGCCCAAGGACATGCTGGAACAGGTGAGCTGCCAGACGTCTCTCAGAGCACAAGTGATGGCGAGCTCTCAGCAGGAAGTGAGACGCTAAGGAAAGTGGTCGTTGCTGGTAGACAGTGCTTTCATCTCTGAACTGAGAGGGTTGAGCCCAGGTTCCATAGGCTTTCATTAGGAAATTATGACTTTATTCTCTCCATGTTCCTCAAAATGATGGGTGAGAAGCAAGATGACAATGTTTGTCAGGGGCCTGGGATCCACAATGCCAGCATTTGGCAAACATGTCCCTCCCGCTGCTATTACGTTATTATGCTTTTGTAGGTCAAATATATCTACTAAATTTACTGAAAAATCTGTTTCATAGGAATATCAAGAATCTACATAAACTGACCCGTGCTAAATCCTTAATATAGTCTGTGTCTTGGTCTTGGCTTGCCATTCCCGTAACCACAAAAGCCACTGTTAAACCCCCAGCACTATTATCTACATCTAAATATCCACATATGTCATAAGGTGGGGTTTCAATTCCTTGGGGCAAGGACATATGGCATGCTTCTTGCCTCGTATGTGGCAGTACATTCAGTTGCCAGAGCCGGCAAGCCTAGGATGGGTTTATGCACAGTCAGCACACATCCTTGTTTGTGGTATTTGGAGATGATTTGTATCATCCTTGGCGGGCAAGTCAAGGTGTGGGGACCCAAGCCTCTCTTCGAGCAGTGTTTCTACAACGCGCTCTGTGCATGCTGTCCAACAGCTTTGTTCAGTGTCTTCAAATGACAGTGCCGGTAGCTAGCAGACATTCTAGGGTTATTACCTATCTCGTGGTCTGGGCCTAACTATTCTGACTGCTTGTCTCATTGTCCTCTGGACCATGAGTGATTTTGGTCAAAAGGTCCATGTTTGTAAGAGCCATGCACACCTACAGTTGACTGTGGACACAAGCAATCATGAATCCAGGCTGAACTTAAGGGCTCATCTGTGGGGGTGTTCAGCTCCCAAGAGCAGAGGGCAAGAATATTTTGCATTGCTAACAGTGACCTTGGGTGGCGGGGCTGCTCCTGATGGAGTGCTATCTGCGTGTGCATTTCCAGTGGTGCTCACTGGTCCTGAAAGGTCTAGGACACAAAGCAAGGAGGAGTGATGAGGCGGTGTCTCCTCCCAAATGGACCCGCCCTGCCTAAAGCCACTGCAGCTGCCATGTTTGGAGGTGAAAAAGCACACACTTTGTAATGGGAAACCTTGTATAGGTTTGATTTAGTTACCAAAATACTGACTGTGTTTCCAAGTCTGTTGGGATGCTCTGTGTATGAATAGTTTAAAAGTAATTCCTAAGCCCCTGATTCATTTTTTAGAGTATTTTGCAGCTCCTCCCTCCCTCACGGTAGACCATCAGACCCGCCTCTGCCATCCACACCCCAAGGTGGCCCGTTCGGCGGCTGTCTGCCTCAGCAGTCACTTGCCCAGAGTGAAGAGCCCCAGAAAGCTGCCTTAGTCTTGAGGCCTTCAGCCCCTAACGACAAGGTCATATGTTTAAATTCCACAAGATCTGTTTACTGTGAAATTGCATCCAGCACAATTCCTCCTTGAGGGAAAGGATTTCAAAATACTGCCAAAAGGGCTTGCAATGCAAATAGAATGTACTTCAAATAAATACAAGTAAGAAAGTCAGTCTGTGAAGCAGAATCTGGCCACCGAGAACCCCTGACCTGATCTCTCAGGTGACTCTGTGTCTTGTGCTCTTTCTTTTCTCCCTGATCTGCTCTTCCTCCTGTTCCCTTTTCCTTCGTATAACACTCTTCCCAGATAGGCGCTGAAGCCAGCCTCTCTTTCCTCCTCTGTGGCTTGCATGTGAGCCACATTCATTTCCTCCTCTCCTGCTTTTAGCTCCTGAGCTCAGAAATCAGATGAGGTCAGTACCACTCTCCTGGAATGTATACCTTTCTCCCACCCCCAGGTGTTTGTCTAACTCTTCTCTTAAAACTCTCCACACACAGTCTGTTATCCGTGATTTGAGAAGGTATGTGCCCTTAGCATGTTCCTCTTACTGTTCTCTTGTCGCAATGAAAGAGAGCTAGTAGCCATGCTATCCTGGACAGAGTTGTGGGCTCAACATCATGAGTGGGAGCAGCGCCTGAGACTAGAACTGAATTTCCTTGCCCAGTAGGTACAAATCCAAAGTCAGGTGGGGAAGCAAGCCTTTTTTTTTCCTCTCTCTTCCTTCTCATCGCCCTTGCCACTGCCTTCCCTCCTTACACTGAGGAGGAGTCCACTGTCACTATTGGGACAGCGGAACATAAGTGGCCAGAAGCTGCCAGGCCATCAGACATATGCATTCTCCAGCATCCACTTTCTTCTCCCCGCCCCTGCCACACCATCGGGAAAGAGGGATGTCCCTGGTTCAGGAACCGGCTGGATTAGAGACTCTGCCCTCTCCTAGTTCACCTTTGCCTCTTGACATGTAAGTTGTTTGAGTCTCAGCTTTCCAACACGTGCCTCTTAAGACCCCATATCTCCATCTGCTGTTGTCCTCTCTCTTTTTTGGTGCAGTCCTAGTTCTTGAAAGTCTTACCCCTCTCACCTCCTTTTCACTTCTCCTCTACTCACTGTAGTCGTCTTCCTCACCTCCCAGAGCTGCTCTCAACAAGGACCCCCATTCCTTTTGCCAAAGACAGGGCCTTGGTGGCCTTCTCTTTCTTGATTTCTCGGTATGACACTGAGGGCACTTGCTCCCTGATGAAACGCCTTCCTCCTTTGGTCCTGGGATTCCACAGTGGACCCTCCGCAGCCTTCTTGTCCTCTCCCTTAAATGCTGGCTTCTCTGGAGTCCTGCTCTTTTTCCCTCAGTGGCTGTCCAGGTTGCCTCACTCACTTCCAAGCACATTACAACCAATACCAATACTTGGTCTTCCTCTCAGGTTAGGATTTCACACCTACTTGTCCTCTTGCTTCCCCTGCCATATTTGGAACTCTAAACTCATCTCCCCGCCCACCGTCATGAGCCTTCTCTTCATGGGTGCCCTGGTACACACTGTTACAGATTGCCGCAGTCAGAAGCCTGTAGCTCATCCTATTGACTCTCATCTACCATAACCCATCCATCAACAAGCCGGGCCAGTCCTACCCAAATCCCCTAAATAGCTCTAGAATCTCCACTGCCCAGTCCAAGCCACCATCCTCTCCCCCGGATTACTGCGTCAGCCATCTAATCTCAGCCCCTAATCCTTCCGGTCCCTTCTAATTCTGCCTCCATTCTTCAGGCACAGTAACCTTTTTAAAAATGCAGACTCATTCCCCTACCTAGAATTTTGAGTTTATCCCAGAACCCTCAAAATAAAACTGAACTTTTTAATTTAATTGATTTGAGAGAGAGAGAGAGAGAGAGAGAGAGAGAGAGAGAGAGAATGGTGGGGGGTGAGGAGAGAAACATTGATTTGCTGTTCCACTTATGTATATATTCATTGGTTGATTCTTATTTGTACCCTGACTGGGGATCGAACTGGCAACCTTAGAGTATCAGGACAATATTCTAAACAATTGAGCTGCCTAGTCAGGGCAAGACTGAACTTCTTAACAGGCCTTAGCTACCCCCCAACCTTGACCACTGATGCCCTCCTTGGCTGCTGGTCCAGCTGCTCTTCCACCTGCATAAGTGCTCTGCCACCCATGCCAGGCCCTGGCACACGATAGGCACTGCACTTCCACCCTCATACCCTTTGCCTCCTTCCCTGTCGTTCTCCTTCTCTTCCTCTTCCTCTGCTGGTCACACACATACTGACTGGCCTTTTCGAGGTGCCTGGTTAAATCCAGAATTTGAAACCTGGCTAATTGGAGCACCCAATGTCAGCATCAAGTTCTAGGGAGGACTTTGGGGCCCACCGGGTCGGTGTAATTTTATTTAAATGTGCGCAGGCATTTGGTCTAGAAAATAGCACACACGCCTGTGTGCATGTACACATATTTGTTCCTTTAATCAGACACACAAGAAGTACTTTTCCACTCTAAATGGTATTTCTGTTGACATGGTATTCCACATTCCATGTCATTTCTTCCTCCAAAATAAAGTATGGACTTAAAAGCTTCAAATCCCACTTCATTCCTCTCATCCAAGTCTACATAAAGAAAAGAGAGAGAGAGAGAGAGAGAATTAGATAAGCAAAATGAGTGGAAAATACACATAGAATAACTCATCCCAGCATGATGTAATAGAAAAAAGGGGTAGAGCTGGGCATCAAGAGACTCAGATTCTGTTTCTGGTGATGACACACTCTTGCCTTGTAATCCTGAGGGAAGTTTGCTAACCCTTCTGGAGCTTGTTTATACCATCTTCTAATGAGAGGGTGGGATCTCCAGGGCCCTCAGAAGGTCTCTGTGAAAGTAGGGCATGGTGAAGAACTGCCGTATTCTGGCTTGAGAGGCAGGACAGAACAGAAAGGGGCCAGAAATGAATCTTACACCAATTGTCCACTTTCAAGTAAAAATGGAAAGATTTAGTCATTTCTAGTGTATCTTAACAATCACTTGTGAGCAGAGCTTATAAATTAATCAAAAGTTAAACTTCCATCTTGGGACAAATTAACTGAAAGGGTGAAAAATTACTGAAGAAATTTAAGTTACACACCTCACTTTTAATATTGTGTGTCCTGTTTAGCTCTTGAAATTTGTTCCTGAAAAAAGTGACATTGACCTTCTGGAGGAACATAAACATGAGCTGGATCGGATGGCCAAGGCTGACAGGTTCCTCTTTGAGATGAGCCGGTGAGTTTTAAAATGCTTAAAAAGTGAAGACGTCCCTTACCTCTCCAAGGAAGTTAAGCTTTTGCTTCATGTTGGAGCCTTTTTGAATTGCAGAATCTTTTCAAGTCAGAGTTGTGTGGAATTTGTTTTGCTTAATTGAGTCCTTGTCCATGGGTGAGACAGGGTCAGGGTTTCCTCACTATTATCTCTACTTCTGGGCTTTTTGACTCATGAGTTTCGACCTATTCAATCATAACTTTCTGGTTCCATTCAGGGTCGTTCTCCTCACCTCTGATTTGGGGGGATTGTTTCTCACTCTCCCTACTACTTCCACAATGATGGACAGACTCTGATGTCAACCTGGAGCTCACAGCTGAACAGACAGGTCTGGGTGTTGAATCATGACACAAGCAGACATCACTAATCCATGGTGGCATTCTTCCCACAGAGCCTTGGCAAGCTTTCCAAGCCTCCAGAAGTCCCTGCAGCAGCCACTGTTCTTAGTTGACTCTGGCGTGTGAGTTGCATGTAGGAACCCTCCCAGGCCTAGTGAATTGATTCTGCTAGAGAAGGACCAGCAGTCCTGAAACTCAGTCAGCCTAGGGCGGAGCACTTCTGAGTGCCAGAGGCCAACGTGTGTAGCCAACGTGGACATACCTCTTACTCCATGTTGCTGTCTAATCCAGACTTTTTGTTGTTGTGTTCTGTCTCAACTTGCCTACTGCAGGACAAAGGATGGTTTTGAAATTTTGACAGGTGTGCCCAGTAACCTGTGTAGACAAACTGGATGGCCACCTGCAATAGTTCCACGTAGTCTTTGTCTAGAACTTTACGTGCATCATCTTACTTAGTCCTCCTGTCAGCCTTGCCTGAAGGGCTGTGAGGTCCAGAGCTGTTCTCTTCCACTTAACAGCGTAGTTAAGGGACCTGTTCAAGGTCACCTAATAGAGAACCTGGACCACAAATCCAGGTCTGCCTGATTGGATAGTATAGATTTGGATGAGGGGCTGATCCCTGGTCCTACTGGTCTGAAATGTCCTCCAGAGAGCCAGAGAGGCAGTAATTCCAGAAGATCTGAACCAAAATGTCCACTCTCTCCTCAGCAGCTTAGAGCTTCTAATCTTGGTGGTGACCAGAGGCCAGATCTGTCCTTGTTATCTCAGATAGCCAGTTGCTATCTTGGAAGGCAGAGCTTGCCAGCCCTGAGGGAGCAGATAGGGAGCTACAGGGAAGAAGAATATGTGGAGATGTGAGTGAGGAGAAGATGGTATGAGGAGAAAGTGCTGGAGGCAGTTTTTCTCTGTGCTTTTGCCACAGGCAGACTTGGGGAAAGTTAAGAATCCAGGAGTGAAGTGTAGGAAACAGCCCTTTATTTGCAGCAGAATGGGGAGTCTTATCATTTACATTTCTTTTTACCTCTTCTCTGTTTAAGAACTTCTGTGACTTGAAGGAAGGAAAGGGGTCTTTAGTCAACTGCAGCCAGCCATTGTCTAATCTGATTGGAGAGGAGGACCCTGGTGCAATTGCCCAGTTCCCCTGTAGGTCCTAGGAAAGTGGGCCCTCAAGGCAAAGTTGCCTCATGCCCATGCTTCTCTCCAGGAGAGAGAGAGAGAAACAGAGATTCTGGGGTTGGGGAGAGGGCTCTGAGGTACCTCCCGTCCAAATCCATTGAATGAACATAGGCATATGAAGTGAATGCTCATTAGTCTATGCTTGCTCTTACAGAATTAATCATTATCAGCAAAGATTGCAGTCGCTGTACTTCAAAAAGAAGTTTGCAGAGCGTGTAGCAGAAGTTAAACCTAAAGTGGAAGGTAAAGTCAAAATCAAGCCACCCGGATTGCAAATGATGTTCATTTTAAGTGCCCATGTCCAAGTACAATACTAACGCATACAGTAAACAGGATTCCTTTGGTGATGTTTTTGCTCGAAATCTTTTTGGATTCTGTCAGGTGATTACTTATTGTCAGCACCTGGCTCGCTGGCCTGGCCTGGCCTGGGCTCAGGAGCTCACAGCACACTTCCTGACTCCTCTGCGGAACTGGCGTTTTGACCACATGGTGTGACTGAGGAATATATTTGACTGCTACTAACATTAAACCTTTCATTAGCTTTCTTGCAACAGGGCCTTACTAGATTTTTCTAAGGAAAGACTTGAAGCTATAAATGTGGGTTGATTTTTTTTTTTTTTTTAATATTGATTTTCCACAGAGAAGAAGGGAGAGGGATAGAGAGCTAGAAATGTCAATGAGAGAGAAACATCGACCAGCTGCCTCCTGCACACCCCCTACCAGGGATGTGCCGGCAACCAAGGTACATGCCCTTGACCGGAATTGACCCTGGGACTTTTCAGTCCACAGACCAACGCTCTATCCACTGAGCCAAACCGGTTTCGGCAATGTGGATTGATTTTGAGATGATTAAATTTGTAAATGTTTGAAATGTGGTGGAGGCAGCTGGAGAGCACAGTCCCAGAAGGCTGGCTGGAACCGGGACCCTGCTCGGGCCCTGATCCCTGATGCCACTACAAGCTGTAACATGCAACACAACTGACCAATGTTTTTATCAATGGAATTGATCAGCAAGCCTGTTGATCTGACTCACACCAGGCAAGAAAGTGTTTGCAAAGGAATGTGGGAAGTGCACTTTCTGTTCTGTGTATTTCTAGCTGCTTCTGGTTGATAAGTCAGCCAAGAAAAGCCCTGGAAAGGGATAGGATTGTGCAACTGCCTGTGGGCCTCTTCAGCAGGGTTAGCCAGCTCTCTGTCCTCCTGCTTTTTGCTTCTAATTCAGGTGTTTCAAAAGTGCCCTGGCCATCTAACAACCCAGCCTTGATCTTCAATACATACTCAGTGTGTGGAGTTAGGATGGGTTTCACTGAGAAGTCTCGGTTGTCATAGTTGTGTTTGTGCATGTTTTGTTTTGAAGCGATCCGCTCTGGCTCGGAGGAGGTGTTTAGGAGCAGTGCCCTGAAGCAGTTGCTGGAAGTGGTTTTGGCATTTGGAAATTACATGAATAAAGGCCAAAGAGGCAATGCATATGGATTCAAGATATCCAGCCTAAACAAGATCGCTGACACAAAATCCAGTATTGACAAGTAAGTATGGGATCTTGGAGGACCCACGGCTTAAATCTGGGCCCTCTGATCCTGCAGTTACTGGTGTACACTTGTCTCTCTCCCTCTTCTCTCCTCTCTCACAAGCATGGGTCCCCCCAATTTCCTAGTGAGCCATTATCCTCCCTCCATTTTCAGTCCACAGGGATATCATCCAGTCCAAGTTTTTTGTTTGTTGGGTTTTCTTAGATAAACTTTTCATTCAGACTAAAGACAAATTCACTAATTATAAATGTACATTTTGCTGAATCTTCACAAATTGAACACATCTGTATAACTAGTGCCAGATCAAGAAAGAGACCGTGATCAGTGTTTGCATAGTCTGTGCATCACTCCCAGTCACTCCCCCCACAGAGACCGGTGTTGCAGGGAAAAAGCTCTAAACCTGACATCTGGCAGCAGACCTGAGGCATACTGGGCTTTCACAGTGAAAGAAGGATGGGGTAAATGTCTCCTGGCTGTTGGTGCTCAGCTGCTCATCCCAAGGCTTGTTAAAGTGCTTCCTAGAAAGTGGGTTTCAGGTGGACAGACTGTTGGGGACACTGAGGAGTGGAAATGCTCTGATGTCATTAGCAGGGACAGCCATTAACACATAAGTCTCCTCTCCCTAAGAGCCACAGGTCTCTAAGGTTCTCACTGACTTCAAAGAAACACGCACAACTGTTTCTAAGATCAACTTCTCTATACCTTCATTCTTTTTCAACGTATGTGAGCTGTTCACCCTAATCATTCCTAACTAGGGAGGCTTACTGAGGCAGGGCGTTATGACCACTCTAAATCCATAGGAAATAATGCGTTAAATTTCGGGGCCTAGCCTTATTCTTGCGCTGTGCAGAGATGGATGAACAGAGGAGAGCTGTTGTTTCCTCACCGCCACCTTGTTTTCACTGTAAACACTTGATCCTTTCTTGGGCACTTCCACATTGACTGTCACTCCAGCCGGTGAAGGACATGGGCCAAGTGCTGCATCCCCTGCTGTCAGATAAGGAAACTGGGGCACTCATTCCAATTGCTCAGGGTCACAGCGAGCAGGGTATTTGGCCTTACAGGTATTTGACACCTGTCATTGCTCTGCCTGCAGCTCTACGCTACAAAAAACAGGTCTTATTTAGGGGTTGTAGTAAATAACTGTGGCATCTTAACTTACAATGTCAGGAGCAGCCACCTCTTTACAGAAGGGTGTTCTCTTCACCTGGGCTTGCAGGTTGGATAGGACAGAAACCCTCATCACCAGTCAGTCCTGTTCTCCCACTCCCTCTTCTTTTCCCCCTTTAACACACCCCCCACACACACACAAGCCTCTGATACCCTTTGCCCTCCCCAACTTACTAATAACCTGACCCTTACTGTGGGATGAACTGCTTACTGAAGTTATAGATTTTATCTACTCCGCAAGACTTTTCAAAACAAATAAAATGAAAGCATTTCTGATCTCTCTCTTTTTCCCCTTCTCTCTGCTTGTGAATATTTGTCTCCTGAAGTAGCACAGTGTCTAATAAACTACAGTGCCTGGCAGAGGGCCTTGCCCATAAGCACTCTTTAAATATTCATTGAATCTAACCAAACTGCACAGGATGGGGGAGCAATCAGCATGAAGGGTGCAGTCACTCTATGTTAGAGGCTTGTTTCTGATCATGACAAGAGGATGATCAAATGTGCGACTGAGTTGTTTTCTTATTCTCCAAGAATGTGTATTCAGTCCAATGAGGTGTTATTTGAATAACAAACATATATGGAAGCTCAGATCTGGTTTTATTTTTAATTTTTTGTTAATCCTCACCCAAAGATATTTTTCCCATTGATTTTTTTTTTTTTTTTTTTTAAGAGAGAGAGAGAGAGAGAATGGGAGGGAAGGGGAGAGATAAACAGAGAGAAACACTTAAATTGGTTGCCTCCTGCACGCACCCTGATCAGGACTGGGAATCAAGCCTGCAAACAAGGTACATGCCCTTGACCAGACTCAAACCTTTCAGTCTGTGCTTTATCCACTGAGCCTAACCAGCTAGGTCTCAGATCTGGTTTTAAATCTTTCTATGTTAAGAAAGATATATGTGGTCAGTTAAGTTTAATTTTTTTCTATATAACAAAGCATTTATCTGAAATAATGAAGAAAAATGGCTTTTCCCTGTTTTTGATGGTGGTTGGGAATTTGCTCCCTCAGGCTGCTCCACATGGGCAGATAGTCACGTAGATTCTGGGAACTGCAAAGCTGACGTGCGGTGATACAGCTGCAATTTTTAACCACTGTTTTACTTTGCTGAGCAATTGTTCTCTAATTATTGAGAGGGGGAAAAAATAGGGGAATTTTTTTTTACATGTGAGTCAGTTGACTCAGAGGAACAATATTACATTGACTCTGAAGCTGCGGGGGTAATTAGAGTGGTTTTCACTGTTGTGGAAGAGAAAACCGTGGCAGCTGTTACTTGAACTGGAGGTGAGTTGGCTGTTGTGACAGCATTGTGGATTAGAAGCCATCTAAGAATTATGGAAATATTTTAAAAGAAATGCATTGTGTCCTGATTGTGATAACTTTAAGTAGACTAGTAGTTCTTGATCCTGGCTGTTAGAATCACTGTAGAGTTTTTAAAA
Organism: Pipistrellus kuhlii; assembly: GCF_014108245.1. Taxonomy (NCBI): domain Eukaryota; kingdom Metazoa; phylum Chordata; class Mammalia; order Chiroptera; family Vespertilionidae; genus Pipistrellus; species Pipistrellus kuhlii. Next base: position 23,078,066 of record NW_023425404.1, on the reverse strand, counting down.
ATACCCACACCTTGCCCTGGTGGCAAGGTGGTTAGAGCCACAGCCCACACACTGAAGGGTTGCAGGTTCAATTCCCAGTCAAGGGTGCATACCTGGGTTGCAGGTTCAATCCCTGATTCCAGTGGGATCGAACAGGAGGGCGCATACAGGAAGCAACCCATTGATGTATCTCTCTCACATTGATATTTCTGTCCTCTCTCTCTCTTCCTCCTCCTTTCCCCTCTCTCTGAAAATCAATGGAAAAAATATCCTTGGGTGAGGATTAATTAAAAAAAAAAAAAAATGCCCACACCTGGCCCTACCTCATTCCAATTAAATGACTCTCAGTTGGGCCCAGGTATAAAGTCCAGGTGATGATTACACAGTGGAGTCAGGGACAACAGGGCCAGACTTCCACAGCTTTCCCTAATAGTGTTCTGAGACTCCTGCCTTTTCAAACCAGGTTAGTGAGGGTTCAGGCCTGTCACCGCTGAAGAGGGAGGTGGGTTATGCAGTTAGGAGCTGAAGTGTTGCTAAAATTAGGAAGTGGGTTCTTGGCCACCAGGACATCATATCCATGATGGCACAGCCCTGGTTCACTTCCAGGACCAGCCCTAAAATTGGGAGCTTTCTAACTCTCTGACTACCCTTTGCCACAACAGCAAAGCAAGTAAGTCAGAGGGGAAAACAGTTATCATGGAGTTCAAAGAAACTGTAAATGAGACTATCGGTAATTGTCATCAGTGAGTTGCTGCTCTGTACTTTTAGACTTGAAATAGCTATCCTCACTAGTGAATTAAACATCCCTCGGTCCCTCTCCCACCCTGCCTGGTATGCACTCTGCGGGCACACCTCTTCTGTGGGCAGATGCGCTGTGAGGGTATGCCTCCAATGGTAATGGTTCAGCTTCATTTCAATCACCCAGATGTTGAAGGCTGTTCATTATGGGCCGTAGAAGTAATTCCTACCCCCTGTCCTTCCCTTATAGAAGATGTCCGCTTCCTTTTGACATATCTTTATATATAAAAGCTTAAGCAACCATTTGACTGGCTGCTGTGATGCACATTGACATCAGGGGGCAGACACTCAGTGCACAGGCTTGGGAACGTGGGACAGACGGATGAATCTCAGAGGGAAGGAGGGAAGGAGGGAGGGCGGGAAGAGATTAACCAAACATACACATACTAGAGGCCTGTGGACGGATTCGTGCACCTGGCCTGTGGCGATTGGGCTGGAACTGGCAGTCTGACTTCTCCAGAGGGGTCCTGGATTATGAGAGGGTGCAGGCCAGGCTGAGGGACCCCACAAGTGCATGAATCCGTGCACCTGGCCTCTAGTGTGTATATAAAATTCATGTAGACTCTCCCAATATCCCCTTCTTTTGAGAAGCCTTGCCTTATAGGAACCTCCAAAATTTGAAATTAATGCAGGAATATAGCATTCTTGTGGGTTCAACCACTTGAATGTGCAAATCACATGCAGATATTAATCATGATTAATATTCTTCTTTAATTGTAGGAACATTACACTGTTGCACTATCTCATAACTATTGTGGAAAATAAATACCCCAAGGTTCTCAACCTTAATGAAGAACTGAGGGACATTCCTCAAGCAGCAAAAGTAAAGTAAGTACAGTGAAATTTTTAGTTTTCATGTCACTTGAACTGTGCCTTAGCCATTGAGAGAGTCAGTTAGCTTTGCCTGAAAGGGGTCCTTCTGCTTGCTTGCCCCTGAATACTAGTATACGAAGTCAGGTTTGAATCTTATCCAAATCACTCAGATGTGTGACATGGTTTTGAATATGTGTGTGTGTGCTAGCTCCTTTGGAGTACTCCTGCATGTGGTGCTTACTTCCACAAGACCTCATCATGGGTTTATTTAGAGTATGCATTATGAGTTAAGGAATGTGGTTTCACTAGTATAACTTTTCAAAGGCAGTTATATTAAAATGTAGGTAGTAAGTGAGGATAGATGGGTAAGCAAATAGAAGACTAATGTCAGGGCGTAGCTGGTAGCTTTCACATGTGCACACACACTCCCAGAAACCAAGGCAACCTTTTAATGGAAAGCAGCCTTATGCAAATGAAGGCACTAAAAATAAAAAATGGAAAGCAGCCAAAGTTTTACCACAAACTTCACACCACTTTTCAGAGACTGAGGAGCAGGCAATTTCCCTTGCTGCTCTCTCGCCTCCTACTTTTGGCCATATATATATATATATATATATATATATATATATATATATATATATAACATTTTAGCTGTATCTTTTTGTAGTGAATTTGAAAAGCATGACAAGCAGGCTTTCTCTCTGTTTGTAGAGTTTGGTAGAAATGTACCATGTAAGACGCGAAGTTAAAAATGAAGTGTTGGTGAATTTGTTTGCATGTGGATTATCAGTTATATTCTCTAATTTAAAAGTCGTTAAATAGAAAGTGTTATGGAAGAAGTCCAGGGAGTTTTCTCTGTTTTAGTTTTTAAAGATAAAAACTAGTTAGGACAACCTTAAGAAAAATAATTGTTGATTGAAATTTAAGCCATCACCTTGCAATTTTAACATCCCTGGAGCTTTAGTGAAAAGCAACACATTAATTATAAAGAGCACAGCGTGGCTGTGGCTGTGGATGTGGCTGTGGCTGTGGCTGTGGACAAGCTCGCTTCTTTTACTTGTTCAAAGGGCGACACACATGGCAAGACATTCATTTTCGCATAGCGTGATTTGCGTAAGTGATGTCTTTGAGATTAAAACATGGAATATTTTTGTATGTATGGAGAGATATTTTTATTCTGCTATTTTTAACCTATACTAAAACAGATCTGTTGGCTGTGGAAAAGAAAAAAACAAAACAAACCATAATTCCATGAGTTTAAAATGCTGTTGTCTTTCTGTGAAATCTGAACACTGAAGCATGAAATATTAAAGCCATCATATATTTAATACATGTGAGTCACATGTTCATTACTAAATGCTGCTCTTTATAACAGCATGACGGAGCTGGACAAAGAAATAGGTACCTTGAGAAGTGGCCTGAAAGCGGTGGAGATGGTGAGTGTGTGTTTCTTTTCTAATTCCCCGTCTCGTCAACTCCGTCTGGTGCTGGTGATACCCGGCACGTGGTGTGCCCCCATAAACAGTTACTGACTTAAAACAAAACAGCAACACGAAAGAAGCAAACCCAGCTAGGCAGCAGGGTTTCCTGCCTGGAGGCAGGGCTCACTAACGTGGGCTGGACTAGATCATCTTCAGGGATCCTCACAGTGTTCCCGTCCTGTTAATAAATGATGTGTGCTCTCTCCGTAGAGTCATGGAACTTCTCTGTTGTGTTTGGGGAGTGTGTATTGAGCAGACACTTAGGAGTATGGTCTATTCTCAAGGCAAGGGGTCGGGACGATTCGTAGTCTTTGCTGTCCAGGTGTTGCAATGGCCAAGGGCAGTCAGTCCAGAGAGCATCATGTTTGCCCAGTGTGGCCACCTCTTGAAAAGCACGGTGATGGCCAAGGTGGCTTCGGGAAGAGGGGAATTGAGGCTGGCGGAGGCTGGGAATGACTGGCATGTGTTGGTTAGAGGAAGCTTCCTTTCTGGCAGAGATGGCATGAGGTATGCTGAGAAGGAAGGTAGGCCAAGGCGCCTGGGAGGGAGATGTGCAGGGTCACAGACAACCTGGTGGTGTGAGGAGCCTCGCTCAGGAGAGGCTCTGCTCCGGCCCTAGGGGAGGGAGGCCGATTCGCAGGCAGCTTGGAAAGGGGCCCCTCCTAAATACTTCTCAAAATGATGCCATAGAAGGGAATTAACTTCATTAAACACATAGCTCAACAAAAATTGAAGTTATACTGTCTGATCTTTTCCGTTGGCTTTTAGTAAACTGGGAAGCATGTAAGGTTTTCTTTCCCCCTGGGGAGGAGGGGAGCGGTTTAAAAAGAGAAGCCGCTGAACTGATTGAGTGAACCCTCCTCCCAGCCCCAGTGGGCGAGACTGGGGGAGTCTGGGACATCCTCAGCTTCAGAGGCAAACGGAGAAGGGCCGCTTGGGACGAGGCTGTTTTACTTCCTCTCGGGAAAAGGCTTTCTCGAGCTGGAATGGCAGTCATGACCACCCTACAGCCTGACCATGGCCGCTCCGACCCTCGCAGCTGAGCTGAAAGCTACTTCACAGCAAGGCGCGGGGCGGGGCAGGACGGGGAAAGGAAGCTTTGTGTTTGGGGTTTATGAAAGGTAGTTTTGCTGAAATCTCTCTGGCCCTGGGTCATGTACACTGTCACACACTCTTCATAGGAAAGGGGCTCCAGAAGCCTCCCCTCCCCTCCCCAGCAGCTTAAATGTCAAGAGGCAGCGTGGGAAGGAAATATAAATGTTCATGTGTCCTAATTGTGATTGGCTAAAGGTGATTATATTGCTCTTTTGAAACTGTACACTAATAAAACACTTTAGAACTGCCGTCACATCTACGTCTCTCACACACAAACAATGCTAAGTGTCCAAAGCGCTAGGATTATAGCCATTTTCTCCATCAGAGCAAGCTCCATAGTTTGAATTTCCACTTCTGTGATTTCATTTGACTCTCATGGTGCTGTAGATGCTGTCCTTCTTTTATAAGTGAAGAAACTGAGGCCCGGCCACTTGTCACAGATCAGAACCAAACCAGTGGCAGAGCTGAGTCAGAGCCCATAGCCTGTGACCTACACGCCTGCTTGTTGGCTCATCTGCCAAAGCAGGTGAAGAAGGAAATAGATCCGATTACGTCTATTGGTACACAGCATCGTTGTTACTGAGACTCTGGAGTCAGGCAGACCTGAGTTCAAATTCTGGCCCTGTCATACATCAGTTATGTGACTGTGCACAAGGATTTAAAACCCTCTACAATGCCTCACTCATTGTGGTGTTTGGGGATTAAATAAGCAAGTGCATCTGGTACCGGTCATGATTGAAATTAATTATTAAATTTGAATAATGTGAGTTCATCACCATGGTAATGGAGAATATGGATAATTAACAAGGCACTGATACTCCTCACCTGTCTGTTCATAAAAACTGAATCACTGGGTGGACAAGAAGGAAAATGGTAGCTGCAGTTGAAATCCTACCTACCCAGATATCATGGTTTGGGAAGTAAGTAGATTTGGCAGAGAGGGAAAGAAAAAAAAAATCAAGGAACCAGAGTTCTTGTTTAACTTTTATTAATTCTATCCAGATACTAACCTGCTTATGTTTAAACCAGTGTAAGGAGTCACACTGATACTGTATGCAGACAACTGAATAAATTGCTGTTGCAAATATGTGTGCACATAGACATGGCCTAGCATGGTGGGCAGAGGGCAGATTTCTGACGTATTAATTTGAGCATATGGAGAATGAGACAAGGTGTGTCTGCATTCAAGGCCTACGCTGACATTGTCCGTTTCCTGGGTTTAAGGAGCTGGAATATCAGAAGACTCAGCCCCCGCAGCCTGGAGACAAGTTTGTGTCCGTTGTCAGCCAGTTCATCACAGTGGCCAGCTTCAGCTTCTCTGATGTTGAAGATCTTCTAGCAGAAGCTAAAGATCTGGTAAGTTTCCCCTTGCACAGGGCTGGTGCTTTCCCATATTATACTATAAGCATATGTTCTTCCCCATCCCCTTAATTAAAACACACCCTTTCTGTCTGCCTGGCCTATGTTGCCTTTAACTTAGCAAGACTATGAAGCATCCGAATGGTGTAAAACCAGTAAATTAAGTAGGACAGCTTTCTGTTGATTATTAGTGAGTCAAAGTACTTATCACTGGAAACCAGAAAAGAGATTATGAAAGGAAAAGTCAGGAAATGGGAGACCAGGTGTGACAAGACCATGTGCCTCGGTGTCTCTCCTGAGATGCTCCGGAGGACAGGGTCCTCCCTCTTGAATCTCTAGCAGAACTCAGGCCAAGTTCCAAGGGCCGGGGATGGCCCACATACAAGATTCACAGTGGAGTGTACGTTTAGAGTAATTTATTCTTCTGACAGTTTGCAAAAATGTTTTTATTTTTAGGAATTGATTGTTTTTTTCAAGAGAGAGTCTGTAAACTATACTCGCTGTGCAATAATAGACAATTCCATGACAAATGATAAACAATAAAGACAATCAAAATGAATAAACAAGAATTAATTAAATGAGGTGTCTCTTAATCCTCTTTAGTCTTGTTGCCAGGTGAATACTTTTTAGTAAGGTTTCTTTTTATAATTTTTGCTATTTCAAAATTTTGTGTTTTTATAAAGGAAAAATTTGTATTGGTTAATTATTAAGCCCTTTAAATTCTCCTGCCCCTTTTCTCTCTTCTCTTCTCTTCTCTTCTCTTCTCTTCTCTTCTCTTCTCTTCTCTTCTCTTCTCTTCTCTTCTCTTCTCTTCTCTTCTCTTCCCTTCTCTTCTCTTCTCTCTCTCTCTCTCTCTCTCTCTCTCTCTCTCTCTCTCTCTCTCTCTCGTTATTTCCTCTTCCAAAATATATACATCTTCATGATATATATATATATATATATATATATATATATATAGGCATATAGTCTCTCATTGTCTTTCTCATTGCTTATAAATTATAGTAAGCCTGGCCTATTAAGTACTTCCATATACCCATCTCTCAATTACCACAAATTTCACTTTAACTTGAATCTTTCCTTTGCAACTTGAGTAATGGATGCCATTATTCTGTAGTCACATGTTCAGTTATAAAATTGGATGCTTGTTCTGTAAGTGTGCACACATACTAGTTAAAATTAAAAAGGAGATACATTAAGTAGTATCAACATTCAGCCCCATTTCCAACATCTACACTAATAAAAGAGAAAAATGCTAATTGACCATACCTTCGCTGCGCCCACAGCCAATCAGAGCAAGTATGCAAATTAATCCAAAAAAAGATGGCAGTTAATTTACATATGCTTTGGGAGGGAGGAGTGAAGTCTGAAGACAGCATAGAAGGGAGAGAGAGGGAAAGCAGAAAGCAAGGCGGCTGCCAGAGGGAAAGTGTGGGTGGCAGCAGCTGCTTGCAGGAATCTTCCTGCAGCGGGCCCCTAGTTATTACATAAATGGAAAGACAATACATCTTCAATGACTGCTGTTAGAGATCCAACCTCTGAAGAATGCGATAGATCAACTATGCCAGCAGCCTCCACCGGGATAGCCTCCATGTCTGTGTTTGCCCACCTACACACTCGGTAAGGAAGGGGACCTCCCTCCCTAACCGGCATATAGTACCTACTTCACCAAGGGCTCAAACATTTTTATAGGAATCAACTGGATAGTTAATCTTTTATTTAAACATACACACAGTGTGGGGTTTTTTTCTTTTCTTTATTTTAGCGTGGGAACTTTAGTCTGGAACTAGTTTTCTCCATGTTTCTAAGATAAAAATATACATGACTTCATCAACACTAGAATTCCTAGATAAAAAGATCATTCAGGATGGCTTGGAGTGCATGAACTTGACTGTTTTAGAAACACAATTGTAGGCTATCTATTGCCGTTTTGTTCATACCAGAGCTTTTAGAAATGAGCTTATAAAACCATGGAACAAGCTGGAGTGCTGTATGTGGTGTGTGAAGAATGTTGTGTTTTTTCCTAAAGAGCTCTGGTTTCTAATAGAATATTTCCAAATAAGTCAAACACTGAGAACAACTCCTCAGTGATGAAAAAGTGGTAAAGGAATATTGTATTATAAATTAAAGATATGAAATAACATTTATAAAATTTTATATATATATATATATATATATATATATATATATACACACACACACACACACACACACACACACACACACACACACAAATATACACTGAGTGGCCAGATTATTATGATCTCTGAATATATAATAATCTGGCCACTCAGTGTATATCCTATATAATAAAAGGCTAATATGCAAATTGTCCCCTTGACCAGGAGTTTGACCAGCAGGCAGGCCGGCCAACCAGGCTGGCCAGACCCCACCCATATACAATTTTATGCACTGGGCCTTTAATACACACACACACACTGAGTGGCTAGATTATTATGTGTTCAGAGATCATAATTGGCCACTCACTGTATAACATAATTTAAAAATTTTTATTTAAGAATAAATATTGAGGAAAAATTGAAGGGAGGTAGTCAGAAGGTACAAACATCTACTCAAATAAGTCGGTCCTGGGGCTGTGATGTTCTAACCACAATGACTGTAGGGAGCATTGCTGTGTGCTGGGGTTGAAAGGTGTTAAGAGAGTAGACTGGAGAGTTCTCATTGCAAGGGGAAAAATATATTTTTCCTTTTTTTCTTTATTTGTATATATGATATGATGGCTATTTACTAAATTTATTATGGTAATCATTTCACAAATATTGTAAGTCCAGACATGACGCTGGATATCTTAAACTTATACAGTGCTGTATGCAATTATATCTCAAAACTGGAGGGTGGGATAAAAAAAACAAAAAGAGACTAAATAAATTACTGTTCCCCTTCATTTCCTTTAGGTAGATGTATCACTGAAATGTCAGAAAAATGTAGTAATTAGGCAAGTCATGCAAAAAATAAATAAAAGTAGTTAGAAACTTTTGTGAAGGAACAACATAAACTTTATTGTCTAAATATGAAAAAAATTAAAATTCTGGAAATTTTTAAGTAGTGAGTTAGGCATAGGCAGTGATCTTTTACTTCACTTTGAAGCTAGAAACGCCATTCTTAGTAGCTTAGGAGTAACAGCCTTAGACCATTGTAGAGAAAGAAAAAATCTAACCAACAATTGGACCAGCATTGAATATATTTGGATGATCGTAATGACGCTGACTCCTAGAAGCACGTGATTTCAAGTTATGAAGATAACTTCCAGAAGAACTAACATTAGAAACAGTTAAAACTAAAAAGACTGAAAATACTATTTTATCATGTTCATATATTTTAATATTTTTTTAAAATTCTCCCTTAATAGTCAGTTATTGTTTTCTAATTGAGGCCCAGGAAATATGATAATGCTAAGAAGCACTGGATCCCATTTGTTTTTTATATTGACCATATGGCACCAATAAATGATATTAAACTACTTCAAAGAGAAGTTAAAAGTACAAGTTTCCCTACCCCTGCTGAGTTTGCTATTAGTTTTATGTCTTGAGTGCTCTGCCTTATGATATTTTGCTTTCTTGTTTTTACTACTGTTTAGTTAATAAAAAGTCATAGGAGGTAATCATAGATGTTTAGCTGAAATGAGGCAGACAAGAATAAATGGTTTCAAAAGTTGAGGAGTATTAATTCTTTTACTTGAAAAGTGACTGATGGACACATGTGGCAGCCAAAGACAAATGTAAACTCACTCAAATCCCGCAAGCTAAATTTGGCTCCACTTGAGCTTGAGTGCCGGAGGGATTTAGATTTGATGGTGGAACACCAGACTTACTAAAACCTCCTTTTTTCCAGTTTACTAAAGCAGTGAAGCACTTTGGGGAAGAGGCTGGCAAAATGCAGCCAAATGAGTTCTTTGGCATTTTCGATCAGTTCCTTCAAGCCGTGTCCGAAGCCAAACAAGAGAACGAAAACATGCGAAAGAGGAAGGAGGAGGAAGAGCGCCGAGCACGCATGGAAGCTCAGGTAAGAGAATGATGAGTTAGTTGGCTGGTTGGCCTATCCCACCTCCTAGAAGGTCTGTTGCTTCAACTCTTGGTTTTTCAATAGCCCTCTGGTGTGGTGGCAAGAAGGAGGACGTCAGAGAACTCTCTAGAATGCTGCTTGAAGTTTAAATTGGCATAAAGTTTCCCTGGGGCAATTTGGCAGTCTATGTCCAAAGCCCCCCAAATTATATCCACATTTTTTTTATCTGGAACTCCATCTCTTAGAAATTAGTCTAAAGATATTATTATAAATTTGCATGAGAACAGCAGCCTTTATAATTGCCCCAACTGCAGACAACCTGAAAAGGCATAAGTTCTTAAAATGAATAATAGCTACACGAAGGAATATTTACGCAGCCCTTAAAAGTCATGTCTTCAAAGACTATTTAATAATGCAAGAAAATTTACAAAATGATTTCTACATGAAATCTTTTTTTAATGTAAAATAAGTGTAAATACAGAAATAATAGTAGTGCGATATTCCCCCAAAAAGTTCACAATGATTATCTCTTGAATTAACCTAGGGTATGGTGACGGGAAAGGATTTGACTTTGGTGTGGGCACACAGAGCAATATACATATCTTTAACATAGAAACCCACACCTAAAACCTCTATGTTCATGTTAACCAATGTCACCCCAATAAATTTAACAAACTAATACATAAAAGAATTAAGCAAGCATGAATTTTTTCCTTTTTGTGTATCTGAATTATCCAACTTTTCTATAATGTATGTGTATGGGTGTATGTATTTTATGTGTGGGTTTCTATTTATTATTATTGGCTTTTAATAATAGTAAGTTGTATAGCAGGTCCCAGGCATTCACAGTAGACACCGCCTAAGCCTTTGATGTAAGGAGAGTGGCCCGATGAGTATTTGCTTTTAGTCTCTCTGTACCATCAAAGAAGCCAATATTTGGGGTCAGTTTAATAGTGATTATGTTCTCATTCAATTATAGAAATAGAAATTGCTTCAGTTGCTCTTTAACTGGAGTATCATGAGGTTTCCCCAGATTCTAGACAGTGATATTCTAATCACAAAGTAGAGGTCACTTTTCTCTATTGGTTATTGCTTCCACAATGAGCCAAGTCCCAGTGATCCCTCTCTTGTGCCTCTGAGGGAGGTTGGCAGCTGTAGATGAACATGGCTGAGCGTGGCTGTATTTCACAGAATTCATCGCCACTGTAAACAAAATCCAGCACTTTGACACTTCTAAGAGGGTGCTTTCCGTTTGCAGCTCAAAGAACAGCGTGAAAGGGAACGCAAAATAAGAAAAGCTAAGGAGAATAGCGAGGAAGGCGGCGAGTTCGACGACCTGGTTTCAGCTCTGCGCTCAGGAGAAGTGTTTGACAAAGACCTCTCTAAACTGAAACGGAATCGCAAACGCATCACCAACCAGATGACGGACAGTAGCCGAGAGAGACCAGTAACAAAGCTTAATTTCTAATTTTCCTTGAAAACTTTTTTAGAAAGCTCATTAGCAGCCCTTTGAAGTGACTAGAACTTTTCAGTACACTGCCTTGCAATCCGAACAGTGGCAATTTCTCCTTCCATCTGTGAGTACAGGTGTGAGTGTGTGTGTATGTAAATGTATGTGTATATGTATATTAAACGTGTATATAGAAGTCTGAGTGTTGTCTGGAGACCTATCTGTATGGTTTTTAAAAGCCTGCGTTGATGTTTGTGCCTAGAAGCCCTTGGTGTATGCATTCATATTGAGTGTGGCTCGTCTTCTTCCCTGAACACCACGCCTGTTCAGAAGCACAATTCTGTCTCCTGAAAGAGATGACACAGACATTCCCTCGAGTAAAAAGACAGAAAAAAAGAAAAAAATAAGCTTGAAATATTACATGGTTTCCAAGCTTGGTACGCTCTGGAATCATTCTCATTGGTGAAGCTGGTGTTGGGAAGATACAGATTTAAAGTGGTTTTGGTGGTCGCCCATGTGATGCCGGTGCATCGCATCAGGACCTGCCAGGGCCAGCGCCGATTTCTGACGTGGGTGTGGGGAGGCGTCTGTAACTGTTCATGGAGGACATCTTGCACACAATCTGAATTATGTAGAATGTCAGTCAGAATCTTTTCATCTATTTAAAACTTGGACATCAATTTTTTATTCTTAATTTCACTGAGTTCTCTGCCAAGCATCCCAATGATTTCTTTACATTGCTTTCGGGAAGAACACTATTTATCTAAATGCAATCTGTGCTCTTGTTAAAGGAAAAGACTGCCAGAATGTTCTAACCATCGAGATATAGAAACTTTAAAAATAAATTTCCCACCCAAGACCTAAAAGGAGGGATTCTCTGAAGGATTAAAAATTATTTTTAAAATTGTTTATGGGGTGCCTTCCCTTTTTTTTTTTTTTTCATTATCTCTTTTCAGTTTTTTTAGGACAAGCTGCATCTTCTGTAAATATAGATCTGGACAAAAGAATACTTAGTAAATGCACAAAATGTCAACAACACCAACAGAGATGCCGAGATCTATTTAGCTCTAAGTATGTCTGAAGTGCTTTCCTGTTATATGTTGTCATTTTAAATTGTGTGTCAGTAAAGCTACCTGTAAAACTTCAGTCCAAAAGATAAAGCTCTCAGGGAGAAATGGATAAAAACAATGAACATTAGAAAATAAAATATAGATACTTACCATTAACCTACCAACTCTTAATATCTTTAAATTATATGGTATATAAAGGGGGCTGTCACTTTTTTTTCCTGTTTTTGGCTTTGCTTTATTTATTTGTAGTGGGGGAGGAGGGCTAAAGATCTCTCTTTTCTTTCCATCTATCCTGTTGTGGTTGGGTTTCCTGTGGAGAGAGTAGTTTGTCTTGTTGCACTAGAACATTATTTACTCACTAAATGGAGTTTTTCAGTCAATTAACAAATATTTATTAAACACCTACTATGTGCCAAGCATAGTAGGGCTACAATGGTAAGCAAGACAGAGCCCCTGCCCCCAAGGAACTCGAGTTCTAACGGGGACGTTAGGGGTGAATAAAATACCAATGCGTGCGCTGTACAGGAATCGTGCTATTTAAAAATAGTTTGTATAAACTATAATGCTTAGCGTGGATGGCAAAGTCCCTGCGCTGTGTGGAAGCTGTGAAATAATGCTCTAAGAGTTGTCAAGAGCTGTGGTTTTCATTTTCCCCTTCCTTGCAAACTTAGTGACTTTCCATGATGAATAGAAGTAAATGACTAGCAAATAAAACATGAACACACAGCAGAGGTTGGGCTCCCCCAACCTTCAGTTACCACGGTCTGCAAATACACCCCATTAAAGGTGCAGGCAGACACCGTTCCAAAAAGGCTGGGATGAGGAGGAGTGGGATATGCTGGTGGATTTGTCTATTCCTTAACTAAAGTGCCTCTATATATATTCTTTTCTATTTATCGCAGGAGAATTTGGTCTGGCTCCATGTGGGGACTGTATTGTGAAAATGGCTTTGTTTTACAGTTTAAGGAATAGACAAGTGGTTGGAGAGTCACTAAAGGAGCAAGCTGTGTGTCGTGTCCCTCTTGCCCTTTCCCATCATCCTCATTTTGAGATGACCATCCTGGTTTGCCTCCTATGCCATTTCCATTTTTTGGTTTCTTTCCCCAAAAGCTGTGTGCAGGTAATTCCATGTGCCATGTTGGAAAAAAAAAATCTACTTTTTTAGATTGGTGCTGGTGTAAGTAGCCACTTTTCTCTCTTGGGTGTGTATTTTAAATTTTGTGTTTTTTTAAATTAATGCCAAAAAGAAAAAGCATTTTAATTTGTAAACTTAATTGTATGTCTTGTATCTTAATAGCTTAGTAGTTGGATCCACTTAGTCTTTAGGTGCAAAACCGTTGCTATAGTACCGAGAAGAAAATGTTGTATGTGTTATGAAATTGTACATTTTTTTAAATAGCAATATGCAATAAAGAGATGAATTCATTGGGTGTCTGTATATGCTTTCTATGCATTATTCAAATAGCATTATCAAATTTTTGGCATAGTCCACCAGTAAATTTAAATATTGCAAGTTATTTACTAGATCAGAAACATATACACATTTTTAACTTGTACATGCTAGACCTAGAAGGTATAGTTTTCTGCTATGGCAGCATTCAGCATGTCCACAGCCTACCATCTGCTACCTCTTTCTATAACCTCTTTGTATAACTCTGGTGAGTTATACAGTTTCATGGTGGGGCTACTGATAAAATTACTCATCTGGGGGTATTGAAAAGACTGTAGTCTCTAGAATCAAAATCTACTTCATTTTGAAGCATTTCCTTTTTAAAAAATTAATTTATGATCTAGGTTAACATGGGAAATGCTGACTGTACCGAACAAGGAAGGTGTATTTTATCCTCTGAACATTGGGCCTTTCTCTTGGCCCCACATCACGTTGGCTGCCTGGCTATCCTCAACCCATTTTGAAGTCCAGCTGAAAACAAATTGTCCCAGTGGCTGAGAGAGGGCCCAGGCACTTTCGATCTTCTGAATGGATTGATGATGTCCTTATAATTATTAACCATCTTGTTTTTCATCCAGTCAGTAATACCTTAATCAATAAAGAAAAAGAAAAAAACAACACAAATATATTTTATATTTAAAAAAAAACAACAACAACGAAGGCTACTTTGTTCTCTGATGCTTTGTCCTCATTCAGATGGAAGAGAGCCTTCTACTCAATAGGTATATTCCATTCCACAAATGTACTGAATGTACCTACCATTGCCTATTTGTATGTTTGAGCGTGAAGCTACATACAGAACCACCTAGACCCTCAGTTGCCCTTGGTGTGTTAATAGAAGTAGAAGAAAACATGAAACTTTCAGCTCATTACATTTACCTTTATGTCTTTGGTTCCCCCCCCCCAAAAAAAAAAAAATCATCACTGGGGAAAATGTGCTTCTGTCTGGAGGTGAAGCTATCTGATCCCTCCAGAACTCTGCCCCTTTTCTAACCAAACATGGGTTTATGTGAGGCAAAAGGATAATCTTTATTCAACTAGTTTAGACACAATTATTCAAAAGACTGTTCTGAGAGAGTTGTTTGGTTAGATTTTTGTTTCCAAGTGGAAAGCCTAAATTAAGAACCCAAAGACTTAACAATTACTTGATACCATTCAGTTCCATAAACACTAGCTTTGAGAACCACTGGGCTGTGTGTAGAGAACTTTGTTCTCTGTCGCTTTGTTCCCATTCAGATGGAAGAGAGCCTTCTACCCATGGGACAATGACCTCGATGCAAAGTTCTGGGCTTCTTGCATTGGGGTCATTTATAGACCATTATGTTGAGTAAGGTGACCATTTTCTGAGTCTCTTTATGCCTATTTTCCCTATTAATATGAACTCTACTGACATCTAAAAACCTGTTGAGTTCATAATTAAGAAGTGGCTTAAAATCTGTTAATTCTTATCTTAGCGGAAGTTTGGAATACTAGAGGAAAGAGTTTCTTTTTTAGAAGGATTTTTGCATTTTTCATAGCAAAGACCAATCAAAATTATTTTTCTTCAGTCTTATGGGGAAAACATCGAATCTAACTTTTGGTCTTTTCCCTGACACACTTTTGTCTACTCGCAGTGTTCCCCAAACTTTTTACATATGTGTACCCCTTCTATAATTTTCGAAACACTGAGTACCCCTTGTACTCATGAGAACGTAGAATTAGGCGCAAGTAGAATTAGGCGCAGCTAAGCACGGTGCAGTGCATATCCCCACCAAACTCCAGTGCAACGCGTACCCCCACCAAACTCTTCCCGTACCCCTGGGGGTACTCGTACCACACTTTGAGAAACACTGGTCTACTGCAAACAACTGTGTGTTTCCATGGTATCAAACAAACAACATGAACACAGGATTGCACACTATGGGTTTTTGACAAAGGATATCCTTATTTTTTATCAAACCTTGATATGTTTTTATTTCTCATGGGAGAGAGGTTTTGAGGTATAAAGTTGCCATGTCATTCCAATAAAGTATTTGTTCTCTGCTTCTCTGCCTGTGGTTTCTTTCACTGAGAGGAGTAAGAAAAGAAACAGTTCAATACTGGTCTTTGGTACCACTTCCAGTTTTATTTACACCCACTATAGTCATATGGGGACATTTCTGTGGCAAAGGAATCTGCAGCCCCCCGTGTGGTGATGAATGTTTCCTGTTAGTGGCCTCACTCTTTACCCCCACTCTGGCCTCCAGGATAGAGAAACTTTCCTATCTGAGATTTGAGGTCCACCTGACTCTTGAGCTGCTGAGAGGGGAGGTGATTGTGATGCTGAGCTATGACTCGGATAAACAGGCACAGGGAAGGGAAAGAAGGCGGTGCCTCTACCAGCTGCTTAAAAAGAGAAGCCCCTGGTGCATGGCCAAGACACTTCCCTACCAATTCCGGGTAAGTTGCCCTACTCCCGTGCACGTGCCCTCCCTTAGCTAAACTCCCTTTGATAAGTTATCGCCCCCTTGAGTTGCCCAGTGTATCCACCTCTGAGTATATCTCCAAAGAACAGGGTAGCTTCTCGCACTTCCTTGAACTTCCATTTCTGACCACCATCCTTGGAGACCAGCCCATCTCTAACACCTCCTGATTAACTCCTAGGCCAGTAGGACCACATCTATTCCTAACTCTACTTCAGAGGTGGGGGCAGGAATAAATGGAGGGATTGATGGCTAGTGAGCTAAGCATGCTCAAATAGTTCAAATTATAAACCATTAGGACTTCCCTTGTAAGACAGTCTCTGCAAGTTGACTGCATCAGAGAGCTCACCAGAGGAGCTTGTCCTTCCCTCCCTATTTTCCGTCACACCAGCATCCCACCATGTAAAGGCTTCACTGGGCATTCTCTTAAGACTTTTAGGGAAACAGTCCTCTCCTACTGCCTCAAATGTGAGCTGTTTGACCTTGATAGGCAGCAGCTGTGTAGTGACCTAATGTTTTTATGGTGAGCTAGTTCCACAGGAGCGCTGCTTGGTGGGCCATGCAGCCTGTCGCACTGGGTGCTGCTGAAGGATGAATGTTTCCCCTCTCCACGTGCTGGGAGAAACGATGCTTCCAGGTCAGTTGGCTTGGACTCACTCTTTAGAATGTGGCAAAAGGGACCCCGATGAAGCCTAAAGCCAACTAGTTATTAAGGTACTCACCACAGAAGTGCCAATTTCTAAAGCAAAACTATAAAACCCAGAACTCTGAGTTCCCGAGTTGTGGATTGCCTTCTACATGGGCTGGGACCTTAGGCGAGTCTCCTAAATGCCTTCACGTCCCTCTGGGGAGCTGAGAGAGCAGCTGTAAACCCGGCCATTGCAGGGCTGAGCAGTCCTGCAGCCAATTTACTAACATCAAACTCTGCTGATCACCCATAGACTGGAAAACCGCCTCTGCCCTGGTGACTTGGAGGGCAAGTGCTGAGAGCAGCTTCCATCTCAGCAGTAGCGAGGCTCATGCCAGGGATTCCTTTTGTTTTACCAGTTAACTGGGGTACCTGGATCTTCAGAGCATCCAAACCGCCTCCCTTGACTTAGCAATGTATGTATTAAATGGCTTTTCCCTGTAGAGGTTGTGGCAACTTAGGAAGAGTGTGGCTGGGAGAGAAAGCAGGAACAAATCCAACTAAATGGATGGGCCGCTGTGCTCCTCACTGGAATGGCCACAGCTGGAGTGCGGTGTTCTCAGGGACAATGCATTGTAAGAGCAATTGCTTCTTACGTAACACTACAAAGAAACTACAGAATTGATGTCTCTCCCCTGCCACATCCCACAGATGGTGGTACATAATCAAAAACTGTTCATAAATTACTTGGATTGGTCCTTTCTTCTTTTTTCCTCCTCCCTCATTACAGTTATAAGAATCATTTGAAATACACTTAGATCCATTTGTTTGCATTTTCTTTCAATTTTAGTTAGGTTTTTGTCTTCTCATTTTATTGATTTAATTTTATTTTTTGACTACGTAGACTACTAACATACTTTCAAAGCCAAAACTATTGAATATTTGAGAGGGTACGCAGAGAGGTGTCCCTCCTTCCTATATCCCTGTCATCCCACCCTATCTTGCAGGTATTTAAATTTGTTTTCTCCTTTATCTTCCCTTTGTTTCTTTTATAATGATAGATATGTGTACGTTTACTTATTTATTTATTTATTTATTTGCACAAAGGGCAGCATACTACATATGCTTTTTCGCAGTGAACCTTTTCCACTTAATATCTGCTGGAAAACCCTCCATGTCAATTCATTCAGATCAGTCTTTTTATAGCTGCCTAGTATTCTATTGTGTGTCAGTAACAGTTTATTCAACCAATCTCCAACCTTTACCAATTATATATACCATTGCAACAAATAACCTTGTACATCTGTATTGATTATTGTTGGAGATATTTTTCAATATCAATTTCTAGCATTGAGGTTGTTGAGTAGAAGAGTAGACACCTAGGTTATTGTTGAAGGTTGCTAAACAATGTTGCTTGGGGTTGTACCTCTTGCATTCCCACCAGCAATATGTAATCTGTTATCTAATGAGTTCAATCAGTTCTCACTTTCTCCACTGTTATTATCCTGGACTGAGCACCTCTTTCCTGGATTATGGCCATGGCCTCATAAATGGTCTCTTTGCTTCAGTCTTTTCTGCCATTATCTAGCCTCATCACCACAGCTGAGGTGATGCTTTCAAATATCACTCCGCTGAAACTTTCCAGAAGTGAAGTGACAGTTCTCACATCGGCCTTCTAGACCCTAAATGATCTGGATACCAGCCCAGCACCATCACCCTCTGACCTTGTCCTCACTACTCTCCTTCTTCCTTCCTTTGCTCCCCCTCTTCCTTGATCCCCAGCATCGACCTACATCAGAGTCTTTGCACTTCTGTGTCCTTTGCCTGAAACACTCTTCCCTTTCTTCGCCTTGTATCATCTCCTCCAGATCTTTCTTCTAATGTAACCTTCTCAGTAAAGACTTTCTTGCCACTCAGTTTATAGTTACAAACCATGCCCATCCCAACACCCATCCCTATTCTCTGCTCTATTTCCTTCATAACAGCTGTCATCATATACTTTGCATACCGTTTGTTTATTATGTCTTTTGTTTCCAACTCCCCGTCCCCCTCATTAGAGTAAAATCTCCATGACATTAGAGATGTTTGTTTTGTTCACTGAGTATTCCAGCATTTGGAACAAAGTCTGACATACTGGAGGTTCTCAATAAATGTTTGTTTACTTAAATGAGTGACTTCAATATATCACTCTCTTCTCTGATAGATCAAATATGTAAAAAAAAGTAGAGACATGAATAATGCAATTGATAAAGTTTATTTAATAGATATTTTTAAACAAGGATATATTTGAAAAGAAAACCTCTTTTTTAAAAATGTTTGTGATAGTGTTTTTCAACAGAAGCTATTACATTTTGTGCCCAATCGCTCTTTGTTGTGAGAGCTGCTGTGGTCATTGATGTTTAGCAGCATCTCTGATCTCCACCCATTGGCATACCTCCCCAAGTTGTAACAACCAAAAATATCTCCAGACATTGCGAGTGTCCCCTGGGGAGTAAAACTGCCCACACTTGAGGACCATCACCTAATGGTTACATTCCTAAAACTGAGCCATCCTATACAATAAAAGCCCAGAGACCGGAATGGTGGAACAACCAGAAACCAGAACACCACAGCCCCTTACCCATCTGGCCCCAGTCCCCAGGGAATAGTTAGGGGTAATCAGGCAGGCAGGCAGATTGGTTAAGGGTTATCAGGTAGGCAGGCGAGTGGTTAGGGGCAATCAGACAGGCAAGTGAGGAGTTAGGAGCCAGGATTGGGCCTAAACTGGCAGTCAGACATCTCCCAAAAGATTCCAGATTGCAAGAGGGTGAAGGCTGGGCTGAAGGACATACCTCCTGTAGTTCACAAATTTCATGCACCAGGACTCTAGTAAATACATAAAAAGCCCAAAATGTAACAATAAAAGTTTAAACAAAAAATATCACAACCATTTGGGGCAAAGTCTTCCAAGAAATATTGGAACAAAGTTAACCAAAGCTAATAGGGTGGCCAGATAAAATATAGAATACCCACTTAAATTATAATTTCAGATAATAAATCATTTCTTAGTGTAACTAATATTTAGGACATACATTAAAAATGTATCTCTTATTTATCTAAAATTTAAATTTAACTGAGGAATCTTATATTCTTATTTGCTAAATCTGGCAACTCATTATTCATTAATTATTATTATTCATGGTTAACTCATTATTATTGTTATTCATATAATAATATAACATAATTTCCTATAAAAATACAGCCACTATACACAGAATACATTCAGAACTATACTCAAAGCCAAAGATATGTTTGTTGACTCCTTTGTTTCTTAAACAGAGATATGATTAAAAATGAATGAAATATTTAACTTAGCTTGGCCAGCATGGTTCAATGATTGAGTGTCAACCTATGAACCAGGAGGTCATGGTTCAATTCCCAGTCAGAGCACATGCTTGGGTTGTGCACTCGATTCCCAGTGTGGAATATCCAGGAAGCAGCCAATCAATGATTCTCTCTCATCATTGATGTTTCTATTTATCTCTCTCCCTCTCCCTTCCTCTCTGAAATCAATACAAATATATTTGCAGAAAATAAAAATGAGAAAACCACCAAAAATACTAAAGAAAAAAACAAACTGCGTAATCTACAGGGTGCTTCCCAGCGAAGTGGATTTAAAGGAAGAACCTTTCCCACCCTGGCTGCAGCCTTGCCAGTGGGCTGATCCTGCTCCGGGGCTTTGGCTCCGATGCCGTGCTGGACACATTCTAATAAAGCCCTACACGTGTTCGCCCTTCTGTGTGCTCATCAACACTTCTATTGATGCATTTTCCTTTTAAATATCAATATATCACCACACATGCACTGCATGGTATCTGCATTCAATAGTGTATTCTTGCTGGGTGTTCAAAGGGCAGTGCAGTATAAATTCAGTATCTGGCATCATTGGCTTTTTTTGGCTTTGTGCATGCTAAACCTGCTATTTTTATTGAGACACTAGAAGCCCAGTGCACAAAATTTGTGTATGGGGCCGGGTGGGGGGGAGGTGACAGCCCAGCCTGCACCCTCTCCAATCTGGGACCCCTTTGACAAATGCAGGACTGCTGGCTCCCAATTGCTCACCTGCCTGCTAGCCTGATCACTCCCTAACCACTCCCATGCCAGCCTGATTGATGTCTAACATTGCCCCCAATGTTCCTCCTCTGCTGGCCTAGTCACCCCTAACTGCCCTCCCCTGCGGGGTTGATCACCTCCAACTGCCCTTTCTTGCAGACCTGGTCCCTCTCAACTGCCCTCCTTTGCAGGCCTGGTGCCTCCCAATTGCTCTCCCCTGCTGGCCATCTTGTAGTGGCCATCTTGTGTCATATGGGGGCAGGATCTTAGACCACATGGGGGCAGCCATCTTGTGTGTTGGAGTGATGGTCAATCTGCATATAACTCTTTTATTAGATAGGTTAGAGGTCTGGTGCATGGGTGGGGACCAGCTGGTTTGCCCTAAAAGGTGTTCCAGATCAGAGTGGGGGTTCCCTTGGATATGGGGCGGCCTGAGCGAGGGGCCTATGGTGGTTTGCAGGCCAGCCACACCCCCTGGCAACCCAATGGAGGCCCTGGTATCTGGAATTTATTTACCTTCTACAATTGAAACTTTGTAGCCTGGAGTGGAGGCTTAGGCTGGCTAGGGCAGGTGGAAAGCTTGGCTTCTTCCATTGCCAGAGAAACCCAAGCCTCCCTCCTGCTCTCTGTGGCTATAGCCATCTTGGTTGGGGTTAATTTGCATACTCACTCTGATTGGCTTGTGGGCATAGCAGAGTGATAGTTAATTTGAATATTACTCTTTTATTAGGTAGAATTATTTTTTTAAATATTAAAATAAAATAAAAATAAATATATTACCACACATCTTTTTCATGCTATGTAATGTCCATCAGGTCTTGTCTCCAGCTGCTGATCTTTTGATTAAAGGAAACTCCTGAGTTACAAGTATAGACATCATTGTTTTAGCTGATGGCTTCAGAAAGGGCCTACTTTCTGTTCACTTAGTTGATTCATTTCTATTAGCTGAAACCTGGAGAATCTCACTGTTTCTCTTACCTATTACCCTTTAGTACCTTTACCGATGAGTCCAATATTTTCAAGGCATCTCTCCGACATTGTCAGGGAGATGGCAATGGCTCCCTGAATGCATCAGCACTTGAGACAAGAACCGGTGAGTGACTGGACTCCCCGAAGGAAGTGATTCTATCAACGAACTTTGAGAACCGGGATGGGAACAAAGAAATAGGCCTATTGTGTACAATGAGCTGTCATTGTGTTGTCATTTCCTGTGTAACCGTCTCCTTATCTGCAGTGGCTCTGTTGCCAAATTTCATCTTGGAAGAGCATTACAAGGGGAAACCAATCCAAATCTTTATGTAGCGTTTCCCAGTTAGTAAACACAGGATTTCCTGCATGCGAAATGATTTCAACAAATTGCCTTCCAACGCGGCCTAGTGACACTGTTCCGTCAGGCGCAGATAAGCTTGCTGATGGAAACCTCCTCCAGCTGAGCAAGGGGTTTTGCAGCGTGTGGAGCCAAGTTCACAAAGCTGCCCCTCCCCACCCAGCCTGCGAGCCACAGAAATGAGTGTGCATGTCACACTGATTTCCACCTGGTCTTAGTATTTTCATGCCTTCCCCCTCCTCCTCCCCAACCCCCCCAGCAGAGTCTAGAAGTATGAATCACTGTTTTCTTCTGAGAGCTCAAGGGGGCAGCCTGGTGACTGTTAAAGAGGTAGGTAGGTGGTCAACAAACGCTTCTGGGTCACTAATTTTAGAAATAGTAAGCTGAAGGATTCTGGAGGATGGACGCTGAGTTTTCAAGCGCTGGCATTTATTTCTGGAAGGAAAGGCTCAACTTTCCAATTCAGAGTCTCCAGAGGAAGGAAGTGTGTTTAGCAAAGGGACAGAACTCCCTTCCTCTCGGACATAATTCTGGTCACACCAGGATAATTTGTAAATCGGCACTAGAAACAATTCCTCTCCCCATTTCCCATTCCCTAATAAGGTGCTTGTGATGAACTAAGTGATGGAAACTCTCTCCCTGGACTTCAGTCCCTCTTTGTTTTACAATCTTAACGTGAGTGAGTTTCTTCCGGAAGCATGTGGTTGCATAATTCCCAGGACACACAGTTGGCCTGAAACTCATTTGTAGTTTTAGTCAACACAAGGATGGACCCAAGGGTCATAGCAACTGCTCCAGTTTGCCGAAGGAGAGAGGATGTGCAGATTTGGATTATGGATCAAAATTCCACAGGACTGTCTTATCCCTGCTGTTGTGTGGAAGTCAGTGCGGAGGAGACCTTTTCAGGAAAAGCTAGAGTAAACTGCATTTGTAATATTCTTCCTACAGTGTTGCCCCAGTTGCTGTGAAGCATAAACACAGGCTGTGTGCCTGGACACAGTTCCTCCGAGGGTCTTGGTGATCATGGAACACAAATCTGCAGCCTGGGTGAATTGCCACCATCCCGCCTGTTCGTCCCCAGGGCCTGGTTGTTCACAAGAATATCTAGCTGTTCACCATGTCTCCAGGCATTCATGGATTTATGAAAATGACCTCATTAAAGTAGGATTGTATAAATTTCCATTGTTAACATTTGAGAGGAAATTTCCTTTTAGAATAATAACTACCATTATTAAGGCCAGACGCTGTAATAAGCAATTCCCATAAAACAACCCAGTAAAAGTCCAATGACTCATATTTTACAGATGAGGAAACTGAGGCTCAGGAAAATTAAAAGATTTACTGAAGGTCACACAAAATTCAACCAGAACCTGACCAATGAGTGTGAACCCTTCACAAATATTTAATAAAAAAGAAATTGCAGCCCTAGCCAGTTTGGCTCAGTGGATAAAGTGTCGGCCTGTGGACTGAAGGGTCCCAGGTTCAATTACAGCCAAGGGCACATCCCTTTGTTGCAGGTTCCTCCCCAGCCTGAGCCCTGGTTGGGGTGCATACTCACGTTAAGATTGAAGGCAACAAATCTATATGTTTCTCTCACCTCAATGTTTCTCTCTGTCCTTCTCTCTTTCTTCAGCTCTCTCTAAAAAATCAATGGAAAAATATCCTCAGGTGAGGATTAAAAAAATTTTTTTTTTGCAAAAACACTGCCATTATTATCTGATTTTTAATTTTTTTTCTTTTATGTTGATGCTGCTAATCTTTGAGATTAAAACTCCAGCATAGAACAGAGCCTGTGACTCTCTGAGGCCATTTTGTTTGCTGTTGCAAGTGGGAATTTTCTAATAATGGAACAGTAGTCACAGGATCAGAAGCTGGAAGGGACCTGGAAGGACTGCAGTGGACACATGCTTTAGTTTCCTACCATGACTCCCCCTTCTTCTGCTGACCACGCTCCCCCACAAAAGGGTCAATCAATGTTCCCACCCCCCAGTTCAAGGAATGGGCATGTGGCCTGATCAAGGCAATCAGAACTGGGGAACGCAGTCTGGTTCCCTTGGTAATCCCTGAAGGGACAGCACGTCGATCTTGCCACTCAGAACCCAGGAGTGGCCCTGGTTCCGGTCCTGTCTGAAGTTTAGTTCATCAGCTTTCCCAGCGATTCTGAAAACTGGCCCAAGTCAGATGCTGTGGGTGGGAACCGAAGACTCCTAACTGATACAAATGTCTAATCGGGTCTTCGGGGGCCTGCGGGGCCAGACAAGTAGGCACCAGTTCCCTGCTTCTGCTTCAGCCAAAGGGCTCTGTTGGTTATTAACAAGGGTTTGGTTATTAAAGTCTGAAACAGCACGAATCTAGTCTGAGCACCCTCGGCCCTTGGTAGCTCAAATTGTGACCATCTAGCTCAGCCCCTGGGGACTTTCGCTTTGGCTGTTATATTCATTTATTTTGCAAATAAACTCAAACGTGAGGAGGGGGTGGCCCCTACGAGCCCCTTTCATCTCACCACTGTTTGTACCCAATCAAGACAGACAGATGTGGGAACCACCGCCATCCCAGCTTACCTCCCGCTGACAACTTTTCAAACCTGGTTCCGAATTGCATCTGAACTTCCCGTTACACAACGTCTTATCATCACCGAAGTGCAAATGGACGATGGCACGTTTGTTTGCATGCATTTTCAGCTCTGGCAGTTTTTATTATCGTTCACTCCGTACCTGTCAAAGGAAATCTGTTCAATAGTTTACTTTGAGAGTTACTGAACTTGAAATTTGTAAAATGTTAAAGGACCCTTCCGAATTCAAAACTAAATCTGAAGAAGCTGACCAGAACTTTTAAGCTACATTCCTGGTCCTGATACTATCCCTCCAAAAAGGCAAGAATCCAAAGGTCTTTGGAAGGGAGGGGAGAGTGAGTAGAGGCTCAAATGTACTTGTGGCTTTTGGCATGAGAGTGAATGTAATCTTATATTTAACAGTGAGTATCTATCGCTTTTCCTAAAAAACAAATTCATCCTTTTTCTTTCTATCTTGTTAAATGAGCTAAAACTAATGTGAAAAACGGAAGGGCATCTAAATGGTTACATCAGGGTTGGGGTGGTTTTCCAAAATCTAGTCGAAGGGAGGCTTACAGCGCGGCGGTCAGAACAGATAGTCCGGATAGGAACCAACTGAATTCCACAAGTTCAGATGGGAATTCGTTTTTAACTTGAAACATATTTTCCACTGGAAGTCATGTTTACAGGGATAGCTGTGTCCTCAAGGTTAGCCGACAAAGGGCTTCCAGACTGTTCTCACAGTCCCCGTGTTCTAGCAAGTAGCTCTAAGTTGAGGTGGAAGAGAAAGGAGCAGTGTGAAAAGCTGACACCCCTTTCTGTGGCCCTCAGCCTGGCTTCCCGGGCCTTCTGCTTCCCTGGTCTCCCTGCGGCTCTCTCTCCAGCTGCTACCCTCAGGTCACCGGAGCACAATTACTAACCCCACATCGTACATGGACATTTCTAGAAGCGGGGCCAAGGAATCTGCATTTTAACTAAGTACCCCCGGGGATCCTTTTACACACTGAGGGTTGAGAGCCAAATGTTTTGGTTTCTAGCTGCCGATTCCACCTGCACCCCGAACCCAAGCTGCTATTTGCTCAAGCTGGCTGATTTGAGCTCGAGGGGAGAGGAAGGCAGGAAATGAATGAGAGTTTGCTAAAGATTTGGATGATGGTGCTCAGGGTCCTTCCTCTTTCCTCTGTCTGTGGAAACCTCTCACCTAAAGACAATCATTTTTAGCAATTAGGTGTGTTTCTCTTCAGATATAGAGAAATGTGTGTGTGTGGGGGGGGTGCATGCGCATATATTGGGGGAGATTAAAACTATATAGAGAGATTTTATATAATAAAATCTTATTCTTTAACAAACTTAATAAAATATATTTTTCTGCCTGTTGTGACAACAGAAATTTTAATAACTACCTAATATTTTAATTTTATGAATTTGACAAGTTCCCTGTTGAGCATTTGTTTATTACTTATTACAAACAAGGCTCTGATAAATATTTTGAATACAGTTTTGACAGAATCATGTTCCCCTTGTGGGTCATTTCTGCAAATAGAATTCATACCTTCTCACTACAGATTGCCAAAAAGCCCTCTGGAAAGCATCGTACCAGTTTGCACTGCCAGTAGCTGGGGTGAGAGTTCCCTTCTACTAACACACCATCATCAGCATTGAGTAATACCAGGATTAGAAAACCTTTAACCACTTTTTACCCCCCTTTAATTATGGATGATTCAAGCTGTGGCTTCAAAAAACAAAGAGTATGGGCAGAGCCTGGAGTGGGACTCGGCAGCTGGATCCATGGTACCTGGACTGGTGGCTCTGTCATCTCTCGGAGTCCCAGTGAGCTGCGCCCATGGGAAGGTGAGTGGATCCGGAGGCCACCGTCCAGGAGGCATCACTCACCTGGCAGTGTACCACCCACATTTCCAGGCAGGATTATTAAGTCAATGTTTGCACATGTTCCCTTGGATAAGAATGAAGGCAAGGATTAAAACTCAGATTCTGAGATCCACCCAGAGGTCCTGACTCAGTCAGCCTTGGGTAGGCATGGGAATCTACCTTTCCATTAAGAACTCCATGTGAGTCCACCCTAGGGGCCTAGGACCTCACCTGGAGAAATGTTAAAGGAGGGGAAGAGCATTTCTAAGGGCCAACCCTAAACCCAATATTATCTCAGGAAATTACTCCAGTATTACTCTTTCCAAGAGGAGTCCATTCTGAACAGTATCATGGTTTTCTTTTGATCTATGTTGAAATGGACAGCTGCACTCGGAGGTTGCTATGACTGGCCTGGCTTTCATGCTGGCACTGAGGATGGGTGACTTCAGCTACACACAGGTCTAGTTTGTGAAGATGGTACACAGACCCTGGAGAGTCAGCTTTCCCTCTCTAGCTTCATGCACAGGCTCTCACCTGGTTTAGTGCTGGGTGGTGCTAACTGGAGAGCAACAACAGCAAATGCTGGCATAGACTTGTGACGGCACATTCCTTTGGGTTATAAAAGCAGCCTGTGAAATACAGGCTGCAGTGTGCAGAGTCAGGGACCATGTACCTGGACACCCGTGAAAGGGTCCCCGGGCTAGGTCTCCCCATCCCACGTAGAATTGAGAAGGGCGAGAAAGATTATCTGAGTTAGCATCCAGGCTCCGCATTTGCCAGCTCCAATTACCATCTCATGTGAGTTTAAAGGGACTCTGTCAACATTGCTTAGATCTGAAGATCAAGTTCAAGGAAGGTGAAAAGAATGTGCAGAACTGATGTTCAAGGCAAGCCCTAACCTCAGGCAAAGAAGGTAGTTACCCAAGAAGGTAGTTACCCACTGTTATGGACTGAATTGCAGCCCTTCAAAATTCATGTGTTCAAGTCTTTACCCCGAGAATTTGGCTGGTGGAGATGGGTTCTTTAAAGAGGTCATTGAATAAGGTAGCTTAAATGAGCTCATCAGGGTGGGCCCTCATTCAATATGATTAGTGTCCTTGTGTGAAGGCAGCAGCCTAGAAGGCAAGAAGAGGCCTCACAGGGGAACCTACCGTGGAGACACCTGGGTCTCAGACTCCTAACCTCCAGAGTCAGGAGAAGATAAATGCCTTGTTGTATAAGCCACCCAGTCTGTAGCTCTTTGTTATAGCAGCCCTAGCAAACTACCAGTAATATATTCATTTTTGTATATATTTTTTTTAAATCTCTCTTCCCTTGGTGTCAGAAATCCCTTTCACCTTGGCTATTCAGTTTAACATTCTCTTACTTAATCCTTTGTACGCCATAATAGACGCAGACCGGATGGTTTCCTTTTCGGATGCGTGGCAGTTACACACACACACACACACACACACACCACATGTGTGCGCACACATACACACAACATGCACTCACACCACATACACACACGTGTATACACACACCACACACACACCACACATACACGTACCACACACACACACACACACACGTACATACACACACATACGCACACCACACACCACACATGTGCGCTTGCGTGCACACACACACACACAAATACACACACACACGTTCTAGTTGCTTCTAGGCCAGGCAGCTGGCTTCCTTGCCTCTGTATTCTCAGGCCACATCTCAGGGTCTCCATCTAGTGGAATTCAAGAAACATTCATTAAATGCTATCTGCCAGGCACGCTAAGTAACACAGAGCTAAAAATAGATATATAATCCTTCTATTTGAGACACTCGCTATCTGGGAAGCGAGAGCCATGCACAGTTTGAGTGATGACTGTGACAGCTTTAGGAGGAGAGAGGGAGGTGGACATGACTGATTTGCCTGAGGGATGTGGGGAGGCTTTGCAGCAAAGGTAAGTTTGAAAGCAAGAGGAGGAGGTTTGCAGGTGAAGAAGAGAGACATTCTGACTAAAAGAAATAGGCCTATCGACATAGGCCTATGGAGTGTTTGGAACTGATGAGGACTGCAGTGGTGCTGGAGGACAAGGCTGTTAGGAGGAACTCAAGGGGCCACCCCACCCCCTTCCTCCAGGCGGGACAAAGCCACTCTGCCGAGCTCCCATTGGTCAAGAGGGTTCTCCGGGCTCCCCAGACTCCTGCAGCATCTGAAGCAAATGATGGTCCCTGCCAACCCAAACCAGCCGGCCCCATCTCTCTGTGCGTTGGCTTTTAAGAGCCCAGGGAGCCCAGCACAGGAGCCAAAGTCCATCTCAGTCTCATGGAATCAATATTCTCAGGCCCACTTCCCACTTCTGGGGAGCTGGAGCCCAACCAGAGCGAGAGAGGTGGTGCAAGCCGGCCCCTAACATCTGCTCAGGAGAACATGATATCTTTATTACTGTCTTTGTCCAAGGTTCACTCAGCTCGTCAGAAAGGCTGATGGTGTTCCTACTCCTCTCTCTCTGTGTGGTCAACCCCAAAGCTGTGTGTTTTGGCAGATAGCTGGTATTCTTCCTATTGATAGACCATTTCCCGTGTTATTCACTCACAGGGTTTCTGCGGTCCAGTGTTCTGTCAAGTCCCAGCGGGCCAGGCGTGCATAACAGTCGTTACCAGCACAGCTGCTTTTTTCATAGTCTGGGCTTACATAAGGTTAAACCTGTGTGTGTTAAAGCACATATATCTAGCTGGGTAAAAATGTTCATTTGTATTAAGTGATTTCCAAAATTAATATCAAAGCTAAAAATAATAGTTCTCAATTATCCAAATGGTGAAATATTCAGTTTTGCCTTTTTGAAATATAGAAGAGTAAACACTATTTTTGAAAAAGCAGAACTTCTATTTAAAGTATAATGCCTCAGCGACAGAGCAAAGAACCAAGTACCTTATTCTTTCTATTTCTTCTGCTCTCTTATTCTCTGTTTTGAGAAAGAGAAAGTTTGGAAGGTGCCTATTCAAACGTTGAATTTCATCTTTCAAAAAGAATGTTTAGCAGCTTATTGACTACCATTTATCTTTATCCCATTATAATCCTTAATATCAGTTGACTGCTTTTTAAAATAACAGCTTTATTGAGATATAATGTATGTATTATAACATTTACTCATTCAAAATGTACAATTCAGTATCTTTTAATATATTCACAAGCTGTGCAACTGTTGCCACAGTTAACTTGAAAACATTTTCATCACGCCAAAAAGAATCCACATACCTCTTTCCCCTCCACTTCCTTCCTCTTCACCCCTAGGAAACCTCATTCTATGTGTTTACATTTACCTAATTCTAGACATTTCATATAAATGGAATTATACAACATATTATCTTTTGTGATTGGCTTTTTTACTTACCATAATGTTTTCTTATTCATCCTTGTTGTAGTTACATGTTCATATTTCATTCCCTTTAAAAAAAAAAAAAATATATATATATATATATATATATATATATATATATATATATATATTTCATAGAGGGAGAGAAAGAGATAGAAACATCAACAATAAGAGAGAATCATTGATCGGCTGCCTCTTGCATGACCCTCACTGGGGATCAAGCCCAAAACCCAGGCATGTTCCCTGACCAGGAATCAAACTGTGACTTCCTCAACCTCTTAGGCACACTGGCTGGGCTCATTCCTTTTTATTGCCGAATGATACTTAGGTGTGGATATATCACTTTGGTTTATCCACTCAGCAGTTGATGGACATTGGGTTGATTTCATGTTTTGGCTGTTATGAATAATACTGCACACGTTTTTGTATTGGCATGTGCTTTTATATATTTCATGTGGAGTGGAATTACTAGGTCAGATCATTTTGCCTGCCTTTCAATACTGAATGAGGACACCCCAAATTTCATAACAGGTAAACACAGTTCAAGGTAACTGTGGGACACTAGTGTGAAGGTGTCTGGCAGACAACATAACTGGTCAATGTTGATCCGATGGACTTAGAATAGAGTCCATTTTGTTGCCAACATCCCTACGTGATTTCTTGTGCTAAACAGGAATTGGTAATCACTCATCTTCAACTTATACAGGGAGAATCACTCAGTAAGACACAAAGTCCTCCTTGGTGTCATATTAAATCACTTAGTTGCCAGATTGAACATTATGATTTCCAGGGATATAGTAAAAACTATAATGTAGGGACTTCTTGCCATTATTTTGCCATCACTAGTGTTGCCTATTTTTTGTTTATTTGTAGGACAATTAATTTTAACATTGAATACCTAGAATGTGCCAGGATTTGTGTTCAGTGCAAGGGGTAAAATATGACTAAGACATGGCCACGGCCTTAAAAGCCACAGCCCCAGTGATGAGGACCAGGCAGCCAGTTCACCTGTCACGAGAGCCAGGAGTATAATAGTGCATGGCCATTCAGGTGAAGGACATAGCACCATCAGTTGGAGACGTCAGGAAACCCTTAAAGAAGGAGAGGCATTTGACATGTCTTAGAGGATGAATACAATTTTGATATGCAACTGTATGTGGAGAATACTTTGCAGAATTGCACGTGAAGAGAAATATATGCATAAAGGTAGATAGCAAGGAAGAAAATTATTTATTTAGGGAATTCGGATTCAAATTTCCTCAGTGCTACCTACTAACCATAACACTTTGGACAATTTACCTGAATTTTTCAAGGATTCAGTCTCTCCATTTGTAAAATGGGCAAAATAATACTATCATGTTATAAGAATTAAAGATACAATATATTAAAAAGGTTCATCTCAGTTTCTGAAACAAAGTAAGTGCTCAATAAAAAGTTGGCTTCAAGTGGTTTGGTTGGAATATAGGTAGATATAAGGGAGCAGGAGGTAGGTTGAATCCACCTTGTAGTGCCTTGATGTGGGATGAGAAGTTAATTAAGCTTGCCCAAGCAATTAAAGCATTGCAGATTTGGGAGTAGGGAAGCAGCATGATTAGAACCTCAGAGGCATGAGCATGTGGAATGGGACAAAACTGGGCTACTCCGTAGAAGGCTATGGCAGAAGCTCTAGGGATGGGTAATGAGGACCTGGGACAAGGCAGGAAGTATAGAGATGTAACTGAGGAGTCCATTTGAAAGGCTTTACAAAGGGCAGACTATATCAACCACAGCAACTGCTTACATTGTAGAGGCAGAAGAGAAGCCAAAGCTTTTGAGACTGTGTCTCTGAGGGAATATAGTGATCTCATGAAACAGGGGAAATGAGTTAAGAGAAAAGATGAGTTTGGCTTTGGCTCTGAGGAGTTCAAGGCCCCTGAGAGACAGTAGTATGGTGTCCAGCAGCCAGGTAGAAGCGGGGATTAGAGCAGGGGTGAGAAGTACAGTTTGAGATTCCGGAGCTACCTGCAGAATTGGTGGGAGCGAGGGGCTGGGTGACACAGAGTTTGACAAGTGTCAGCATTGCCATAAAGAAGAAGAGAAACAAGAAGTGGGCAAGGTTCCAGTTCTGCATGCCTGTCGAGCTTACCCATAGGAAAATCCTGCGCAAGCTGTCACGTACTGCAGAGACAGGCTGATGAGAAACAGAGGAATGAACAGCTGCTGCGGAGAAGGTCACCGGGAGTCTCCTGAACCGATGGTACGACTCTGCTTTCTTGATAAATCTGATAAACAGTCAAATGAAATACGCTGCTAGAGTTTGGGTAACTGGATGGGATAGCAAAGGAGTGATTAAGCCAGGCTTTCCTGACAAGAGAATCTGCTCCTGTGTGCTTCAAAGAACTGTGTGCATCCTTCCAACTTTCCTGTTTATCCCAACTGCTTTTGGAATCTGTACTGTCAGCCATGTTTCCAAATTAAGGAACGATGCTTGGGGCTTCTACGACAAGGCAATGGGATGGGGATTATGGTGCCATTATTGTCCCCTTCTGGATAGAGACAGCTTCCTGAACAGACTTCCTTTCTCCATCACACATTTCGCATCAGGTCTTCAAAGTATAACCAGTTCCACATTTTTAAAGTTTGTAATCAGTCAACAGACGATGGCCTGTTGATGGCATCTGCTCTTTAAGTTCTAGCACAGCTTACTTGATGTGTCCCCAGATGGTCGTTTGGGAGGTCAGAACCCAAGGCCAGAGGAAGCCAGGGGCTCCGGAGGCAGGAGGCCATTGTGGACCCAGCCAGCACTCAGCACCTGTAATCACACATTTCTCTCAAGGACCTTGAGAGGTAATAACTTTATCTCCAATTTTCAGACAAGGAAATGGTGGCTAAGGAAAGTTCAAGTTGACCAAGGTCAAAATTTGGTAAGTGGCTGAGCTAGACTTAGCCTTGTCTGACTCGAGTGACCTTTTTTCTAGAAAGTAGCTTCGTTTTTGTCAGATTTGTGAAGATTCCTGCAGTTGTTCCCCACCACGGTCCCCAGTGCTACAGTTCTGGCACTTGGAAAGTAGCTGCAGCCGAAGCCGGTTTGGCTCAGTGGTAGAGCGTCGGTCTGCGGACTGAAAGTAGCTGCAGTTCATGGCACTGGACCTTCCCCCCCCCCCCACCCGCTTACACCATTTAACATTTTTCCATTTTATGACACATTTCCTATTTCATACAGGAAATGTGTCAAGTTACATCGGATTTGACGTATGTCGTTTTGTTGTTACGTCGCCGACTCCCATTTATTTATTTTAAAAAAGTTCCATCATTTCTACGTATGTACATATGAGCTTTATGTTTTTATTATTTATTTACACAAGTAAAGATATGGAATTGTTATCTTTTTTTTTAAACTTTTTGACTGTTTCACTTCATTACTGCTGTGTGTGCGCTCCATGTGAGTGACGTGGGTGCTTATGTAGGTGGGTTCCGACTTACGGAGAAAATCTTGGGAACAGGTCTCCAACGTAACTGAGGACCTACTGTATATTTTTCTGAGTAAATTTTATTTTCAAATGTCTCTATGATTGAAAGAAAACTACACCTATTTCAGCCTGAACTATGTTTCCTATGCCCTTCGTAGACATGCTGTGAGAAGGGTTTAAATAAATTCCATGTCCATAGAAAGATGACTCTTAGATATAATATTAATCAATGTTACAATTCATAATCAGAATTGCAGAAGTGGAAAACACATATTTAAAGATATTTAGCTGCAATAACGCTCTCTTCTACACATGTAAGAATTACAGATAGTTATATAATTTAGTTACTTATAAATAATGCAAGTATAGCAGCCATTTTGAAAAAAATATATGACGAATCATAGTAAACGAAGAATTCCTGTGTAAATTGATTTATGAATTTAATGACTTCCATGCTTCTTCTATACGCTATGCTAAAAAAAAGTATCGCATGCCCCAGGGAAGCACATGCCCAGTAGAGCATGCCTAGTGAAGTCTACAGTTTGGCTGAGATAAATCACTACTTGCCAACATGAAGGGGAAATGGTAATTTATAGGCTGCAGTGAACACAAGCTTTTAAAATTATGCTCCATCCTAGGGGGAAGCGGCCCCCATAGAAATGCATTCACAGGGAAATAATTGAGAAAGCTCAGAAGCCTGGGCACTTAGCTTATTTTGCAGCGGCACATTTTATTGCCATCATTACTTGCCTAAATTACAGTGCTTATCAGACTTGATCTCACCCTAAGAAAATTTAAAGCAATAAAATGGCATTAAAAGCAGACCTACCTCATTACAACAATATCCCTGATTCTTCATATTTGAGGAGTTCTGAAGTTTTCTAAGCTCCTTATCACACTGCTTCTCAAAAACAAAAAAACCTTACCTAGAATAAATACACGACATATATCAGATTGATAATCCA
This sequence comes from Pipistrellus kuhlii, assembly GCF_014108245.1. NCBI lineage: Eukaryota > Metazoa > Chordata > Mammalia > Chiroptera > Vespertilionidae > Pipistrellus > Pipistrellus kuhlii. The sequence goes on along the minus strand of NW_023425404.1, from coordinate 23,043,864 downwards.
CTTCACCAGGGTAACCTGTAAATGAGGTTAGACCTAAGGATGAGCCACCATGTTTTATTAAGATTAAAGCGTGTGTCCATTCTCTGTGGGGGACTTTATTTCTCTGGCCAGAGGATATAGAAAAGGTTTTCCTTTTATGGCTTTAGTTAAAGAAGAGAGATAAACCCTCACACACCCTCAGGGGCTCCCACAGGGCTGTGCGGTTTCTGCACGTCACCCCCCATAAGCCTCACTTCATTTTCTTGCCAACCTCAGCCCCAGTCCTCCATGGAAAGCCCTCTCCTGCCTAAACCCACTTGTCTTCTGAGTACCTGCTGAACTCCTCCCCTGGATCAAACTCATTGCTCCACAGAGGGCTGCTAGGCTCAAACTGTATAAAACAGAGAGCACACCCAATAATAGGGATCAGAGCCACCTCAAATTCAAGTTCTCTGTGCCCTCCCCCATGGGGCAGCCTCTATTCCATCTATCCATCCCCGGCCCCACCTCCTCCTCCTCCCTCAGACTGCCTCACTTCCCCCCCCAGTGGATAACTGTCCCTCTGGAAAGCTTACGTACTCCTAGCTCACCTTCATTCCTTTCCTTTCCGGGATGAAGCTTACTCCATCATCTCTTCAGGAGCCTTGCTTCATTCATAACTCTCGCTCTGGTCTGTTTTCTCTTTCTTTCTCAGTTGACTGTTTGGATTCCCCAGTACCTCCCTGGCCCACTCCTTGGACTGACAGTCCTTAAATACAGGGGACCCTGGGTTCCTTTCAAAGCTCTCTTCTTCCACGGCGCTCTGTGCTTGCCTTGGGTGCTGTACTCACCCTGCACCAGCCAGGGTGCGGTCAGGAGACAGAGGCATGCCAGTCATCTTAAAAGAAAGAAATTAATGTAAAGAATTGTTAACTAGGCAGAAAGTTATTAGCTAGGTAACTGAGCGGGTGAAAAGGGAACTCGAGATTTGGCGGAGGTGGCACCCACCGGAAGCAACACCACCTCAAGGGGCTGAAGGAACAAAGGAAGAGGCTGGAGTTACTGAGACTAGAACTTAGAGGAGGGTTGCCTAGCGTGGGGCCCAGACCTCGGGGAGGCGGGGTAACTGGCACTGCAGGGTCTCTACGTGGGATAAGAGGAAGCTGGTTCTGCAGGTGTTAGGAAAATGCACACTCCCCACAGCGGCTACTGGAATCATCTGCAGCTGCTGGGTGAGGAAGCGAGGCTGGTGGAGACTCGAGCCTTCTCTCCTCCAGCCCTGCAGCCTCCCTCTACTGCAGTGGTTCTCAACCTTCCTAATGCCCGCCCCTTTAATACAGTTCCTCATGTTGTGGTGACCCCAACCATAAAATTCTTTTCATTGCTACTTCATAACTATAATTTTGCTACTGTTAATGAATCATAATGTAAATATCTGTGTTTTCCGATGGTCTTAGGCTCCACAGCAGTGGTTCTCAACCTGTGGGTTTGAAGTGAGTTTGGTGGGAATGCCATTAATGCGATGCCTCTTGTGTCTCGACCCACAGGTTGAGAACCGCCAGCAGGGTCGCCATTAAAGGGTCAAGGCATTAGAAAGGTTGAGAACCACTGCTCTACTGGCAGAGCCTGAGACGTGGCTTTAGGAGTCCCAGCTCCAGCATCTGAAAGTATTAGAGAGTGAATTTGGATCGAGAGATAAAAATTGGCCCAACCCCACAACCTACATTCCTCCGGAGGATTGACAAGCCCATCTTCCCAGCTTAAGCCTCTCTGTTGACCCCCGGATTCATTTAGCCAGTATTTACTTGGTTACATTCATTATCCCCATAGTTACATCAAATTCAGTGTGTTTTAAATTGTTCGCATTAGCCTTAGCCAGCCTGGCTCAGTGGCTAGAGTGTGGGCCTACAGATTGAAGAGTCCTGGTTTGATTCCAGTTAAGGACATGGACCTCAGTTGCAGGCTGGGTCCTGGGCGTGGTTCGGGCATGTGCAGGAGGCAACCAATCAATGTGTCTCTCTCACCTCAGTGTTTCTGTCTCTGTCTCTTCCCCTCCCTTCCACTCTCCCTAAAAATTAATGGAAAAATATCCTGGGGTGAGGATTAACAGAAACAAAAATAAATTGCTCTCATTATCCTTTTCTTTGTCCTTCCCAACCCTGTCCCCTTCTTTAACTCTGACTTCTTCAAATAAAATGAATACTATTATCGTGTATGGATGAAACACCTAAGTGTTATCTCATCATTGACACTCCCTATCCCCTATTCTCCTCATTCAACCCTTTCAGAGTTCTTTTACTTCAAGTCAATTCCCTCCTCTCCCTCCCCACTGCCTCTCTCTGAGGCTACAATACATACACCTTGTCATTTCTTACTGGAAAGGCATTGTCTCCTCAGCAGCCTCACTGTCTCACCTGTGCCTACTGCCACACCTGAGCCCTGATTTCCTGCCAGGGATCCCTGTGTAAATAGTGATTTTTTTGAAATGCAAATCTTATCACTCTGGTTTCTATACAGATCACGATCTTTCTGAAATGCAAATCTTGTCACCCTCACCTCTGCTCAAAATCCTTTAGTGGCTTTCCTTAACCTTCAAAATTAAACTCTCTTTGGCCTGACTAAGCAAAAGCCTTAATTTAAAAAAATTTTTTAATTGATTTCAGAGCAGAAGGGAGAGAGAGAAAGAGACAGAAACATTGATGATGAGAGAGAATCATTGATTGGCTGCCTCCTGCACTCCCCCACACTGGGGATTAAGCCCAAACCCGGGCATGAGCCCTAACTGGGAATCAAACCATGACTTCCAGATTCATAGGTCAACCCTCAACCACTGAGCCACGCCAGCCAGGCGAAATCCTTAATTCTTACATCTGCTTCTGCTTGGATCCCCTTGTTCAGTTCAACCAAAATGCAATGATCCTCACATAGGGCACCACTCAGCTTTCCTCACGTTTGCTCCATTCCTCTTGCCTCTGCATATCTGTCCGTCCCATATCCCTTTCTGAGCAAATCTTCCCACTTCTCATTTCCAACCCTTCTCCTTTCTAACCTCTTTCTCACCTTCAGGACTGAGCACAAGTTCTGACTCGTTGGAGGATTCTGTCTGTCTCGGTCCCCAGCCTGTGAGTGTCTCTCCCCATCATCCTTGGTGGTGGGTCTTCTTGGTTGGACTGCTCAGTGGTTAGGCATGAGAGCTCCTGGGTTGTGTGCAAGCCCCAGGGCTTCTCCTTGCTGACTGTGTGACTTCGAGGAAGTTATTTCACCTTACAACCCCTCCACTCCCACAGGGAGCTTATAATAGTATCTTCTAAGAGGTGTGTGAAGATTAAATGAGAGATTTATAAAAGCCCAGTGCCAGTGTTTAATCATTCTTCTCGAAGGCTCTCACTTTTCTGGCTGTTGGTACACTGTGATTCTGAAACCAGGACACGGATTGAGAGTATCCCACATTAGAAAACATTCTTCTGCGGAAACACAACCGCATTTATTCTGGAAAGGCCAGGACCAGGCGGATACTATAGTTGCCTTGAGCCCATAATTATTTGGGGTTGGGCTCAAGTCTCACATTTTCTTCGGCACAAGGGCCTTCTACTTCCTCGAGGGAAAAGAGTGAATGTTCCTCCAGCCCTGCATCCTCTGGCCTGAGTTAAAGTGCGTTTGGTGGGCCCTAGCTGGTTTGGCTGGGTGAATAGAGCGTCGGCCTGTGGACCGAAAGGTCCTGGGTTCGATCCCGGTCAAGGGCATGTACCTTGGTTGCGGGCACATCCCCAGGAGGCAGCTGATTGATGTTTCTCTCTCATCGATGTTTCTCTCTATCCTTCTACCTTCCTCCCTTCCTCTCTGTAAAATAAATAAATAAATAAATAAATAAATAAATAAATAAATAATATTTTTTTAAAAAGTGAGTTTGGTGGGCATTCCACTAACTTCTTATGGGAAAGATGCAGTTGGCCGGCACCCTGATCCTGCCTTCCAGGTTTGCTGGGATCCTGACCGGGCCTGGGAAGAGGCAGCCCATGAAGCAGGAACTGAGGTAGCACAGGCTCTTCCCCGGGGCCCAGCAAGCCGGCAGGCCTCTACCCTATCTAGATGCAAACTCTCCCTCCAAACATTTACTTGTGCTTTCGACCTGAGGTCCAGTAGGATCATAAAACCATATTATTCGGAAAGAGATGGCCCCCTGCGCATCCATTCTGCCACACACGGAGAAGAAAGGAAAACACTCACAGGCCAATAGCATACAGCTTCTCCGGGGAGCCTTCTGACCCTCACATTCAGCCCGGGAACCGCAGGGTTCCGGGACGGAGCATGTGCAGAAGGAAGACACACAGATACAATAGATCTTGTTTTTATTTTCTTCTCGCCAGACCCATCCTTGGCTCTTCGCAGATTTCCCAGCAGAGGAATCAGGACGGATGATAGCATGGGAGAAAAATGGTCCACTGTCATTGGCGTCCTCGGGAGAGCCATTTGTGCGCACGCGGCCGGCAGCTGAGAGCCCCTGCTGGCCTGCGCGGCGGGTGGGGAGGTCACGCTGCTCCCTGGGAGCGGAGATGCAGTGGCCTCCGTCCTCTGGTCCTCGCACATCCGGCCACAGGCGTCACCTCAGACGGCCTCGCCGAGGCCCCGGGAGTGACTAGCACGTTAGCATCAGCTTGGCTGTGCCATGCCCTCTTGGGTCTCCCCTCCAGGAGCGCTGGCTCTGCCACTCCTGCCACTGGGCTGTGGGAATTACTAGGACAAGTGTCGTAGGGATAGCATGTGTTGTTGGGGTTTTTTTGTTTTTTGTTTGTTTGTTTGTTTTTTGTTTTTTTAATGTGACCATCTCTCCTAATGAAAAAAACAAGAGGGCCTGAGTATGGGAAGAGAGTTCTAAAATACTAGTGCCTCTAGAGGTACATTTCCCCCAAGGAATTTAATATCACAGCATGATTGTACTTCCTGGGAATGTTTTCATTTTTATTTTTTTTTAATTATGTTTTTATTTATTTCAGAGAGTGGAAGAGACAGGGAGAGAGAGAGAGAGAGAGAGAGAGAGAGAGAGGAGCTCGAGCGCCATCAATGATGAGAATCATCAGTCAGCTGCCTACTGCACACCCTCCACTTGGGCATGTGTCCTGACCTGGAATTGAACCCTCACCTAATGGTTTGTGGCTCGACACTCAACCCCTGAGCCGCACAGGCCAGGTGGGAATGGTTTATTTTCTAATGACTGAACTACAGAATCACAGAACCAGACTGTATGCAAGCATCTTTGCATGGGTTCGCCATCATTGTTAAATGTTACAAGTATATTATATTTGTATCTGAGGCACTACAACCAAATCATGAGCACCTTTACTTCTTATTCTTCCATACGAGCGCCCCTCCTGCCTGACCTGTCAAGGGTGATGGGTGTGCTGGTCCTGCATGTGAGGAAACTGCTACAGACCGTTGATGAGAGATGTTTTCGTTTTTTTAAAATTAGTGAGAGATACAATTTTCATTTTAAAAACTAGAGTTATTCTTTGTAAAGAAATAACAAAGTTAAGAAAGAGTACACACTGACTGGCTGCTCTGAAAAGCCATCTTTGCGTTGTTCCTGTGGCTCCCTCTCCGCTCGCTGCAACCACCTCTGCAGGCGCCTCCTCCACCGCCAGGATGCGGGCAACTTCTCGCCAGAGTCCTCCAACTCTCGCTTTAAAAAACAAAACAAAACAAAAAAACCCCAAAAACAAACAAACAAAAAAACGCTGCATAGGATCACCGGGTGCCCCACCATGTCAGACATGGCCGTGGACACCTGCTCCGAGATCACCACCAAGCACTTCAAGGAGAAGAAGGAAGTTGTGGAGGAGGCAGAGAATGGCAGCGATGCACCTGTGAATGGGAGCGGTAATGAGGAAAATGGGGAGCAGGAGGCTGACAGGGAGGGAGATGAAGAAGAGGAAGAAGGAGGGGAAGAGGCAGAAGAAGAGGAAGGCGATGGTGAGGAAAAGGATGGAGATGAAGATGAGGCTGAGGCAGCTACAGGCAAACATAGAGGCTTCTGGTTGGTACTGTTATCCCAATATGCCCTGCATCCCAGTGGCTCCAACTGGTGTTAAGACTCTGTCTCCCAGAGTACCTATTAACATGTAATAACTTGACTAGAACAGTGCTATTACCGAGCTTACGTATGTATGGCTTAAAACATAATCGTGATATGCCCCACAAGTTTACAAATCATCAGAGCAGCCGAGGAGAGTTTTTCTGTATCCTCTACTTGAACATCCCTAGGGGATAGAAACCTACTCCCTCCCTGTTCAACCTATTCATGGCACATTTCATTTATATAGAGCCAAGCTCTGCCTCTATTTAACATCAACTCTCGGTTCATCTGTCCCTCTATTTTAACACGTAAAGACAGCTCTCAGGCCCTCCTGCCAAAATCTTCCTTATTTTCCAAGTTAAACGTCCGTGTTTTCCTTCACTGTTTTTTAAAGGATGGTTATTAGTCATTAGGGAAATGCAAATCAAAATCACCATGAGGTACCACTTCACACCTATTAGTGTAGCTAATGTTAAAAACAAAACAAAACCATAATCCATAATAAGTATTGGTGAAAATGTGAAAGAAATTGGAACCCTCATACACTGCTCATGGAAATGTAAAATGGTGCAGCCAACTTTGGAAAAGCTTGGCAGTTCCTCAAAATATTAAACATAAATTTACCATATGATCTAACATTTCTCTACAAAGGTATATATACCCAAGAGAAATGAAAACATATGTCCACACAAAACTTAAACTGTTCATAGCAGTATTACTCCCAGCGGCTAAAAAGTGGAAACAACCCATTCATTGACTGATAAATGAAAAAATGAAATGTGATATATCCATACAATAGAATATTATTCAGCAATGAAAAGAATAAAACCTTAAAAAGAACAAAGTAGAAGGGGTGGGTGTGGGGATTGTTTTTAGGGTGATGAAAAGTTCTGAAGTCACACGTGGTAATGGTTGCACAAGTCTGAACACACTAAAACCCTCTGAATTTACAATTTAAGGGTGAAGTATAACGTGAATGATAATGCCAATAAAGCTGTTATTAAAAGCAAAGATGCTGAAAGCTTTTACAGTTTTGCTTTATTGTTTACTATCTCTCGGGCCTCGTTAGCATGAGTGTGGCTGTGAAGTGACCTTTTCAAGGTGTCTACCGTAGACTCTCCTACTTAGAGAAATGAAATGTCCACAAAATAATTTTAATACATTCTGAAACATATCATAGTAGACAAATGAAACCAAACTATTGAAAGCATGAGGTTGAAAAATAATAAACCTTAGATTTTAAAATGCTTTTTATGATGACAAAACTCAGTTAAAATTTGTGATAAATTAAATACATGGAAAAGTGAAAGCATATCATCATTGGTATTTATTTTATTAACTTCAAATGTTATGAAAAGGACTAACACAGTTTATTTGATTTGGCTGAACATATATTACTTACTTAAAAATAAAGCATAGCCTTAAAATAGCATGTTTAGAATGCCTGTGCAGTGATTTAGAACTAATTACCAAATATTAATCTGTTGCTAAGGACTTACAATTGTTTAAGTGAGGATTGCTAAATTAGTTAACATAAACTCAAGCATAGCATATTTATGGCATAGTTTTGATAAAATGTCTCACAAACATAAACTTTTCGACAAGCATTTAAAATAGTTAATAGGAAACTCTCTTATACCATATTTTTTCAGGAAAGAAATTTGAACATAGGAAGTTTATTGTAGAGTGGTCTCGGGAATAAAACTTGGGAGGAGTTAGAGAAGCAAGAGTGGGCAATAGAAGGCGAACTGGGATGAAACTGTAAGAAAGGCATCCATGCATCCCTAAGAGCTTGGGGGCTGGGATGGTCCTGCAGAGCAGTCCCAAATTAAGGTCAAAGGACTGGATTTTTGTGTCTCCACCTCAGCCAATCATTGGGTATGGGCTTCCCTGCAGATTGGGCATAATCTTTGGGGAAGCAATTTCGTCCATCTGAGAGTAATTCTTCAGGAGGGGTTAGCCATGAGCCGTCAATAGCTAACACTTTGGCCAGCTGGGGAGATGAATGCCTTGCTCCCGAAGTGGGTGTCCGGACAAGATGTCACAGCACCCACCACAGTTCACCCCTTGCACCGCCTGTATTTACTTGCTTTATATAAACCATTCATTCCATTTGGTATATGTGCTGCCGAAGCAAGCACCATTCATTCCATTTGGATACAGCTCCCATGGGATTCTGGTTGGTCCATTTCCCTCAGGAGAAACATTTGTCGGAGGAAGTACCATCACCATGCCTGCAGCTGATGTCAGAGATGCTGCTGATGTTCCACATCTCCCTTCCCCATTACTCACCCACATCCGCCTCACCCTGGGCTAATCTAGATGGCTTCCCTGGTCAGGTGACTCTGACACTCATTACTGTGCCCTCCAAAGCCTTGCTCACTGGGCCCTCCTAAGGACCAGGTGCTGTCCTTGTTCCTTTACTGTAAATTAGGCAGGAGCCTGCTCAAAGATGCCCAGGGGTTCACATGAAACCAAACCTATTCTTTCCTTCCTCGTTGTATAACAGCAGGGCTGCCTCTTATAGAACCCGTGGTTGTTTGCAATGTGGTCCAAAAGCACGCCAGGTCCTCCCATCTGGGAAAGCCAGCGCCTAAGGAGTCTCTACCCTTTGACCTCTTTCTCTATGCGTCTCATGGTGTGACTATTGATATTTTAATGTATAATAAGCAAACTGACATTCCTTTTCAAATTGCTTCCCCCACATATTTTCAACAACCAGGATGCCCACACATTATCTTAGAAACGTTGAGGAGTTCACCAAAAGTGGAGAATCAGTTCAGGAGGAATGACCTCTCCCTTTTCCCCAAAGGAGTAGCTTGATTTTTTTTAATGGACCAAAGGGGAAGTGTCATGCATGCTAACTACCTACCAGTTTCCCCATAAGTAGGGTGACTATTCATCCAAGATGCATTTAAAAAAAAAAAAAAAGCAAACAAATATAGTTAAGGTATATAGCAAGCATATCCATACCATACTCGTTGATAAATACTTTATCACATCTGCAATTTGATCATTCAAAGGTAAGTTGTAGAGGGGATGTAAAGTAGGACATAGGGAATATAGTCAATAAGTCACATGGATACGAGATTTTTTTGGGGTGGTTACTTATTAAGTTATAGAATGTCTAATCACTGGGGTGTACACCTGAAACCAATATAATATTGTTTGTCAACTATAATTAAAAATAATAAATAAATAAGTAAATAAATGTCTTTCTATAGTAATATATGGATGTGAGCTCTAAAATAAAACTGCCCATCTGGATTCTGTAAATGCTTAAATATTTAGAAACAACACTTCGTGAACCTTTGTTCATTATTAATTTTTAAAACGGCAAGTTGATTAGTTTTTTTGGCACCAAAAACAAAGAACCAATCTAGAATCTATTTAGAACTTATTTGACAAGTTCGCCTGTGTTACTGACTTCAGTGCTTTTGTACACAAGAGGATTATTTTTTTGATAGGCTATCTGTTTATACACTTCATGCTAAAACCAACATTGTGTGTTTAATTTCAGATTATGTTTGCTCTGCATCTATCCCAACCGTTGACTTTAGACAAAATCCACTCTTGACTCTGATGTGACGTTGTTCTGGCAGCCTGAGCATCCCCAAGGCCACCAGCTTCCTCCAGGTGCACAGGGACCTCCGGGAGTCTCAGCGAGCCCTGGACCCCTTGGCTCAGGCTGCCCTGAGACATGGCCACCAGGTTTTTTTCTCATCTGCTGGGAGAGTGACCGGACATTAAGAAGCTAGTGCCTGGCTACCCAGTAATGATTTAAAGTTATCATAGGATGCTAATTTCACTCTTACATTTCTTTTTTTAAAATATATTTTATTGATTTTTTACAGAGAGGAAGAGAGAGGGAGAGGAAGAGAGAGGGATAGAGAGTTAGAAACATCGATGAGAGAGAGTCATCGATCAGCTGCCTCTTGCACACCCCCTACTGGGGATATGCCCGCAACCAAGGTACATGCCCTTGACCGGAATCGAACCTGGGTCCCTTCAGTCCCCAAGCCGTCGCTCTATCCATTGAGCCAAACCGGTTTCGGCTCACTCTTACATTTCAAATGTAATATTGATGCTTAAATTAAATTCACTGAATAAACAGAGATACATCTGGTGCAGAGAAGCTGATGAGGACTGGTAGGCATGCTAAGGGGTGTAAATCTCTCCTTTGTGCACACCCAGGTAAGATTCCTCCTTCATGTCATCCTGCCTCCTCCTTACTCTCGGGCTCTCATACCTCCATCCCTTCCCTCTCTTCTCCCCATCCACGCCTACTTGTGAGTCCAATACCGATACTTCCAGTACCAGTTGTTTGGATGGCTATGGGATCTTGAACAAGTTATTTCTTTGAGTCTCAGTCTCTTTGTCTGCAGAATGCACATAGTAATATCTAGCCCATGGATATAGCTCAAATGAAATAATATAAGCAAAGCACCTGATGGAGGCCCTCAGTAAATACTAGCTACAGCCACAAATCCCACTCGCTAAAGAAGACTGAAGTCTCAGAGCACTAAAACTCACAAAGTACAAATCTAATTATGTTTTTCATGTAAAGAAATTTGCCTTCTCAGTTGCCCTGATATATTTTACACACACACCATATGGCATGCAATAAATGACTTAAACATGAAGTTAATTGAACACTTATGGCACTAGTCATATTCTAAGTTTTTTCCTTCAGAGAATTGAGGATGCAAAAGGAAATTTTTAACACCATACAGTGTTACATCATATATCTAGTTTTAACATCACAGTTTGAAAAAGATCTCAATTGTATAAATTATTTATTATGTATTTAAGCTATATTTCCTTTTTAAATATTTTTAATAAACGTATGGCCATTTAGAAATGATTATTACCAATATTTTAAGGTATTACATCATCTGGTTAGAAGTATTCATGGCTTTAATTTTAAAGATATATTAAAATAATGCCACGGCCATATGTGTTATTGATTAAGCAAAGCTACTAAACAGGTAATAATGGTTTACCATATATAAAAAGGGAAAACATTTTAGCCAAAGGTTAATCTTTATTTTTCTTTGACTTTGAAAGCCTAAGTTGAATCTATGTGACAACTCTTGGATCAAATGTAGTAACTGAAGCATGAGGGACTATTTTTTATTATAATTATCAACTTTGCCTCCCCCCCAACCCCCCAGGGAAAGAAAAAAAAAAAAGAACCTCTCTCTTGTTCTGTATACTCAGCTTAATTTAAGTTATGGATTTAAGACATGATGCATTTGCCTTACTTTGCATGGCAGTAAGATAATACGATACCTTTTTATATGATAATAAGAACCAAACTGTAATCAGGAATGTTAAAGTGGTTAAAGATTATGAAAATTTAATGCACCATGATGTACTGCTTTTAAAATGGTTGATACTTTTCCCTCTTTGAAACTTATTGTACTTGCCAATGGAGCCTCCTTGTGGGGAATTAGCAGTATTGCAGGCTCTCATATTGTAGCTGAAGTGCTATTTGGATTTCCCTCTTCCGCAGAGTGAGCACAGGGGGTGCTATTAGAAAGGCTGCACTTCCTGAGGGCCCCGGCCGGCCAGAAACAAGCAGGCCCTCAGTGAGCACAGGAAATGGTGAGCTCAGTGCGCTTCCTCCTGTCATTTGTCTCTCACAGCTGGAGGTAAGACAGGATTAAACATTTTCCCCAGTTAAACATCGTTAGGTTCTCTGGAGAGAGAACAAGTTGACTGTTAGTTGTTTACTTTTAAACTGGCCCGTGCAGAGAACATACAACATTCGGCAGATGCATGGTTTGCCTCCATGCAGTGGAGATATTGCTCTACTTTTGACCAGAGGGCATGTTCCTCTAAGAGGAAAGGTGCCTTCTTCAGCAAGGCCGGTGCTTGGGGAGAGCGATGCTAGCTGGCAGGACCAGCCAGCTAGCCCCTCTGTGGAGGGACATGGTAACAACTGTTAGCAGCTGGTGGCTGAGCTTTGTAACCAGCATAAAGGAGGTCCAGCGGCACGAGTAGCAGCCAGGACCCAGGGAGTAGTGAGATGGTGAGAGCAGTTGGACATCACAACCCAGGCCTGCTGGCTCTCAACTGCTCGCCTGCCTGCCTGCCTGCCTTCCTGATTGCCCCTAACTGCTTCTGCCTGCCAGCCTGATCACTGCCTAACCACTCCCCTGCCAGCCTGATTGATGCCTAACTGCTCCTCTACTAGCCTGATTGCCCCTAACTGCCCTCCCCTGCACGCCTTGTCACTCCTTACTGCCCTGTCCTGTAGGCTTAATCGCCCACAACTGCTCTCCCTTCAGGCCTAGTCCCTCCCAACTGTCCTCCCCTGCTGGCCATCTTGTGGTGGCCATCTTGTGTCCACATGGGACCAGCCATCTTTGACCACATTGGGGCAACCACCTTGTGTGTTGAAGTGATGGTCAGTTTGCATACTACTCTTTTATTAGATAGGATAGAGACCTGCTGCATGGGTGGGGTCCAGCTGGTTTGCCCTGAAAGGTGTCCTGGATCAGGGTGGGGTTCCCTTGGGGCATGGGGCGGCCTGGGTGAGGGGCCTGTGGTGGTATGCAGGCCAGCCATGCCCCCCAGCGATCCAAGCAGAGGCCCTCCCTGGTATCTGGGATTTATTTATCTTCTATAATTAAAACTTTGTAGCTTTCAGCGAAGCCAAGCCTCCTGCTCACTCTGTGGCCGTAGCCATCTTGATTAATTTGCCTACTCGCTCCTGGTTGGATGATGGGCATGGCTTGTGGATGTAGCAGAGTGATTTGCGGTATTACTCTTTTATTAGATAGGATTACTTCCTGTGTGAACTTCAGCAAATCACATAGCACCTCAGTGCCTCAGTTTTCTCGTCTGTAAAATCAGTGGAATGATCACACTAGTACCCCCCTTCAGAGGGTTGCTTTGAGGATTAAATGAGCTAATGTATGTACTATGCTGAACATGACTTGTTGCTGTTATTTTCATTGAAATGAAATATCTGAGCTGGGAGCAGACTGAGATATGAAGGATTACATTCTGGCTTTTTTTTGTATTGTGCCATATTTAACACTTCCCAATATTTCACACCTTTCTTTCCCCTTTTCCTACCTAAAATCATGCACTCAGTCAGCATGAGGAAAGGCCCAAGTCTTACATTTATTGGAGAGTCATTCTTCCTCTATCTTTTATTCAAGACATAAGGTTTTTGTCCCTAAATATTTACAACTGGACCAGGTTGGTAGTTGGCCTTTATCATTGCATGTCTTTTGCTTCCAAATCCATCTCCTTTATTAACCACATAAAAATGCTTCACCTTTTCTTCCCCAGAGGTAAAGAGTCCTGATTGTGAACAATATTTATAAAGTACAAGGTCCTTAATTAAGCTGTTAAACCTTCTTAAGGCAGGTACTATGATTTCTGTCTTTCACTAGCCTTTGTACTCAGACGTTGCCCAATGTAAAGTAGGAAATAAAAACAGTAGATTGAGGAGGAGGAGGAGGATAGTACCACAACTCCGCATCCTTAGTCTCCCTTACCATTGACCTTTGTGAGGACCACAGAGGGTAGAGAGGGAACATAGATAGGGCTCTGAGCGCAGAAAGACTCTGCTTCAAATCCTAGTTCTATCACTGACAAGTTGGATAGCCTCACAGATACATAGCACTCTAGGTTTCCAGTAACTTATTAACAAGTTTCTCTTTTTACAAAATATATTTTTTATTTATTTCAGAGAGGAAAGGAGAGAGAGAGAGATAGAAACATCAGTGATGAGAATCATTGATTGGCTGCCTCCTGCACGCCCCCTACTGGGATTTGAGGAACCCAAGACTCTTCAGGCTACAGGCTGATGCCTCTATCCACTGAGCCAAACTAGCTAGGGATCTTTTTCCCTCTTATTCTTGCCAACCATAACTCTTAGAGCCATTAACACCTGGACTCTTCCCCAACCCACTTATTTACTAAAACTTCCTACCACGCCCTAACAAGTTAGGGTGGGGATTTCTTTTCTGTCTTATAATCCTTCATGCCACCAGCTTCTCACTTCCAATCTCTCAGATATTTCCTTCATTCACCAGAAAGGTTTATTCCATTTCATGTTGGTTTATTATATGTGTTTATGACATACCTTCCTTTGATGCTTTACCCTAGACCTGTGGTTGGCAAACTGCAGCTCGCGAGCCACATGAGGCTCTTAGGCCCCTTGAGTGTGTCTCTTCCACAAAATACCATGGCCTGGGCGAGTCTATTTTGAAAAAACGGTGTTAGAAGTTTAAGTTTAAAAATTTTGGCTCTCAAAGGAAATTTCAATCGTTGTACTGTTGATACTTGGTTCTGTTGACTAATGAGTTTGCCCACCACTTTCCTAGACAATACTCTATTTTGCAACATGCTTACCTCCTTCCCCCAAGATTTCTCTTTTTCTGATCTTTATTCAAAGTTGCCTAATTCCCAGTCTGTGATACTCTTCATAACTAGAAGGGTTGTTTGTTTGTTTTTTGTCATTTCTAATGACTTCCATTTTCTCACAATGCCAAAATATACACAACTTTTTTTTGGCTTTAACAGGAAGTACTACTAGTATAGATATCTGTTAAATGTTTGTTTGGCTTCATAAAGTCTGTATATGTTTTATAACAAGTACTGAAGAGAAAAGATTAGCGCATCTACTTTGTGCTACGCTGAGTGTAGCAAAATATATACAGATAATTTATAAACTGATTATAATGATGCCTGGAGAAGAAAAATTAAAACATCATTAGCTCTGACATGAATATACACTGAGTGGCCAGATTTTTATGATCTCTGAATGCATAATAATCTGGCCACTCAGTATATATCCTATATAATAAAAGGCTAATATGCAAATTGTCCCCTGGAGCAAGAGTTCAACCAGCAGGCAGGCCGGCCAACCGCCCATGTCCCCTCCTCCTGGCCAGACTGGCCAGACCCCACCCATGCACAAATTCATGTACTGGGCCTCTAATATATATACTGTATATATACACTGAGTGGCCAGATTATTATGTGTTCAAGATTATAATAATCTGGCCACTCTGTATATTTCCATTTTTTATTACAAAGTAATGGCATCACCCACCTATTGCACAAAAACTTAAACACAATAAACATCTTTAAACATTTTATAAGAAAAAAGGTGATTATTTCACATTAAAACTTTTATATGATAGCTGATGCTTCATGTGTAGTTTAAAGTACTTATTCAGTAAAGGCTATGAAATACTGAAGAAAAGAGAGGCAGGATAGAGAAAGGAGAAAACACAAAAATATCTCATAAAATTCTGAGTCAATGAATGGCATTTAATGAAATTTTATACACACAAATCCTGAATTGTGCTTTTGAAATTTTTAAAAGCATCTTTGTTTTACACATTTCTAAAGATATCTTTAGCTTGATTGAAGTACCTCTCTGATATGTCTAAGTTATTTAGACCCTATTACATTATATAATAATTCCACACTTGGTTTCCCTTTCTAATAAAGACTACATTATTTTAGGAAACTCATTATCTATAAAGAAATGATCTATTAAACACACACACACACACACACACACACACAAACATACCAAAAATCCCAAATGTAAGAGAGTATGCTCATCTTAAAAAATTCCATGTTTATTTTAGAAATGGGGCCACTTCTTAAAATATTTTTAGAATTCCTTTTAAAAAACATCATCAGTTAAAAACCACACAGGAAAGTGAAATCATGTTAATTTATAGAGCTTTTAATATATATATGACATTACTCATCTGATTCAATCAACTTGACTTCAAATTACATTTTTTGGCTGCATCCAAAAATCAATTTACCCCCAAAAGACAAAGACTTTCTACTACAAACGTTATTTTTTTTTAAAGTGTGAAAGCATTCTGGGAGCAGCAGCATCCAAGGTATTAGAAAAAGAAGTAGCAGGTTAGAGTAAGAGTAGATAAAGCCTCAGAGCTAGTCAGGGCAGATGATTTTGGGGGTAGGATGAGAAACATAACTTTCTAATTTTAACTTTAGAATACTTTTTTTAAAACAGCCACATTTCTTTATTTTCATACTTCAGGGGGCTGAATTTTATGGTAATAAACCACCTTTTCAAAAATCCTACAGTTTTACATGGGACATGAATTTAAAATTTCCCACAAAGATTTTAGAGGGATGGGTGTAAGGATAAGAATTTTCCACTCCCAACCTAAGCACCCAAAGCATGTGTCAGAGAAGCAAGTTCTAGAAATCTGAAATTTTGTTGAATGCTGGTGATTTAGAGGGATCGGTAAGCAATTCTGAGGGTCTCTGTTCTTTCTTGAAACTAGGTGTTTGAACAAATACTGATTGCATTCAGTGACTTTGTTTCACAGTGTGATTCCTGTAATATGAGCTTTTCAGTAATCGTGAATTTTATTTAGTCATTTTTGGCACTTACAATTCACAATGCTTGGTTGTGTGGTTTCAGATTATTTTAACTTTTGCACGTTACAGTCCTTTTGGCACTTCTGAAGGCGACATTGTTTTGTATGTTGTTTGGGGGAAGTGGTAGGCCTCCCGATCTGCCTCTTTTTTAAATGTCTGGCTTTAAGAAAAAAAAAACAAAACAAAAAACCCCCCACACTTCTCCCCAGAATCCTGCATTCAACGAAGCAGGTAAAAAGCTATCTTCATAAGCTGTGCACCCCAACTCAGATTAGAGGCTGGTGTCCCTGGCTTCAGATGGAGGAGGCTGTTTGGCCAATGCTGTCACCGGTCGCGGTGGCCCTTCCCGGCAGAAAAGCACAACTGGTGTTTTACGAGCCCACAAGGCCACGTCCCCGGCCACCCCGCTGGCGGGATGGGAAGCGGCCATCCTGCTGCAGCCCCCCAGCCGGTTGGCGCACTGCTTTCTGGCTTGCTGACCCCGGCCCCGGCTGGGCAGGGAAGCGTCCGCATTCCTAGTCCGGTAACCCTCTTCCCGGCTGCGCCCCAGCAGCATGGAGATGTTGGGGTTGCGGATGGCATAGATGAGGGGGTTGATGGCCCCGTTGGCCCACGTCAGCCAGACGGCCACCACGTGGAGGAGCGAGGGGGCCTGCGCTGCCGGGGCCTGGCGGGCGGCGGCCAGCAGCACCAGGAAGCAGTAGGGCCCCCAGCAGCCGATGGCGAAGACGATCATGACGAGGACGGTGGTGGCGGTGCGCACCTCGCTGAAGAAGCGCAGCACGCGCGCGTAGGTGCTCACGGGCCGCACGCGCACCCCGGACAGGCGCACGGCCTTGCCGATGTGGTAGTGGCAGAAGCACATGAGCAGGAAGGGCAGCAGGTGGCAGGCCACCACGAGCCCCACGCTGTAGGCCGCGCCCAGCTGCGCGGGGTCCGGGGACGCGCGGTAGAGGCAGCCGTGGAAGCTCTGCGGCGCGGGGGCCGCGCGGGGCGCGCGGAGGAGCAGCTCCCAGGGCAGCGAGCCGCCCAGCGCCAGCAGCCAGGCCCCCGCCAGCAGCTGCAGCGCCCGCCGGCGGCCGATCTTCTCTCGGGGCGGCCGCACGATGGCGCAGTAGCGGTCCAGCGAGATGAGGGCCACGCTGAGCGTGGACACGATGCCGAAGCACGAGCTGAAGAAGCGGCTGGCGGTGCAGAATCCGTGCCAGGGCCCCGCGGCGGGCGCGGAGCCCCCGGGCGGCGTGAAGAGGTCCAGGAAGGCGGCGGGCAGGCAGAGCAGGGCCGTGAGCAGGTCCGACAGGGACAGCGACAGGATGAAGGCGTTGGTGACGGTGCGGAGCTGCCGGTGCTTCGCGATCGCCCCCATCACGGCGCCGTTGCCCAGGCTAGACAGCAGGAAGATGAGCAGGAGGACCAGCGCCTGGGCCGCCACGGCCGCCCCGTGCGTGAGCAGCTGCGGCGCCGCCTCGGGGCGCATCGGCGGCCTCCCCGCCGCCCCCGCCGCCCCCGCCGCCCCAGGCCAGCCGAGGCCGCCGCCAGCCGCGGCGCCAGTGGTGCCGCCCTCGCTCCCGGCGCTCCGGTTCCCCAGCGCCGCGGCCGCCGCGGTGGCCACGGTGCTGAAGGAGAGCGCGGCCGCCGCCGTCGCCGCGGAGGAGGGCCCGCCAGGTGTGCCGGCCGCGGAGGGGGCGCCGGGGCGCGGGCTGCCCGACGAGGCCGTGCACGCTGGCTCCATGGGGCCCCGCGGCGGCCGCAGGTCTGGTCATCCCGCCCCGGGGGGCGGCGGCCGCGAGCCGGAGGGTGTCCCGGGCCAGGGCGAGAGGCGGCTGCGGGAGCGGGGCTGGGCCGGAGGAGGGGCGGCGGTGGTCGCGGCAGAGCCTGCGGAGCCTTGGACGCGGGTTCCAGGCGTTGCCAAGGGAACCGCCTGTTTACGCAGGAGCGCGCGGGGCGGGCGCACGGCTTCACCTCCCGCGAGGCGCCTCGCCCTGGGGTCCGGGCTCCCGAGGGCCAAAGGGGCCGCCGCGGGGACCCTGTCCGGCCAGATAAAGCGGGAGGGGCCCTCCTGTCAGTAACCAAATACAACGAGGGTTCATGCTCGTTCTTTTCTTGGATAGGACGCCCTGGGAAGGCCTTCGCGGGGGATGCGTTGGCTCCCTGTGGGTGTTTCCGGGCACATGCAGGTAGGGAAGGAATGGAGGACCTGAAGTGGAAGCTGCCCCAATCCAGAGATGTTAAACGAGAGGGCAAGATAGGTTAACACTAAGGTGCCCAGACGTCCCGCTTTTGGTGGGACAGTCCCGATTTCTAACAATTTGACCCGCGGTGTTGGACTTTTTTTAAAACATCGCGAGACTCGGGACAAATTGCTAGAAATCCGGACTGTCCCGCCAAAAGCGGGACGTCTGGTCACCCTAGTTAACACAGGTGTTCTCAACCTGGAGCGTCTAACAGAATCACCTGGACTTCTTGCTGAAACTGAGTCAGTCCAACCCCAGGTTTCAGATTCTCTGGGTCTGGGGTCCCATCCTAGAATTTTGCATCTCTAGCAAGATCCTAGGTGGGGATGTTGCTGGTCTGATGGCCACACTTTGGGAACCACTAATGTTATGAAATGTGTTTATGAAATGCAGATGCACTGGTTGACTCCCAGGATTACTGAGGACTAAACCCCACAGGTGACTGATACAGGTGCTCTGAGGAGCTAGGCCAGTGGTCGGCAAACTCATTAGTCAACAGAGCCAAATATCAACAGTACAACGATTGAGATTTCTTTTGAGAGCCAAATTTTTAAAACCTAAACTATATAGGTTGGTACATTGTTACTAACTTAATTAGGGTACGTGATATTTTGTGGAAGAGCCACACTCAAGGGGCCAAAGAGCCACATGTGGTTCATGAGCCACGGTTTGCCGACCACTGGACTAGGGTGTGGCTGCTGAGGGAGGTGGAAGTATCCAGGGCACCAAGAAACAACACAAACTATGCCCTCTCAAGGTGACAGCATGACCTTGAAAGGCTAGGGTGTGTTCCTCTATCCACTGAGCCAAACAGGTTAGGGCAAGGTAGAATGATTTTATATTTAACCATAGTGTACTATTTTAGAAAAATGGGAATTGGCTTACATGTATTATACAATTTGGATATAGATTTCCAAATATTTCAGATGAAAATTACTGACAGGTACTGATTGCTTAAAAAGAAAGCCTTTAAAAGCCATGGAAGTCACTTGAGAAGAAACCCATCCCTCAGTGGGTCATCGTCTTCTATGGTGAAGCTTGCTGTACCCGTGTAATGGGCTCGTCCAGAGACTTCCACTATCACTGCATTAAAATCCCCGCACTTTGCTTCCTGAAAAGAGAAGACGAAAGGAGTACAGTATCAAATTACTGCATTCATATTGTATCTGGTTTAAGTCATATTGTTAATTTTTATTATTTTAAAGAAAACCCAAGAGTTAATCCACTGAAAGGAGAGCGACCTGGTTAGGTTTGTGTTTTACATAAACTAACTGTACAGTGGGAGACTACTAGGGAGGAGAGAAACTAGACACCCAGAACCCTGGTAAGCTTAATTCACTGACTGAATCTACAGTCACTGCGGTAATTTTTAGTGAGGCTGGGAAAAGCAAAATATAGAGATACTTTGGAGGAAGAACTGACAGGCCTGGGGACTGATATGTGGGAAGTAAGGAATAGAAGTAAATATGACTACAGCTTTTATTGTAGCTTGAAAGTGAATGTAGCAGGAGAGGCACATTTAGGAAGAAAGAACTTTTAAATACATATATATATATATATATATATATATATATATATATATATATATATTATTGATTTTTTTTTTTTTTTTTTTTTTTTTTTTTTTTTTTACAGAGAGGAAGGGAGAGGGATATAGAGTTAGAAACATTGATGAGAGAGAAACATCGATCAGTTGCCTCCTGCACACCTCCTACTGGGGATGTGCATGCAACCAAGGTACATGCCCTTGACCAGAATCAAACCTGAGACCTTTCAGTCTGCAGGCCGATGCTCTATCTACTGAGCCAAACCAGTTTTGACAGGAAAGAACTTTTTTTTAACAAGTTGAGTGTGCAATATCTCTGAGACAGTCATTTTGAGATGACTTTACTGGACAGTGGGGAACATACCTGTTAGACTCAGGAGAGAAGCCCAGGGTAGGCATGGGAGGGAGGAAGGTTTAGAAGTCATCAGTGGGTGGCTGAGAGTTGAAACTTCAGAAGTGGGTGAAATTGCCCAGTGGCATCAAATAGCAGATGAGATGAGAAGGACGCTAAGGATAAAATGCTGGGGGCTTGTAAACGGAAGGGCAGGATAAGGAAGCTGGGCAGGAAAAGAGATGGAGATAGTATGAGAGAGCCTGGAAGAGGCCAGACAGAGAGCAAAGGTCAGTGGTGCAAATGAAGATGTTCTGGCAAGTATGATAATAGGTGTTAAATAACTTCAGATCTCCACTACACAGTATCTACATTTTCTCATTTTTAAAAAACAGGATAACTGAAGCTTAAGGTAAATGACAATTATGAGCTTAGGGTACAGTAATTTTATTATCTTTTTATAAAGCTGCTCTAATATAAAGCCTCACTGAAAACTCACCTTGTCTAATAACAATATAATGTTAACAGTGTGAGGTCTGCTCAGAGAGATCATGTTCATAGTCTGGATCCATTACTCTTTGCCTTTTGGCAAATTACCTAAACTCTCCAATTTATCATTTGTTAAAGAATAGCATTGACCTCCCAGGATTCGTGTGAGAATGAAATGATATGGCATGCATCATGTGGTTAGCTTGGAAACTGATATGTATCGATAGTGAAACACCCAATAAGTATGATAGATTATTATTTTATCTTCATTCAGAGACTTGAAGACAATGTACTCCAAATTTTTGCATTCAACGTAATGATTTGGTATCTCATAAGATCAGGTAACGTATAGAAATGCCTAACTTAATTCAATATTTAGAAAAATCAAGCTTTAAAAACAGCTATATTTCCCTGGCCAGCTGGCTCAGTTGGTTGGAGCATCATCTAGTGCAGCAAAGAGTGCAGGTTCAATTCCCATTACACCTTCAGGTTTGAAGTCCTCAAAAGAGTTTTTGTTTACATAGGTTATATCTATTACTGTTTGCTCTTTAAAAAAAATTAAAGGTATATTTCATTAATTCATTTAAAAAATAAACTCATTGCATGTTAACATAAACAACAAATTTTTGTGAAATAACATTTGCCAAAACAAATAAAAAAAAAACAACTCATGAGAAAAATGGCATTGTTTCACATTTTTTGAAGCATTCCATGTCTGGCTGTAAAGAAGACAGCTAGATCCTCACATCTGCTCCTCCATTCAGTCAGCTGGGATAGCACGTTATTCTGCCTCTGGAGAACTGTACACTCATGAGAGAATTAAAGTGTCTTAGTATTATTATGAATATTGTGTTGGCCTTGTGGACCCATGGAAAGGACCTTGGGAAACCTCACTTTGAGAACCAATATCCTAGCTGAACAGTTCTGACAGGTCTGTTTGATAACTGTCTTCTGAGAGCTGAGTGAAAAAACCCATCACACACCCAGCTCACACCTCTTCAGTCTCAAAAGTAACACCTTTACAGGAGGAGGTAAAGGCGTCACTCACCCTCACAGCCTTCCCGGTGAACACGGAGCCAGTGGCGCTGCTTTTAAAGGCTCTGGTCTGGTTCAGTTCCAGAAGCCCTTTGTGATACTGTAAGGCAATGCGGGCTGTCACCCCTGAGCCCGTAGGACTCCGGTCCACCTGTGTCAGAATAAATGAAGATGGAGTGTTCACAGTGCTCCACTTCCACATCGCATGAGTTTTGTGCCTAATAATCACAGTTTTAATACCTGCGCATCTGCAAACACACAAAGGTTGGTGGTTGGCTCCTCACTGTAAGCGTCTTTTCCATCAGTTAATATAGTTCCGTACAGAAAGGCAAGGTCTTCACTTTCAGGATGTGTAATTTTAAACTGTAAGTAACGAAAAATTATAGACCACATGTAAAACAAATATAATACTTTGGTTCGCGTTTATATTTTAAACAACATATATGGAGCACTCTTAGACATAATTTTTCCATCTTTATCATTTTTAAAACACCTTTTGGGTGAAGGCATTAAATGTTAGAATGACATGGTTGTCTAGATATATAAACAGTTTTATTGGAAGTTGTGATTTTTTTTTTTAATTTCAAAGAGGAAGGGAGAGAGAGAAACATTAATGATGAGAATCATTGATGGGCTGCCTCCTGCACAGCCCCTGCTGGGGATTGTGCCCTGACTGGGAATCAAACAGTGACCTCCTGGTTCGTGGGTAGATCCTCAACCACTGAGTCACACTGGCCGGGTCACACTGGCCGGGTGGAAGTTGTGAGTCCTTCCTAAGGAAGTTGCCCTGCACATAGCCTCCACTTATTTTACACACACACACACACACCCACTAACCACACACACACACACACACACACACACACACACACACACACCCTCACTAACCACACACACTCTTTGAGGCACTGAGCCTGGGATGATCAACCCACAGGCTGGCTAGGGCTGCTCAAACAGGAAGAGCTAAGGCCACCATATCCTCACTCTCAGGAGCTTGAAGGGGATCATGTGGAGAAATCAGGCGATGTGTATCTAGAACTGAAGTAAATACCAGTGATAGAGACAAAGGGCAAGCAAAAGTTACAAGGATGTAGACACTAATAGGTAAGAGAAACAATTGGGTGGAAAAAGAATGACCTACTGTAGAGAATGAAGTCTGCCCAGGTGGTGTGGCTCAGCGGTTGATCATGGACCTAGGAACCAAGAGGTCTCCGGTTGGATTTCTGGTGAGGGCACATGCCTAAGTTGCAGGCTGGATCCCCAGTGGGGAGTGTGCAGAAGGCACCTGGTCAATGATTCTTTCTCATCATTGATATTTACAAATCTCTCTCTCCCCCTCTTCCTACCTCTCTGAAATCAAGAAAAAAAATTTTTTTTAAAGAATGAATTCAGCTGGTATCATAAAAAGCAGCAGTTTTGATGGCAGCAACAGTACTAACCTGAGCTTTCACTGCTTCTGTCACTGTACTTGCTGCATCCACAAGGTCCCTTGTCTTTGCAGAACAAACATCGAGGCCTAACTTTTCAGCACTAACAAATGCGTAAAATGCGCCACCATATGCAATGTCCACCACCACCTTCCCGTGACCAGGAACATCGACCAGCAGATCTAAAAAAGAGGTGTTCGAGTAAGTGTTTTAGTAGTTTAGCAATATAAATCATAAAACTTTTCATATGTTTATGTTGTGGGGGTGGGGTGGGGAGTGTAGAGGAAGTAGGAGGTTCTTCCTATCACAAAAAGAAATGAGACAAAAATCCATCTTCCAAACGAGTAAGCATCGAGTAAATAATAATAGACCTTTAGCTAAGTACACCTATCTATTTTTAACTCCATGTTTGCATAAGTTATACACTTGAATGCATGTTTTCCTTAAATTATACATGTATATTTATTAACTATTCTGAGTATCTTTTTTTTCTTCTTCTAGGAAACATCATAGGGACAGACAGAGAAAAACCCTGGGACATCAACGTGTGAAAACTATGAAGGAAAATGTAGGTGCCCTCTCATACGACTAGGAGTGGTTTTAAATAGTGAGGATTTGGAGCCCTATTCACAGATTGGTTTCTTCAAATCGAATGTCAAAACAAAATGCAAAAAAAAAAAAAAAAAAAAAAGACTTTTCCTATATGTTACGTGCAAACACTTATTCACTTATATATTTCACCTCATGCAAATACTGCAGGCAAATGCTCAGAACAAGTCACTGTGCAATCACTGACCTTTATGGCATTATTTTGCAGCAGGATTTTTATAAGTATTTTAAGTGCCAACATACCCAAAGTTCCACCTGAAGGTCAGTTGTTTGAAATACTGAATTGACATTTCCAAAGGAATGAGGCTGGCTGATACTTCAGGATATTAAAATTATTTCCCCCCTTCTCGAATTTTCCTCTCTCCATCCCAATTCCAGTGGGCTTGGTGATCACGGCTTCTTGGGGAGGCATATGGCAGGGGAGAAGCAGGTTTTGTGGGAAACGATCGCAGGGGGAAGAGATTTGTTGGCAAAGTTGTGTACTATATTTTACTTTATTTTTTTCCATCACCTTTTATCCCCTCTATGCCCTCTTCCACCTCCCCCTCCTCCCACAACCACCACACTGTTGTCCATGAGTTCTCTCTCTTTTAAAATCCTTATTGTTGAAAGTATTACATATGTCCCCTTTTCCCACCATTGACCCCGTCCAGTGAGTCTTTCTTCTACATTATTCCATCCCCCACATCCCCGCCCCCAAACCCCCCACCCGCCCCAGCTGCTTCCTGCTCTCTAAAGGGAGACGTATTTCTCTTGGTCAATAGGGAAATTTCCTCTGGGCTGAGAAAAGAGGAGGAAGGTCCTGAGTGCAGAGGACCTGGGTTAACTTAGCCCACACACCACGGAGAGGCTGCAGGGTGTGACCGAGGCAGCAAGGAGAGGCAGGGGTAGGGGCAAGGGCCACATGGAAGGGGTCAGGTAATGCTTCCCTGGTAATCTCTGCAAGGCGAGGACCGAAAGGCTCCCCTCCCCAAGGCCTAGGCTATTTGCTCACATATATGTCAGGAAAAGGGGCAACGAGTGGAGGGCTGGAACTAAGTCAACCAATAAGGCACAGTGGAGTCTCAAGTTCAGTGGTGAAAAATGAAGTATTTCCTGTATTCCTGAGTTTGCACAGTCCTACAAAGGCACCGGAATGCAGTCAGTCACAGACCAGAGCACAGAGCCCTTTTACATGTGACATGTCAAAACACGGCAAATTTATCATCGAGAGTGAAACATGCCTGTGGAACTTAACAGCAAACCTGAATGAAAGGGTTTTTATCTGGATGCTGATACAACATGAAAAGCACGTTTAATAAGAGAATGAGAGATTCGATGGAAATAAGGGGCTGCTAGAAAGTTAAGTGTGGCTTTAGGGTCCTCGTGTGTAAAACGGCATTGCTATTCCCCCCAAAAAAGGTTTCCTTTGAGAATTCCGTGTGATCATCTGTGCGGAGTGGTTGGCACAGATTAGTAATGTCATAAATGTTAATATTAAAGCCAATAGGAATAGAACTCTTAAGAGAACCGGTTGTTTATATTTGTCAATCAGCATATTCTCTTCCAAATGTCATCTTAGTTATTTATTTAACAAATGTTAACTACCTATTGTTCTAACACTTGAATACAGTGAACAGAATTCTGGGGTTTTCATTATGGCAGGTGGAGTGGAGGTGGGCTCAGCAATTTTCCGATGTGGGCACTGTCGTCATCTTCATTTTACAGACTTGACACTGAGGGACAGACACCCTCTCACAAGGTCACCACAATGAGGAAGGACAGATTGAACACTCTGATCTTGATTGAACACTCTCGGTCCACTTTTTTTGTATTTTTTAAGTAGAGAATTTAGGATATCATTTTCTTTTAAAATATATTTATTGATTTCAGAGAGGAAGGAAGAGGGAGATAGAAACATCAGTAATGAGAGAATCATTGCCCCCCAAGTACGCCCCATGTGGGGGATCAAGCCTACAACCCGGGCACATATGCCCTGACGGGGAATTGAACCGTGACTTCCTGGTTCATAGGTCGATGCTCAACCTCTGAGCCATGCCAGCCCGGCCAGATTTCATTGTCTCAGAACTACTGAGCTGATGGGGTTGGCTGCCCCTGCCATCACTTGCCAAAATTGAGATGGTGGTGGTCCTGCTGCCTGCTGCCATTTCCCACAAAATCTAGGGTGCTTCCCACCTGCTGCTGGGGTGATTGAGGTGCCAAGTTGGTTAAACTGTTGAGGTTTCTGAGATGAAATCTAGACACAGACTCCTGTCCCCCTCCAGGGCTTTCCTAATGCACATGTGACCCATTCTCTCCTACAGGAAAAAGCGGCCTCTGTTTGCTCTGAGAAGGAGCCTGGCTATCACGGCATCATTCAGAATCAGGCTAACCTGGCATCCAATCCCAGGGGAGGATTAAGATCCAACTAGCAGAATGATATGCATGGCTTGAAGGCTTTGAAAAAAAAGAGGTGATAACCCCATTCCTGGTTGGACTAAATGAGTTCCCAGCTCACTTCCAGCCACGACTACTCGAGCATCCTCACTGATAGAATTCTGCCTGTTGGAGGGATTTCCCTCTATGTAAGGATGCTAGTTCTTAGACAGTTATTACATCAGTACTTTCGTGATTTATAAGTTGCCTAGTTCATTCTCATTTAATTTCCTCCCCAAGAAGTGGAGAAGCACTTTTTACAGATCAGTCTCAGTAACCCATCAGAGTATGGGATAATGTGTCCAGCGAGGGTATTCTGGGCCAGCCTGGAGCCTGGGCCCATGGGCTGGTCTTTGCTCTTTGACTCTGGCCGCCCTAGCTTTATCGGATTGTGAAATCTAGGAATGCCTGCCAATGGGGCACGAGGTGCGGAAATCTCCACGTCTCCAGGCTCTCTCAGGACCACAGGCCCACGGACCTGAGGGATCATTGGGGTGCATGCTCCGCACAAGTCCGGAAGGCTCCCTGAAATGACTTAGAACTACCTTTTCATTATTTGCAAAGCCTGTGGGTGGGTTAGTTGCGCGGCGTGGGTTCCAGCCCAGAGAACGAATGTAGTAGTTAGTAGCGTCTCGGGGATGGCAGGTCCCCCGGTTACCTGTGGCCAGCACGAAGGCCGGGACGCTGTGGAAGCGCACCGGGCCGAGGCTGCGGCCGCCCTCGCACTCCACGAAGGCGGCCACCAGCCCGCACGGGCAGTGGATGTGGACGCGGGCCTCGCGGGCGCCGGCAGGGGGCGCGGCCACCAGCCCGAAGTCCAGCGCGAAGCGGCCGAGCGCCAGCACGGCGTGGCCGCACATGGAGCTGTAGCCTTCGTTGTGCAGGAACAGGACGCCCAGGTGCGCGCCCGGCAGCTCGCTCGGCACCAGCACGGCCGCGTACATGTCCCGGTGCCCGCGGGGCTCGTGCACGAGCCGCCGCCGCACGTGGTCCAGGTGCTGGCGCATGTAGCGCCGCTTGGCCAGCAGCGTGGGGCCCGCCACCTCCGGACACCCCGCCAGCACGATGCGCAGGGGCTCGCCGCCCGTGTGCATGTCCACCACCGACAGCGCCGGCGTGCCCGGGTCGTGCGGGGGCAGCCGGGGCGGCGCCGGCCGGCTCTCGGGGGTCTGCATGGCGGACACGACTGACTACCGCCCGGCGGGGCGCGCGCCGCACACCCGGGGCCCTCCAGGACCCGCGGCCTCCTAGGGGGCGGGGCCTCGGAGCCCGGATGGGGAAGCGCGAGCGGGGGGCGGGGCTTCGGAGCGGTCGCCCGGGTTACCAGGGGGCGGAGCCGCCGAGGCGTCCGTGGCCCGGATGTCCGGGCGCGGCGGGCCCCGGGGCTGATCCTGGAGCTTCTCCAGGGAAACTAACCTGCGGCTAATGGGTGAGTGGTCGCCGGGGTCCCGGGAGCGTTTGCAGAAGTCCCTGCTGCTTCGCTTGGCTGCTGCGCGGGGCGCGGCCCATCCTCGCTGTTTGCTCCCCCGCCGCTCGCTCGCCGTGGGGGCGCGCCCTGCGGGATGCGGGCGGGGGCGGGGGCCTGAGCTCCAGCCGGCGCGGAGGGGAGGCCGCGGCGCCGGGAGGGGTGGGCTAGGCCTCTGCAGTCACAGCGTTCCAAGCGTCACTTGAGTCTCCGTTTGACACTCGCAGGGTTGCCTTCCCAGCTTAGGGCGTTAGTGCAGAGAAACAGCTAAGGGAGCAGAGGCTGATGGCCGCCTACCTGCTGTGATCTCCTGCTTCGGCATCAACCCTAAGCGTAGGGGGCCCTCCACAAAGATTGCAAAAAAAAAAAAAAAAGAAAAAGAAAAAGTCAAAATGTACGGCAGGGAATGTAAGGAAAGGGAACGGACACTCGGAGTCAGGGTTTGTTTGGCTGATGATAAGCTGTTTCAGAACTTGGGGTTTGAGAAACGACTTACACGCAAATATATTTATTAAGCATCTACTACATTCAAAGCCTGTGTAGAAAGACTTCCAATTCTTTCACCTGGGTCTTCTCAAAAAATCAACTCATTTCCATCTATTCGTTTAGATTTAGAACATTGTGATTACAGTTGGGTTTAAAAATAAGTGTCAAAGAAGCCCATGGGTTTAAAAAAAAACTCAAAAATTTGATAAAGGTGAAAATATTAAACGAGGCATTTTAGTCAGTGTTATTTCTGTGTTGTTGTTTTTTTCTCAATCGCAAAAGGAGAAAAACAAACAAAAGTCTACTCAAATTTGAAAGGACAAAGGGCATTGTGAGCCAATCTCTAGATTGTGAATTCATGAAGAATTTGGGAAGTGATTGTTCATCATAATTATAAAATGCATCATTTTCCAATTAATTTACATTTGACCACAGTTGTTTTGGAATTGTCCCACAGTCGGCTAACGGGTCATTGAAGGCAGGGACTGTCATGGTCCTCTGTGGATCTTTAGTTGTCCCTAACCAGGGGAATCTGACCTTTAATGCATGTTCATTGAATGAGGGAATCAATGAAGGAAGGGAAATGTCCCTGATGAAAAAAAAAAAAATCCTCCTTCAATAACCTCTACCTGTTGATGAGGTCAAAGACAATCTGTCGGCCCTGAGTTGTTTTGTAAAGAACAGCTGCTTTTCATTTCCCCCACGCCTGGAGGTCAGGGGATTGATTCAGGCAGTGGTTCCCAAGGGTGGGTCCCTGGCCCAGTGACAGGCTTGATGGAATTTTCACCTGTCCGTGACAAAAGGTAGGACAGTGTAAATAATCCTCTTAAAAAGGTGAATTTATTTACTCTAAAGGCCTGCCCTTTATTCTGAAATTATATTCTTTCTGCTTTGCTGGTATTAAAATGTGTTCTGTTATGAAAGAAGGTGATACTAGATAGTGTGTTTGTGTGTGTTTGTGCACGTGCACTTAACGTCCTGACTGAGCAGAATGAAAAGTAGTGATCCTCTACTAATCCTCTTCCTAGAAAACCATTTAAATTCAGAAGTCTAGACCATCTGATCAAGGGGCGTGGCAGGCTGGAGCTACTGGAGACAGGCCAGGCTAGGCTTTGAGTTCTAGGGATACCTCCTGACCTGCAGGCAGAGGACTGAGGATGTTTAATCATAAGAAACAGTATTAAGAACAAGGTTCCAATATAACTTTGTGCCGTGTTGTGTCACAGTGAAAAGGAGAAATTTAATTTTTAAAATAAATGCACAAGACTTTTTGCCACAACACACACCTATGATTATTTTATTTGAAACTGTACTGAGAGATTTCTGCCAAGTACTTCACTTATTATTGCATTATCTTTTATAATCACAAAAGATATTACTGTACTGGCATTTGTTTTTAAAAAGCTGTCGATATTCAACCAGCATGCCTTGGACTTTACTGTGGGAAGACCCTGTTGTTTAAAAATGGCTCAACTGAACTATATGGAGAATGTGGGGTAAGTCTTAATGTTTGCATATTAGTTCATTTGTAAAATCTTTTTGCTCTTGAAAATATTTTCACATGTAGTATATCTTGTTTCTTCACTCTATTCATTCATTTATAAAAGACTGTAGGCATTAATAAAATTCTTTGTTTTGTCATATTGATTTTCTATAATCTTTCTTTACAGTCACAGTGTTTTTAAGAACGTTTTATAATTTTTTAAAATATTTTAAAAATATTTTTTATTGATTTTTTTTTTTACACAGAAGAAGGGAGAGGGATAGAGAGTTAGAAACATTGATGAGAGAGAACCATCGATCAGCTGCCTCCTGCACACCTACTGGGGATGTGCCGGCAAGCAAGGTACATGCCCTTGACCGGAATCAAACCTTGGACCTTTCAGTCCACAGGCCGATGCTGTATCCACTGAGCAAAACCAGTTAGGGCAAGAACATTTTATAATTTTAGAGTAATTTTAAATTATTTTTTATTAATGATATAGCACAGTGACTTGGATATCCAAGTAAGTTAACATTACAATTCCAGTACACTTGTTTGCAGTTATTTTGATACTATGTTTAATAGCTAAATATGTCATTTAATATTAGTCGACTATTTTAGTAACTTAGTAAAAGGACTCCTTTCAGAGCATTATACAGATATAGGCAAATACAGTGTAGATTTCTTTTTATTTTACTTATGCTTTCTCCTTTTTTATATCTAAAAGTTGCACATGTAAACAGATGTTTAAACAGAAATGGGACATTTTATAGAAAGCTTTTGGGGGTGCTAAAGTTCTAAAGTAACATCTGTACATAAAATATTATTTTTATATGTTGTAGGTGTGTCCAAGAGGCCAGAGAACAAACGCACAGAAATACTGTCAGCCTTGCACGGAGTCTCCAGAGCTCTATGATTGGCTCTATCTTGGATTCATGGCTATGCTTCCTCTGGTTTTGCATTGGTTCTTCATTGAATGGTACTCGGGGAAAAAGAGGTTAGCACTTCCTATGAGTGTATCTGGATGGACTGATGCTGGAATAATTATTAGTTAGAATCAAGTAATTATACTTCTGTTGTTTGTTTTAAAAGTGGTAAGCCTGTTTTAGTTTTATATTCTGATTACTTTTGATTGTGGCCACAAAACTTAATGATAGGGCATGCCTCAATATTTATTGAGGGAATTTGCCTTTGTTTTACTTTAAATGAGCTAGAAGGAACTTTTTTTTTACATGTCTTTTTTGTTGTTAAAGAAATTGGAAGCATTTTTAAATTATCTTTATTGTTGTTGTTTTTCACAAATAATTGCTTTATTGTTCTAGAACTAATACTTTGTGATTTAATTTACTACTACCCTGTTTCCCCGAAAATAAGACAGTGTCTTATATTACTTTTTGCTCCCAAAGATGCGCTAGGTCTTATTTTCAGGGGATGTCTTATTTTTCCATGAAGAAGAATACGGCACACATTTATTGTTAAATGAAAATAAAGGAAATTTATTACCTGTATACGGTACGGTAGTACAGTACAAACCAGACAAACTGTGAATTCTACGGTATCAAGAATTTACTCATTTATTCAGTGACAATCATGTCATCATCTTCTGGAATATCATCATCATAATCCAATTCCTGAATTTCCTGGTGAATTTCTTGTGACTCCATTTCTTTCAGAATCAGTGGACCAAATCTCTCATGTTTAGCCTAGAGGGGCCTTATTTTCGGGGGGATGCCTTATATTTCACTCAGAAGGAAACCTGTAAGTAGGTCTTATTTTCGGAGGATGTCTTATTTTCGGGGAAACACGGTAGTAGTTGATTATAATGTATCGAATAGTTAAAATGCTGTAGCTGCAACCTAGTTATGAAAACTCATACTAGCACATTATCTCCATAAGCATTTATTAAGCACTGTGTTTTATGTTCATAAGGTCAGAGGAGGAGATACACAGATAACTGACATGGTTTATAGTCACAATCTTTTAGAGAAGACAAAGGTATATATTGTAATGTAAGTAATATAAGTCATTCTTAAAACTCTAAAAGCACTGTGAACAAAATGCTCTGCAATCATAAAGAAAGGAAGAGATAAATTGTGCCTGGTAGGATCTGAAAGACTTGGGGGGGGGGGAGAGACTATTTGAGGCAGAGGAAAGAGTTTGCGCGTGGAGGTATGAAATGTGTGTCCTGTTAGGGTGGAGATGGAAGTGCTCACCGGTGGTCTCAGTGTGGATTGCTTATGGAAGAAAGAGGGGAAGATAGGCTGTGGCCAGCGGGTGAGGGTTCTTGATGAGTATGTGAATTTTATTCTACTGGGAACAAGGACCCAAATTCTACCTTAGTATATTAGCCATACTACGTATGGCTTAGCATATATGGCCGGCAAATTCATTAGTCGACAGAGCCAAATATCAACAGTACAACGATTGAAATTTCTTTCAAGAGACGAAAACCAACTTCTGTGCATGGGCCACGAAGTTTTAGTCACATTGTATGTGCGCGCCCACACATGTGGTATTTTGTGGAAGAGCCATACTCAAGGGGCCAAAGAGCCTCATGTGGCTCGAGAGCCGCAGTTTGCCTACCACTGCTCTAACATATTAGTAACTTTCCTGCTTTAGGTCCTTTCCCTTGCCCCAAACTCTTCTCTGCCTCAAGTACTTTCTTGTCCCTCAAACTGCAACTTTTTACGTAGCTGCCTTTTTCCCTTCAATTTAAATTACAACTACTCGGAGAGGCCTCCCCTGACCCAAGCTAAAGTAGGTCTGTCCCTTCTTTTTCTTTTTTAATAGCGCTCTTCATTTGTTTTTGTTTCGTTTTAGCACTCACCACATTTATAGTTAGGTTTGTTTCCTCAGTTAGCGTTCCGCCCGCCCTTGACTGTCAGCTCCAAGAGGGCAGTGACACTCTGTCCTCCGTGGAATCTGCAGAGACCAGCACAGCAGCTGCCCCTGAGAAATACCCACCCAGTATTTGTGGAGTGAATGATTTATTCATGAAGGTCTGGTTTAGAGAAGTAACATCCTTGGATGTGTATTTTAGGAAGATGACCTCTGTGGAGGGTAGATTAGAGGAGAGACATATTAGAAGGCTGTGGCCCCAGAAACAGTGATGGCCAGACTCAGGTTTATTATTTTTCAGAAGAACATATAGATTTTCTTAAAACTCTCATCTTTTTAAAAATTTTTGTTATAGAATAATGAGAGATGACAATAAAAAGGATGTTATGCGCATAAAGCTAAAATAGAAGGCTAAAACAATGGCAAGAAATTATGAAATTAAAATTTTGCCTCTAAAAATATGAATTCTATAAGGAAATAAAAGATTGGATTATATATGAAAGTGTAAATGTTTATGTATCTAGTATTTTCAACTGTGTAAAATGGTGCTAGGGTTCTGCTTCCAACAATATGGGCTAATCATGAGCTCCAGGTGACCTTCCTCAAAGATGGCGGCACCCATAGCCAATAAAGAGGGAATATGCTAATTGACCCACCCTCAAAAGATGGCAGCACCCGCAGTCACCAGACGGTGCTGCCCAGACCCCTCAGTCCCACCAGGGCAGCAGGCGGGCCCAGCCGATCTGTGTACCTGCCTGCAGAGTCCCCCAGTACCCTCAGCCCCCAATCTGCACAGGGCCGCCCAAGGCTCAAGTAACCAGGGCCAGCCAAGGTTTGCGCTGCCTGCAGTGGCAGCAGCAGAGGTGTGATGGGGCGTCGCCTTCCCCTGATCGCTAGGTCGTCTACCGCCCCCCAAGAGCTCCCAGACTGTGAGAGGGAGCAGGCCAGACTGAGGGACCCTCCCCACTTCAGTGCATGAATTTTCATGCACCAGGACCCTAGTCATCATATATAATATAAGCCTAATATGCAAATAGACTGAATGTCAGAACGACTGGTCAGTGGGTGGGCAGGGCCAGCGAGCTGGCAGCACCAGGCCCGCCAAGGCGGGTGCCAGTGGGCAGAGGGAGGGGATGACGATAAGTGTGTGGCAGTGACCAGTAGTGGTGGAGGGGCAATTGGGGGCAGGACCAGCTGCTCTCTGGCCAGTGCTATTCCCAGATCAGCCCACCGGTTGCCTCACCAGTTGCTTCCCGCAGAGGGAAGCCTAAGCCATCATTTACACATCCCCCAAGAGCTCCTGGACTGAGTGAGGGCACAGGTCTGGCTGAGGAACCTCCCCATGTTCACCAATTTTTGTGCACCAAGCCTCTAGTATATTGTTAGTTATCCAAAAGTGTACTTTTTATATTTAAGATAATTTTTAATGATGCATAAATAACTTCAAGAAAAAAAATTTAAATATATTTTATTGATTTTTTACAGAGAGTAAGGGAGAGGAATAAAGAGTTAGAAAAATTGATGAGAAACATTGATCAGCTGCCTCTTGCACACCCCCCTGCAACCAAGGTACATGCCCTTGACTGAAATTGAACCTGAGACCTTTCAGTCCCCATGCTGACACTCTATCCACTGAGCGAAACCAGTCATGGCAACTTTAAGAAAATTTTAATAGCAATTTGGTGAGGCACTAAAGATAAGGGTCAATCTATTTTCTGCTCTCCTGCATATTTAGATGATACTGGCATGGTATTTCTTTTTAGTAAACAAGGTTAAACTCTTCTCAAGTGGTTTTCATATGTTTGGCTTTTCTTTTTCTTTTTTTTAGAAAATATATTTTATTGATTTTTTACAGAGAGGAAGGGAGAGGGATAGAGAGTTAGAAACATCGATGGGAGAGAAACATCGATCAGCTGCCTCTTGCACACCCCCTACTGGGGAAGTGCCCACATCAAGGTACATGCCCTTGACTGGACTCGAACCTGGGACCCTTGAGTCAGCAGGCTGATGCTCTATCGACTGAGCCAAACCAGTCAGGGCTATGTTTGGCTTTTCTTATCCATTAAGAAGATAATTTGTTTCAGGAGTCAACAGTTAACATTTCTTTATTGAAACCATATCTTGAATCATATCCAGGTTTTATGAAAAGCCAGTTAGCACTAATAGTTTTGGGTAATTGTGCTGCTTTTGTTTTACTAGTTCCAGTGCACTTTTCCAGCACATCACCGCATTATTTGAATGCAGCATGGCAGCTATCATCACCTTACTTGTGAGTGATCCAGTCGGTGTTCTTTATATCCGTTCATGCCGAGTATTGATGCTTTCTGATTGGTACACGATGCTTTACAACCCAAGTCCAGATTATGTCACCACTGTGCACTGTACTCATGAAGCTGTCTACCCACTGTAAGTATTTATCTAGTCTTAAGATCATGTTTTTAAAAATGACATTTATAGATTTAATTCATTCCAATAGGCTTTGAGCATTGTAAAATGGCATCTAGGCCCTGGGGGAAATATACAGAAATGATTTTCTTCTCTTAAGGGATATGTCATCTGATAGGAGAAAATAGAAATACATCTCAGTATAATAGAAGTTAAAGTGCTTTTGCATTGGTGTTGAAGTATGTGTGAACACATAAAATAAGCCATCTATGTTTTTTAGAAAGAGATTTATAAGGAACACCTTTTTGATACACAGCAGAGAAGCAATATCGGACATATGAGAAAGAGGATGGGCTTTGGAGCTGAAAGCAGGCTTGAGTTTGAATCCTGACAGAAAATTAAGAAAATTTTAATAGCAATTTGGTGAGGCACTAAAGATAAGAGTCAATCTATTTTCCTGCCAGTTGTCCTATTAACTTGAGCATGTTAAGAGCCTCTTGTAACTCACATTGGGAAAATGGGAATGATGATCCCTCATAAAGTGATTGTGAGGATCAAATAAATCCATACAGATCAGATACTGTGCAGTGCTTCACATATGGAAAGTACCTAACAGTAGCTGAAATTATTAGAGGTTTTGGGTTAATGTGTTCCCCCCCCCTCCCGTTTTTCCAAATAAATGTAATTTCCATCAGAATATTTTAAAAATATCAAATTCATAGCATTCTGTATAATATCATCCCAGACTACTTTATTTTTAGAATTTCTGTAAATTGTTGGTGTTCATTTGATGTTGTTGGGTTTTTTTTGGTAAAGGAAGAGTCTGATATTTATGTTCTAGCCATAGCAAGTGTTCATTAAGTAATATGCTCAGTAAAATAGTCCTTTTTGAGAAAGTTCTAATAGTACTAAGTGTCAAAACACACATGCACATATGTAAAAAGGTAATTTTCAAAAAATAAGATCTAGATGTAAAGATATGAAAATCTTTTCCACCTGCCCAGCTCTAAGCCCTGTCTCTTTCTATATGTATTTATAGCTAAAATTTATATATAAAGGACTGATAAAATCCCTGTTGATTTAATAGAGCTGTACTCTCAGCTTCAATTAATGAATTAATGGCTACATAGTATTGTATTTCACATACATTTAACCAGTTTTCTGTTGATGAATATTTATTTTATTAATTTTCTTTATTATGTGATCCAATAAAAACCTGTTCATAAAGTTATTTTTGTGAATCCCTGATAATTTCCTTTTGATAAATTTCTGCAAGGAAAATTTCTGGATCGAAGGATGTAAATATTTTTTTAGGATTTTGGATACACATTGTCAGACTGCCTCCTGGGAAGGGACCAGTATGCACTTTTCAGCAATGGTATGGGAGTCCTTTTGGGAAACCATCCACCAGTGTGAATATTCAGTGGGTAGACTTAGTATGCCTTTTTAACCTTTTATAGTACCTTTGATTTAAACATGATCAATGATAAAGTATTTTGAAAGTATTTTTGATAATGTGATTCCTTACTTTACAGCTACACCATTGTATTTATCTACTATGCGTTCTGCTTGGTGTTAATGATGCTGCTCCGCCCCCTGCTGGTGAAGAAGATTGCCTGTGGGCTAGGGAAGTCGGATCGATTTAAGAGTATTTATGCTGCACTGTATTTCTTCCCCATCCTAACCGTGCTTCAGGCAGTTGGCGGAGGCCTTCTATGTAAGTGTCTTGGGCAAATAGCTATATATCTATATATTATATGTGATCAATAATATCTTCTGAGAATAATTTTGGAGCTTTTTCTTTAAAATCGAATTTTTAAAAAATACATTTTTATTGATTTCTGAGAGGAAGGGAGAAGGATAGAAACATCAATGATGAGGGAGAATCATTGATCGGCTGCCTCCTGCACACCCCCTCATGGGGATCGAACCTGCAACCCCAGCATGTACCCTTGACTGAAATCGAACCTGGGACCCTCTGGTCTGTAGGCCGACACTATCCCCTGAGTCAAACCAGGACGAATTTTTTAATTCTTGAAAATAAACCACAGTATATATTTTTCCTAAAACATATAATAAGCCTTTAAAAAAAAAAGTCATGATTCTTTTTTTAAGAATGAAATAGAAATTCTCAGGAAGTCAGCGGCAGATAACCAAAACTGATTTCTATTTAGGGAATACTTTGTATTTTAAGCTTATAACCTAAACAGAAAGATTTTTAAAACCCAAGTATAAATTAGAAAACAAAACTGTTTTTTGCATACAATATATAGAGGCCCACCACCAGGCATAATGGCTCAAAATCTCAAACTGATTTAGATCCTAGAGTAAGGCTATGTTAAATCCTGCCCCGAGCCCAGGTTTGAAGTTTGGACCTTGTTAGAAACTTTCTCTTCTGCCAGGACTTAAATTTGTATCAGTGACATTTTTTAAAATTACAAACGCAATGTGATTTTTTTTGGAATGACCGGTTGAGGACCTAAGCACTGTCTATGAAATAAAAGGTCCTAAATCTCAGGAAGCCATTCAGGTATTTAGGAAGTTGGAATTAGGCCTTTATGGATAATTCTGAGGTCCTGGCTTCTGCATCCCAAATTAACATTTGAAGTTGTTCCGAATGGGTTTCACTGCCATGTAGCATGATTGGTTTCATAAACTGAAGTTAATTATTTTAAAACAATTGTATTAAATATTTTTTTAATATATTTTATTGATTTTGTACAGAGAGAAAGGGAGAGAGAGAGAGAAATATCGATGAGAGAGTCATCGATCAGCTGCCTCTTGCACACCCCCTACTGGGGATATACCCGCAACCAAGGTACATGTCCTTGACCAGAATCGAACCCAGGACCCTCAGTCCCGAAGCCGATGCTCTATCCATTGAGCCAAACTGGTTTCAGCTGTATGAAAGATAATTTAAGGTACTTTCTCAGTTTGCTCCTTTCTTTTAATGTTATAAATTTAAAACATTGAAGAGAAAGGCAGTATTTTATAAGAAAAACATTTTGCTTACAGTATTTCCATACTTAAAGTATTCCAAGTACAGTAGTCTCCCCTTTTCTGCGGTTTTGATTCCCATGGTTTTAGTTACCTGTAAACAGTGGTCCAAATATATTAAATGGGAAATCTCAGAAGTAAATAATTTATAAGTTTTAAATTGCACGCACACTGCTCTGAGTAGTATGTCAAAGTGCTGCTCCATCCAGGTTGTCTCGACCCTGATGTGAATCATCCCTTTGTCCAATGACACTGCGGAGCCAAAAACAGGGACTGTCTGGCCCTTTACAGGGCCTTTGCTGGCCCCTGCCTCAGGGCTCCGAGGCTAATGTCTCTCACAGGACTGACTGAGAAAGTTTTCAGTTATGGGGAGAATTAAACTGTTTGAAATTTTTTGATGGTTTACTTAGAAAATATGCTTAATTTTCAACATAATGCCAATGTTTGTTTTTCAGATTACGCCTTCCCATACATTATATTGGTGTTATCTTTGGTTACTCTGGCTGTGTACATGTCGGCTTCTGAAATAGAGGTAGGAAAAATGTTTTCCTTAGAGATTTTTTTTATGGGTTTGACAATTGAATAGGAGGATAATACATATGATATCATTTTAATAATCCTTGGCTAGTTGATCTCATTACGTAGCTTATGAATGGTTGTATACTGGACTGTATTTGGTTGGGAAATTAGTGAAGTAGTCAGGCTCAACTATTTAGCATGTTGGAGAAAAAAATTATTTCACATAATTTACTCAGAAAACATTTAATTATGCAATGTTGAAAACTTAACACCATTTTGAGGGAAACATAAAAATGCTTTATGATGTATAAAACTAATTTTACACATTATTTTACATTGGCAACACTGACACCAGTATTATATTGCACATTCTTCGCCCTTCTATACTTTGTCTCCAATTTTATTTTTTTGATTATGGATGTTTACTTTTGTCCTCTAATATCTATACTATTTTGGTGATTTGAAAATAACACTAATAGTAACATTACTTCTGATACTGTTTCTGTTTTGAGATAACCATTTGTGCTTCTTTTCAATATTTCAGTGGAAGGTCACTGTTAGGACTCATTTTGAGGCTAAACTCTGAAGGAGTAGAGTGTCAGTGGCTTAGTACTGTTTCACCCTGAGCTGGCTGACCTAGTGCCCATGCAGTCCGCTGCCCACCACACTTGATAGACATGTGCTTTCTCATAATTCTTAACCTTAACCCAGGGATATTATATTTTAATTTAATCCAGAGATTAAAATACATTTAATTTAATCAAAAGCTTGATCCAGAGAAAGTAAGTTGTTAACTGTTTTGGAATGCTTGCTGTTGATGCCTCTCTTTCAGCTCATTAGTGAAAAGGTGAGAGAGAATGACACAGGGAGAATAATATAGTAGAGGAACAGACAAAATATTTTGATGGTGATTATTCAATTGTTTCTACTTCCCCTTTATAATCTTTAATCAATATCACAATATGCATAATTAAAGAAGGTAAGCAAATTAGCACTTTTTTCAATGCTAGGGAAATATTAGAGGGGGGAATAGTTGAATATTTGAATAAAATGAAGTTTGTGAATTTATTTATTATCCTTAACTACTATAGATAATAGTTATGTTAGCTTGAAACTTATTTGTGTCCCTGCCCCTGGGAATCTCTCCTATAAAATGTGTATGTACTTCAGTTAGGACTCCACCCATAAATCTGAGAGAGACCTGGATCAGGAAAGACAGTCTGTAAGTCTAGCTTTAGGCGAGTTAAAGAGCCATTTAGTAAGAGAAAGTTAGTAATAGAATATCCCAAATTCCATTTCAGTATGTGTATTAGCACATTCAGCCATTACTTTAATAATAATGGCCCTTCCCATTTCTGCATGTTAGAGAGCTGAAACCTTCCTTAGGTTTCTTTTTATTCCTGAGTAGTCCCGTGTCATTTCTGCTCCCTTCTGCCACCCAGGCAGCAGACCCGGGAAGCTGAGGTTTCGGAGGCTGGTGTGCGCACCTCCCGTTTCTCACCTGCAGACGCAGCGGCAGGGCAGGAGGAAGGCACGTCACCGGTGTTCCCCTTCCAGCTCAGTCCTTTAGAAGCAGCCCTAGCGTCCCCGCGATGATGGGGTGTAAACCAGGACGTAGACGTGGCTCTGTCCTGCGCTGCCGCAGCGCTTACAGAGCCTCCCCCTGCTCCTCGGGAAGAGTAGAGGCCAGCAAGTGCTCCCTCTGGTCCCTTTTAGCTCAGAGTCTGATTCTGAGGTAGGACTTTCAAATAATACGTTTCAATCACAATATAAGTGATTATCTGGTTCTCTCTCCTTTCTTTTATAAAATGATACAGAACTGCTATGATCTTCTAGTCCGGAAGAAAAGACTCATTGTTCTCTTCAGCCACTGGCTACTTCATGCTTACGGGATCATCTCCATCTCCAGAGTGGACAAACTTGAGCAGGACTTACCCCTGTTGGCTCTGGTACCCACGCCAGCCCTGTTTTACTTGTTCACAGCCAAGTTTACCGAACCTTCACGGATACTCTCAGAAGGAGCCAATGGACACTGAACATAACATGCCAAAACCCCTAAGAAGTATTCTTAATAAAAAAGTAAAGAAATAAAAAATGTGTTAGTTCTCTTCTGTCATAGGTGGGAATGAGATTGTCAGTATATCGTAATGTTTTGGGTTGGTTGATTTTGTTTTTGACCTTAAGACTTTATGGTTAGACTTAGAAACACACACTACAATTCTCTGTTATGTATTATAACACACTATCCCGCTACAGCACACTATTACATGGCCCAGGAGGCCTGTCTCTCGCACCTATTTAGTTATTGTTTAGAGCAAAAACATGTTTCTGTGGACCTCGCAATATGTTGTTTTTGTTTTTATTAAATAATAAGTATAATATGGGATTCTTAGCTTTGGCACAATTGTGCTTGCCTGATGTGTTTCAACCTGGCTTTCAAGTGTAATGAATCAAAAAGACACATACCTGTGGGGTCTGATAGTAAGCATGGAAATACAAAGTATGTTGTCTTTTATTATCTATATATTTTCACCAATACAGTATTTTCTTCAAAAATAGAGCATAATTTATATAATAGTTTCCTATTTATAGGTAGTTTGGTTGAAAATATCTTCATATTATTCCTGTTCCTATAAAGAAAAACAATAATGAAAAACTTGGCAAAAAGTCTCAACTGAAGATAAACTTGACAAAAAGTCTCAAATGTTCTGACATTTGTAATTGTGGAAATTAAAGATATTAGGTAGTGAGATTAATGTCTTTTTTCCCACGTGAACAAATACATGTTCTCACATATTTCCTTCCTCTTACATCTTATTTAAAAAATTGGATTGAAGAGAGAGAGACATCAGTTGGTTATGCAGAGACTGAACTGGCACCTAGGTACGTGCCCTGACGTATCAAACCTGCTCCCTTTTGCTGTCTGGGATGATGCTCCAACCAACTGCGCCAGCCAGCCAGGGCTTATATGTTATTTTTAAAGGATGCATACACATGCCACATTTTTTTTGATCCTGAGACACATTTTTCTGCACCTTGGGACATCTCTGAATTAAGCTGCATCACACAATTGATGGCTTCTTAGATTTAACAAAATGGAGAATCTACACAGCATAGGAACAGTTTTACTGTGGTTGTTGATGGGGATGCTGCTTGTCTATTTTTATACTCTGAACAGACTTATGGTTGTAACCATGGAAACTATATTTATTTACTGATTCTGCTATTGGTGGGGGTTACACAAGTTTGTTAAATCTCAAACTTTAATACTTTCATTGACAGTTGCAAATTGTGGGAGAATGTGCACTCACTTTGTCTGTAGTTTATGCCTTTTGAATCCACAGCAGTTGTATCCTTGGAATTCTTTTGTTAATTTTTCTTTGTTACTATGTTTTTGATATTAAATGCAGCCAACTTGTGACGAACTTTTTTGGCGACTTTTTTGAAACGTTTCTGTTTGGTCTTAGCTTCTGTAAGAATAAAAATAAAATTGTAAAAGTTCTATGTGTATTTCAGACAGGTTTGGGTGGTTATTAGTGTCCATTAAAATTCTAAGTTGCCCAGAGAATCCCTCCATTGGACAACTACACAATTGGAAAGGGGGAGCACTGGGGGGGAGGGTCATGTATCCGATCACCAGGACTGTTCTTTTTCTACCACATTTGGAGCCAGCTTAGGCATCTTCTCTGATGTTGTATTCTAGCAGAAAAGTGTGTATGCAAAAGGAGAAATCATGCAAGTAATTATGATTACAACTCAAAGGCAAAGACTTTCAGGAATACTTACTAGATATCTGCATTTTTAATTTGCACTGTGAAGAACAAGAGGAATAATTCATAGCAACTGTGGCTGCTAATGTTATTAAACTAGCTTGTTAAAACATGGTTATTAATATACAAAAATTACCTGTGTCTAGCTCAACTTAGTCTTGACATAGGTCCTTGTACTACAATTCACTGCTCTAGTGATAATTGTGCTAACCAGTGCTGGATAGGTTACTTAAAGTCAAATATTTTCTGATTTTGGTCAGTGTATCCATTTAAGTTACCTTGTTACGTATTTGTCTAAAGCCGCTGGTTTGCAAGACTTGACTGCACATTGGAACCAGCTAGAGAGACTTGTTAAAAACATGCCTGGGTCCCACCCCCATAGACTCAGGGTCAATTGGTCTGGGGTTCGGGCCAAAGATTTTAAAACCTCCAGGTGATTCTAATGTTTGAGAACCATTGTCTAAACTCTTCCTAGTTCAGATTTTAATTTTTCCAAGAGACCTTTTCACAATTTTTGGGAAATGATTTTTAAAAAATATTTCTCACTGAAATTTTGATTCTGCTTGATCATAACTCTGTTCTTTTCCATTAAATGATCAAAATACAGATAATTGTATCAAGTTCTTGTCCATCACAATAACAAAAAAATATATATTTGATCTTTCTTTTAAAATATCTTGACCTAAAAAGTCTAGAGAGCAGACTTCAAGTTAAAATATTTGGTTAGTATACAGATTATCTGCATTCAAAATTATAGTATATTGATAGCTTAATGGCCTAGAGTGCATGAAATTTGTGCACATTAAAAGGGGATTCATTAGAGGAAATATTTTAATATTGTTATTTGCCCTTTATAATAGAAGTGTCAGAGATGAAAGAAAATTAGATGTGTATGAAAATCCTCCTCCTGTCAGAGTCTGGGGCGCACCGTGGGACCCAGAGTCAAGACCCTGCCCACTTGTGGTGCCTCAAAACCACACCAGACCCAGACTCAGCCAGCCCCACCCACATTGGGCAAGACCCAGACCTGGCTGGCCCCAACCCGTCAAGCCCCACCAGGCGGGGGGTGCAGCCTCAGGTCCCCCATCAAGCTCTGCCTGGTGGGGGGCATAGCCTCAGATCCCCTGTCAAACCCTGCTGGGCAGGGGTCACAGCCTCAGGTCCCCGGGCACCAGGGTGGGGGCGCATCCTGAGGTCCCCCAGCATGGGGCGGGGGGGGAGCAGCCTGAGGTCCCCCCGCCCAACACCAGGGCAGGGGCATACCTTGAGGTCCCCAGTCATGCCCCACAGAGCAGGGGTTGTGGCCTCAGGCCCCCTGGTCTGGCACCATAGCGGGGGTGGGGGGGGTACAGCCTTAGGGCCTCTGTCAAGCTCTGCTGGGCAGGGGGTGTGACCTGAAGCCCCCCATCAAGCCCTGTCAGGTGGGGGGTGCAGGCTCAGGTCCCCTTCCCTGGCCCAGCACCATGCAGCCTCAGGTCCCTGCTGATTGCTCCTTAAGGTTTGTTACAGGAACTTGGCCTCTGCTGTGGGTGCAGCCATTTTGTGTTACGGAAACCACCTCCCCCCTCCACTGTGGGCACTGCCACCTTTGTGATGGTGTGGTGGTCAATTTGCATATTCCCTCTTTATGAGCTAGGACTCAAGGATTTTTGGAATTTTAAAACATTCTTT
Organism: Pipistrellus kuhlii; assembly: GCF_014108245.1. NCBI lineage: Eukaryota > Metazoa > Chordata > Mammalia > Chiroptera > Vespertilionidae > Pipistrellus > Pipistrellus kuhlii. The sequence continues at coordinate 22,999,738 of NW_023425404.1, read as the reverse complement.
TTAATGCTTTAAAAAAGTCCATACTCAGTTGCTATTTGGTTTAGGTATACACTACAAATTAGCTTATTTACTTATTTATAAGAAAGAATACCAAGGCAAAAAGCAACTATCTTAGATTTCAGGATGAAGCCTGGTATTTTCTGACAAGCCACACCGCCTCCCCATCTCCCCCCTTCCCTCTTGCCAGCTGGAACCCCAGCAGATCTGCCCTCAGCCATGCTGTTGCAGTTCTTGGCCAGGTGACGGGGCTGCTCCTTTGGGAAGACATCCTTGTGTATTCCAACACCCAAAAAGACTCCGACACCCCTCTTTACCGCCCCCCCCCCCCCCCCACTCATTAGAAGGAGCCCACTGGGTTCTAACCGTCTCTTGTCTCATTCTCACAGAAAGTGCACTCTGACATTCACACTGGGTGTCCTTCAACTCTGTTGCCAGACTCAAAGGTGCCCATGGTGCTAATGAAGCCAGTGCAGTGTTCCTGGAGAGGGCCAGGACCTGCAGGACTGCAGTGACACGATGCGCCCAGAAGAGGGCAGGGGAGGGCTGATGAGCTGAAAGAGATCAGGGGCTTCTCTAGAAGTCTGCCTGGGGGAGAAGCTATTCTACAAGAACATTTAAAAGCTGGGAGGTTACAGGTGGCTCAGAGATGGCCAGGTAATCCACGGGACCAAAGCTGGCCGTTAGCACCCCAGGCGGGTGGCAGGCTTCAGGAATCTGATAAGCACTTAGTAAAGGTCTAATGCACATGTGTCAAACACAAGGCCCGCGGGCCAAATCCGTCCCGCCAGGCCTTGCAATGTGGCCCGCACCGCGCTGTCATCACTGCACTCCGCTGCGTTTCCATCACAATGACAGTTTATGACTGTTCAGTAAACCATTCGGCCCGCGATTTAGGCTGGATTTTAGATTTTGGCCCCTTCTCTGATTGAGTTCGACACCCCTAGTCTAATGCTTTCTTACTGCTGCTATCGCTTCTATTTTACAACCAGGGAGGCTAATCAGCACGTAAGAAGCAAAGCTGCGATGTGAGCCCACATGGTGCCACTGCTCCAGGAGCAAAACTCATCGGAGCTAAGGGGGTGGCGATCTTCCTTCAGATCTCGGCTCCACTTCCAGTTCTTCAGAGACGTCTCCCGACCCCTAACCAGTCTCCCTCTTAGGTTCTGAAATTCTTATGCCCCTCCCCCCCCCCCCTTCAGGACACTTAGGACACTGACATTTTACGTACATTTGCAGAGGACCTGATTCTCCCGCCATACCAGGGATGGACCAGCTACACCTGAAGAGCAATTCTGCCACCATGGCAGAGTTGAGTAGTTGAGTAGGAGACCTTTCCTGGCTGGCAAAGCCAAAAACATTGTCTGGCCCTTTAAAGTTTGCCGACCTCTGCACCTGACCGTGGTTTCCACTGAGGAGGGGCTAGACCTATTTTCATTCACTGTTGTAACCCCACAGCCTAATACAATAGTTGGCACAGCACAGACATTTGGTAAGGACTTGCTGAATACAGTTTAGAGTTGATAATGAAACACGGATGGAACCTAAAATCAGGGCCAATCAGAGGAAGGCAGACATGCTCACTGATGGCTCCCCCAGGAGGCCCTGCGTCAGGCTGGCCGGCTTCCCCGGGCCCACGGTCTCCATCCCCGCGCCCCTGACGCCTCCTCTCGTCCACCATAGGCCTTGCCCACTACCCGCCCTGCCTCCGAAGCTCTGCCAAAGGCAAGCGGCGGTGACCGCCTGCCTTGCTGTCCCGAGCTCTACGCCTCGGCTTTTCAAGGTAGTCTGTTTCTGTCTGCCCCAACGCAAAGATTCCACCAGGCTTCAGACAAAAGCAGAAGATGCGCTCATGTGAAAATAATGAAACTGACACATAGAGATGACTTAGCTGTTGAAATTCCACCGGGTCGACAGTCGCTGGGGACGGCCTGGCCTTGCAAAGAAAATACGAAGACAGGCAAGGCCCGCTAGGGACCCTTTGTGCACTCCAACCGGAGAAGCAGCACCAGGCCCCAGCAGGAAGGCCGAGACAGCCTTTTGGCTGATAAGAGGGGGCTTTCCCACAAAATGCTTCCCTGGCTGCCTGCACAGTACTTCTCCTGTCAGCAAAACCCTCCGCACACTGGTTTTCAGCAAATATTGAAATGGTTGTTAATCCCATCACTTTTTCTCAACTTGCTTTTATTCTATTTCATTTTACTTTCCACACCCCACCTTTAAAATTGCTTATCTAATGCTCTTTCAAATTAAACCCTAACGACCTCTACTAACTCCATATACTTGCCGAAGGATTTTTTTTTTCTTTCCCATTTTTTAACTCCATCGCTCTCTATTCTCCCACCTCCTCTCCAGCCCTCCACACCCCACGGGCATCAAGGTCTCCACCCCTGGGACCTCCTGCTGTGCCCGTGTGAGGGCTCAGCCCTATTGCCCTAACCTGGTCAGGGCCCTGAGTTAAAGTAGGAATTAAGGAGGAAGCTGATATTCCTCAGGAGAGACCCGGCTGCTTGAATCCTGAGGCAGTCAATCCTATAGGCTATACTCAGCAGTGTTTCCCAAAGTGTGGTACGCGCACCCCCGGGGGTACGGGAAGAGTTTGGTGGGGGTACGCGTTGCACCGGAGTTTGGTGGAGATATGCACTGCACCGTGCTTAGCTGCGCCTAATTCTACGTTCTCATGAGTACGGGGGGTACTCAGCGTTACGAAAATTATAGAAGAGGTACACACACATGTCAAAAGTTTGAGAAACACTGGGATATAGGATGCATCCACATCTCAGAAGCCCCAGGAGGCCTCACGAGATTGTCAGAAAAGGCAGTCCGTTGCTGTTTATAATTCTAAATTCACTCCAGGGAAGAAAAGGTAAACTGATGCTCAGTATCTCCTTACTTATGAAGACAAGGAAATGTGTGAGAGAGTTTGGAAAGTCTGCTCTGGAAACTGTTTAAAATAAGAGTTTGAAAAATCAGAAGTAAGTTGAGGTTCAGTTACAGAGAAAAGTCTCTTAGGTGGAAGGGAGACTCTCTGGCCTGCTGCTCCGCCCCGCAGGTGAGAATCAGGGCTCACCAGAATGTTCATGTCCGGGCATGGTTAGGGGTGGGTTGTTGGCCATATCTATGTTACCAGCAGGCAGGCACTCTTATCTGGGGGAGGGTGTTCTTGACAGCACGGGCTATGCACATGAGCAGGAAGTCCTTGGTTACCCGAAGCTCGTGAGGGGCAACTTACCAGGAATTTCCACAGTGTACAGGTACCGAAACGCTTCAAGACTCCTTTCTAACCAAATACTGATTTGTGCAATGTTTTCATCTCTTGCACACAGCCTGTCCATTAGAGTTTCTATTTCTTGCAAAGTGTCTTGACTATCACATACAAATTCCTTTAAAAAAAAAATAGCACTTTTGGGTGTGTATGAATTGCAATAAAATAAAAAATAAAAACGTTCTGTCCAGGAAATCATATCCAAGACAAAAATGTATGTGCAAAATTGGTGTTAGTCGTGCAAAATAAATGTGCAAATTCGCGAAGTTCTATAAAAAACCTCAGAAGAAACGGATTAGTAAATCACTGAACTAAAACAAAAAATGTTGTCAGTGGTTAATTTTCTTATGGAGCTATCATTGACATAGAACATTACATTGTAAATGTTCTATGTTAATACTCTTAGAAAAGAGGTAAGTACTCTTAGAAATATGGTAAAACAAAAACTCACCTTTATAGTGACCTGAAATTCTGCCCACAAGTCCAAATATTGTGCTAAAATAAAGATTTTAAAAAATGCACAGGTTACTGAAACAATTGGAACATTTTTTTTTAATCAAAGAAATGCTATTTGTGTCTCAAAAATTGTTTTGTGTAAATATTCCAAAATGACAGAAGAACTAGGTCAGACTTGCCCTCCCACCGCAAACAAGCAGAGAATGGGACCACGTCAGCCAGGTGGGTGCGTGGTCTTCAGGTGACTCCAGCCCCCAGCTGCCGATACCCCGGCCAGCAAGCTGCCCCACATCGAGCTGCCTCAGCTGAAGTCATGTGGGGCAGACCCCGTTGTCTCCACCACACTCTGACCAAACGGGCAACTGTGAGAAAAGTAAATGATGTGCTGCAATGTGCTCCCCTTTCTTCTCTCTTTAAAAACCAATAAAAATCATATCCTTGGTGAGGATTTAAAAACAAATACGTACTAAAATAAAAAAAACACTTGTAGATAAATAGTAACCCCAAACTGGAAAGAATTCAAATGCCCTTCCGCTGGTGAATCCCGTATAATAAAAGGCCAGAGGCCATAAGCGTCGTGACCAGAACCACCACTTGACTGTTCGCCATGAGGTGACTTTGACCACCTCTCGGTCCCTACACCCCTGGTCCGAGAGCGGCGGCCCGACGGAACTGGGGACTGGCGAGTGGGCTGAACGGCTGACCTCTTGGTCCTTGTCCCCAGCCCCACAAGCTCCGATGGGTCAGCGATGGTGAATGGGGGAATCGGAGTGGGCGGCGGGAGGACCGGGCTGGCTGTCAGGTCCTTGCTCATTCCCAGCAGCTCGGGGACTCAGGCCTGCAGGAAAGCAGGTGCCGGCGACTTCACCTCCATGTGCGTGTGCCAGGCCGGCCGCTGATGGAACATGCTGCCTGCTCAGGGCCGCTCACACTGGGGCAGACAGGTCGCAGCCATGCCCCGCGGTTGCTTTCAGCGCCTCAAGCCCCAGCGGCAGTGGCAGCGGGAACTGGTGCCTGAATGAGCGGCCCCGAGCGGGTAGTGTGTTCCATCAGCGGCTGACCTGGCACTCGCACATGGAGGTGAAGTCACCAGGGCATGCTTTCCCACAGGCCTGAGCCCCGGAGCAGCCGGGGATGAGCTGGTGGGTCCCAACGGCCTGACAGCCTGGTGGCGGAGGCGGTGTTCGGCCTGGGAACTGGCGAATGGGCAGAAGACGGCCCTGATCGCAAGAGGCCAGGTCTAGGGACCCTACGCACACGATTTCATGCGCTGGGCTTCTAGTGGGTAAAAACCCCCAAAAAACATGGTATAGCCATGTAGTAGAATACTATACAGCTACCTAAAGGAGCAAGCCAATGATACGTGCAACAACATGGATGGGTCTTAAAAACAGCTGGTTGAGTGAGAGAAGCCAGGTACAAAAGTGTGCATAGTCTATCATTCCATTTATATCCAGTCCTTAGTGACAGAAAGCAGGTCAGTGGTTTCCAGGAACTGGAAGTCGGGTGGGACGACAAAAGAACACGAGGAGTGAGAATGACCTAGGTCTTGTTTGTGCTGGTAGTGGTTACGATGGAAGGCACATTTACCAAAACTCATTGAACTTAAGAGAGTGCATCCATTGCATGGAAACCGGTAAAATTTGATTTAAATAAAAACAAAAGCTTTCTACTTTATAAGTAAAGATCACACAGGACACGCGACTTACCGTAATTAGCTATCAGCTGCCAGGACAGGTCACTGTAGATGGACATGCTGGCTTCTGGTGCGTATGGCTCTATCTTGGTCTTTATGTATGCAATGTACTGGAAATCAAAGGCATGGAATTGCTTTAGGCAGTTTAGTTACTGTAAATTAGTTCTCTGTGCAGTCACTCAGCAAACACTTATTGATTCCTCTGTGCCATCAACTGTTCTATGTGCAGTGGTAATAGTGGTGAAGAGCCCTGTCAAGCTTACATTCTAGTGAGGGAGATAAAGATCCTGCTTTCTAGCAAGCATTTCGGCACCCAAATAAACTGAATATAATTTTACATAGAAGAAATTAAATGGTATTCTAAATTCTCTCTCTCTCCCCCTCCCTCTCTCTCTCTCTCTCTCCCTCTCTCTCTCCCTCCCTCCCCCTCCCTCCCACACACACACAATGTTCCTTATGCAAAATGGTGTGCAGTGAAAGTCACAGGGGCGATGCTGCCTGACGGGAGGAACTCAGCATAAGATCAGGGAGAGGGAAGACACTCACTGGGCTGGTGATGGAGGTAACGGTGGTTTGGACGGTAAAGTCATGGCTTTCTCTCTGACCACCCACTACTCAGGAAATCTAACGAAAGGACGGACTTTGGGATGTAGGCGTGACACTGGTCCAGTTTCAAGAGAGAAATAAATAGCAGTGACTGGAAACTACTGAAAAAAATATGAGGAGATGACCTCGAACTGTTTTTACCACAGTGGTACAGCGTCTACTCACGCAGCCTTGGCCTTGTGGCAGCCTTCGCATGGCTTGTTGGCAGATATTAGAGAAAACCAAAGTCAAGTCCAAATCGTCATTCCTTCCTCTCTCTGAACGTGCTCACTGTTTGCAGACTTGCCTAGTTCAGCTGGCCTCCCGTCACTCTCACGGGGTTAACTCCCTGAACTGTAATGACCTATTCATAGGCCCATCTCCTCAGCCAGAGGGTGGGCTTCCCGAGGGCAGGGCTCGAGGCGGGGCCTTGTTCAGCGCTGCGCTCATGGAACCTTCCCCAGGGTTTGGGCTCAGCGGATGCTTAGAGTGTGTGTTGAGTGAAGATACGTAATCAGCAAAACAGAATGGTGAGGGAATAAGATAAAAGCACTGGGTCATCCAGGGGAATCAGTAGGTTGGGCATTTTAATCCAAAAGCGGAACTTTTAGAATCAGCCATTGACACAGGCATTCATTTGCTTGCTCATTACCAAAATAGCAGTAAGATTCCAAGTATTTTAATGAATAATATATACCACCGTGACAGGAAGAAAATAGAGTGGGGTATTTCCATGAATGGATGGAATTCCTTATGAGTTTGGTTCAAGGGCTAGAAGAACAAAGATGTGTGTCGGGCTTACTGGCGATGGTACCTGAGCTCCATGGAGCACGTTTACTTTTTCAAAGTACCTTTTATGCCACTTTAATTCTACCAAAAAATACACAAGCTGTTGGTGGGAAAACTGCTGTCATTGAACTGAGGACAACAATCACCCAGAGAGCTAAAGGAATGTTCTCCTTACGCACAGTCTTATTGCGGTAGGACTGCTTTTATTTTTCCAACTATTAAAAAATTCTAAAAAAAAAAAAAAATGCAGAGCCTCGGTTTCAACCTCTATAAAAGGGGCAGAATATACTATCCATGTTGTAAGGTTACTGGGATCACCCCACGGAACCGAATCTCTCTTACATGCGAGGGACTGCGCCAAGAGTTGGGATACACTAACCCACTTCCTGACCTATCGAGGTCCTGACGGTTCACTGTGGGGAGAGATACAATCAGTACAAACAGCCTAATTTTTAAATGGGCAGACGAGCAAGCACCTCACAAAGAAAAAGACCGAGCTTCGGTGAGAATGTGGAACAGCTGGTATTCTCATCCATTACTCCTGGAGTGGCAATCACTGCAACCTCTGTGGGAAACTGGCACTCTGCGCTAACGTGGGCGTATATATCTCCGTGGCTCTGTGATTCCACTTGTGTGTATGCCCAACAGAAATATGTACATATGTTCACCAAAAACACAAAAACAAAAAACCCCCACATGTACTAGCATTTTCCTAGCAACACTATTTGTAATAGCCCACACAAGAAACTCGGAACCCCCATCAATGGTAGAGTGTGTAAATATTGTAGTAGAGTCCTACAATCGAGTACTATCCAGAACTAAGAATGAAGCAACCTCAACTGAACCCAACAATAAAGATGAACCTCGCAGGCACAGTGTTGAGCAGAAAAGTGCGCACTGTCTCATTCCACACGTGTCATGTTCAAAAACAGACTAAACTAGTCTGTCGTGTTAGAAGCCAGTCTGGTGCTGCCCTTGTGAGGCGGTCGGGATGGGAAGGGACTGAGAGGGCACATGGACACCAGTAACGCTTTGTTTCTCCATCTGGGTGCTGGTCACCCCGGTGTGTTCATCAGGCTTTTACACGTATGATTTGGGCACCTTACTATAGGTACGTTAAGCTTCATTTAAAAGCCTTTAAGAGCTATTCTCTCACAACGATTACAACCAAAACCGCTGTGCACACTGAAGCGCTCCTGGACTTACCCGTTTCAACCTTTCATTTTCCAGGAGCAAAACTTCTGTTTCTAGGTCATGTACATATACTTCATTTTCTAAGTTCTTTAGAATTTCAAAATTATTTTTCAATCTTTTGCTTTCTTGATCCCGCGACTGTTGTAATTCTTTCTTCAGTTTATTCTGCTCAGACATAAAGCCCGCAATTAACCCACAGATTCAACAATCTGGGCACTGATGCATTAGGCCGCCTGGACCACATTCAGAGAGGAGTCCCAAGTAAGTCCTGAACCATCAGCTGAGGCTATGCAGGCCTTCCCGCTGAAAAACTTTGTGTGAAATCCAAAAGCTGAGTCATGGGAATTTATTCATGGACTCTGGGAAGCAGGTCCATGGGCCCTAAGTTAAGTTGTTGAGACAACTTCACAAAACAGAATATATGTCGATATATGAACAATCGCTAGCAAAAGTAGGGAAGAGGAGAATAAAGTTTGTTGAGGATTTTCCGAGAGAATTTACTATTTCTTGAAGGAAAAGAATATGACTTTATAGATTTTTAAGAAAACTTTGTTTTTTTGGACAATCTCTGCAGTTATAAATCACAATCTTTATTCATTGCATAATCATCACTAGCAGCGTCTTATTAAGAACGTAAAATTGTACATATTGTATACTTACAATTTTCCCCTTCATATCTATGCCAATAACATGTTAAAAGTTACTTTTTAGCCGAAACCGGTTTGGCTCAGTGGATAGGGCATTGGCCTGAGGACTGAAAGGTCCCGAGTTCGATTCCGGTCAGGGACATGTACCTTGGTTGTGGGCACATCCCCAGTAGGGGATGTGTAAGAGGCAGCTGATCGATGATTCTCTCTCATCAATGTTTCTAACTCTCTTCCTCTCTGTAAAAAATCAATAAAAATTTTTTTTTAAAGTTACTTTTTAAATCAGTGGATCTCAAAAAATAGCATGTTTCCATTTTTAATTAAGCAACTCCACATACATGTTTATCATTAACTAGTGATTATAAATTTTAAAAAGGTAGTAAACATTTCTTTACCTGTTCCCTTTTCATCCACTCCCTCCCAACCCTGCAACCTCTGACCACTTATCCGTGTCTTCATAGGAATTTACCAAAGTAACAGATCTGAAAAGAACTTTAGAAAGCATAACCCAATCTCTACCTTATAAATAAGGAAACAGGCCACTTAATGATGTTCCCATGGTTACATGTTAGTTTAGTTGCTTCTAGAGTCCCTGTCTCTCTCTCTCTCTCTCTCTCTCTCTCTCTCTCTCTATATATATATATATATATATATATATATATATATATATATATACACACACACAGAGGACCAGTGCACAAAATTCATGCATGGAGAGGTGGAAGGTCCCTCAGTCCAGCCTACACCCTCTCCAATACGGGACAGCCCTCTCGCTATCCAGGACCACTGGCTCCTAACCACTCACCTGCCTGCCTGTCTGATTGCCTCTAACCACCTCTGCCTCGGTCCCTGCCACTGTGGCTTCGTCCAGAAAGTCATCTGAAAGATGGCCGGTCTAATTAGCATATTACTATTTAGCATATACTTTAATTAGTAGAGATACTAGAGGCCTGGTGCATGAATTTGTACACCAGTGGGGTCCCTTAGTCTGGTCTGCAGGACTGGGCCATAACTGGTTCTCGATATCCCCAAAGGGGTCCCAGATTGTGAGAGGGCACAGGCCAGGCTGAGAGACCCCACTGGTGCATGATTGGGGCCAGGAAGGGAGGTGGGCGGTTGATCAGCTGTGGAGGGACTGTAGGAGGGCTCCAACGAGCGTCTGGCCCATATTGCTCAGTCCCAATCGGCCAGACCCCAGCAGCAAGCTAACCTACCAGTGGTAGCATCTACCCCTCGGTGGTCAGTGTACGCCACAGCAACTGGTTGATGGGCTGACTGTCTGCTACCTGGTGGTCAGTGCATGTCATAGCAAGTAGTTGAGGAGCCTTAGCATATCATTAGCATATTATGCTTTGATTGAACAGCTGACCAGATGACTTAGCATATTAGTTATTATATAGGATACAGACATGCATATACACACATATACATATATATTGATATATGAACAAATGTCCAGCAAAAGTGGGAAGGAGGAGATACAAATACACATATATATGTATGTGTATATGTGAGTATATTGTTACAAAAATTGCAAAACATTAACATTAAAAGGGTTTAATCAGTGTTGATTTCCTGAAAACTCCAAAGGTGCCAAAGTATTACTGGGAGAATATACCAACATTTTCTTTTTTTAATATAAACATCTTAATAGAAGAAAGAACAACGGATGCATGGACTCTTTACCAGACTATTCGTTTGTCTTGTAAACTCTCTTGTCATTACTGAAATCTGATCATTCAGTAAATTCTGTTCATGTTTTTGGTCTATAAAAGAGATAACAGAGAGCAAATAATTACCCACAGTGTTCTCTGGCTTAAAAAAATAAATAAATCATCAAAACAAGAAAGAACCTGATTTTAAAAGTCAAATATTATGGCTTATAATAAAAGCAACACTTGTGTCCAAATCCTAAGGCTAAAATCATAGCTGGAAATGATGTAATTTGCAAATTCATGTTAAGAAACAGGAGTAGTAGATAAAGAAGTTGATTCTACCTTTTACCAACTACAGGAAGAAACCATATAATAATAGTTGCTGCTAATTCTTAATTTTGAACAATCTTTAAAAAGAAAAGGAAAAATTTGACAACAGCAAGATTTTGTGTTATAAAGGAGAGGAAATTCATAAATAAGAAAACAAACAAACAAACAAACAAAAAGCCAAACCCTAGAGATTAGAGTTAAAGGTGATGAGGAAAGGTGAAGGAAATTCAACCTTGCTTTGGTGGGTGGGTAAACTGCTTGTTAGAATACAATGGTGAAATCTTCACCTGGGCTTAAGGTCAATCAATTACTTAGTGTTTCATACATACCCAACAGAATACGACTCAGCTCTTGAAACCGTTTGTTTTTGCTCATATATTCGTCTTCTGCATCGTGAAGTTTGGGAAGATATGTGACTAGTTCATCTTCCTTTATTTTGGTACTTTCCATTTCCTTAGCAATTTTTTGCTTTAAAGAAAGTAAAGCTGATTGTGAGGCATGATTTCGGAGAACTGACAAAAACAGTTGAGAGTAATTATAAATTATTTGAGGGATGGAGTTCTCTCTTGGTCTTCTCCTGCCCTAAGGTGCACAGCAAGGTATCTGGCACATCTTAGATATTTTAATAATATTTGCTGGCTGACTCACCTGTAAACTAAGACGATGAGAGTCAATGGCTTTCCAAAGATCCTCTCAGTTCTATAGTTCTATTGCTACAATTCTGCTGTTACTATGTGTGTACTTGTACTCTCAAATCATTTGAGGAATTTCTCTTGGTGGACCATATTTTATGGGGGGGGAAAAAAACAAAAACAAGCAAAAGGTGTGAGATCCTCCCTCCTCCCAACTGGTGGGTGGAGTTATGACATTACAAGCATTTGCCACCGAGACATCCCCAAGACATTGAACCACCAATCAGCGAGTGCTGAATGCCTTGGGGCCCACCCCTTCCTGTTCTTTCCTGGGTCCAACCATTTCCTGTTCCTCTCCTCAAAAGGCTCTTCAGTGCCCCACGTGTTGCTGTTCTCTCTCTGTCTGTGAGTCAGCCCGGTTGGGTCCCTTCTTCTCCCCCTCCTCTAATTCTGATTTCTCTACCTCCGTAATGAGTCCCGGTCGTCACTGGGGAATAAACCTTCTTTTAATATGTCTTGGTGGTCTCTGACTTCAGTTTCCTGTGCCTTGAACCTTACAACAGGCAGCAGGACAGATTATACACACGTTCTAAGAAATGTGCATGGTAATAAGAAATGGGAGGGGAGTCGCAATAATTGGATATACTTCTATAGCAAGCATGTCAAACTCGAAGCCCACAGGCCCCATGCAGCTCACAGTAAATATTTTTGCAGCAGCCCAGCCAATATAACGGTGTGTAAGCAACATTTTAATACAAATTTTGTGACTTAATTTTTACAATATCCTGTTACACATTATTAAGAACGAGCTGCAACATCCCCTAATAACTGATTACTATAATCCTGTTCATTGGATTGTACACGCCTTATGCGCAGACGCACCATTTCTCTCCACTGATACCAGCAGTGAATATTTTAGCAGCCGATTGCCACATCATTAGTCTTGGACTGACTTGTTTGGTGTGTGCAACAGGAAATATTTCACTTTCAGAGAACAAGAAAAATAGGTTTATTTGCATTATGCTTATTAATTTGTGCAGTTATTTAGTGTCTGGTAAGTTAATGTTCCAGACAAAAATTTTAATTTTTATTGAAATGTTCTATTATTTTATTTTATCAATTACTCATTTATCTCAGCCCTTTGTATTCAGCGTGTTTCTATCGAAATAAACCTACGTTTCTATGAAAATTGAAGCTTTTGTTTTTTTGCGGCCTGCATAAACTTAAACCTTGTTTATTTAGCCCGTGTTAGCCTTTGAGTTGGACATGCTTGTTTTACAGCAAATGGGTACAAAATGCCCAAAGCAAAGCATGAATTTGCCTGCTTACGTATTCAAACTCAGGCTTTGTTTCATTTCAAATGGAGTAGTTGTTTTAAAAGTCAAGATGGGTTTAAGATGGAGACGAAGGCAGAGGCGGCCAGCTCAGGGTCACTAGCCATTCTCCTGTGTTGAGCCTCAGGACTCCGGAGTCAGCAGAGCATATGGCCGCCGGCTACAGGGGTTTCTCTGCTTTCCTGGCAGGTGGGTGTGGCCAATGAGTACGTGCTCCTGCCACTTCTGGGCCTCGCCCCTGCAGCCAGAAGGGGTAAGTGCCCCGTTGGCCCCTTCCTCCCGCTCCTGGCTGGAGAGGATGAGGATGGAAGCCACCACCTGGACCCACAGGTGTTAGCCAGATGCTGAGCAGATGGACCTGCCCCTCCCGCCTGGACTGCTCTCCTCCAGCCTCTACCGAGAAAGAGAAAGAACCGCCTCTCCTGCTGTGATGACCAAACCCAGTGGGTCTTCTCAACTAGATATGCAGGCTCTTAAGATTTGAATAGGCCGTCCCTGACCCAGTTGACTCTGACAAACTTCCATTTTTCTTTTTAGCCGAAGTTGTATCTGCAGGTAACTTGAAGGAATCCCTGAGTGCCAGCAGGGCAGCAATGGACATGCTTCCCCAGCAGGAGGCGCCCTAAAACACACCTCGGCATAGGCCAGTGCCCTCTGACTCCACCAACGAGATAAGCTCAGAGGCAAGAGACCAGCACGGGCGGGTACTGCAGTGCCAGGCTCAGACAGGACCAGCATCTCGTGGGCATACCTTCTAGGTCCCCACAGGGGCCATGCCCACGTAGACGAGGCGCCAAACACAGGAGAGCCCAATGTCATCATTTCCCACCAGTGAGGTCTCCCCTGGAAGACGCAGCACACCAACCAGGGGCTTTCCCGCACTACACTGCACTACCTGACCCTGCAGTCGACAGTGCCCCTTTGTCAGGTGACCAGGCGGGAAGACAACGAGTTTGGCCAAAGTCACCTCCTCAGCAGAGCGGGCCTTGCTGATGCTCTATGACACACCTTGCAGGTGTTCACTGAGCTTTAGCATCTCTTTGATACAAGCAGCGTGCTTGCACCCTAATTAACACGGTGACACACCAGCCCATGTTCCCTTCTAAATTGCCATTAAAATCCTTATAAATATAGAAACACACACACACACACACACACACACACAAAATGTCATGATTTAAAAATGTCACAGTGCAGAATCAGGAGGAAATTTCAATTGTGTGTTATCTGCATTATGTTCTCTACAGAAGAATAGTGGGGGGGGGGGCGGGGAGAGAGATAAGGAGGTGTATGAATGTATGAATTCATTCCTTTGGTCTGACTCTCCCCATCTCTGCTCCAGCCACCTGTCCCCTTTGTTCCTCACGTAGGACAGTCCTGCCTCAGACCCTCATGCTCAACATGCCCTCTGCCTGGCACCGCCTCCTGCAGACTTCTCCCCGGCAGGCACGCTCCCCCACGCCTGCAGGGCTGGGCCCTCTCTGACTACCCTGTTCAAAACAGCACGGACGCCAGCCCCTGCCCCTGCTTCCTTTTTCTCTGCAGCACTCGTCACCATCAAATATACCGCATGTTCTGTCTGTTTCTCTTGTTTCTCTTCAAACTCCCCCCAATGGGAGTTGGAAAGGCCCAGCTCTGTTGTCCTTTTGTTTTCTGTTAGCATCCGGAAGGATACCTAGCACAACCAACAGAGAAGGGCTCCCACCCATCGCTCCCTCCCCCCCCCCTCTGATTCTGGCATTCTGCGCCGCACTCCCGATGGCCATCTGCTCCCTGCCTAGTGCCTCTTCCTAGGCCAGGCCAGCCCTCTGACATCTGTGCCAGATGCTGGTACCCCCGAACTGCTGACTCTCTTGCACACCCCCTCGAAGTTACGTTTTTTAATTCAGGAAAGGACGTTTGATCCCAGTGTTCACCTGTGACAGCATCGCTGCCGTTCTGAGGGTTCTTCACCTGCAGGGACGCTTTGCTGTGCCTTTCCTTTGTTTTCCTCCCAGCATTGCTGTGTGGAAGGCACGCCTGCTTCTCCCCTGTCACTCATATTAGAAGTGGCTCTCCTTGGATTAGTTATCTGCAGAGGCTTCTGGATGAGGTTGGGGTGGGGGGGGGGACCCCAGTGGGGGAGGGAGGGCAGGATGGGCTTGGACTAGGGTCAGATCTAAACTCTGAAATGTAAGGGCTCCCTGCTCCATTGCTACAGCAAGGGACGGCTGCCTTCAAATACAAACTGTTTGGTGTTGCCGGGCCCCTTTCCCCCTTCAAACCAAATCAAGTCAGGAAGGCTCCTACCACCATCTCTCCTCCCCTCAACTTCTCTACCCATGGCGGGCCCCCGAGGAACACACGCTGGCCTTTCAAGGTCATGCCGTCACCTTGAGAGGGTGTAGTTTGTGTTGTTTCTGGGTGCCCTGAGTACTTCCGGTCCTTTTATCCACCTCCTCCAGCAGCCACAGTCATACCCTAGATCAGTGGTCGGTCGGCAAGCAAGCCGGGCCTCAGGAGCCACATGCGGCTCTTTAGCCCCTTGATTGTGGCTCTTCCACAAAAATATCACGGCCTGGGCGATTCTATTTTGAAGAAGAGGCGTTAGAAGAAGTTTAAGTTTAAAAAATGTGGCTCTCAAAAGAAATTTCAATCGTTGTACTGTTGATATTTGACTCTGTGGACTAATGAGTTTGCCGACCATTGCCCTAGTCTGTCCCAGGTCAGCTCTTGGCAGTTCCCAACTCAGTACAAAAATATTTCTGCTTGCTCCATTTCCTTTTTAGGAAAAGAAGAAAGATTCAGAATGAAATGTAGCTTTCTTCACACTAAAAGATTTGTTTTATGTTTACCTAATTAGAGGAGCATGGAACATACACCCTCTCCGCGCACACAGCCCTCTACAATCATCCTTAGATGTAAAATAAAACTTACCTCGACCTCGCTCAATTGTTGAATTAACTTTTTTTCCTTGACGATAAATTCCGTCTCTGTTTTTTTTAAATCTGTTGAAATTTTTTCAATCTTTGACAAATTTTCAGTGATCTCTCTTTCTCTAACACTGGTCTAATTAAAGGGGGGGAAAAAGACTTGTCATTTGTTGAGTAGCAGTCATCCTTTGATTTTTTTTTCCAACAGCCAAGTAAATGAATATCTCTTTGCGTGAGATTTGGCTCTGATTTCAGATCATTACTTCTCAGTAACCATTGAAAATGTCCCCCCCCCTCCCCTTCAGAGATTAATTTCTTCACCAGATAGTATTTATAAATGACACGAGGAAATGGAGAATGAGATCAGTGAACAACGGAGGGTGGGCAGAGGGTAAATATGGAAGTTAAATAAGTGATGCTTGAGCTCTTTATTTTATAGATGAATTCCTATAAAAACAATCAAGTTTCTGATCACAGGAGAAAACTGCCACTTCGTTTAATAATTTCCTACAAATGTATATATTTCTTAGGGAAATTATATGGTTCACCTTAAGCTTGAAGTCAGCCAAAAGGAGAATATCTTTTTGTTAAACTTAATATTGAAAAGATAATTACTGATGTGCCACATAGGAGACTAATGCTAAGCCTGTTGCGTTCCCTTACCTCTTCTATCAACTCATTGCGTCGATCTTCTGCTGTCTTGATTTCATCCAAAACCTCTTGTAATTCATCTTTTATCTTGTCTAGCCAACGTCCATGTCTTTTCGACAAACAAGCTATTTTCCACTGAGTTATAACACTAGAGATTAGAACAAAAAGATTGGGACAATTTTATGCCATCACTAAATTGACATAACAATCTACTGAAAAGATGAAAACAAATTCTCTGATCACACAAAACTGTCGGTGCTACTGGTGATGCAGACTGCACTGAGCCAATAAAATAAGACAGAAGGCGGCTGCCTCAATGCCGGATCTGCACGTTGCTTCAAAGCAAGACGCTCCGTGGGCCCATCCAATAGGACAGTGGACACACCACACGTGGCAGCTTGCCTCCTTTCAGCTGGAGAGAAATGGAAAAGGTCTGGGGGGCAGTGGAAGACAGGAGCGTCCCGGGCGGAAGAGGAATGGAAGCACCTAAATGACTCAAAGTGCTAACGAGGGATTTCAAGCTTCTAGGTTCTCAGATTTCTCTCCACCACAAAATAAAAAAGCTGCATAATTGGGAGCGAGAGTGTGCCATTCGAGTCTTATACATCGTATTATTACCAATGACAACAACAACAACAACAACAACAATAATAATAATAAAATAGAGTTATGCTTTCCCAAGTGCTTCCTAGGGGCCAGGTGCTGATCCAAATAGACAGGCGGCTTTCCTATCGTCCCCCCTTTATAGGGAGGGAGCAGAGAGACTATGAAATCGCTGAGCTGTGATCCCAGAGCGAATTAGAGGTAGAGCAATCAGTGTCGCCCCTCTGCAGAGCCTGTGCTCCCACCACTCTCCTCTGTCCCTGCACATCCCCTGTTGTCCCCACGAGGCCTGGATGTGCAAAAGGCATTACACAAATCTTGGCAATTTTACTTTTACTATTTCGCAACTTTACTCAATTGAAATGGAAAACTTTGGTTGTGGTCAGAGCCAAAAAATGCATGCACACACCACACTTATTTACACACATGTAGATCCGGAACTCACAGAATTTAGCTTAAGAAAATCAGTTTCTTGGGTTCTAGCAACCAACAAGTACTTTGATCTTCTCCCTACTTTGGGGCACTGTTCATTCAGACACTAAATAACATACACAAAGGAACGTGTTTTCTTTACCATCTCTGAATTTCTCTTTCCAGGTTTTCATTCAGGATTTTTATGTGTTTCCGATAGACTTCCTGTGTTGCTCTAAAAACATGAGAAATATATTGGATTTGGCATTTATTTATAGGAGCTGTTAGAATATATAAAAATGTATGTATAAATCTTATGCGTAATAAGGTTATCGCCTCACTGGGACATGAAACAAACCTTGTGAAACAAATGCAGAAGTCAGTTGTAGAATAACAAAGAGATAACTAAAGTTCTGTGCAAGCGCACACTGATTTTGTAAGTATTGAGGTGGATATCCAAGGAGAGAGAACAGACTCTGGGGTGCAGCTGGAGTAAGACTATTGGAGGTTCCTGTTGAACAGGAGGAGACACGTGGGTTGCCGGAACGGAGGAGCAATCCCACCGAGGAGAGGACCTCCCTGTTTGTAAAAACACTGGGGAAAGGAACAGCAAGTCGGGACCCCTGTGACAAAGGCAGACTCGCTGCCCCGGAGGCCCTGATGGGGAACAGCACTGTGACTGTAGGAGGAGTTAGAGTCAACAAATTGGTGAGGATCTCTGAATTCTAGATTGAGTTACAATTTGCCTCAATGTTTAATTCAGAAAGCCAGTAGAAATGCTTGAACTAGGGGTAAATAGTAATGAAGGATGGAAGATTTTTCTGGTGAATCTCAAATGGATAAATATGAGAGGTCTCTAACATAGACAACAGAAGCCCTTATTATTTTCAATCCCTTTATTCCCTAAGTGCTTTGTCATGCACAGTGATGAGTTGAAGGCCACATAAAATGAGACTTTACACCTTAAATACAGAAATATTTACAAATGCAACTTAGAATATGAAATATGTTAAATAACTACAAACACACTGTGCTCGTGTGTGTGTGTGTGTGTGTGTGTGTGTGTGTATTTCTCTATTTGAAATCAATTTCTTACCTAAATAAACTTAATATCCTTTCCTGGAACTGCAGGGTTCTTTATAATTTGCCCCAACGTAGTTGATTTTATTTATTTACATATTTAATTTAATCCCCAAAGGGGTTGACTAGTTTAAAATAAAGCAACAGTAATTGAAAAAAATCCTTAATGGAAGCCAGTATTTGGCTCTGAGCTTCCTGGTGATCAGAGTAATGATGACACAATAACTCATTGTAAATTTGCATTCTTCACAAGGAACATAAAACCTCAATCAAACTGGTTCTATTTCCGTGCTCTTTATAGTGAAGAGTTTATAGTTTCCTTTCTGAGGCTCACATGACGAAAAATAATGTTTAAAATATGATTTGACATGCAACCAAAAAGATACACTTCCTGCCTTGCTCTACATTTCTGTTGATATGTGTCAAATTTTCATCACCACCCATCTTAGTTTTCTGTAGGTTTGTCTCTTTAGTACCCTATATTCAACTTATTTATCTCTCTATGAAGGGCGATATTATTCCTCCACTTGATAAGCAAACAGAAAAATCTGATTTGCTTTTAAAGGCCTACAGTTTTAAATCTTTATATAACAGAAGAACTCATTGACATTACTTTCCTTCACCCTTCTCTGATTGTTTCTTAATAATTCACACTATTCTTCAGTTATATACCATTCATTAGTTACTGTTTCTGTGTTAGACTTGATCCTGTGCCCAATGACAGTATAAATTGCTTTATGCCCAGTGTTAGTGAGTGTAAAATGATAGAATATTTACATAGGGCAATTTCATAATAATTACAAAAATAAAAAATACACAACCCTCTTTAATCCAGGAATTCAACTTTGGATTCATTATAAAGAAGCAGTCATGCTGAAAAAAGAGATAAAAGAAGATATAAACAAATGGAAGAATATATCAGTTCATGAATTGGTAGAATCAACATCTTTAAAATGTCCATACTACCCAAAGCAATCTATAGGGTCAATGCAATCCCCATTAAAATACTAACAGCATACTTCAAAGACCTTGAACAAACTCTCCAAAAATTCATCTGGAATAAAAAAAGACCCTGAATAGTGGCAGCAATCTTGAGAAAGAAGAACAAAGTTGGAGGGATCAAAATAATAGATATAAAGCTGTATTACAAAACCACTGTTCTCAAAACAGCCTGGTACTGGCACTAGAACAGACATAGATGAATGGAACAGGCAGAGAACCCAGAAATTAACCCATGCCACTATGCTCAATTAATATTTGACAAAGGAGGCAAGAGCATACAATGGAGTTAAGACAGTCTCTTCAGTAAATGGTATTAGAAAAATTGGAAGGATGCATGCAAAAAAAAAATGAAACTAGATCACCAATTTATACCATACACAAAAACAAACTCAAAGTGGATAAAGGACTTAAATGTAAGACAGGAAAGCATAAAAATCTTATATTAAAAAGCTATAGGCAGCAAAATAGCAGACATTTGTCATAGCAAAACTTACCGATACAGCTCCTAGGACAATGGAAACTAAGAAGAAAATAAACAAATGGGACTACATCAAAGTAAAAAGCTTTTCTACAGCAAAAGAAACCATCAACAAAACAATAAGAAAGCCCACTGCATGGGAGAATTTATTTGCCAATGTTATCTCTGATAAAGGTTTAATCTTCAAAATTTATTGTATAAGGAACTCATACAACTTAATAAAAGGAAGAAACAACCCAATAAAAAAAAAATGGGCAAAGGACCTAAATAGACACTTTTTGAAAGAGGGCATAGAGAAGACCAAGAGACATATGAAAACATGCTCAAAGTCACTAATCATCCAAGAGATGCAAATCAAAATGAAAATGAGGTATCATCTCACACCTGTCAGAATGGCTATCATCAACAAATCAACAATGGACAAGTGCTGGAGAGGTTGTGAGAAAAAGGAACCCTCTTGCACTGCTGATGGGAATGCAAGACTGGTGCAGCCACTGTGGAGAACAGTAAGGCGTTTCCTCAAATAATTAAAAATGGAACTGCCATTTGACATAGTAATCCCAAGAAAACAGAAACACCAATCAGAAAGAATATGTTCATAGCTAATTCACCATAGCTAAGATTTGGAAACAGCCTAAGTGCCCATCAACAGATGAGTGGATTAGAAAACTGTGGAACATCTACACAATGGAATACTATGCTGCTGTAAAAAAGGAGGGATTCTTACCATTTGCAACAGCACGGACGGAACTGGAGAGCATTATGCAAAGCGAAATAAGCCAGTCAGAGAAAGATAAATATCACATGATCTTACTAATTTGTGGAATATAATGAACATAAACTGATGAACAAAAATAGAACCAGAGTTACAGAAGCATCGAACAGACTGTCCAACCTATGAGGGAAGGCATGGGGGTAAGGGGATAAGAGATCAACCAAAGGACTTGTATGCATGCATATGAGCATAACCAATGGACACAGATGGGGTGGGGGGAGGTGGGGGGCGGTAAGGGCATGTGCTGGGGGTTGGAGATAACTGAAGTCAATGGGGGGGAAAAGAGACTTATGATGTACATTAAATACATTAAACAATAAAAATCTAAAAAAAGAAATAGTCACAAAGGTGGACAGAGATATTTAACTTTGAAAAGTGTAATATAGGAAACAGAAAAACACACACAAATGTCCATCAACAAAGTATTAGTTAAATAAAATACAGTATAATCTGCAGAAGAAATACTATATAGTTAGAGAAAAGAATAAAGAGGTCCTGTATATATGATTTTTTCCTTTATTTTGAAATAGCTTTAAACTCAACAGGTAAGTGTCAAGATCAGTGCAAAGAATTCCCATAGCTTTTTTACCAACCATGTTTTTTTCATTCTCTCAGATATAATTTTTCCAGCTTTATTGAGATACTAGAGACCCAGTGCACGAAATTCATACATGTGGGGGGGAGGTGTCCCTCAGCCCAGCCTGCACCCTCTCCAATCTGGGACCCCTCAAAGGATGTTCAACTGCCGATTTATAGGGACTGGGCCTAAACCGGCAGTAGGACATCCCTCTCGCAATCTGGGACTGCTGTCTCCTAACCACTCACCTGCCTGCCTGATTGCCCCTAACCACTCTGCCTGCCGGCCTGTTTGCCCCAAATGCCCCCCTCTACCAGCCTGATCATCCCCAACTGCCCCCCATGCCAGTGTTCTTGCCCCCAAATGCCTCTCCTGGCAGCCTGCTTGCCTCCAAATGACTCCCTGCTGGCCTGCTCGCCCCTGCCTTCCCTCTCCACTGGCTTGCTTGCCCCCAACTGACTCCCTGCTGACATGCTCACTCCAAAATGCCCCCCCCCTGCTGTCCTGGTCACCCCCCGAACTGAACTCCAATGATAGCCTGCTTGCCCCCAACTGGCCCCCCTGCTGGTCTGCTCACCCCTAACTCACACCCTCACCCTCCCCCGCCAGCCTGATCACCCCCAATGCCCACCCCCATCTCACCTGTCTGATCACCCATAACTGCCGTCCCATCCTGGCCTGATCACCCACAACTGCCCTCTCCTCTTGGCCTCTAACCGCCTCAACCTCAGCCCTGCCACCATGACTTTGTCCAGAAGAACATCTGGAAGGTCTCTTAGAAGGTCTCCCAGTCTAATTAGCATATTACCCTTTTATTAGTATAGATAGAGGCCTGGTGCATGGGTGGGGGCCTGCTGGTTTGCTCTGAAGGGTGTCCCGGATCAGAGTGGGAGTTCCCTTGGGGCATGGGGCGACCTGGGGGAGGAGCCTGTGGTGGTTTTCAGGCCATCCATGCTCCCATTGGGTGAGGGCCCCCGCTGGGGGGCGTGGCCAGCCTGGTTGAGGGGCTGAGGGCGGTTTGCAGGCTGGTCAAGTCCACACTAGTCAAGTCTTCACCCAGGCTGGCCACACTCCCATGGGGTGAGGGTCCCACTGGGAGAATTGACCAGCCTGCTAACTGCCCTCAGCCTCTCAACCAGGCTGGCCATGCCCCCCAGTGGGGACCCTCGCCCCATGGGGGTGTGGCCAGCCTGGGTGAGGGGCTGAGGACCATTTTCAGGCTGGCCACACCCTCTTCAGGATGGGGGTCCCTACTGGGGTGGTTGACAAGTCTGGGTGAGGGAATGAGGGCTATTTGCAGGCTGGTCAAGCCCCCTTGAGGGGACCCTCACCCCATGAGGGTGTGGCCAGCCTGGGTGAGGGGCTTTTTTTTCTTTTTCTTTTTCAGCACCTCCTTGAGTGGAGGCCAGGGCAGACTGGAAGCAGGTATCTAGGATTTATTTACCTTCTATAATTGAAACTTTGTAGCCTTGAGCAGAGGCCAGGGCCAGCCAGGGCGGGCGGGAAGTTTGGCTTCCTCCATTGCCAGGGGCAGCCAAAGCCTCCTGCTCACTCCAGCTCTGTGGTTGGCACCATAGTTGCTGGGTTAATTTGCATACTCTCTCCTGCTTGGCTGGTGGGTGTAGCAAAGTGATGGTTAATTTGCATGTTTCTCTTTCATTAGTATAGATAACTGACATATAACATTGTGTAAGTTACCCAGATATTTGGGGAAAATCCAATTACAAAAGACTACAACCCGAGTTTTAGGTAAATAAATAAATATGCACATATCTAGCTATATAAAATTCTAATATGCAAATCGACCAAACAGTGGAATGACCAGCAAAATGACCAGTTGCTGTGATGTGCACTGACCACCAGGGGGCAGACACTCAAGGCAAGAGCTGCCCCATCCTGCAGACCCTGACTGGCAGTGGGGGTTGGGACCAGCAAGCATGTGGTGCCAGGCCAGCCAAGGTGGGTGCGAGCAGGGGTCCCCAGTTGCCTGCCAGTTGCCCAACAGATTGGTGTTGATATCTGGCCAGGCCTACGGACCCTACCCATGCATAAATTTTGTGCACTGGGCCTCTATTATATACAAATAAAAGCCTAAGTGACCAGTGGACAGGCTGGTAGTTTGATGCACAATGACCACCAGGGGGCAGACGCTCAATGCTCAGGCGTGGGAACATGGAACTGACTGATGAATCTCAGAGGGAAGGGGGGTGGAGGGAGGGCAGGAAAACATTAACCGACGATCTCATATGCATACTAGAGATCTGGTGCACGGATTCATGCACTGGTGGGGCCCCTCAGCCTGGCCTGTGGGGATCTGGCGAAATCATCTCTCTGACATCCCCCGAGGGGTCCCGGATTGCGAGAGGGCACAGGCCAGCCTGAGGGCTCCCTCTAACATGTACATATTATGTATAGATAAATGTAAACATACTAGAGGCCCCATGCATGGATTCATGGATGCCCACAGGTGGCCAGTGAGGAGCCTGAGCCAGCGTCAGGTGTCACTCCTGCTCATTCCAGCCCTGCTGCGCCTGCCGCTGCTGCCACTTGGTAGCACTGCTGTGGAGGTGGGAGAGGTTTGTGCTGCTGTGAATCCTGCTTCTTGCTGAGCAGTGCTCCTACTATGGAAGCACACTGACCACCAGGGGGCAGCTTTGCATTCAGCGTCTGCCCCCTGGTGGTCAGTGTGTGTCATAGTGAGTGGTTGACCGGTTGTTCGGTCATTCAGTTGCTTAGGCTTTTATATAGAGAGATATTAGAAAGTATGTATAGCAAACTGTTAACAGTAATTATTTCTGTGGAGAGTTTTAGGAAACTTATTCTTGAAGTTATAAATTTCTATATTTGAATTTTAAAATCAGGTATATATACTTTTTAATCAGAAAAAATAAAACAGCAATTAAAGTGATTTAGAATGGTAGAAATGAACATCATGGAGGGTCAGTGCTATAACAACATTTAGGTACATTCTTGTCACCAGACCCCTAACTCGTCCATTCCTCATGCTCAGCAACTTGTATAGAACTTAGAATCTGTCTAACCTTTCAATGAATGATTCAATGATAATGATTGTTCAGGATTGTAAAACAAAGAGACAAAATTACAAACCTCTTTTTTTGTAGGAGATTAGAAATTGATATATATTTATATTTACTATCCTTTTAAAAATGTAGAAAGGAATGAAGATTAAAAATTTCAAAGGCAACAAACATACCGATAAAGTTCAAAAAGTGAGACAAGTCCTTCTTCCATATTTCTGATGTCTACTTTTCTTTGTGACAGGAAGTTTTCTTTATCAGAAATAAATTTCATTTGTTTGGTACTTCTACCATGAAAAAAAACACACACAGAGATATCATATTTTAAAGGTTTAAATAATCATTTTTAAATCATCTGCATGAGAAAATATGCCATCACAAAAATTTCAAAAGTAGTTTGGAAAATTCAGTTCATAAACTATTGACCTAATAAATTTCCCCAATGAATCAGTAAAAACAGAAACAGTCTTTCTGCATGTGGTGGCTAAATCTAAAGTTATAAAAATTCCCAATGAAAAGAGCACTAATTATAATAGAAACCATAAAACAATAAGAACTGCTGTATAGTACTTTATCGCTCTGAATGTGTGTGTCTCTCCTACTACATTTATTAATTCTGTCATATTCTTTTGTGAAATGTAAAGGGATCGATCAGACCAATTTTGATATATATTTTATTGATTTTACAGAGAGAAAGAGAGTTAGAAACATCAATGAGAAACATCAATCAGCTGCCTCCTGCATGCTCCCTACTGGGGATTGAACCCACAACCAAGGTATATGCCCTTGACCAGAATCAAGCTGGGGACCCTTGGATCTACGAGCTGATGCTCTACCCCACTGAGCCAAACCAGTTAAGGCCAATTTTGAATACTGCCTCTACCTCTTCCCACGGGTGTGACCTTGAAAATAAACTTTACCTGTTAATGAGCTTCAATTTCCCCATCCACAAAATGGGGATCAAAATACCCTTTTCAATGGGATTAAATGAATGTAAGCATTTTGTAAAAAGTAGTTTCTTTGTTTTGTTTGTCTCTAAATTGCAGAAAGAATAATAGGAAGGTTATGGTTTTATTCACAATTCCACAAATGGATAGGAACACACCTGTAATGGAAAGTACTTTACCTAAGTGCCAATAGGTTTTAAAGCTAGGATACGTTCAGGTGGAGGGTTACCACTTTGACAGCAAGGAAAGCACCCCATAACTACAGCATGTTGACTCATGTATGGATCAGAAATAGAAACATACTGGTCTTGTATTTTCCTTTTTTGAGAAAGAACTCTATCTTCCTCACTCAAGACAATCTTCAATTGTCTGGAAAGAGTCTCCAATTTCTCTTGTAGCTCTTTGTTTGCTAACTGAGTTAAGTATATTTTTTCAGGCAACTAGGAAAAAAAACACACACACAAAATAACCAAAGTAGAGGACCTGCTTCACAGTTCCTTTGAGGGGAGTCAGGGTCAGGTTAGCAAACAATGACTATGCCACAAACATTGAGTGATTTAATTCTATATTAACCATCCAATTACACATTTTGGGGCTCCTTCTATAACTTATGACAAAAGTATAGAATGGTAATAAGCACTGATGCAAAACCAGAGAGTAGTAATTCACACGGAAATACAAATTGGGATTAGTAAACTGGGATCATTCACTTTACGACGTATTTCTTTTTTTCCAGAAGATGAACTACACAGGGAAGTAAAGTATAGTAACAGCAGAAGCTATTGTTCAAAGCCTCTTTGACTGGATATTATGCTTGCTTTTGCTAAATATTTCTATTTAAGGACAAAAAAAAAAGAGTATTTATTAGTGGTCTGAAAGAGGTAAAAACTTCGTGTTTGGATGTCTCTGTTCAATTCCATCAAATGAGGTGGAAAAGATAGATTTAGTATTTAGTTCAAAATAACCTTCTGGCTGAGGATTGCTAAAATAGCTGGGTGAAAAAAAAATCCTTAAGTGTTAAAGTACTAACAAGATGATGAGGAATCTCTAGGCCTAGTTCAACAAGAAAGCAAGAATCCATAGTGGTAAATCTAGCACTAAAAGTCCTTTGAACCCTTAGAACATGTACAGATGTGGAAGAAAACAACATGGAAAATGAGTTTTGGTTTTCTTACATGACAAGGGGGACAAAAGCCAACACTTGGAGCTCACCTAGGTGTTGAGTCTGATAAACCTCCCATCACATTGTCTGGGATCCCAAAAAGCTTCCCTCTCTGGTGAAGGATGAATCAGACGCTAACAAGCCATGGTCCGTGGTCACAAACCAACCTAAAGGTGTGTATACACACACACACACACACACACACACACACATACTAATGTATAAAATGCCAGGGGCCATCACGACCGAAACAACTGGATGGATGACTGAACAGCAGGCTGGGGCAGCTGTGGGGCAACCAGGCCAGTGGGAGGGCAGTTGGGGGTGACAAGGCTAACAAGAGAGGCAGTGGGGGGTGACCAGGCTGGCAGGGGGGCAGTTGGGGTGACCAGCCCAGCAGGGGGACAGTTGGGTCAACCAGGCCTATGGAGAGGCAGTTGGGGATGACCAGGCTGGCAAGGGGGGGGGTGCGGGGGGGCGTGAGGTTGGGGGCCACCAGGTCAGCAGGGGGGCAAGTTAGGGGTGATCAGGCTAGCAGGCAGAGGTGGTTAGGAATGACCAGGATGGTAGGGTGGCAGGGGGCAGTTAGGGGCAATCATGCAGGCAGGCAGGTGAGCAGTTAGGAGCCAGCGGTCCCAGATTGTGAGAGGGGTGTCTGACTGCCAGCAGTCAGACATCCCCTGAGGGGTCCTGGATTGGAGAGGGTGCAGGCTGGGCTGAGGGGACCCCGTGTGTGTGTGTGTGTGTGTGTGTGTGTGTGTGTGTGTATTTATTTGGGTCATTTTATATATATATAATGACCCAAATAAATAAATAATTGGGTCATATTATATATACTGTTTTATAATAAACTAGAGGCCTGATGCACAAAATTCATGCAAGAGTAGGCCTTCCTTACCCCAGCTGTGGGTACTGGCTTACCTCTGGCACTCAGGACCCAGGCTTCCCTCTGGCAACTGGAATCCTGGCTTGCCTCTGGTACCTGGGACCTGGGCTTCCCTCTGGCCACTGGCAGGCACCCAGGATCCTGGCTTCCCTCACAGCCCCAGTTTTGTCCAGAAGGACATCCAGACTAATTTGCATATTATGCCTTTACTTGGGGCCCAGTGTACAAATTTGTGCACCTTGAAAGAAACTGTGGGCCACAAAGCTATGGTAGTCACAGGGGATGGTCACAACCCATCCTCTATACCCCTGCCCAGCCCCCCTCCCCCCCACCATGTCCCCGGTCCCCTGTCTGCTGGCAGCCCCACTCCTGCTGCCACTGTTCCCATGCGCTGACAGCGCTGGCCCTGCTTGCACCCGCTGACACTGTGGAACAATGGGGGCCAGCACCAGCAGCAGATGTGAGCAGGACCAGCACCATCAGCGGGTGCGAGTGGTAGCTGCTGCTCCAATTGCCCCTTGGGAGGAGGGGGAGGTAAAGAAGCCCTCAGGGGTGATCAGGGCTGTTAACCACCACTCGCACCTGCTGATGGCACTGAACGATTGGGACTGGCACCAGGCCCCAGGCACCAGCAGCAGGTGCAAGCCGGGCCAGTGGTGGCAGTAGATGCCAATGCTTGGCGGGACCACCATGTGCAGGAGCAAAAAATTTTCAGTAACCGCTGAAACCAGTTTGGCTCAGTGGTAGAGCGTCAGTCTGCGGACTGAAAGGTCCCAGGTTCGATTCCAGTCAAGGGCATGTACATTAGTTTGGGCACATCCCTGGTAGGGGGTGTGCAGGAGGCAGCTGGTCGATGTTTCTCTCTCATCGATGTTTCTAGCTCTCTATTCCTCTCCCTTCCTCTCTGTAAAAAAAATCAATAAAATATGGGGGGGGAAAATTGTTTTTTTCAGTAACCACTAGAGGCTTGCCCTGATAACAGTGACCAGCACTCCACCTGCCCTCCTCTGAAGCCCCTGCTCATCTGCTCCACCATCCCACCACAGCCAATGCCCGCCATGTTCTGCACATGCCCCCTGGTGGTCAGCACACATCATAGCGACTGGTTGTTCAATTGTTCTGCTGTTCAGTCTATTTGCATATTAACCTTTTAATTATATAGCACTAGAGGCATGTTGCATGGATTCGTGCACCAGTGGGGTCCCTCAGCCTGGCCTGTGCCCTCTTGCAATTTGGGGCCCCTCAGCAGATGTCGGAGAGCTGGTTTCAGCCTGATTCCCGCAGGCCAGGTCAAGGGACCCCATCTGTGCATGAATCTGGGCATCTAGCCCTATCTAATAATCCTATCTAATAAAAGAGTAATATGCAAATTGACCATAACTCCAACACATAAGATAGCTGCCCCCATGTGGACACAAGATGGCCACCACAAGATGGTTGGCAGGGGAGAGCAGTTGTGAGTGATCAGGCCAGTTGGGAGGGCAGTTGGGAGGTACCAAGCTTACAAGGGAGGGTAGTTGGGGGTGATCAGGACTGCAAGAGATGGCAGTTAAGGGTGACTGGGCTGGCAGAGGAGGGCAGTTAGAGGTGACTGGGCTAAGCAGGCAAGGGCAATTGGGAGTGACCAGGCCTTCAGGAGAGGGCAGTTGGGGGCTACCAGCCCAGCAGAGGAGGGCAATTGGGGAGACCAGGCCTGCAAGGGAGGGAAGTTGGGGGTAATCAGGCTGGCAGGGGAGGGAAGTTAGGGGCAATAAGGCTGGCAGGGGAGCATTTAGGCATCAATCAGGCTGGCAGGGGAGTAGTTAGGGGTGATCAGGTTGGCATGCAGAAATGGTTAGGGGCAATCAGGCAGGCAGGCGAGTGGTTGGGAGCCAGCAGTCCTGGATTTTGAGAGGGCAGTCGGACATCCCTCGAGGGGTACCAGATTGGAGAGGCTGGGCTGAGGGACACACACACCCGTGTATGAATTTTGTACACTGGGCCTCTATTATGCATATAAGATCTTTGGTTAATCTCTTCCTGCCCTTCCCCTTTCCCCTTTGCCTCTGAGATTCATCAGTCTATTTCATGTTTCCATGCCTGTGTGTTGAGTGTCTGTCACCTGATGGTCATTGTGTATCATAGGGTTATTCAGTCGCTTAGGCCAGTGGTCGGCAAAGTCATTAGTCAACAGAGCCAAATATCAATAGTATAACGATTGAAATTTCTTTTGAGAGCCAAAATTTTAAAACTTAAACTTATTCTAATGCCACTTCTTCAAAATAGACTCGCCCAGGCCATGGTGTTTTGTGGAAGAGCCACACTCAAGGAGCCAAAGAGGCATATGTGGCTTGTGAGCTGCAGTTTGCCAACCACAGGCTTAGGCTTTCATATATATAGATTTGTCATATCCTAAATGATGACATTTAAATAAAGCATCTCTCTTAAGCTTTAATTGTATTTTGCCTCTAATTGCTCAACTTTCAAAATATATGCTTCATTGAATGTCTTTTGGAGAAATCTTGGTTTAAAGACATGATTATTTACTTAAAATATAGTATTTCTTATAACCTAAGTTTTAAAATGTCTAGAGAATTCTCTAGAGGACTAAATTTGATTTAAATATCTCATTAACATTATTAAGTACAATATGGGATTACTACACAACAGCAAGGTCCTATTTTTTTTTTTAATATATTGATTTTTTACAGAGAGAAAAGGAGAGAGATAGAGTTAGAAACATCAATGAGAGTCATCGATCAGCTGCCTCTTGCACGGCCCCTACTGGGGATGTGCCCACAATCAAGGTACATGCCCTTGACCGGAATCAAACCTGGGACCCTTCAGTCCACAGGCCATGCTCTATCCACCAAGCCAAACCGGTTTCAGCAGGTCCTATTTTTTCTAATTAACTCACATAAAAATGTCCATTAGTCATGAATATTCCTAATATAAAATAACAATATCCACTTGAAAAGTTATCAAGAAAATAATTTATCTTTGAATGAGCAATTTTTTCTTATACTTAAAGTGCTCTGGGAGAAAAATAAAATCTTTAAATCAATTACTGTTACTGATCATGATTATTACTAGTTAATTAAAAATCTAGTTTTGGAAAATTTCTCCGCTTACTTAAAATATTATCTAAAAAGAAAATCTAAATATAATCTAAGAAATCATAATTTCTGTCTTCCTACCTCCTTTGTCTTCTGCAAATAATCATTTTTTTCAAAATCAGTTTTCTCTCCCAGTTTGACCTTGTTATTCTTTAAAAGATATCTATAAACAAAGGAAGCCAAACAAATTCATATTAGGACATGTTTTTTTTAGCAAGGCTGTATTGCCCTACATAACATATTTATATATTCGTTATAACAGACAAAAGACTTTACTTTTTAGAATTGATGAATTAATGCGTTATTATTCTATTCAATCATTTAAGAAGGAATGGCAAAGAAGATTGTTGTTTTTATTTTCTCTTTCTGAGAATTCATTGTTGGTATATAAAAATTCCGTTGATTTCTATTAATACTGTATCCTCAGTGTAGCAAGATTTTAAATCATAACTCCTAGAAATAATTTACGATCTAATCTGTATCTCCCACTATAATTCCCTACCGAGTTTTTCTTTAAAACATATATGAACTAAAACTATTAAATCACTTTCAAAGAAAAATATATTTTTTTATTCTGAGTTTGAATTGTAGCAGTTCTTGAGTCTTCCTATGTTAAATGTGGTATTGAGTATAAAGATTGGTGCCTACTTTATGGACCAATGGTGATGATTACTGTACTGGGCAATTGCTATTTTAAAAAACATAGTAGTTTTAATCACAGTACATTCGAACCTGTGTATGTAGAAATGAGTCATTTTATAACATGATTCCACATGTGCAGTTAACTTGTCTTGTGCAATCTGCTCAGTTCACAATTTGTCTTTTAAAATCAAACTCTGGAGATAGGCCCAGAAGCCATATATTTATATTACAAGACTACGCCTTTTTGTCCAAAGCTGAACCTAACAGTTTTTGTTAATTCTCACTAAAGGATATTTTTTCTATTGATTTTTAGAGAGAGTGAAAGGGAGGGAAGGAAGGAGGGGGAGTGAGAAAGACACACACACACACACACACAGAGAGAGAGAGAGAGAGAGAGAGAGAGAGAGAGAGAGAGAGAGAGAGAGAGAGAGAGAAATGAGAGACACATTGATTCGTTGCCCCCTGCACACGCCTCAACCTGGAGATCGAATCTGCAACAACCCAGGTATGTATGTGCCTTTGACAGGAAATCGAACCCTCTACCCTTCAGTGCTCAGACCAATGCTCTAACCACTTAGCAACACCAGGTATGACTGAGCCAAATGGCTTTTGATGGGAAATCTGGGAATTCTCCTGGAAGAGAGTCTGTTGGCCAATCTCTAGAGATTAAAGGGCCTGTGTCAGGTAATTTCAGAGGGTTTGGAATGGCCATGCTCAGCCACGGCGCACCGGCAAGAGAACACAGCATGCAGAGAGAGAGAGAGAAAGATGAAACTCTTTTGCAAAAGGAAGAGAGAATGTGGGCCCTGGGATGAAAGATTCCCTGAAGTTTCTGGTTCCAGTCCCGTGGGTGAAAGTTTCTGCCCAGAGGCTTCCCTGTAGTTCCTCAATAAATTCTGCAAACCTCCCTCGACTAAGAACGGCCACTGTACCACATGGGTAGGTGAGTGTGTAGCCTTGCGGCAGGCCTCATGGATGCCTTCCTGGGGGCATATTCCTTTGCAGGAATCCTGGAACTGAAGTGAGAATAATACACTCCACCGAGCCCCTTCCTTTTCCTGAGCCGACTGCATCATCCCCAGTATTTTCTCTTGATCACCGGAAAGACTGATTAATTTCAAAATGAGGAGGCGTTTCTATGCAGTTTACAAGCACACACATTTTAGTAAACTAAAAGATTATAATTTTCATCTAATAAACATTTTCAAAGGAAAGAAACACAGCACTGACTGAGAAATGCTTCCGTAAAAATAAAGTCGCATACTTACATGTTTTCCTCCAGGCTATTACAGATTTTCTTCATTTCTTCAACCTGGTTTTCCCAATTCCTTATTGATTCGTTTAGTTCTGCTATCTCCATATTGTGATCACTAAGTACCTATTGAAAATGTTAAAAAAAAAAAAAAAAAAAAAAAAAAAAAAAAAAAAAAAAAAAAAAAAAAAAAAAAAAAAAAAAAAGGTTGGCATTCAGTCACTGTCAAATGACTCATGATGGCGGTTCAGTTCACTAAATAGTCATGTAACACCCACTCGACTTCTACACTGGGGGCATCCTGGAGTTAAAATAAAAGCAATTATTACAATTATTCCTTCAAAATACAAGCTAGGACAGAAATAAAAAATAATATTTGGGAGGGAGGGTGACCAAATTACCATTTATTTCTACTTTAATTAACATAGAAGTGGTATTATTTAAAAAAAAAAATACAACTGCAGAGTTCTCAAGTATTTTCTAACTTTAATAGAAAATTATCCCCTTTCCCTATTATGTTCCAGTACCCAATACAAATGGAGAGACTCAATTCTGTTTTATCATCACATACCCAGAATTAAGGAATCTGCCCACGGTTATTTCATTTGTTATGTAAAATAAAGCAATATCATAGAAGTGTTACATATGCCATTGTATGCATTTTTTTAAAATCAGTTTTACAGAATTTTGGTCCATCCAAATGCAATCTGTGCCTAAGGCATGCCAAATTTCTTTCTTCCCACCACATTCCTGAAGAAGAAAACACAATTGCACTACAACACATTGAAGTATCAGAAAATGTTACCATGGAAAAAAGATTCTTCCAGAATGATTTGAACGTAAATTAAAATCGATTCCTTCTAAAATGCCTGTTACCGGTCACAGTAAAGGTAGTGTACATGGAGGTGCCTGGGTCAGGCTTGAAAAGCATAGTTCATCCTTTCTTACCACTGTGGTGGCAGTAACTCTTTCTTTGATTTCTATCTCTTTAATCCTTAATTTATCCAATTCTTTCTTCCTATGAAAAGCATCCTGTTTCTTAGATTCATAGTATTTTCCATATTCTTCCATCTGTAGTGATAAACATAAACCAATGAAAAAGCTTATGAGGGCAACGAAGTTTGGAAACTTTGTTTTTGTTGTATCAATCTAATTCATATTCAATCTAAGTATATCAACCATAAATAATAACCAGTCCTGGACAATGGCTTGGTTGGAGCATTGTTCTGTACACCTAAAGGTGGCAGGTTCCACCCTGACCAGGGAGGCACATATCCAGGGTGCAGGTGATACCCAGGAGGGGGCCCAGGTGGGAGGCAACCAATTGATGTTTCTCTCTCACAAGGATGTATCCTTCTCTCTCTCCCTTTCTCTCTCTGAGTTCAATAAAGAAAACAAATGAACACTCTCCCAGGCTGTTCCCTGCGGATCCAGGGGGAAGGGACTAGACAAAGAAAGAATGCATGCATGCCCCGGTAAAATCTAGGGGGTCAAGGGAGGGTGATTACCTATCAGTCACTGGGAGCAGGTCACTGGCCAGAACAGATGTGGCTACTGCCAGGGCGCAAAACCCGAGACACAGAAGCTCCTGAACAAGGGAGCACTCGCTCTCCTGGGACTCTTGCTGCAGGGGGTGTGCCCTCACGCTCTGCACTTGCCCACGTGGCCCACAGACAGGTGGACTCCCCACAGGATGAACTGATGGACTGGAATTAGTCTAATGCTGCGCTGGACTTAACTCTACCAGGGAACAATATAAAAAATACAAAGTAAAAAAAAAAAAAAAAAAAAAAACTCAATGAAATTGAGAGTTGGTTCTGGGGGAGAGCAGAGATCAACCGAAGGACTTGTATACATGCATATAAGTACAATCAATGGATTGTACTTATATGCATGTATACATAAAAGGGAGGGAGGGTATATACGGGAGGGGGGGCATTGGTATATGTACAAAAATAATAATTTAATAAAAAATATTATATATATTATATATAAATAAAATATTATATATATATATACACACACATATATATAAAACCTTGGAAATATCAAAGAGAGCTCTTCAAATGCCCTGGGTTTCAGTGTGTTTCTGAGAGGGAAGAGAATTGCAATCACAGTGTAAGGCGAGCATGTTAGTGTGTGTGTGTGTGTGTGTGTGTGTGTGTAAAAAAACAAAAACAAACAAACAAAAAAAGAAACTGAGAGTTGTTTCTTTTAAAAGCCAAGCAAGATTGCTGAACTTTTAGCTGAACTCATCAAGGAACACAGAGAGAGGACCCAAATAAATAAAATCAGAAAGGAAGTAACAACGGACATCACAAAAATAGAAAGGATTATAAGAGAACTAGTGACCTGGTGCAAGAAATTTGTGCACATTAAAAGGAAATTAATTAGAGGAAATATTTTAATATTGCTATTTGCCCTTTATCATAGACGTGTCAGAGATGAAAGAAAATTAGTAAAATGTATATGAAAATATTCCTCCAGTCAGAGTCTGGGGTGCACCGTGGGACCCAGAGTTAAGTCCCCGCCTACCCATGTGAGCCTCGAAATTGTGCCTCAGACCCAGCTGGCCCCACCCCAATCAAGCCTCGCCACAGCGGGGGCGTGGACTCAGGTCCCCCGGCCCAGGCCAGGGTGTATGCGCCTTGAAGTCCCCTGCCTGGTGCCTGGGCAGAAGGCACTGACTGAGGTCCCTGTCAAACCCCGCTAGGTGAGGAGCACAGCCTCAGGTCCCAGGCCCGGCGCTGGGGTGGTGGGTGCGGTGTGAGGTCCCCCATCAAGCTTTGTCAGGTGGAGGGTGTGGCCTCAGGTCACATGCTATTTGCTCATTAAGGTTCATTATAGGAACTCAGCCTCTGCTGTGGGCACAGCCATCTTGATTGTTACGATGCGATGGTCAATTTGCATATTCCCTCTTTATTAGAGAAGATATTGCAAACAACTATATGCCAACAAACTGGACAATCTGGGTAAAATGAACAAATTCCTAGAAACATACAATCTTCCAAAACTGTATCAGGAAGAAGACAAAAACCTGAATAGGCCTGATAACAATTGATGAAACTGAAGCAGTAAAAAACGAAAAACAAAAAAAAGTCCCAGCAAGCAAAGCCTGGGTCTGGATGGCTTCATAGGTGAGTTTTTACCAAACATTCAAAGAATAGCTAACACCTATCCTCCTCAAATTATTCCAAAAAATTCAAGAAGAAGGAAGACTTCTATGCTCTTTTTTGAGGCCAGCATCATCCTAATTCCAAAACTAGATAAAGACACAACAAAGAAAGAGAATTACAGGCCAATACCCCTGATGAACATAAATGCTAAAATCCTCAACAAAATACTAGCAAATCAGATTAGTCATATATTAAAAAGATCATACGTCATGACCAAGTGGTATTTATTCCAGAGATGCAAGACTGGTACAATATTCACAAATTAATAAATGCGATACATCACATACACAAATTGAAAAATCACATGATCATATCAATAGAGAGAAAGCATTCGACAAAATCCAACACCCATTTAAGAAAATATATTTTTATTGATTTCAGAGAGGAAGGAAGAGGGAGAGATAGAAACATTAATGATGAGAAACTATCATTGACTGGCTGCCTCCTACATGCCGCGCACTGGGGATCCAGCCCGAAACTCAGGCATGTACCCTGACTGGGAATTGAACTATGATCTCTTGGTTCATAGGTTGATGCTTAACTACTGAGCCACACTGGCTAGGCCAACATTCATTTTTGATAAAAACTCTAAGCAAAGTGGAAAGAGAGGTACTATACTTCAACATAATAAAGGCTATCTATGACAAACACACAGCCAAACCATACTTAATAGGCAGAAACTAAAACCATTTCCCCTAAGAACAGGAACAGAACAGGGTTGTCTGCTTTCACCACTTTTATTCAATACTAGAGGCCCGGTGCATAAAATTTGTGCATGGAGGCGGACAGGGTCCCTCTGCCTGGCCTGCACCTTCTCACAATCTGGGACCCCTCGGGGGATGCCTGTTTGCAGGTTTAGGCCCTAGCTCCTAACTGCTCACCAGCCTGCCTGCCTAATCACCCCTAACCACTCTGCCTGCCTACCTGCCTGATTGCCCTTAATCCCTCTGCCTGCCTGCCTGATTGCTTATAACTGCTTGCCTGCCTGCCTGATCACCCCTAACCATTCACTTGCCTGCCTGATCACCCCTAACCACCCTGCCTACCTGCCTGATCACCCCTAACCTCTCTGTCTGCCTGATCACCTTTAACTGCTTGCCTGCCTGTCTGATTGCCCCTAACCACCTCTGCCTCGGTCCCCACTGCCACAACTTTGTCAGGAAGGATGTTTGGAATGATATCTGGAAGGTTGTTCAGCTGTCCAGCCTAATTAGCATATTACCCTTTTATTATTATAGATAGTACTAGAAGTTCTAGCCACATCAATCAGACAAGAAGAAAAAACAAAAGGCATTCAAATTGAGAAAGGGATATAAAACTGTCGTTACTTGTAGATAGCATGATACTGTGCAGAAAAAACCCTAAAGACTCCACCAAAAAACTACTACATGTAATAAATGGATTTAGCAAAGTAGCAGGATACAAAATTAACATCCAGAAATTGATGGTATTTTTATAGACCAATAATGAACTCTCAGAAAGAGAAACTAAAAATAATAATAATAACAATAAAAAAAAATCATTTACTATTGCCAACAAAAAGATATACCTTGGAATAAATTTAACCACAGAGGTAAAAGACCTATATTTTGAAAACTATAGAACATTAAAAAAAAATGGAGAAAGATACAAACAAAGGAAGAATATACTGTATTTATGGATTGGAAGAATGAGCATCATCAAAAGCAATCTATAGATTCAATGCAGTCCCTATTAAAATACCAATGATATATTTATAGATCTAGAACATATACTCCAAAAATTTATATGGAACCAAAAAAGACTCTGGATAGCAGCAACAATTTTGAGAAAGAAGAACAAAATTGGAGAGATCACAGTCAGATATAAAATTATACTACAAAGCTGTTGTAAACAAAACAGCCTGGTACTGGCCCAAGAACAGGCATATATATCAGTGGGACAGAACAGAGAACCCAGAAATCGACTCAGGCCATTACGCTCAATCAACATTTGAGAAGGGAGTCAAGGGAATACAATAAAGTAAAGACAGTCTCTGGTGTTGGGAAAATTGAACAGGTACGTGCAAGAAAAAAAAAAAAAGAAATGAAATTAGACCTTCAACTTAAAGCATACACAAGAATAAATTCAAAATGCATAAAAGACTTAAATGTAAGTCAGAAAACCATAAAAATCCTAGAAGAAACCATAGGCAGCAAAATCTCAGACATCTCCCAGATGTGTGCCAATACATCTCCTAGGGCAAAAGAAACAAATGAGTTAAACATGTTTAAAAATAAAAAGCTTCTGCACAACAAAAGAAACCATCAACAAAACAACAAGAAAGCCCACTACATGGGAGAACCTATTTGCCAATGATACATCTGATAAAGGGTTAATTTTCAACATATATAAAGAACTCATACAACTTAACAAAAGGAAGATAAGCAATCCAATTAAAAAATGGGCAAAGGATCTGAATAGACATTTCTCCAAAGATGACATACAGATGGCCAAGAAACATTTGAAAAAATACTTCAAGTCACTGATCGTCAAAGAGATGAAAATTAAAATGACAATGAGGTACCATCTCATACCTGTCAGAATGGCTACCATCAACAAATCAACAAACAAGTGATGGTGAGGATGTGGAGAAAAGGGAAGCCTAATACACTGTTGATGGGAATACAGACTGACGCAGCCACCATAGAAAACAGTATGGAGTTTCCTCAAAAAAATAAAATGGTACTGCCATTTGACCCAGTAATCTCACTTCTAGGAAGATGTTCTAAGAAGCTTGAAACACCAATCAGCAAGAATATATGTGCACAGCAGTGCTATTTATAATAGCTAAGATCTGGAAACAGCAGCCCAAGTGCCCAGCAGTAGATGAATGGACAAAAACAGCCCTGGATGCTGTTCTGCATGTGGTACATTTACACCATGGAACACTATGCAGCTGTAAAAAAAAAAAAAAAATCTCTTACCCTTTGAGACAGCTTGGAGAGACCTGGAGAATATTATGCTAAACAAAGTAATCCAGTCAGAGGAAGAAAAGTATCATATGATCTCACTTATATTTGGAATCTAACAAACAAAATAAACTCATGAAAAAAATAGAGCCAGAGACACAGAAGCATGGAACCAATGTCCATGCATAACTCATGGTCATAGACAATCCTGCAGTTACAGGGCAGGGTGGGGGGAGTGGGAAGGAAGAAGAGTGCCACTGGGGAATAAAAGGAATATCTGTAATATATCTGTAATATTTTCTTTTCTTTTTTTAAATATATAGTATTGATTTTTTACAGACAGGAATGGAGACGGATAGAGAGTTAGAAACATCAATGAGAGAGAAACATCGATCAGCTGCCTCCTGCACACCTCTTACTGGGGATGTGCCCGCAACCAAAGTACATGCCCTTGACTGGGATCGAACCTGGGAGCCTTCAGTCCGCAGGCCAACGCTCTATCCACTGAGCCAAACTGGTTAGGGCAATATTTTCAACAATAAAGATACATTTTTTTAAAAAAGATGAAGGATGGAGGAGAGGATGATGAGCCACTGAATTAATTAGTCTTGGATACTGTTCTGCATTGGTAATTCCCACAGTTTGAGATAACAAATACCCTTATAGTCTAAGCCAGCTTGAGTCAGGGCTTCTGCCATTTGCATCTGAAAGCATCCTAACTGGTGCCAATTTCCAGGGAGATCACCACGGGTAAACAAACCAAGGGGCCCAAGTCCAGCCAGCACCTGCTTTTGTAAGCTGCTTTCCTACGTTAGGTGCTGCTTGTGGCTACTTAGTGCTCAGGTGGCATCGTTGTGGCAGAGACTGTGTGGCCCACAAAGCCCTTTTAGAAAACGTCTGTAGACCCCGAGACTGACTGTTCACTTAAGAAAGAACCTGTCCTGTTTGCATATTTCCTGTTTTGAGCTCCTCGGTGCCTCCTTTGTGCATTTTAACATTTCTATTATAGAATAAGAAGGGGAGGGGGGCTTCCCCACAGGGTGTAAAGTGAAGTCAGAATCTCGTCCACGTGCGAGGCACGCCAGGCTCCGCTGGGAGTGCTGGGATACAGCGTGAAGGGCTCAGACAGAACCCCCGTCCTGGAGCCTTCTGAGGGACAAAGCACTGACCTGCACATCCGATGCCACCGCTGCAGGACCAATCAAGTCCCAGGGAAAGTAAAGAAAAGGGACAGGCTCCCCACTCCTCACCCCTGACCCAGCTGTGCCGACACAGACACACCCCACGTGCGGCCCCTGTGACTTGAAGCGAGCTGCTCCACTTCGGGGTCTGGGGGCTGAGAGAGGGGGAGAGGGGGGCTGCTCAGCATCCTTGTCAATGCGGCACGAAAAGAGCAAAACGCCTTTTGGTCCTCGTTGTCCTGAAACCCCCGTTTCCTGGTGATAGTAACGACCCACTGGGTTCTCGCCCGGGGACGGAGGCCCTGGCAGTGTCTGAGACAGGGATGTCAGCTGACTCCAGCACTGCGGTCAAGGCTGCCCGCGGCTTCAGCCCCACTAAGGTCCTGGGAGCTGGGCTTTTACAAACTCAGCTCAGTGGCTGCAGAGGGCCCAGGGGACTTCTTGCCAGCTCCTTCAACAGAGCCCATTCCAAGGATGACTAAGCCTGAGCTATCCTATCG
Organism: Pipistrellus kuhlii; assembly: GCF_014108245.1. Taxonomy (NCBI): domain Eukaryota; kingdom Metazoa; phylum Chordata; class Mammalia; order Chiroptera; family Vespertilionidae; genus Pipistrellus; species Pipistrellus kuhlii. The sequence goes on along the minus strand of NW_023425404.1, from coordinate 22,959,860 downwards.
ATATTCAGAAAGGACGATCCATGGTTTTAGTGTAAAACTATTCCTGAAAGAGACAGTGTTAACGCCGCTAGCTGCTTCCTGATGGGAACGGAAGCCAAGCATGTCAGACACGGTAGAGCACATTTGGCTGGGTAGCGGGGACCGTTTGCTTCACCAGAAAGCTTCAGCTTCACACCCCAGCGAATCGCAGAACTGCCTGCCCCTCCCAGGGCATCAACACCCTTCTCTTCCCCAAAGGAGGACCCCATTGTGCGTGGAGCAGGGGGAGATGCGGGCATGCTCGGTAAGGTCAAAATGGTGCCGAGAAGGTGCCTGACCCTAGAGGCCTGTCAGTCTAACCTGTGAAAGCCATCACTGGACTCAGCAGAAACCCTTGAAACCTTAGGAAGCTAACTGGTTATTTTAAACAAGCTCCTGGTTATAATCCCAGGAGACAAAGAGCGTTCTCTCCTTCTTCCCCTCCCCTTCCTCCCCCCCCACCCTCTCTCTCCTTTCTCCTCTCTTCTCCCCTCCCCTCCCCTCCCCCCTCTCAATCAGCAGGTGCAGCAGGCTGGGGCAGGGCTGAACTTCCTAGTCCTGCCACAGAGGCTCAGCCAAAGGCAACCAAATGACATGGGAGCAAATTCCTGGTCCCCATGGGGCTGCCTAGGAGCAGATGCTGCCCCAGTGATACAGACCCTGCCACTCATATTCTTTCTCATGAACTGAGATGCTGCTATACCATTAGCTGTCTCCCCCAAGGGGCTCCCCTAAGGTTCCCACCTGCAAACGGGATAAACCCCCAAGACAAAGGACCAGTGCCTGTGCTCTTCCTCCGGGGACACGTCCACACCTTCCCCTTCCCGTCCTCCTCCCACAGGCACGCATCTCCTCAACTCTAAGGATCTCTCCTCTACTGCCCATCCCCGTGTTCATGGAAGACAGCGCAGGAGCGCTAGCTAGCCCTGAGGACAGATAAATTATTCCCCATTTCGTGCTTGAGATGCTGGGCAATTCTGTACTATAAAAAAATAAGCCATGCCAAAACCGGTTTGGCTCAGTGGATAGAGTGTCAGTCTGCGGACTGAAAGGTCCCAGATTCGATTCCGGTCAAGGGCATGTGCATTGGTTGTGAGCCACATCCCCAGGAGGCAGCTGGTTGATGATTCTCTCTCGTTGATGTTTCTATCTATCCCTCTCCCTTCCTCTCTGTGAAAAAATCAATAAAATGTATTAAAAAAAATAAAATAAGCCATGCCACTTACCTGCATACTCAACTTCTTTTTCTCCTTCAAATATTCTTCTCTTTCTTTGTCTATTACCTCCTCTATAGCTTGAATATGCTTCTTTACCCGTCCTATTTCTTCTTTCTCCACGTTTATTTTTGTATAAGTCTCGTTGATGTAAATAATGGTCATGGCCTTTCTTTCCATTGCGTGGTTGAGTAAGACAACAAGCTTTTCATGCTGCTTCCCCAGATTCTCTTGCTGTTCACTAGGAGAGAAAAAAAAAATTATTCATGACATGAAAAGTATGGCTTTTAGGAAAGGAACTTAAAGTCTCAACCACCCTAAAGGGGGAAATTGTACAGCATACTGATTTGAGAATTGTGTCTGTAATCGCCTAAACGTGGTTGAGACGAGGTACACAAGTGTTCACCTTGTAACTATTCGCCGAGAAAAACATCACGTGGTCCTGCCTCACCACAGCCATCCCCACGTGGCAGGGAGTGTCTATGGGATATTTGGGATCAAAATATGCTGTGACTCAAAAACAGTTTGGAGCAAGTAAATACACCTGGCCAAATGGTTTGCTACGTAGCACGGCCATTACCTACCCGATCACCCAGAGATCTGTAGTTAAATCAAAGAAATATAAACATTCCACCACCCCACCGGCCGCCTTCTGATGCCATGGCCCTCCAGGGAGGCCCCAGGAGAAAGCTCGCCTCCCTCCGATGGACAGGAGTCAGGCGAGGAGAGGGTCCCTCTTCACTGTTCAGGGGATGGCTTGAAACCTAATGTGAGCCCTCTTACCTTCCACCAGCTGCAGCCAAAACCAAGTTCAAAAGGAGACAATCCCTCCACGTGACAGTTGGTCATATTCACTGGAGGAAGACCTTCGGACAGCTAGAAACCTCTACCCCAGGGATAACCATAAAAGATGTAGAAGGAATAACTGCCACCATTTCTGAGACAGGCCAGTTAGCCAGGACCGGTGCAATCGGGAAACTGAGATAATTGAACAAGCTGACTGAGAAATGTACAGGCAGACACACAAGGTCACCTCCCCGGAGATAGCAGCCAGCCCTCGGTTGTATTTCAGCTCCAGGCCCAGAGAAGCTAAAAACCAGGTGGGTGCTGCCAGGGCCTGCTGCAGTGACTAACCCCGCCCTATCGGGAGAGACCTCGACCCTGGAAGAGCACTCCTGAAAACCGATCAACCTTCTGCTGAAGCCACTCACTGAGACCTCCCCCGAGATTCCTGCCTGCAAAGGAGATGAAAACCCTGGAGACAAAGGACCCTGCCTGCGTGCTCTCCTGGGAGCTTGTCCACACCTTCCCCTTCCTCCTCCTCTTCCCCCACAGGCCTGCATCTCCTAAACCCATGGTTGGCAAACTGCGGCTCGCGAGCCACATGCAGCTCTTTGGCCCCTTGAGTGTGGCTCTTCCACAAAATGCCACGGCCTGGGCAAGTCTATTTTGAAGAAGTGGCGTTAGAAGAAGTTTAAGTTGACAAAATTTGGCTCTCAAAAGGGATTTCAATCGCTGTACTGTTGATATCTGGCTCTGTTGACTAATGAGTTTGCCAACCACTGTCCTAAGTCCTAAGGAACTACATGAGACTTGCAAATGGTGCAGGGATGGAGGAAGGGGTTGGGGTTTGGGGGGAGAGCAATGGCAGTGGCAGCTCTCACCTGGGCTAGACTAACCCTCTGAACCTGTCTCCAAGGCCCCCTTTTCTCTGACTTCCCAGTCAACCAAAGCAGCTCAGCCGAGGCTCTGTTGCTGCTTCTATGCTAAGCCCTTATTCCACTGTCCCCAGCTTTGATAAACACCCTCATAGTCACCTGCACTTGTGCTGCGAAATATTTCTTGCACAAAGTCAGAAACACACACACTACTGGCCAGCCCTAGGCAGACCCCTCTCGGGCCAGGTCCCTGTCTGATAACATTTCTGTATTTTCCTTTTTAAACAGCTCCTGCAATGTACAAACTTTTTTTTTTTTTCCAGTTCTCAGGGCTGAAGATTTTAGTTCAGGTGGTTGTGTGCAAAGGTTCAGGAAAATGGAAACGGATTGTTGGTAAGTTCAATTTCCAGAGGTCAACTCCACCACATAAATGCAATAGACAGAAGCCCAGACTAGAGGGAGTCAAATCCTGGGTGCTTTGCGGTCTAGGAGAGGAAGGCTTCTAAGAATGAATCGAACTAGGGATCAAGTAGCCTCAGAGAGATAGAGTGAAGCAAAACAAGTCAAACGAAAAACCCTAACGGGGAGCACTGTGGCGGGCAGAAAAGCCAGCCCTCAGAAACCTGCCGTGCAGCCTAAGGAAAGCAAACCAGAGAGCATGCAGGGACCTGGCTAGCCAGAACTGTCCAGGAGAGGGCCACCTTATTTGAAAAAGGGGAGCAACACACAATTGTAGCGTGATGGTACCCTATCATCAAGCAACCCACGTTATGTTTGTAAGTTGCCTTACCACAAGGATTTCCCTACAGCAGCGATTCTCAAGATGTGGTCAGGACCTCCCAGCAGCGGCAACGTTACCTGGGAACTTGTCAGAAGTTCAAGTTCTCACCCTCACCTCCACCTCCAAGTCAGAAGTTCAGGGGGTGGGTGTCCCCAGCAATTTGCGTTTTCACAAGAACCCCAGGGGATTCTGATGCACAATGACGTTTGGGAGTCACTGGTCTGTAGGGATGGGATGGTTGCTGGCCAGATGATAGGAGTATTGCCGCTTGGAAATGGACAGTCTAGTCCAGTGGTGGGCAAACTCATTAGTCCACAGAGCCAAATGGTTGTGTCCACAGCACAATGGTTGAAATTTCTTTTGAGAGCCACATTTTTTTACACTTAAACTTCTTCTAACGCCACTTCTTCAAAATAGACTCACCCAGGCCGTGGTATTTTGTGGAAGAGCCATGCTCCAGGGGCCAAAGAGCTGCAGGTGGCTCATGAGCCAGTTTGCTGACTACAGTCTAGTCTACATGGCAGTCTCTGGCAATCGTGGCTAGCATGTGCCGCATACAAATCTGCATTGGGAAGCCCCAACTGGAGTTGAAGAATGAGTATTTCTCAAACATATGTGATGATGGACTTTCTTTTTCCTGGAGCATCTCCCGGGACAGGAGTTCTGAGAGCCTACTTCCGGAAAGGAGTCCCTGAGCCTTGAGATCTCCACCTTATTCCTCATGCTTTGAAATCTTGTGTACCAAGCAATCCTCTGATTATTTTAGCTTCCCAAGAGGATTTCCCACTATGATGAGGGCTCTTGGAAAACTACTCATTTTGACAAACTGACCTTCTAATATTGACACATTAGTCTTACAAATTTGCTCACAGTACTGAGTTGTTCTTCAGAGGTTTATTTTTGCTTTTTTTTCTCAGAATATCTCTCTTCCTCCATGAGATGGGTAAATTGAGACTTGCAATCCCCACTTAACAGATGGAGAAAATGAGGCCCCCCAGGGGCGAAGTGCTGGCAACACAGCTAGGAATAAAGGGAAGAGACTAACAGGTGTCAGGTCCTCTCTTCGGAACATAATCCAGTCTTGCATTATGACTGACTATCTTCAAGGAACAAAACTAGCTATAATCTATTTGGCTTGATGCTATATTTACACCCAGTGAGCTTTCTTCCTTTGGTGGGTGAAATTTGTAAATTTAATTTTACTGAAATGGAAACCATGTGGGGGCGGTGTGCAAGGCACTGTGGGATTTACATTCAGCGGCTGCTGCTCAGACGCTGGATGGCCTCCAAAATTTTATAGGTCGCCTGACTGTAGGGGTTGAAGATTTCCTGCCCTCTTTCCCAGATCTCTGCAGCCGCCACACACCCTCATCAGCCCAAGTCATCTTCTATAAGGGATTTCCACTTCTTCTCTTGCCCTGCACCTTTGGGTCAGAGGACAAAGCCCTTGGACAATCTTCCCACTCTGGCCCCAGACCTCAACCCCCTCAGGTATTGAACAGAAGTACCTACCCCAGATCTTGATTAAGTTCTTTCAAATCAGCCATTTTCGTCTCCAGAAACTCTATTTCATGATTTAAGTTTGCAATTTTCAGCCGTAATTGTTTCATCTCACGAATGTTTAATTTGCGAGCAGCGATGACAAATTCTTAAAAGTAAGTGGAAATGTTTACTGTTATTTGAGAAACAGCACAGTGGTAGATACTAGCTTTTCAAATCATGGACAAATTGCCTTTCTTTGAAATATTCTTTAAATTGTGTTCCTGTATCACATCACCTCTTCTTTGCCCCTTGGACCCTCTCATTCTTATCTATCAATTATTTCCCTTATTTCAGCTGCTGCTATGGTGACCAGCTTTCTATGGGCTCTGAGCAACTTGAGACTGGAGCACCCGACAGCACTCAATGCCTGCTTTTTCCATCTTACCTTCTGCCTGGCACTTCCCTGTTGCCTCTTATCATGGGGCTTTTTTTTTTCTTTTAATTTCAAAATATGCTTTTATTTATTTGAGAGAGAGATGGAGAGACAGAAATATTAATGAGAGAGAAACATATATGGGCTGTCTCCTGCATGGGGATGAGCCCACAACCCAGTATGTGCCCTGATGGAGAACTTCTTTAGATACCCACACCCATGCAGGAGGTGGGGCAAAACATTGGACCAGCAATCAACAGGAGCCTACTAGTACCTAGATGGTCCTGAGAAGAGGTAACTATGTTCTTAGGGTAAGGTGACTGACCAGACATCCCGCTTTTGGTGGGACAGTCCCGATTTTTAACAATTTGTCCCGCGTCCCACAGTGTTTTAAGATTTTTTCCCAAAAATCAGGACTTTCAAAAAACACTGAGGGGCACGGGACAAATTGTTGAAAATCGGGACTGTCCCGACAAAAGCGGGACGTCTGGTCACCTTATCTTAGGGGCATGTTCTCCTACTTCAATAGTTGCATTTGACAAAAGTCAACATCATATTGTTCCCCATATTAGCTCTCCCCCTTCAGTCTCCTTACCCCTCTCTCTTCCTCCTTGAATTGTACTGACTAATAAAATGATGGTTCAAAAGTCAATGCCTCTGGTTCTGTTGTCCAGGGTACTCAGTGTGTTAAAAATATACATTAATTATTCACCAGTAAATAACAAATCAGTGTAATCACGTGAGACTTCAGAAGACTACCTCAGTGCATGACAGACAGATGGTAACAATGCATGAATTTTGAATACTGTTGTTAGCAAAGTACTGATACATTGCCTTCCCCTGATTGCCAGGTCCCTTCCTGCCCTTGAGGGCTCCCAGACTGTGAGAGGGGGCAGGCTGGGCTGAGGGTCCCCCCACCAGTGCATAAATTTTCAATGCCCAGGCCTTTAGTTGACTATAACAGGATTAGAGTAATGAGGGAATGAATATTAAGAAAATAAAGAATTCAAGAGCAGTAGGCATAAGAAACAGCCACCATGCCCAGGGCTGAGATGGAATGCCCTAGGACAGTGGTCAGCAAACCGCAGCTTGCAAGCTGTGGTTTGCCACTTTGTTGACTAATGAGTTTACTGACCACTCTTATATACTACTCTTTATCTCTTTGCACATAATATGCCACAATAGCCTAATCCTCACATCTTCCAACTACATGGTAACATTTAGTCTAGTCCAGCGGTCAGCAAACTCATTAGTCACAGAGCGGCAAACTGAGGCTCACGAGCTGGATGTGGCTCGCTAGCCGCAGTTTGCCGGCCACTGCCCTAGGAGAAGCAGCACCTCACACCTGAGATCTAGACCTCACTGGAGGTGGCTTGGCTCATTGCATGGCTCAAAGATGTTAATGAAATACGGGGCTGACAATCTGGCTTCTGAGGTGCTAGGGGAATCTGTCCAAGGGAGGTGCCATACTTTAGAACTCACTGAAAACTACCCAGAGGTTCTGGGGAAGCTGCGCATTATTCACAATAGCCAAAAGGAAAAACCCAAGAGTCTACTGGTGAATGGATGAATATTATATATATATACACACACACCCCACACATTCCCTTATTTCCTCAGGAATATTGTTCAATCTTTAAAAAGAAGGAATTCTTACACATGCTACAACATGGATGAACCTTTAAGGCATTATGCCAAGTGAAGTAAGACAGTCACAAAAGGACAAATATTGTGTGATTCCACTTATATGAGGTACCTATAGTAGTCAAACTCATAGAAAACTGGTGATTTAGGCCAGACAAGCTGCCTAATGTAGTTGGATAAATATCAATTTGGAATGGGCTGATCTATATATTTTTAGTGTGTTTATAAACTAAATTATATACATTTTTTATACACACACACACACACACATACATCTATATATATGATTTCTACTTAAAATGCCAGGAAAAATATGCATCTCACTGTGTTTGTGTCATGCATTCTTTCTACCTATGTTTTGAGATGAAGTAACTAAGCTAAATTTATTTAACCATAAATTAAACTCATCTTTTTATAAGAACTTTGTTCTATTTTCTTTTTTTTTAATGAAAAGTATTTAATGTTGATATTATTGCAGGTGTCCCCCATTTCCCCCCTCACCCCCCTGCCTCAGTCTTCATCACACTATCATCCGTGTCCATGGAGAATACATACGTGTTCTTTTGCTAATCCCTTCACCTTTACCCACTCACTCTCAAAATACCTTCCATTTCTGTGTTAATGTTATCAGGAAGAGTTTCCAATAGAAAATATAGTCTACTGAGTTCCATGCTTTCGATTTCCAGAAGTTCAATTGTACCTTTTCTCAATTCTTCCTAAAGATTGAAATTACATATTAAAACAATAAACTTTATCTCCTAAACAATGCCCTATAAATGTTTTAAAGGTCAAAATGTAATTTTCATTAATACCTTCTGCTGCACAGGTCTTAATTAAGTGTTCTGCATGGAAAATCAGGCAACAGTCCACCACTGAGCAACACTGGTTAAAATGCTTAGTAAATTGAGAGGATAATTTTCTTAAAATAATTTTTTTAACGTATCTATTGAAATATCTTGAACAGAGTTGGTGCTAAATTAAAGTTTGATGAAGAAGCAAGTGGAAGATTGGGGGGGGGGGACTCTAATAGATAATACAATACCAATCTCTTGACAGCTATACCAATGTCCTTGAGAAAGATCTTAGCTTCTTCATTGCATTTAAAATAGCCACTTTTCAGTGATTTTTCTAGAAAAAAAAAAGGTAAAAAATTAAGATCTCTTATTTATCTGTTCAAATCCTAGTTAACCCTTTAAGATCTGGCTCAAATGTTTACTCAGCTGGAAATTACATCTTCTATCTTTGAATTTCTGTTGTACTTTATATAAATCTCTCTTGTACTTGTTATTTTCTATTTCACTCTATTCTAATTTAGGGATATATTTTATGCTCCTTGAGTCCATCTTTGCATCTCACAGTAAAAAAAAAGAGGATGTTTATAGCACAGGACAACAAATTCAACAAACATTTATTCAACAAAAATTTCTTGTCCTATGCTTATAGCATAGGATAAGAAATTTAACAATATGAACTTATTTCATTCGAGTTCTCTGAATGAAATAAGTTCTCAAACCAAGGGAAAATATAACAAGCCTATAATGTAGGTTTGTATAGGAATGTTTTCATAAATGTTAGTATTTTGCCCCAAAACACACATTTGATTAACTGTATAACAATCTAAGTTGACTCCTGTAAATTTATGATTCCTATCTCACAGGTAAGAAATCGAAGGCGTTGAGGCCATGTCACATGTTCAAGATCACAGAGCCCATCACGGATAGAGTCTAGATTCAAATGCAAGTGGTGTGACTACAGATCCCATGCCCTAAAGAGCTCCATTTAACTTTCAGAAAAGTAAATACCAATTTCTCCCCTCACTTCCAGGGAACTGGAGTTCTCTGAATGAAAGAAGCTCTCAAACCAAGTGAAAATCAGTTATGGAGTTTGCAAACAAGTGTGCGTTAGAGAGGGACAGGCATTGCTGGCTATTTTCTTTTCTTTCTTCCAAGGCCGTGGTCGCAAACCGTGGCTCAAGAGCCACACGCGGCTCTTTGGCCCCTTGAACATGGCTCTTCCACAAAATACCACGGCCTGGACGAGTCTATTTTAAAGAAGTGGCGTTAGAAGAAGTTTAAGTTTAAAAAATTTGGCTCTCAAAAGAAATTTCAACCGTTGTACTGTTGATATTTGGCTCGACTGACTAATTAGGCTCTACTGACTAATGAGTTTGCGGGCCACTGTTCTAAGCAATGAATGAACCCAAGAGCTTGGTCCCACTTGGAAAGAGTTGGAGAGCTACTACCATACATATTTTATAACTCACACCATGGACAAGAGGTTCAATTAAGTTCTTCCTAAGAAAAACTTTCTGAAGGTCCAAAAATTATTAGCAGAAAAAATACTTGTCAGTGAATGGATATGCCAATCTAGATGACTTTGGATACGAAAATACTCCTCAAAAGCTTGTAAGAATGGTGACGTTAAACTCATTCATCTAAGAAGGATAAAAGAAACTATCCCAATCCGAGCAGCATCATGATAGATATCAGCATAGTTATCTGGAAACACGGAGATTGTTAGGGTAAATCGAGCAGATGCTTTGTTGTTTGGTATAAATGGTTTATGAGCTCAACAAGTCACCCTTCCTTGGACTGACGCACCTTAAGCTTATGTGACTTGATTACAGGTTCAGCTTCTTAAGTGAAGAAGTATTTTAACAGGGCCCCACCCAAGGTTATTATTATCCGCTTCATCTCCATAGCACCCTTCTCTAATATTCCCTGCCGAATACGACAAGAGCTTCTTAAACTCTCCTGTCGTATTAGGCAAGGAGATGCTTTCTTGTTTGCCTGTAAAATTTTCCAGTTTGCCATGACACAATGTTGGAGGAAATTAACTTGGAAAGTCAGGAAGGGAAAAGGTAAAAACTGAATGCACCATCTAAATGCAGGTGGGCACTCCAGCTGCAGATAAATGGCAATGGCCTGGGAGTCCGGGATTTGTCACCAGTTACTGGTGTGAGTTGGGCCAAGTCACAGTCCTGAGTCCCACCCTGTCGCCTCTCTATAACCCTAGGACCAGAGAAGGCTCTGCTCAAGCCAGGGAGGCGCTGGGTCCTGGAGGCGGGTCCCCCTGAAGGTTCCTGCTAAGCTGAGCGTCCCCCCTCTCTCCCAGGACCCTCCCCCCACACCCCCCACCCCACCCAGCGCCCGCGGGCCTCTCACCCACAATCAGGAGCTCCTCCAGCACTGTGGTTGCGAGTGTGGAGCCCAGCGTGGAGGGGTAGGTGCTTAAATCCAGGGAGGGGCCGGTGGAGACCGCGACCTGCTTCTGCTTGTCGCTGAACCCCAGCTCGGGAGACCAGGAGCGGAGCGCCATGGTGCTGCTGGCTCCGGCGTCGCCTACTTGACCAGAGGCGAGGACCCAGGCCCGTTGCCACGGGCAACGAGAACGCCCACGCAGGCGCACCAGCGGTGGCCCTCCGCGCGCCTCTAGCTTTATTCACAACAATTAAGCGACACCGGAAGGAACCCTCTGGAGCGGTCCTTCTCTCCATCTCCAAGTCTTTATTTAGTTCAGCCCTCGCGGACCTTGGCAATCCATAAGGATCCTGTTTGTGCGGGGCCCTGTGTCAGGCACTGCCGGAGGAGCTTAATTTCCCCAATGGCTTTGGGAGGCAGGTTCTTGCACACACAGGTGCTACTTTAATTTCAGGTAGTTACACACCTGCAAGGCATGTTGCGGTTTCAGACATTGTCCGTTTTGTAACTGCTCCCGTGACCTATTTAGTCTTTATCATAAGGCTTCAGGGAGATTAGTATGGTTATCCTATTTTTCAGAAACTCTTACTGAGGTGAGAGAGGCAATAACCTTGAGGATAACCGCTGGCCGGCCCGTAGAACTGGACAATGGCATGGCAGTTTTCCCACCCCGGGTCTGCCAGCGCTGCCCTGTGACTGCTACCAGGCACTGGATAGCCAGGCACTGAGGCGTGGCTGCGGAGTATGGGGTGCAGGAGCCCAGCCTGAAGTCCAGGCTGTGAATTTCCTGTGGAGCCTTGAATTCCCAAAGCAGGAGTTTGGGCTTTGCTGCTGCAGGCCATGTTGCTCTGACTAGGAAGTTGAGAACAGATTAAGGGGCTCCCTGCTGGCAGCTGCTTGGTAATCAGTTTATTTCTGCCTAAGGTTAACAGTACCGAAGAGCAGAATATCATTATCAATTACCAGCATTATGATTCTTTTCAAGGAACCATCTTGCAGAGTAATCAGAAATTAAATTGGGCCTGAAACAGACAACCCATATTTAGCATAAATGTCTTATTTGTTTTTATTATTAAGTGGCATCCTAAAAAGGTACCAGTGATCATGGTTAATGCTCACTTAGTATTTATACAGACATTTCAAACACTCGTGATCTTAAAGTAGCAATATTCTTATTTTTAATTTATTTATTGTAGTTCTTATTTTTACAAAGTAAAGATCACTGTGCGAATTAAGCTCTCCATTTGATGTAAAAATCTTTGCCTTTGCCAAGAGGCATGGCACAGAGGTTGAGCATAGATCTATGAACCAGGAGGTCACAGTTTCCATTCCTGGGTACCCAGATTGCAGGATACATCCCCAGTGTGGAGAATGCAGGAGGCAGCTAATCATTGATTCTCTGTCATCTCTTTCCCTCTCCCTTCCTCTCTGAAATCAATAAACATATATATACATTTAAAATTTTTGTCTTCTTTTCTCTTTTTGTCTTTCTAAAGTTTTGTCATTTTTATTTTTTAATTAACTCAATTTTTATATTTTCTATTGTTTTTCTATTCCTTATATGAATTATTTTTGTTCTAATATTTATTATTTCTTTCCTTCTGCTAACTTGGGGTTTAGTTCATTATTCTTTTTTAGTTTCTATTTGTGTACAGTTAGGCTGTTTATTTGAGATATTTTTTCTTTTTTAGTTTAGGCATTTTCCTTATAAATTTTCCTTAATACTGCTTTTGCTGTGTCCTATATGTTTTGGTAATTTGTGTTTTTATTTTCATTTGTCTTGATGTATATCTATTTTTTTATTTAATAAGATGTTTTTATGTATTTCAGAAAGGAAATGAGAGGGAAAGTGAGAGATAGAAACATCTACACTAATAAAAGAGAAACATGCAAATTAACCATTACTCTGCTACACCCACCAGTATGCAAATTAATCCAACAAAGATGGCGGCAGCCACGGATCTGGAGCGAGCAGGAGGCTTGGGTTGCCCCTGATGATGGAGGAAGTCAAGCTTCCTACCCACCCTGGCCGGCCATGGCCCCTGCTTAAGATTACAAAGTTTCAATTAAAGAAGATAAATAAATCCCAGATACCTGCTTCCACTCAAGGAAGCACTAAAAAAAAGAAAAAGAAAAAAGGAGGGGTTGGGAGCGTGGCTTGCCAGGGGCATAGCCAGCCTGAAAACAGTTCTCAGCCCCTCACCCAGGCTGGCCACACCCCCATGGGGTGAGGGTCCCCGCTGGGGGCTTGACCAGCCTGCAAACAGCCATCAGCCCCTCACCCAGGCTGGCCAGGCACCCCAGCAGGACACCCCACTCTGATCCGGGACATCCTTCAGGGCAAATCAGCTGACCCCCACCCATGTACCAGGCCTCTATCTATACTAACAAAAGGGTAATATGCTAATTATACTGGAAGACAATCCAGACTTTCTGGATGTTCTTTTGGACAAAGCTATGGTGGCGGGCCTGAGGAAGAGGCGGTAGAGAGGCTAAGAAGGGAGGCAGTTGTGGGTGATCAGGCTCGTGGGGGGTGGGGCCATTGGGGGTAAGCAGACCAGCAGGGAGGTTAGTGGGAGTGAGCAGACCATCAATGGGGGTCAGTTGGAGGTGATCAGGACAGCAGGGGGAGGGCAGTTTGGAGTGAACAGGCCAGCAGGGGGACAGTTGGGGGTAAGCAGGCCATTTGGGAGGGGTAGTGGGGGTGAGCAGGCCAGCGGGGGCAGTTGGGGGCAAGCACACTGGCACGGGGGGCAGTTGGGGGTGATCAGGCTGTAGGGGGGGGCATTTGGAGGTGAGCAGGCCAGCAGCGGGGGCAGGGGGGGCAGTTGGGGGCAAGCAGGCCAGTATGCAGAGTGGTTAGGGGCAATCAGGCAGGCAGGTGAGCGGTTAGGAGCTAGCAGTCCCGGATTGTGAGAGGGATGTCTGACTGCCGGTTTTGGCCCCATCTCTGTAAACCAGCACTAGGACATTCTTGGAGGGGTCTCAGATTGGAGAGGGTGCAGGTGGGGCTGAGGGACACTTCCTGCTCCATGAACGAATTTTGTGCACTGGGCCACTAGTCAATAATAAGAGAGATCCATAGATTGGTTGTCTCCTGCAGACCTCCCATTCGGGATCCAGCCTGCATCCTGGGCATATGCCCTAAGAACCGTACAGTGACCTCCTGGTTCATGGATCCACCAACACTCAACCAGTGAGCTACACTGGCCAGGCTTGATGTATATTTTAAATTCCCTTTTGATTTCCTCTATGACCCAATAATTGTTCAAGCGTATCATTTATTTTCCATGTATATATGAATTTTCCCATTTTCTTTTTTAAAAAATATATTTTATTGATTTTTTACAGAGAGGAAGGGAGAGGAATAGAGAGCTAGAAACATTGATGAGAGTCATCAATCAGCTGCTTCTTGCACGCCCCCTACTGGGGATGTGCCCGCAACCAATGTACATGCCCTTGACCGGAATCGAACCCAGAACCCTTCAGTCCGCAGGCTGACGCTCTATCCACTGAGCCAAACCGGATTCGGCGAATTTCCCCATTTTCATGCCTTTACTCATTTCTACTTTCATTCCATTGTGCTCAGAAAAGATACATGGTATAATTACTATCTTTTCAAATTTGTTAGGACTTGTCTTGAGGCCTTACATGTGATCTGTCACAGAGACTGTTCCGTGTGTACTTGAGAATACGTATTCTTCTGTTGGGTGAAAAGCTCTGTGTATGTCTTTCAAATACATTTGGTCTATAGGTTCGCCCAAGTCCATTCTTTCTTTATTGATCTTTCTGTCTGGATGTTCTATACATTATTGAATGGGGAGTTGTTGAAATCTTTCACTTATTGTATTGCTTTCTCTTTCTCCTTTTAGATCTGTCAATATTTATTTTATATACTCAGGTGCTCTGATATTGGGTGCATTGTATTTACAATTGTATCTTCATGTTAAATTGACCCTTTTATCATTATCTAATGGCTGTCTTTGTTTCTAAAGACAATTTTTGTCTTAAAATCAACTTCGCCAACAAGTGTCCTTTCATTTCTACTTGAAATACTCCTTTTAGTATAGTAGGGAGGTATCAGAGGCAAATAATTCTAGCAGGATTATTTTATAAGGCTGTGACTCAAGATAAAAGCAATTATATTTAATTATTGAAGAAAATGTGGCCAGCCAAATTAATTCTGTAATATTGCATGTATTGAACTAAAGATAAATTAGGGGGGAAAAATCATATTGAGGAGCTCAAGGATAATACTTATACAAAGCACTAACTAGAGAAGCAGGTTTGTAGTCTGAAGGCAAAGCTTGGTTATTCCAAATCTAACCACTGTCACATTGGTTAACACTAGGACACTAATGGTGGCTCTTTCACATTTGTAGAGAGCGCCAGGGGCGCACCTGAGCAAAGGGTCATTTGCTGAGTCCAGCAGTGTTGTCAAAGCCATGTCCTGGAAACATACTTTGCCAAAGGCAGGGATGTTGTCAGTCCTGACCTTTAGCTCTGGTGCCAGGGGTTGGGTGTAATTATCTAAGTTCAGCTAAGTGCCAGGGGCGGATACAATTATCAGGGTCCAGCTAGGCTTGACAGTTATGAGAAGCCACAAGAATGAAGAATTGCAGCTTGATCTTTAAGCATGATTTCACATAATTTCCTTTGTCTGAAACTCTAGCAAAACTTCCTGGTATCATGCTATATATAATAGATGCACTGCACTAGCTCTGGGTCACTGTCTCTCCATCTGAGAGCAGTGTCCCACCTGGTCCCAGCTTTACCCACTGTCCCCGTGTCTATCTCTTTTTCTTAATCCCCAGTCACCCTTACTCAGGACTCATTCACTCTCTAGCCGTGCCGGTTGTGGCTGAAGAACCCCTATACACATCTCTCACCTCCTTCTCTACACTCAGAAGATAGTGCTAAAGTTTGGGTTCTCAGAGATGCCTTATTCAAGGACAATGTGGCGATTGCTAGAACTGTACCATAGTGAAGCAAAGCCCAGCATGTGGCCATTCTCAAGTGCATGAGGGTAAGGGAGGAGCTGTTCTACTACTTCTCAGCAGAGACTCCTAACAGTGGGAAACAAGGAGAAAGAGAACTGGACTCCACATAGGAAGAAAAGTCTTCACAGGGATGTAAGGGTCAATGTGAGCCCTAGGATGGTGTTATGGGTTGAATTGTGTCTCTCCCCCGCCCCCCCCCCCCCCCTCAAAGAAGATATGTTGAAGTCCCAAACCCCAGCATCTCACAATGTGACCTTATTTGGAAATAGGGTCTTTTACTAAGGCAATTAAGTTAAAGTGAGGTCCTTAGGGTGGGCCCTAATCCGATGTGACTGGTTCCTTATAAAATGGGGAAAATTGGACACAGAGGGCGGAGGATGTGAAGGCACACGGGGAGAAGAAGATGGCCCTGTGCCTGAAGTGATGTACCACATGTTGCTGGCAACCGCCAAAAGCTGAAAGAGGTAAGGAGGAATTCTCCCTGAGAGCTAGTGTAGAGAGAATAGCCTTAGCCAGCACTTTGGTTTTAGAATTCCAGCTTCCAGAACTGTAAGAGAATAAATTTTAGTTGTTTTAATAAGAATTTTCTACTGTTCACAGCTTTCAGAATAACCTCATTCACTTTGGGTCCCTGGGGCTCTGTCCCTGATTCTCTTCTTACCTGTTCACTGGTTCCTTACATGGTATCTATCATCTTGAATATCAGCTTAACAGATGCTTCCCGTGTCCCATTTGGTAAAATTCTACATCTATACCTGTCATTTTGTAAGGCTGGACTGTCCTCAGGAAATTTTCTTCACCCCTGTTAGCAAATGCAGTGCCTCATAAGCTCCTCCTACTGAGAAGCTGCTTATGCAACGGATTCTGGGCCCACAGGCATCAGGAAAATGCTGGCAATGCAGATATCGGGGAAGATTAATTTTACATAACAGAGCCATGTAGAAAAGAAATTTTATATTAAAGGTTGGAGACTGGAATACACACATGAAAAAAAAAAATCCTCTTCTCTATCTAGTAACCATAAAAAACAGTAGGCACCAAACTCAGCTTACTGTTTTCCTTCCCAAACCAGCTCTTTTAGGTTTTTTATTCTCAAAAATGGTATTGCATTCTCCTGATCAGCTAGTATTAGATAGAGGTGAGCAAGGGGGTGGCATGCTGGCTGCCTAGCGTACCTAGGAGGTGCTAACACTCAGGTCAACCTCGGTTGAAACACCGTATCTAATCAATCACCAGCACCAGTCTCATCTCCCTCCATGTAATCTCTTAGCCAGTCCTCTGTGCATAGTGGGTGTGTGGCAGGTTTGGCTGATATAAAGGGTCAGGAACAGGTGGATACCTCTTTTCCATTCTCACTGTGGCTACTTTAGGAGAGGCCTACTCAGTTGACGCCTGCTTGCTGTCATTATGCTATAGTTGTTTCCTATAGTCTTCTCATCTCTAGTATCAGGCACCCTCCATGTGTTTATGTGACTCTGAGATCTAAAGAACAAAGACCAGATCCTTGGTATTTCCTTCTAGTGTGATCTGCTGACCCAGCCCGGCATCCTTAACTGACACGACCTTCCCCACCCCAAGCACCTTACAACCTAAATCAGCTTATTACACACTGCGTGTGCCATGCCTTACCATGTCTTAGCACCTTAGTTCATGTTCTTTCTTTATATTGGAATGAACCTTCTCTATCTGGAGAAAGCCACATCAGGACCCAGTCCCAAAGTTCACCTTCTCTGTCACTCCTATTTCGCGCTGCCTTTTATTTAGTTAGCATTTCCACGGAGCCCCCTCCCACCTCCCCCATTTTGGCTATAGGCACAGTGTCCAGTTGCCCTGTGATCTCCATAAGTGCTTGTGAAACCTGTGTACAGGTCAAAGGCAGCTTTTGTAACTATTCCTTTTACCTCCCACTCCTTCTATTCCTCCCACTGCTACAGCTTGCATCCACTTCCACCTGGTCACCCTTGACTTTGGACTCCAAGAGTGAAGTAAAATGTGCAGCTGGACATTTGACAACAAGCGAGCAATTGCTAGAAGACTTATCTTGGTGATGGCAGGAATGGTAGTCTCTTTCACAGTCCTAGTCTCAGTGCTTGACACATGTCGGGGCTCAATAAATAATTCCAAAAAGACTGAGTTCATAGCAGTTATAACTGTTTCATACCAGTGTTGTGTTGTATATTATAAGAATTTTATGGAAGAATTTATATCACTTCCAATTTTTAAAAAAAACAAACTACTTAAAATATCTGTGTCAACCACACAATACAATATGGAGTCTTTTCCACTTTTCGTGATTTCTATTAATAGCCCAAGGTAGCTATATACCAGGTTGGGGTTGGACCATAGGGTCCTGGACACAGGAGAAAAATGAACACTTGGTCTCACCCTTCCCAACATATATATCCTCCGGAGATTTCGTCTCTTACAACTTTTGAATTTTCTAGTGAGGACACAAGAAGAGAGGGAGAAGTTTTTTTATTTAGTAACATTTATTTATGCATTCAATACCAAGTACAGAAGTGCAAATATCCAGAGTCCATAATTAAGTCCATTAGGAACTACAGAGAAAGTAATACAAATTGTAATAAAGTTAACATGCTGGTACTCTTTTAGTTACCATACATGTAAATCAGCTGTCAGTCCCACACAACAAAAGTACCGCCTTTTGTTTTTGGATTATTCACTCATTGAATTATTTTAAGTTATACAAAACTGATTACCCTAAGTACAGCCAACTGTTTTTATTTTTACGTTGTGTGTGTTGGAAAAAAACACTAAAACATCGGTCTACACTTCTAAATATTGTTATTAAAGATTAATCTGACCAGCAGCCCAAGGACATAAAAGCGATTTCCACTACTGCGCTAGTGCACTCGGCGGGAAAGGCCTAGCCACGGGAACATGAGAAGCTACAGAAGCATTGCGGGGAGGAGGAGGAGAACACCGAAGAAGGAAAGATAACTTGGGCTCTCACTATCATGCACGTTTTTTTTTAGCAACATGAAATTAAAAACCACATCTAATACACTTTTTCTATACTTTAGTGCTTGACACAAATGACTCAAATATCCTAAGAGTACAGGAACAGCCTCAAAACAGCTGTTTCAAAGTTTGTCTCTAAGATTATGGTACTGGGAGGGAGAAACAACCGACTTGGCCGTAACACATAAGGAGAGAGCTGTTACCACTTCAGACATTTCTGTTGTGCCCAGTCCCGGAGGGATGTCAGTTTACTCAGCGTGCCTTTTAGCGCCTGGGATTTTAGCCTGGATCCTAAAAAGACAACACCAGAAGGTAATAAATCACAAGTGTCATTAATAAAAGTATTTTATGGCATTATGTGTTGTTGCTTTAATTAGCTTAAGTCAGTGGTCGGCAAACTCATTCCTCAACAGAGCCAAATATCAACAATATAATGGTTGAAATTTCTTTTGAGAGCCACATTTTTTAAACTTAAACTTCTTCTAATGCCAGTTCTTCAAAATAGATTCGCCCAGGCCGTGGTATTGTGTGGAAGAGCCACACTCAAGGGGCCAAAGAGCCGCATGGGCTCGCGAGCCATAGTTTGCCGACCACTGGCTTCAGCGATCGAATAGCTTAATATTTCAAAAAAAAAATTTTATGTATGAGTGTCCACAAACACATTCTTTTTCTTCTTTTTGAAGTGGTTTTTAAAAAACATTTTACTTTCCAATTGCAGATGACATTCAATATTATTTCGTATAGTTTCGGGTGTACAGTGTAGAGGTTAGACAACGATATACTTTATTTATTGTACAAAGTGTCTTCCTCGGTGTGTCTAGTACCCTCCTGGCACCATACACAGTTATTACAATATTATCGACTAGATTCCCTATGCTGTACTTTACATCCCTGTGACTGTTCCGTAATGCCAATTTGTGCTTCTCAATCCCTTCACCTTTTTCATGCTGTCCCTCCAACAACTCCTCCCCTCTGCAAAAATCAGCCGTTCTCTCCAAATCTATGAGTCTGCATAACCACATTCCCTTGCAGCAATAAGAAGAATGTGTAAATCAGACAATGGATGATCCAAGAAGGCCATGTTTCTTAAATTATAATTTTTTAGGAAAATAAAGATAGTGACTCATTTCAGGATTACAGCAGTGGTGATAGAAGTAGGTGACCATTTATCACCAGTCTGGGACTTTTCTGAAAGACAAAGACAGGGCTGTTACCAACTATTCCAGGACATTAGGCATAAACAGAGATGGGTCCAGGTAAAGGAACCTATGACTAATCTCAACGTAGTCAAACTACCCAGGCTGGAATTAAAAAAACCTAAGTCCTAGTCCCTGCTGTGCTACCAGTCAGCTGTGTGATGTAAGGCCAGCTAATGAGCTTTCCTGGTCCTACAATGTCCATTTTTAAAGTATGGATATATCTCAAAAAAAAAAAAAAACCCAAGAAAAAAACAAACAGACAAACAAACAAACAAAATAACCAAAACAGTAAGGAGAAAGAATATATGCAGCACTCCTATGTTCACTGCAGCATTATTTACAATAGCCAAGATATGGAAGCAACCCAAGTGCCCATCAATAGGCATGTGTATAAAAAGTGGTGGTACATACATATAATAGAATATTACTGGACCATAAAAAAGAATGCAATCTTCCAATTTTTGACATTATAGATGGACGTAGAAGGTATAATGGTAAGTGAAATAAGTCAGGGAAAAATAAATACCATATGATTTCATTTATATGTGGAATCTAAAGAACAACATAAAAGAATAAACAAAATGGAAGTACTCATAGATACAGAGAGCAGACTGATGGTTACCAGAGGGGAGGGGTGTTGGGGGACTGCATAAAAAAAGGTGAAGGGATTAAGACATACAGTTTGGAAGTTACAAAATAGTCACCGAGATGTGAAGAACAGTATAGGGAATAGAGTAATTGATATTGTAATAATTATGTACGGAGCCAGGTTGGTACTTGAAATATCAGGAGGATTGAGGATAATTATGTGATACCTTAATCAATAAAGAAATTTAAAAAAAGAAATATCAGGAGGATCACTTTGTAAAGTATATGATTGTCGAACCACTATGCTGTACCCCTAAAACTGATACAAAATAATACTGCATATAGGCTGTAATTGAAAAATAAAAGTAAAAAATAAAATGTGTGATTTGGTTGAGTAACAAAAATTCCTCATTCACCATGATACCTGAAATAAACCATCAAAACACCTGAAAGTTTTGTTTGAGAGTTTTAAAATTTGTACTTATTTTCTGAAATAATACTACTGGAAAGAGCATGGATATGACTCAAGTGAATGAATGATCATAAGTCAACCTATCATTTTATTATCCTTTTTTTTTTTTACCCCTACCTCATCCACTTATATGCCTGCTTAAGACAGTCTCTCCTCTTTACAAGATGCACTGTGTAACTTACTTTGCCACAATAGCATTTATGTGAGTCCTCACAAGTCCCAGATATTGGTCAACCTGTGCCTACAACAAGGAAGAAAATCATGAGCACATCCAAAGTTCATGAGGCCAAACGTAGCATGAATGTTTGACTTCACACAGAACTTACCTGGTGCTTAACATACACTACAGGTAGAGTAAACATTGAAACCACAGCTGGGATGAAAAACAAATAAGAGTGTTAAAATTCTGAGAGTTGCCAGTATCTATAAAAGCTTATAGATACATGTTTATGTAGTTTTGTTATATGAGAGCATTTATAATACTCAGAACAAAGGGATGCTGAGCCCTTTACAGACAGTAAATCATTATCCCTAGAATGAGGGTCGATGGTGCCTTCCTAAGATGAAAATGGATTTCTGTCCATAACCGCCATTGCAATATATGTTTGAAGAAAAAAACCCTTCTGACTAAGAAATTCATTATCAATGTGTAATATATATCTTGTACTCTCTATGGTCAGGGAAATACGCAGCACTCAGGGGATCTGGTATTTTCCCCCAGGAATCTATTAATTCAAGCTACCGGCTAACAGCCCGGGAAGCTCTATGCTCAGGGAGCGTGTGAAGGAAGACACAGCACGCTCATCTGTCCTTACCCATGAGCAGCAGGGTCAGGCCGTTGAAGAGAGCGCCAACGTAAGTCAGGAGCCACATCAGGACTGCGAACTGAAAAATGAAATGATTATCACAGCTTCTAAAACCGTGACAGGTAAGGGTCTCATTTCATTGACTTTTTTAGATCAGAATTTGAGGCAAAATATATCGTGATTTCAACAGGAAATGTAGGAGTATGTAAAGCTTGTCCCAGGATTACTGCAAGAGGGTCCTATTTCCTTTTCTCAGAACCCTTTGGCCTGTTTCTGTGTGGATTCATGAGCTAAGAATGGATTTCACATTTTTAAATGCTCGAATAAAAATCAAAATAAGAATAACACTTTGCTATATGTAAAAAGGAAATAAAATTCCATTTTCAGCATTCATAAATAAAGTTTTATTGACTCAGTGGGCCACCTAGGGCAAGTGTCTTAGCCTCTCTGAGCCACAACACACTTCCAACATCTGTAAAATAAGGGGATTAGATTGGATAAGCTACATGGTTCGGTATAGCTAGAGGTTTTCTGACTCTAGAACATAATTTTCACTTGCATTTTATTCTCCCGGATGTGGGTTTTCGCTTATTATATTATACCTTCAAGGGAAAAAAACAAAACTCAAGACTGTCTAGTGAGCAGCTAAAGCAATCGTACTTTTAGGGAATCCACCAGGTCCTGGACGAGGAAGAGTCTCCTCAGTTCCTTAAGCGTGTTGTTCACGTAAAACTGCAGGCAGTCCGTGTACTTCTGGATCTGCTCCTGAGAAAGGGTGATCTCGAGCTCCAGGTAGGCCCTGCCAACAAACCATCCCCACAGAGCACTCATCAGAGGGAACCACCGAACAGCTACGTTTTCCGTCTTTCACTCTGAGTGTGACAGCTGGGACATCCTGGGGGAGGGGGAGAAGTGCCAGCCAGTGGGCACCACTCAGTGCACGGGGGAACAGGAGAATCATGGCACCTAGTGGGCCTCTGTAACTGCTTTTATTTCCCAAAGACAGCATCATAATGTGAGCAACTGTCCAAAATCAGCTCATGTTCTGAATTCCCTAGATATCCCTGGTCCACCAGGTAACTATGAAAGTTCTCATGTCTTCTTGGCTGAGTGGACATGAATTATCTTTTACAATAGTTGAGATATTTGAGAATTCTAGCTGCTAATTATTGTTTTTCACCTAAAACTCTTCAGATTGCATATTTAAATTCTGGAAAGTTCTCCCAAGATTTTATCTAGAGAGCTAGGGACACTCGAGTGAGCTGGGCCATATTAAAATGCTCACTGGTTCTATTAAGAGAGGCACCTTTGTTCATTTTGTTCATTAGATTCCACATGTAAGTGAAATCATACACAAACAAATAAAATAGAAACAGACTCAGATATCAAAAATAGAATGACAACTGTTAGACAGGAGAGGATTGGGGGTCTGGGTAAAAAAAGCAAAGGGATTAAGCAAAACAACAACAACACAAAACACCTCAGAGACACAGACAACAGTATGATGATTCCAAGAGGGAAAGCGAGTGGGGGGAGGTGGGAAAGAGTAAAGGGGTTATATGCTGATGGAAAGAGACTTGACTTTGGATGGTAAACACACAATATAATAGATGATGTATTATTGAAGTATATACTTGAAACCTATGTAATTTTACTAACCAATGTCACCCCAATAAATTCAATACAAAAAGATAATCATGTACATAAAGATAAATATAATACATACACAAAAAAGAGAGAGGGGGGGTATCTTTAGTAACAGCATTTTCATTTGTTCAAATGGTTATATTGAACTCTTGGGTAGATAAACCAAGCTACTCAAATATATGCAAATTAGTGCATCCTCCTGTTTGGCCATGCTCCTCACAGAGGTCCGCCCTCCCTCTCTCCACCTGCTCTGCACTAAGACAGGCCATGCTGTCTACCCAGAGGACAGCCTTGGAACACTTACAGTGCCTACCTACCTGCGGAAATCAGGGCGAAGAGGAAAGCAGCATTTGGCTTGAGTTTTAGGGAGCTTATATGGAAATATTATGGGATTTCTTCCATTTGGGGAAAAAAATAATACTGGTGTGTCAAGATAGTATATTTTGATTCAAAATGTACTCTGAGTCAGTAAAATTATTTTTTAACCAATAAAAACAAAGGAAAATCCTACCTTTTGAAATCCTAAAGGACAAAAAAGTAGTTGAGTAAATTGTAGTTAGACTCTTGATCCTATACTGGGCATTGGGAGAAATAAACCAAATGAAAGGTAAGTTCCCCTTGTAACTTGACTGTCTTGGGGGCCAAGAAAGCAGGAGAAACCAGCTTCTCCTGAATGGCAAAGAACAAAAGTGGGGGCAGGGCGAGACGCTAAATGACACTCCACTTCACTCTTCCCACCTTTGGGATGGGAACTTGTGTAGCTAAACCATAGCCCCAAAGACACGTTAACTCTGTATTAGAAGAAGGAAGGCCACACGCATCTCAAGAACAAGAATGCTCAGCCTATAACTGGGTTTGACACTGAGGCCAGGAGCCAGAGGCTGGGAAGGGGCATCTGATACACAGCCTTTTCCCTTTTGTCAAAGGCCCATAACTCAGTCATCTTTCTCCCTTTAGGAGCCTGGGGCACTGAGGCCTTGATTCAGCTGATGGGAGGGTGAGCCAGGTGAATTACTGGGGCTGGCTGAGAAACCAATCTGGCAGCACGAGGCAGAACTGTCCCTGCTTACAAGAGGTGAGGGCAGCTGCTGCGGAGCCTGAGCTCTGGGGCAGCACCGGGCAAGGGGTGACTGACAGTCAGGGCTAAAGGTGCCTGAGCTCACAATCTATTATAGAATCAGGAAATAAACTGGGGTGTGGGTAGGTGGCATGTAGTGCTATTATTGCTCTTCGCTATATTTCCTATGTTCTCCAAGTATATTGCCTTTAAAAATAATGTGTTCTTCAGCATTCAATCCAGTCAGATCTCCCTGGTATAAAAGTGCAGACGAGGGAACATTATAAGACTGTTCATGACTCTTGCACCCCTCAGGAGATCGGCCCTTGGGTATTAAACTTCTAGAGAAAGTCTAGAAGTGAAAATCCAAACACTTGGTCCTGATTCTGTGCTCTGGACTGGCCAGGTGGCCTTGGCTGAGTCACTTTACTGCTTAGAAACTCATTTTTCCTACACACACACACACACACACACACACACACACACACACACATATATATATATATATATATATATATATATATATATATATATATATCAAGAATTATGATTACTATTAGGAATAATTAAATATGAAATACCAATGTTAAATATAAATTTGTTTAAATTTATATTATATAAGTAAATGTATGTTAAATTTAATATTAAGTATTTAAACCCTGGCCAGTATGGCTCGTTTGGTTGGTTGGAACGTGGTCTCATGTACCCAAGGGTTGCGGGTTTGATCCCAGTCAGGGCACATAACCCAAGTTGCCGGTTCAGAGAGCTTATGTCCATATTTCTCTGTCTCTCCCCCTCCCTTTCTCTCTCTCTGAAATCAATGGAAACATATCCTCAGGTGAGGATTAAAAAGAAATAAATATTACGTATTTAAATGGGTAATAATTAAAACAATCAGCGTTAGAATAGAGACAGCTGAGTTTGCTTTGGAAACTCACCAGAAACATTAGATATTAGAAGAGAAGGTGTTAAAGTCACCCCTGAGAGGCCTGTTAGGTCCCAGAGAAACATGACCGGAAGTGTAGGGGAGGGAAACAGCGGCAGAGGGAAGAGCCCGTGAGAGGCTGGCCCGGGCTGGCCTGGCCGGGGCAACTCACTTGAAAGGGTGGCCCTCGTCGGTTTTCTGCACGGCTTGTAGAACAGACTTGTAGATGCGGAAACTGATGGTGGCCGAGAGCACGGCGAGGGCCAGGTAGGCCACGACACTCACAACGCTGAACTGGGTGAGGGAGAAGAGCAGCAGCAGGAAGCTCCCGAACACGATCCCCGTCTGCTTGATGTCCCGCCAGTACAGCAGGTCAATAGCTGTGGGAGGAGACACAAAGCACACAGCACTTAACACTTAACATGGGCTGGCAAAGCTGTGGCTGCAGGTTCTCACCAGCCTTTGGATCCCTAAATCCAAGCGAGGGGACATAGGGCTTTGCCCAGGGCACTTACTGTTATTCCATTTTGCTTTGGAAGAATCTTTTCCATCCCTGATGATGGTTCATAAATTCACAGATACGAAAAGGCTGTTGACTTTTCCAGCAATCCTATCTCTATGAACATATCTCATTGGGCTATGCCATCTGCATAGTTGCCCAAATTATGACATTGAAGCAAAACTGAAAATACATAGGACTTTTCGAAGAACCTGTTCCCTTGTGGTTCAGTGTCGATCAAACCAGGAGGTCATGGTTTGATTTCCCATCAGGGCATATGCTCAGGTTGTGGACTTGATCCCCAGTAGGGGGTACGCGGGAGGCAGCCAACCAATGATTCTCTCTCATCAATGCTGTTTTTATCTCTCTCTCCCTCTCCCTTCCTCTCTGAAATCAATTTAAAAAAATTATTTTTAAAAAAGAACTCTTTCGCTTGTTTTAGGGTTGGCTTTGTTGTGTGTATCTCGAGGCCCTGCTGACAATTTCACGTCTCAGTGGTGGCCTGAGGGAGTGCACCGCAATCACACAGTGTTTCTGTGAGAGGTAGGGGTAGCAGCTGTATAGGGTCTGTGACTTAAAAATCTGAAATACAAACTTTAAAATCTACATCACATCTATCATTCAGGTATTTCCCTCTTTCAATCTTTGTAGAAAAATAAATAAATAAATTCTAAACACTTTCAGATCATACCTCATTTTGAGAAGGCTAACTCCTATTTTGTAAAAACTACTGTTTGAAATTCTCTGCTGTTTAGATAGTCCCTTATTCTGTAAAGTCAACTCTGCCATTATTAGACAGCCCCTTATTCTGCAAAAATAACTTTGCTTTCTAGCCTGCTTGAATAATAAGGAAGATAAACTTAGCTGTCTGACCTTGTAGGCCAGAGACTAGATACGCCCAAACTCTCATGCCATGCCAGGTGCATTTTTCAATTGGATAGAACGGTTTTGTTTTCAAGGCCACAAGCTTCCAGCGAGATAACCACTAAGCACACATAGGGCTGGCTCTTTTATAAAAACAAATTTCCTGCTTATTGCTCTGCTCAGAATTTGAATTCTTGGGCCCACTGGTGTATAT
Organism: Pipistrellus kuhlii; assembly: GCF_014108245.1. NCBI lineage: Eukaryota > Metazoa > Chordata > Mammalia > Chiroptera > Vespertilionidae > Pipistrellus > Pipistrellus kuhlii. The sequence goes on along the minus strand of NW_023425404.1, from coordinate 22,933,177 downwards.
TAAAGTGTAACTCCAAACTCTCTAAACATTGCTTGTTTTTTTGTTTGTTTTCCGGTCTTCTGCAACAATTTAAACCTTACAATAAACTCTATCTATAGGTATACAGTGGTCACCCCTTACCCATAGTTTTGATTTCTGGGGTCAACTGTGGTCAAGAAATATTAAATAAAAAATTTCAGAAATAACTCATAAAATTTTAAATGTATGCCATTCTGAGTCTCGTGATGGAATCTCAAGCCCTTGTGCTCTGTCCCATCCAGTATTTGAATCACCCCTTTGTCCAGTGAATCCACACTGTTCGTGCTCCAAACCGGTTAGTCATTTAGTAGTTTCTATTGTACATTATCAGATGGACTGTGGGGGTATCACAATGCTTGTGTTCAAGTAATCCTGTTTTACTTAATAATGACCCTAAAGCCATTCATATAACATTTATTATTGTAGTAGAGGCCCAGTGCATGAAAATTCATGCACTGGAGTAGGGGGTCCCTCAGCCCAACCTGCCCTCTCTAACAGTCCAGGAGCCCTCAGGGAAAGGAGGCGATCCAGCGATCAGGTGAAAGCGGCACCCATCACCGCTCTGCTGCTGCCGCTGCCTGCAGTGCAAGCAAGTCTTGGCCAGCTCTAGTTGCTTGAGCCTTCAGCAGCCCTTGGGCAGTTGGGCATCTGCCATCTGAGACTTGCCTGTGCCTGAGACCAGCCCTGGGCAGTTAGGGGTTGAAGGGACTGGGAGACTTGGGAAGCAGGCATGTGGGACAGCCAGGCCTGCTTGGGGGCTGGGCTGGCCTGGCCTGCTGCATGCCTGCCGCCCCAGCGGGGCTGATGAAATCGGGTGCTGCCATCTTTGAAGGCAGGGCAGCAATTAGCATATTCCCTCCTTATTGGCTATGGGTGCCGCCATCTTTGCAATGGTATGAGGGTCAATTAGCATATTCCCTCTTTCTTAGATAGGATATTGTTATAACTGTCCTATTTTATTATGTTATTGTTGTTCATCTCTTACCATTCCTAATTTATAAATGAAACTTTATCATAGGATTGTATATTTAGGAAAAATATAGTACACAGAGTTTAGTGCTATCCCAGGTTTAAGGCACCCTCAGGAGTCTTGGGATGTATCCCCCACAGATAAGGGGGGCTGCTATATAACAAGTGAGGAAATTAAAAGTTGAGAAACTTGTCTACTGACTAGTTGAGAGGAAAAGCAAGATCAAAACCTAAGTTTGAATCTTTTTCCAAATCAAAACAGTTGTATCCCTCACAATATTTGGTTATATATTAAATGTCCTCAAAAGTCTGAAAAATTAATTTGGGCAACCTGATTATGTTTAAATCTGTTTCTAGAGTTAGGTATTTAAAATGACTTTTTTTTTTTTTTAAGTGAAAGTGACTCATCAGCAGTAAATAGTCATTGGTTATCTATTTAGCTAGTAATTGCAGGAATGAAACTATCATAAAATTTTGTTCCTGCTTTAAGAATCTAGCCTGGCCAGTGTAGCTCAGTGGTTGACCATCAACCAGGAGGTTACAGTTTGATTCCCAGTCAGGGCACATGCGCAGGCTGCAGGCTCAGTCCCCAATAGGGGGCGTGTAAGAGGCAGCAGATCAATGATTCTCATCATTGATGTTTCTATCTTTCCTTCTCTCTCTCTTCTGCTCTGAAATCAATAAAAATATATATTTTTAAAAAGAATCTATTTTGGAAGACTGGACATTCACTTAAAAAATGCATCAGCGCCAGTGTATCTTGTGTTGTTGGTAAAAGGTGATTTCAAGGAAGGGATAGTGCTGGAATTGATGACAGGAGACGTGGGATGGTTTGTGAATGTGGGAGCAATTTGTTAAGAAGATGGGGTGGATAAAAGGAAATATTATGAGAGATTCATTGACAAGAACAGTGACTAATTAACTGTGGGAGAAAGGAGAAAGAGCTAATTAAGGGTGAAAGCAACATTTCCAGGCTGGGTGAGTGAGTGATTAATATCACTGACAAAAGTAGGAAATCCAAGGGTGAGCTGGTTTGAGGAAAAGCTGACACTTGATTTTAAACCTCTGGGTTCCTGCGTGATGACATCAAAGCAGGGTATTTTGGCATAGCCGGGGGCAGCGATGGAATAGGGATCAGGGATGAGTTGAGACTGACAATTACACGCAATACATATTACTTTTTTTTTTAAATCTTGGAAATTAAATTATTTTTTTCTAGGATTTGTTAGAGTTGCTGTGAGTTAAATGCCAGTAATATCATATTCCAATGCCATTCAGATGAATATATTCAGTAGGCACTTGGAAATGCAGGACTGAAATATAGTAAAAAGGACTGAATATTTACATTTGGCTGTATTCTGAGTGGAAATGATGATCGAAGTCAAGAGAGTAGAGAAAACCTCTGAGAGAGGAGAGACTAAGGGAGGCAATTGTGGTTGAGTAGGTGCTGGGAAAGTCAAAGTAATAAAGAAGATGGTGAATAGAATGGTAGTTGGAGGAGACGTAGCGACAAGTTAACCTTGAGGTTGAGTGAGACCTGGAAGTGTTAGTGGAGAGGGCGGGCTGTGGCCACTGGCCTGTGTTTAAGTGAAAGGGAATAATACAAAATGGCTGGAGGTAGATTTACTTAACAATGAGTCCCGAACTCTTCCTGAGTTTGAGGCGAATGGGGTGGGACTTGAGAGACTAGGAAAAGCCAAGACCTGTGTTATTCCATACACGTGCGGGGAGCCACAGGTGGCTACTGAGCCGGTGAAATGTGGCTAGTCCATCTGGAAAAACTGCCTATCAAATTTCATGCTTAGTCCAAAAAAGGATGTAAAGCATCTCATTAATGCTGTTTATATTGATCTTTTTGTTGTTGTTGAAAGGCTAATCCTCTGGGATATGTTGGATTAGATATAATATATTATCAAAATTAACTTTATCTGTTTCTTTTTTATTTTTATTTTTTAAAATATATTTTATTGATTTTTTACAGAAAGGAAGAGAGAGGGATAGAGACTTAGAAACATCGATGAGAGAGAAACATTGACCAGCTGCCTCTTGCACACCCCCTACTGGGGATGTGCCCGCAACCAAGGTACATGCCCTTGACCGGAATCAAACCTGGGACCTTTCAGTCCTCAGGCCCACACTCTAACCACTGAATCAAACTGGTTTCAGCTGTTTCTTTTTTTAATATGATAACTAGAAGGTTTTAAATTATTTATGTGTCTTGTTATCTGAACAGCACTGGTCTAGAAATGATTAAAAAAGAAATAGATGAAAGAATTGCCAGAAAGTAAAGAGGGTTTGGTTCAAGGGGAGGCTCTCCAGAGGGCCCAGTCAACAGGACTGGAGCTGGGTGTTCTGAGCAGCAGGCAGTGGGGCTGAGTCAGGGCCATGAACTGGCACAAGGAGCATGGTGGGAGGAATGGAGGATCCAGAAGGGCGAAATTGGAATGAACACCCTGGGCCCAGGCTGGGAATGAGGGGCAGTGAAGACCATTGGGCCGATGGGCTGGGAGAATGGCCATGGCTGTGTGTGGTCAGAGTGCTGGCAATTGGCCGGAAGCTCGGATGATTCAGAGGGAAGGGTAGGAAGTGATGGGGTGTGATCAGAGAAGAGAATTTCTGTGTTGCCAAGCTGCTGTGCAAATGCCAAGTCTTCACATTTTAATTTTGCCTACGGTGATGTAAGCTCGTATAGGAAGCTTTATCGTACCTAATCCAGAAAAATGGATATTTGAATAAAGATTCCTTAGAATCCACGTTAAAAAACTACCAATAACTGTATAACTGCAGTAAATTACCCAGAGTCGTCTTTGGGGACAGCAAAGTATAGGTGGCTCTTCTCCTCTTCCAATACCTTCCTAATGTAGAGGCTGTACACCAGAGTATACATTCCCTAGACATACTCACCAGACAGGTAAGTTACTGGACTGTTTCACCAATTGTGAGCATTACAAATTACTTTGCCAAAAGCCGTATATGGCTTTGAAATGAGAGACCAGTGTGTCCTATCAACCTGATAAATGGACTGGGTTCTGTGATCTCATCTCAGTCCCAGAACCACAGGTTGGGAACCACTCAGCCTGCCTGGGCTGGCTTAGTGCTAATTCACCTCAAGAGTGAACTGGCAAATTTGAAACACTGAACTCAGTGCTACTCACACTTCCATGATCCAAGCAAGAACAGAGGAGAAAAACAACTGATCCAAGATTTTAACTAAATGGAATAGTAGCTAAATGGAAATAAAATGCTATGTCAAATTTCTAGAAAACAGCCCTTTAATGCAGTCCAAAGTTTTTTGGTTTGTAAAACTATTATAAATGCATCCCATTATATGACCTAATTAATTGAGGTTGCAGTACTCAGAAATTTTATTAAAAATGTAGGAAGTAAGAAGACAGTGGTGCAGATTCATTTATGAGGCAAAAATGTAGAATAAGGGAATAATAGGAAATGGCAATAAATTGTGCACAAGTATCTGCATTATTGCACCATATTCCTAAATATAGTTATTGATATTCCATCTTGGTCCAAAAAAGATAACAGGTAGCATTGCATCCATTGCTATGAGAAGTTGATGCTACTTTAAAATTTTTTAAAAATTGATTTCTTTCTAGAGAGAGAAAGGGAGAGGGAGAGAGACAGAGAAATAGGGAGACCGAGAGACCAAGAGAGAAACATCCATGTGAGAGAGAAACATTGATCCATTGCCTCCCATACATAACCCAACCAGGGACATGTTCCTGGACTAGGAATCAACTGGGAATCGAACCTCCAATTGAACTAGTGACCTTTCTCCAATGGAACTAAAAGATGCTCAACCAACTGAGCCATACTGGCCGGGGCAGTTAATGCTATTTTTAAAAGGCCACGTGAGGAAATTCTATTCATAGGTAATATCAGCATTTCAACTAAAGGCTTGTTGAAAATGACATGCTCTTGACTTTTATTTTTTATTTTAGCCAGCTTCCAATAACTGGTTGACTACCTTCTAACAAGGATTAGAAGGCTATAAAAGCCTCCGTTCTGTACAACCCAGGGTCCACAGCAGTATAGAAAAGCCAGTTTCTCTGATTCTCATGAGGCAAACAAAATGCCAGCCCCAAAGGTTAGCCAGAAGAAACAGGAACTTTCCCTACTTGGAGCTTCCTTTATTTTGCTATCAAACTGGAGAAACATAATTTTAACAGATGCATAAAAATACTTTCAACGTACACAGAGACCTTCAAAGATGACATCTTCTAGCCAACAAATTCATGAGCTTCCTCTGCTTTGAAAAGTCTCTTACGTAAATTAAAACGTTAAATGGCCCTCCAGGCACTCTGAGCCCAGAGGGGACGCTGCTGGAAGGGACTTTTGCTAATAAAACACCTGCAGTGGTCCCATTGCCCAGGCCCTTGCTGCACAGCTCCTAAATGCAGCCAAGATACTGTCAAGAGAAAAAAATGGCAGCTCTATTTCTGGAGGTTTAAATCATTCTGTAGATGTTCTGAAAGGGGAGAGACACCAAGCCTGGAGCTCTGTGTAGACAGAGAAAGAGCACAGCATGTCACCCACACGGATGACCCTCTATGTGAGCTTCGGTGGAACAACGGAGAACGAAGGATTTGGTGAGCAAAGCCACAGCCAGCAGCGATCTCTGGTATTTTATATAATTCCATGGGAGATAAAAGCAAAAGCATTCTTCTAATGACTACCCTTCGGAAACATCAACAGCTTTTATGTTCCTGTGAATTTTGTGAACCAGCTGAATGTGGTTTCTGTTTGCTGGTTCTAAGCACTAGGACCACAACCACTCCCTTCCCCCCTTGCCGCAAAGGTGACACAGTGATGCTTAGGCCCATTGTCATGGTGATGGGGTGGGCCTGGCTAAGAAGTGAGACAGCAGGGCCTAGTATTTAAGACAGCAGGGGCAGCTCCTCCTGCTGAAACTCCAGCAAAGGGGCTCATTTAGAGGAGTCTCCACAGGGCAGCTGGCACCCAAGGCAGAGATGGCCATATGGAGAGAAAAGCACCCAGAAAGATTTGCAAGGTATTGAACAATGAATGTCCTCATGTCCTTTTTCTTTCTTTAAGCTTCTTGGCCATCTCAAAATACCAAATTGTTCATTTGTGGGTGGTCATCAGTCATACTAGCCACACAATCTTAAGTCTGGGCCACACCCTAAAAATCCAGCATTGCATGGGAATAGAAAAGAACCACGGAGGTAGACAGCTGTTGGTTATTCATAAAAATAAATGAGTAAATTTAAAATTTTTGACCAAGACCATCATAATCAAAATATTTTTTGAACTAAAAAGATGTAAGGTAAGGATAAGGAATGATTTCTCTTTGTACTCCTGTTCCGTTCAATAAAATATTATGTCCTTTCCAACTCCTATTACCACTACATTTGCTCTGCAGAGTGATGAATGTACCTGAAGAAAAGACATACAGTATAACCATCTGAAGCCAACCTACTGCAGTACATTCTAAACATTCAAACCTGTTATGGTTGTACTTTTCACTTGTTCATAATTAATGCCAGTTTGGGCAAAGAACTTGTATGTAATGCTTGAATTATTTTCCTCCCTCCTTGGCAATAATGAAAATAAAAAAGAACTTAAGGATTTGATTGTGAAAAAATTATAACTTTGCTCAGCTTTAACTTAAAAATATAGCTCAAAAATATTTGGAGGAAATAGAACTCTATATTTGTAAGTTCTAAAACTCCTAATAATGTTATTTTAATGTTAAAATATATTCTGTACATTTAGAATACAATTGTAATTATCAAGATTTTTAATGTAGTTATTACTATTGTCACATTGGCAGACGATGGCTTTTAAAGACTTATTAATGTCAAATTCTTAGCTTCTAAAGTGTGAGCTTAATTGTAAAGCAACTATGTTTCTTTGAATGTTTGTCTGTACTTTTGTAAGAACTGGAAGGGTGACAAATGTAAATATTAATACATGACCACATGTGCACATAACTTAGGACAGCATGCTAAGAAAGATGGGAAATGGCGATTGGTGATGTACATTTAATTATTTCAAAAAAGAAAAGTGATGGTCTGAAAACTATTCAACCACTTATGTTAGCTTTTGTTTGCTGGATTCAGTGGATTTTAGAACTTGGTTCTATTATAAGCTAATTTAAAATACATCGATTACAGATTCTGGTCTCAAATATATTAACTAGTCTAAAAATAAAACATAATTGAGAAATAATACCATTTTGAATATAAGAAGAAATTAGGAGGAAGGCATCTCGGGGGTAGGAGGACAAGAGAGAGGAAACTTTAGAAAATGATGCAGAAGAAAGGGCCTGCTGTTTATGATGAAAGATTTCATCCACAATCCCTATTAACATAGAGTAATCGTAGAGTATCAGGAATATTGTGTCTTTTTAATTAAAGAAATATTAACTCATAAAAATCTGAAAAAAATTATAGATTTTAAGATATGGATTTAGACTAGTATTTCTGTCACTCGTTCTCACCCATGGTGAATCTTCTTTTGGAAAAAAAAAAAGAAAGAAAAAGAAAGAAAGGAAGAAAGAAAGAAAGTCAGAAAGAAAGGAAGGAAGGAAAAACAAGACACAGTAGAGGCTCCATCTGTACAGTCTAAACCCAAAACATGTAATTAAAAGATAATTGTAATCTACTGATGTTTATCAGAGTATTTTTCTTAATTTTAGATAGAAATAGCTTATAGAGTAAAAAACCATGCATTTGAAGTTCAGCAATTCTTTCAGTGTTAATTTCCTCCATTTTATTATTTCAAATATGTTTTGAGATACGTGCAATCTTGTTTTATAAAAGCTATTTTCACTGCCTCTCTAGCCCTCTAGCTTCATTTGATATGGTAGAATTATGGACAATATTTAGCAATTATTAACATTCATTAACTGTAGGTGGTAGGACTTTGGGTGACTTGTGACTTTCATTTGACCTCTCTTTGTACAAATGGGAATTTTCATAATGTGCATGTACCATTTTTAGAAGAACAATAAAGCCATTATTCTCTCTCCAAACTTGGAACATTTCCTCATAAATATTCTCTTAAAATGATAACATAATGCAAAAAATACTTTTATTTTTCAATGGAGTAATAACTACCTACATTTGGTGTGTTATCTATATAATGAGGCTTTTCTTTCATAAAAAAAAAAAAAAAATCCCTTAATACCCTACTAAGCCAGTTTTCCCCTTGGATCTCATTAGAATCTGCAGAGAGGGAGTTTGCAAATGTAATTATTTATGTTGTAATGAAGGTACAGTATCCTGCCCTAGCTGGTTTGACTCATGGATAAAGCATTGGACTGCAGACTGAAGGATCCCGGGTTCAATTCCAGTCAAGGGCACATGCCTGGGCTGCAGGCTCGATCCCCAGTAGGGGGCGTGCAGGAGGCAGCGGATCAATGATTCTCTCTCATGATTGATGTTTCTATCTCTCTCCCTTTCCCTTCCTCTCTGGAAAAAAAAAAAAAAAAGGATTATTGTATATATAGGTGTTGTATTTGCTTATGTTTCATTGTCATTTCATTTTCACTGAGTAGAATCAGCTTTGGTTTATTAACCAATACTGGGTATTAGTATAATTTCAAAAAACTGTATAGCTTAGTATAATCTAGACTTTTAATCTCTTTAAACGTTCTTATCTATGACTGAAACTTATATATTAATAAAATAAGTATAAGGTCTCTTTTGCATGTGTTGTACAGTTCTTATGATACAGTATGTTGGTTTCAGTAGAGTCTTCATGTGATATACAATGGCCTACAATTTCTCCATGGAAGGTTTAATAACATGAAGGAAACCTTAAGCTCACTTTAAAAAAAAAAAAAAAAAAAAAAAAAAAATATATATATATATATATATATATATATATATATATATTTATTGATTTCAGAGAGGAAGGGAGAGGGAGGGATGGATAGAACATCAATGATGAGAATCATTGATTGGCTGCCTCCTGCATGCCCCCCCCCCCCCCACTGGGGATTGAGCCCATAACCCAGGCATATGCTTTTCAGTCCGCAGGCCGACGATGCTCTATCTGCTAAGCCAAACGGGCTAGGGCTCACTTTCTTTATTTCCTTTTCCAATAAAAACTATCTCCTTGGAATAGTTCTAAAGAACATTATCAACTGTTACATGGTCTTCTTTCAACTGTCTTCTTAGCTGCTCCTAGATCACACCCTTTTCATCACTTGCATACCAGACCTGGTCTATGGCTTGGGTTCAATAAGAATTATTAAACACCAGTAGCTTCAAATTGGTCTATGTACTAAACTCACCTGAGGAGTTTTTAAAAAAGACTGATGCTTGGCCCAATTGATTCAGAACCTCTGGGGGTACAGGCATACTTTGTGTTTTTTAATGTGTTTTTAATCTAGGTGATACTAATGTGCAGCCAGGGTTAATAGAAATTGTTTTTGATAATAAGGGAGCATAAATGAAGAGGATACATTGAAAATGCTAAAAAACAAACAAACAAAAAGCCCCACCATTTTATTGTGGATTCAGTTTAGATGAAAAGTTCTCCTAGTGGGGAGAAAAGGGAATATTTACTTCTTACTATTTCTCTTTTATGTTTACCCACCTAGTTATTAGTCCATTTTCATCAGTTTTCAAGATAATGGCTTTGTCCTATTTGACAAAAGGAAATCAATGGTACTAAAGTCTACCAAAGGTTGCTGCATGCAGAAGACCCTCAATGATCTTGCATTAATCTTCACAAGTTGCTATATATTGGAAATGGAAATGATCTTTTTTCAATGGTTAAGTAATGGAATTGTGTCATTTTGTGATTATAAATGTGTATGCATTTTAACTACCCCTGCCCCTTATGAAAAGCTCAACTGAGCCAAAATATATAGGATTATAATGAAATAATGTCTTATATTTTATACAAATAAAACAAAAACTGCCATCTTTTGGTATCTGCTTTTGCTAAGAATAGAAGAAACCTATAATCATAGTGTAAAAACCAACTCTGTTCTGTCTTTATAACCAACTCAACTTGATATTATATCAAGTCATAGTTGGCTGTTGAGTGTGTATATGGAACAAACTGGATGAATCTAAACACATAACGAGAATGAAAGACCAAGAATTTTGTATAAATTCTGCCTTCTTTATCAAATATATGCTATCCCATCTCACTGTCATCATTCTCTGAAATTACTCTTGAATTGCCATACATTTCTTTATGTCCTGGCTTTCAAATGTATGAGGTCCATTTATTTACTTTTGACAGTTGTATTCCCAATAGACCCACCCACACAATTTGAACTTGACTGTATTGCATTTTGTCATTGCCACCCAACCGACAAAATAAGAGGCGGAACAATTGTCTTCTTAATTCTAAGGTTCGTGTTTATTTTTTCTTTGCTTAAAAAAAAAATCTACCAAAGAAAAATCCCACAGGGCATTAAAGATGAAAAGATATCCTATTCTTTCTGTGATATAAAATTACAAGGGGAAGATGCCAGTTGTTTAAAAAACACACACACAAAAAACCACAAAAACCAGCTTCTGCTCCAGAGTATTCTTGGTTCCCCAAGGGATGCTGCAGCCCTGCAGGTTAAGTCGAATGTTCCTTCTTCAGAACCATATTTGTTAAATATTAAAAGACACTTCCTCTCACAAACACCCCAAGGTCCCTACACATAATTCATGCTCGCAAATTACCTCTGTCTCCTCCTATTCTCAAACCGAGCAAGGTGAAGGAGGGCATCTTCATGTAACAAAGGAGAGATGGATGTGTGAAGTATGAGGCTGACTAAAAATGGCTGAAAAGCAATCCAAGCGAGGCTGGAGGGTGGCCACACCCAGTGCTAACATGGACTGTTGCAAAATAAACCTGTTATATCACAGGGAAACCAGCAGTGCTTTTTATTTCCCTCTGCTTGTTCCACAGACACCGATTAGTAATAAATAGCAGTTTACCAGTTCCCCCCATGACAAAAAAACACACAAACAAACCCTGACATATTTCCAAGCGAACCCTCCGAATAGGTGGCTACGCCATCATCTCTTCAGGATTTGGAGGACTAGTCTGCATGCCTAGCCTCCTTTGTGTGGCCACAAATAACAGACCCCGAAATGGGTGTGTCCCGCTTAACAGAAGGTACTGGTGCCCGCTCCGTTCACGGTTCTACCAGGAGACTGCGGCCTTTCTGCAGGAATGAAATGCAGCGGGATGCATGGAACAATAAGAACGCATTTTTTAACTCAGGGACGAGGACGGATGACACAAGCACGGAATGGTCAACGGATCCCAAAGAGCTCCCGGAGGGGGCAAAAGGATGCACTATTTAAAACACGAGCTTTGCACGAAAACAAAAAAGGGTGGCGGTGGGAGGGAAAACAAACACATGGGAAAAAGAGAATAAACAAAACATCGAACACTATCCATTTTGATTTTGTTTTTTGTTTTTTTTTACATCACGAGTTGACTCCCCCCCAACAGAAAGCTCTCGGGGATGGAGAAAGCATGCAGAGGTCCCACAGGTGAAATGATGCACAATGGCCGAGTCCGGGTCCCGGGTTCATGCATTACTGAAAGAAAGAGAATACCCTGGCTTCTCCAGTTGCTCCACACACAGTCCATCTTGGTGGAATCGGCGGTGGCCTGCATCTCTGTGCGGGCTCGCGGGCTCGCCGTTGCGGTCCTGGGGGCGGGGAGCGGGCACTCGGGCGGCCCGGGCTGCAGCGCTGGGCTGGCGGCTGCGGAGACTGAGGCTGCGGCGGGCGCTGCGCCGTGCGGGGCGGGCGGGGCGGGCGCCGCAGTCTCCGCGGCAGCGAATCAGCGCGGCCAGGAGCTGCCTGCGCGCTCGGGGATGGGGATGCTGGGAGGGGACCTCAACGTGGGCGCTCAGGCTCGGTCACCCAGGGGTGCTGCCCTGGAGATGGTTAAGGATCTCCATCGTGGACCGGGCGTGCAAGGTTTTGGAGAAGGGGAGAAAAGGACCCAGGGTAAGGATGAGCGGTAGACGACTAGACTAGGGCTGTGCCTAGGAGTTCCAGACTGGGGGCCATATTCTAGAAATTTCTTAGAAATCCAAGAAACCTGTTGGATAAGATGTAGTCGACGAGAGCACAAACGACAACAGGCTTTCAGCATAATGTCCCCTAATGGTCACTAGCCTCTCCCGCAAATGGTTTCATTCTGGCCATGCTTTATGAGAATTGCCTACCAGCTTCAATGATCATAGTCTCTTTCCCTTTTGGCATAGTCCAGCGTCATCCAAAACCTTCTTGGCAAGCCACAGTCACTGAAAAGAAATGCCACTGAAAAGAAAGGCCCAGTCCCCCAGGGCTTGTGTATTTCTCCTGCTGCCCCTGCAGCTCCGTGTGTGGGTTGAATGAATAAATACCCATCAGAATGCCGTGCCTGTCCGCACAGATCAAAGCCCTTGCGCTCTGGACACGGAGTTTGGTGGTCACTGCAGCCGCACTCCAGTTGTGGGGACAACCAAATAGGACTCAAGGAAGCAAATGTCTTCTGCCTCAATAACATCACCTTTGAGATTGAGTGTTGGGGGGCCATGGAGGTGAATGGCGTGTATAATTTGATGAATAAAGTTGGTTTCCAAGCCCGGTGAGTCGACGGCTTTAGGAGGCCCCAGGTACAATGCAGATGTCAACGGCAGAAGCAGAACAGTGAGTGGTGACCTCCTGAAACCCTTTACCAGATTATCCATCAAGGTCTTGAGAGGATGGACAGGGGATAGGCATGCTTCTCATGAGGACAAGCTAGAAGCAGCACATGGAAAAAGGAGTGGGATCTGGACATTCTGGGAAAGAAAGCCCTGGTGGAGGGAGCGTTGAGGAGAAAGACTTAGCCTAGCACGAGGACAGAGGATGCCACAGCAACATGTAGAAGGAAGAGTTCCCCCTTCGTTTGTTGTAACACGGCCTATTCATTATTAGGAATTCTCTCTCTCTCTCTCTCTCTCTCTCTCTCTCTCTCTCTCTCTCTCTCTCTCTCTCAGTAGTGAAGCCTTCAGGGTTCCTCCAGTTTCCATTCCTTCCCAGACCCAAATCTACATTTGGGTGTCTTGTACCAGTAATCTCAAGGTTATGCTTGTACATCAGATTTATCTTTCATTTTCGGAAGCATATACATTAAAAAAATGATCTGTAGGACAATGCATGTTCTTTTTAGAATATAAGCTTCCAGACATGGTTCTCAACCTTCCTAAGACACTTTAATACAGTTCCTCATGTTGTGGTGACCCCCAATCATAAAATTATTTTCGTTGCTACTTCATAACTATAATTTTGCTACTGTTAATGAATCATAATGTAAATATCTGTGTTTTATGATGGTTTTAGGCTCTACAGCAGCAGCTCTCAACCTGTGGATTGTGACCCGCAGGTTGAGAACCGCTTAGAAAAATTGAGAACCACTGTTCTAGAGGAACCGGCTAAACCGCTCTGAACATCCCTTTAACACCTCTGAAATGATTCTTATGGAAGCTTAACAAGGACTTCGGGAGGGTGATCTGACACTCGGGGCAGCTGATGTCTTCTATTGTAGAAGAGGAGGGGGTCAGGCTCCCACTGGGCTGATGGGAAGGGAAAGCAATGACCACGTTATTACAAAGCACTTTTCAGAGTGACCTGCTCTAGAGACATTAATGGCTTTTCATATTTATATTCCCTATCCCTCGCCTCCCAGTTTTTTTCGTTGTCATAGTCATGTTTGGGAATTCAGTCAGTGAAATACTGAGAAGACTGGCACTTGATGAATTCTCACTGAAGGATGTGGGGTTGGACAGACAGCAAACAGGTGGGGACAAGACTCAGAAGGCTGAAGAGGGAAGGGGTTGCCAGGTGGGCTGTTGCTGCCCCACCCACTTTTCAGCGGGAAGCCTTTGGAGCCTTGGCCACTAGGAGGCGCTGCCAGTTCAGTGAGAGCCCGGGTCATGGGCCTTCAGTCCAGAAGGTGGCCCCGAGTGTCTTTGTGGTGAGTATTCATTGTCCGCAGGGTTCCCAGAGCCAGTGTGTGTGGCTCATCTGGCATACTGAGCACTGGGAGCGGCAGGTTTCCAGCACGAAAGAGGAGGCAGAGGCCAGCTCCTCCTCACGTGAAGGGGGAAGGGTCAGACTTCTTAGGCCATGCGTTTTCATTGGCCACAGAGCTGACTTTGGAATGTCAGTTTAGCTGAAAGACCGCGTTCTTTTTAGTCGTGTTAGTGTGGAGAGAAAAGCCGATGGCACCCCAAAAATCAATACAGCAGTTCGATAGTTGAAGGTTGAGGAGATAGATGTTGGATACCATAGACAGAGACACATTCGTGAAATAAAAATGAGGGAGGAGAGCCTTTAGTTTAATGCTTAGATGGTTAAGAGAAATACAAATGAAATTATTGAAGGAGAATCAGACAGAAGAGTATGAGGATCATGCCTAGGAAGTAGGGGATGTGGGTGCAAAAGTTGGTTATGTGCAAATTATCATCTCTGACCTCTCTCTTACACAAATGAGTTATAGCTTTAAATGTTTGTTTCTATGAGATAAAAATTTATTTTCTATAGACATTGTAAGTGGGTACTTTCTTTGCACAAGTGTCCATACAGTACTATTATAATTGAAACCTCTTGCCAAGATCGAGATGATAAAGTGGGTAGAAAAGATATGCAAATTTCCCTTAAGCAGTGAAAGAAAACAGAAAGCAAAATAAAGTTTGCTAAAAGCAGGCAGGAAATGCCAGTCTTTAAAGAGGAGCGAACAGACGGGCTTTGTACACAGCCAGTTTAGAACTCGCTTTAGGTGCCTGCCAGGAGAGGAAGTGATTTCTTTAGTTTTCAGGGGGAAATCATGCACGAGGCAGTCTGTTCCAAGGAAAAGTTAAATAGCCAGGTTTTGTAATCCTATCCAGGACTGAGATGAATGTTGAAGGCTGCCATGCCCAGGGTGGCTGTATCATGTCTGACTCCTGTAACATCAAGATCCTACTAATGAGAATCAGTGGCACTGACATTAGTATTATTTATTCAATAATTATCCACTGAGCACCTCTGTATGCTAGATACTGTTCTATCCATAAAGCAAAGTTCCTGTATTTAAGAAGTTTATATGTTCACTAGATGCCTCTCTTCTCCCCACCCCACCTGCTTTCCTTCCTTCTCCCCCACCTCGCTTGCTTGCTTCTCTGAAGCTCTTGGCTTCTTTCTATGCATCTTCAGTCTTCACTCTGGCATGGATATGCAAATTAACCACCACATCTTGTTTGGGTTAATTTGCATAGTCGCCCTGATTGGCTGGTGAGCGGGGCTTGTGGGTGTAGCGAAGGTGCAGTCAATTTGCATGTTTCTCTTTCATTAGGTAGGATGTGTATTATGGGGGGGGGGGTGGTCCTTTATAATAAAAGCCTAATATGCTAAGTGTCCAGTCTTCTGGTCCGCCATTCAACCAATCAAAGTGTAATATGCTAATGATATGTTAAGGCTGCTCAACTGCTCACTATGATGTGCACTGACCACCAGGAGGCAGACACTCCAATTGGTAGGTTAGTTTGCTGCTGGGGTCTGGCTGATCGGGAGTGAGATGGGCTGGACACTCCCTGGAGCCCTTCTGCAGTCCCTTCCTGGCTGGCCAGCCTCCCATGTCCCTCCCTGGCTCTGATCATGCACTGGTGGGGTCCCTCGGCCTGGCCTGCACCCTCTAGCAATCTGGCCTGAGGGACACCCCTTCTCCCCAAGTGTGTGAATTTTGTGCACTGAGCCTCTAGTATAATAATAAAGGAGATAAAAATATGTATTTCACTTGTGGTCAATTATACTGGGTGAAATAAAGCAGGTTAAAAGGGGATGAGAATAGGGATGGGATGGAAGTTTGTTATTTTATAAGCAGGGTCAGCAAAGACCTAATTCACAGTGAATTACAGCAGATACTTAATAGAAGGAAAGAAGAAAGCCATTAAGATAGTATATGGGAGGAGAACATTCACAGAGGCACTGAGAATGGAGAGATTTAATAGCTGGTAATCTACATCAAGCTTCTCATAGAATGCCTTGGATTTTTTTTAAGCTATGAGAAGTATAGCAATTAGAAGAAAAGGCACAGAACCAAAAAGAATACTTTATTATGATAAAAGAACACTAAGAACTCTGCTTTATGCCATATGGAATAAGGAAATTTAAAGAAACAATTTAAAGAAACTTTGGTAGATAACCCACTGTACCAAAACAATGCATGAATTGTCTTCAATTCAAACAGCAAATTAGCACTTGCCATTTGCCAAGTACTCTTTCATTTGGTGTATATTTAGTTGTTACATGATCACCATGAGGTAGATAGTGTCTGCCTTTATTTTATTGATTCATTTATTCACGCATTCATTCAAAATACAAACATTTATAGAGCCCATCCTAAGTGCTACAGGGAACTGTCCACTGGGAATTTGAGTCTCGTGGGGGAAGATTTACACATAACTAGATAAATGCAATCAACCTATAGAGGTTTGAGCAAGAAGGGGTGGATACATAAAACAGAGAGTGGTTAGAGGGAAGAGGCTCAGGAAAGGCTTCTGAGTGGTAATTGGTAAGCCAAGTTAGGATCAAGGAATAGGATCACCAGTTTGAATGATGAAGCTTTTCTGGCAGACAGACATGGAAATTTAATTACAGACACGTGCAGGGGCCAGGTCATGACAGACCCATGCAGTAAAACAGTCAATAAATGAGGGAGACATTGCAGGGTTTCAAGGAGAGGAGGAACAAGAAGTTGAATAACTTATCCAACTTTGGCCAAGAGTTTTCCAGAATTGGTAACAAACATCAATTCTAGCCCTAGCAAGATCAAAAGATATCAGTACCCTGACCTCCATCATAGTGAAACTGGAAGACATCAAAGACAAGAAGAAAACCTTAAAAAAAAGCATAAATAAAAGGCAGATTTATTTAAAAGTCAAAAATTCTCTCTCTCTAAGCACAGTCTTAGCTACATCTGCTGTTTTGATATATTATGTTAATGTTATTGTTCAGATCAAAATATTTTCCTGCCAAAACCGGTTTGGCTCAGTGGTAGAGCGTCGTTCTGCGGACTAAAAGGTCCCAGGTTCGATTCCGGTCAAGGGCATGTACCTTGGTTGCAGGCACATCCCCAGTAGGGGGTGTGCAAGAGGCAGCTGATCTATTATTCTCTCTCATCAATGTTTCTAACTCTCTATCCCTCTCTCTTCCTCTCTGTGAAAAATCAATAAAATATATTAAAAAAATATTTTCCTATTGTCATTGTGATTTTTTTTCTTTGGTCTACTGATTATATAGAATTATACTTTTTGAAGATTTGTTCAAGTATTCCTGTTGTTTATTTTCAGTTTAATTCTTCTGTAGTCGGAATGCAAACTCTGTACAACTTTATCCATTAAAACTTGTTGAGACTTGTTTTAAAGCCTGGAGTTTAATTTATTTTGACACATATGCAAATGAACTTGAATGTATATTTTGAAGTTTTAAGGGGAGGTGTTCTATAAGTGTCAATTAAGTCATATTAGTTAATCATATTTTTCATATAATCTATCCCTCTACTAATTTTAATACCAGGTAGGTTTCCTGTCCCCCAGATATTAACAACCTGGTCCTAAAATTCATATGGGAATGCATGGGATCCATAATAGAAAAGACAATCTTTTTTTAAGATTGTCACCCAAGGACATGCTTTTTCAAAATTTGATTTTAGAGAGAAAGGAGTGGAGAGGGAGAGAGAGAAACATCAATGTGAAAATGAAACATTGTTCAAGAATCGAACCTATGACTTTTCAGTGTATGGACTTTCAAATAAGACAAAATGCAACCAACTGAGCCATACCGGCTAGGGCAACAAGACAATCTTGAAAAAGAACTATGTTATAGGCCTCTCACTTCCTGATTTCAAAACAAGCTATAGTAATTAAAACAGTGTGGTACTAGCATAAAGCTAGACAAACAGATCAATGGCATAGAATTTAAAGTTCAGAAATAAATCTCTACATAGTCAATTGATTATTGACAACAATGCCAATATGGGGGGAAATAGTATTTTTAACAATGGTGCTGGGACAACAGGGTATACAAAAGAGCAAAGTTGGATCCCTACTTACACCATATATAAAAATTAACTCAAAACCGACCAAAGACTAAATATGAGAGACAAAACTAGAAATACTTTAGAAGGAAACATAGGCATAAATCTTCATGACCTTGTATTAGAAAGAGGTTTCTTAGATATGACACCAAAAGCATAAGGAACAACAAAAAAAGAAATAGGTAAAGTTTACCACTTCAAAATTTTTTCTGCATCAAAGGAAACTATTAAGAAAGTAAAAGAACGACCTATGGAATGGGAGGGAACATTTATAAGTCCTACATCTGACAAAGGATATGTACCCAGAATATATAAAGGACTTTTAAATAAGAAAAAAGACAACCAAATTTATAAAAATGGGCAATGGATTTGAATAGGCATTTTTCTAATAAATAACCAATCATCATATAAAAATATGCTAACCATCATTAAGTAAATGCAAATCAAATTACAACTACTTCACACCCACTATCCTATCTAATAAAGAGGGAATATGCTAATTGACCATCATGCCCTCAGAAAGATGGAGGTGCCCACAGCCAATAAGGAGGGACTATGCTAATTTACAGTCATGCCCTCAAAGAAGGCGGTGTCCACAGCCACAAGATGGCAATTCCCAGTCCCCTTAGCCCACCAGGGCGGCAGGCCATAGCACAGCTGGGCCCGTCCCCAGTGGGGTCTGGTCACTCTGCAAGCCTGCCTCTGGAGTCCCTCAGTCCCCTCAGCCCCCAGCCCCCAGGGCTGGCCCGAGGCACAGAAAAGCCTCAGATGGTGGCTGCCCGCTTTCCAGGGCAAGCCCACGGTACAGGCAAGCTTCAGATGGCAGCTGCCCAGCCACCCAGGGCTGCCAGAGGCTCAGGTAACCAGGGCCGGCTGAGGCTTGCGCTGCCAGCAGTGGCAGCAGCAGAGGTATGATAGGGATGTCACCCTCCCCTGATCACCAATCGCCTACCGCCCCTGTGGGCTCCTGGACTGTGAGAGGGGGCAGGCTGGGCTGAGGACCCCCCTCCAGTGCATGACTTTTCATGTACTGGGCCTCCAGTAACATATATAATTTAAAAGATGGAAAATAACAAGTACTGGTGAAGATATGAAGAAACTGGAACCCTCATACATTGTTGGTGTGACTGTAAAGTGGCATGGCCACTTTGGAAAACATTTTAGTAGTTCCTCAAAAACTTAAATACACAATCACAATATGACCTAACAATTTCACTCCTGGGAATGAAGAAAAGGATGTAGGAAGAGAGGGAGAGAGGAAGGTGGGAATGGAGAGAAGGAGGTAGAAAGGGAGGGAGGGAGGGGTTTCATTTGGAGATAAAAATATCTTGAAATTAGGTAGTGGTGAATAACTTAGTGGATAAGCTAAAAACTACTGAACTGTACACTTTAAAAGAGTGCAGTGTGTGAATTATATATTAATTAAAAAAAAAAGAATATGGAAGAAAAAATTAGAATAAGATTCCACCTCCAGATGGCTGCAAAGCTGCATCTCCGCATGAGGCTTGGTGAACAGTGTGAGCTGGCATCTGCTTCACTTGCTATCTTGGCCAGGCATCCTCACAAAGGGCACACCCTGGCAACTCTACCCGGCAGTCTGGACTGCTTCTACGCTCACGTCCCAGCCAGCCTCCCCTGTCTCCGCCTGCCCTGACTGCACCATTCCTTGTCTCGGGTCAACATTGCGCTCCGGAACTCCTTGGCAACATGAGTTTATTGCGTCCATTTCCTGGTCCTTCCCTTCCTACCACATCGTTCAGAATTTTCCCTATCGGATTTCCCAAGCACATTACTTGAATTGGTTTCTGTAGCCCGCACATTTTCACCAAGCCCAGGCAAGACTGTATCTGTGGTTTTTTTCTTACGAGGGATTTGGTTCTCCCAGGCTTGCTGTGCACACATCCCTGCCCTCTGACCATGCATGACTCTAATTTTATTTTTCTTATTTGCTACCCAGAATTTGCATGGTCACCGCTTATATTTTTCGCAAGCATTTGTCAAACATTTCATGCTTATAGCAAAAAAGCACGGAGTTGGGAAGAGTTGGTTTATCAGAAATTAATACAGCCACTTCTGTCTTTTTCATTAACATTTATATGAGAGCTCTTTTGCTTTAAACCTATGACACTGAAATGGAAGTGAATTTCTTGCAAGCAGTGTGTGGTTGATTTGTTTTTTTATACCTGCTACTAATCTGCTTGGTGCACTTGGATCATCCATTTTTAGGATAACTATTGATATGTTAGCACTTACATCTTCATATTGGGTGTCTCCCATTTGTTTCTCATCTCTCATTCTTTTTATTTGTTTCTTTCTTTTGCTTTCCTATGGGCTACCTACTTGATATTTTTAAGATTCTGTTTTGCTTTATTTATCTTTTTTTTTTTTAAATTTATCTCTTTATATAATTTCCTTAGTGGTTGCTCTGAGTATACAGTGACTTGTAACCACGTTGAAGTGTGGAAACCTCATTTCTATTTATCTTCCTCACCTTTAAATTTTGTTTTTAGCATCACTGTGTTCAGAATTTGTATTTTGGTGTTTGTTACAGTGATAGATTTATAAAAGTCATGAGTAGTCTATTTTATACCCATATTCTTGTTCCTCCTGTTGTTCTTCCTTCCTTCCAAAAGCTCCAAGTTTTCTTCTTTTATTATTTCCTTCTCCTTTGAAGAACTACCTCCAGCCAGTGCTGAAGGAGAGGTCTACTAGTGACACATTCTTTCAGTTTTCCTTCACCTGATAATGTCTTTGTTTCTCCTTTATTCCTGAAGGTTAGTGTCCCTGGATACAGAATTTACAGTCAGCAGTTCTTCTCATTAAGCATTTTAAAATATTGTGTCATTTGCTTGTGACCTCCACAGTTTTAAAAGATGAGAAATTTGCAGTCATTTGAATTGTTATTTCTGTATAGATAACATGTCATTTCTCTTTAGTTGCTTTCAAGATGTTGTCTTTAGTTTTCAAAATTTTAATTGTGATGTGTCTTGGCATAGATTTTGGGGGAGGTGTTGTTCTGTTTGGAGGTTGCTCAGCTTCTTGAATCTCTTGGTGTTTTGTCAAGAATGGTTAGTTTTCAGCCATTACTTCCTCAAGTATTCTTTCAACCCTACTTCCTTTCCTCTCTTCTGAGATTCTGATGATACAAATCATGGATCTTTTGTTCTTTCTCAAAACATTCTTGAGGCTCTGTTCATATTTTTTCAGTGTGTTTTCTTTCTTTGTTCCTCAAGTTCACGGATTCTATCCTCTTTCATCTCCACTCTAGTACTGAGCTATCTAGCAATTAATAAACTTTTGTTACTAAAATTTTAGTTTTACCATTTCCATTTGGTATTTTTATAATTTGCATTTCTTTGATAATATTTTCTATTTTTTTCATTTGTTTCAAGAGAATTTGCAATTGATTGAAGGATTTTCACGATGGCAACTCTAAAATTCTTTTCACACAACTCCAATACCTGATTCATCTTGGTGTTGGCAACACCTGCTTATCTTTTCTCATTCATATTGTAATTTTCTTAGTTCCTGGTATGATGGGTGATGATATTCTATTGCATCCTAGATGTTTGGTCTGTTATGTCAGGAAACTTTGTTTCCTGCTTAAATTACTTCTTTAGTAGGCAGGCACTTTGTTTAGGTTTAACATGTGGGTCTTGGTCAAGCTTTGTTAACTATAGTTCCAAAGCAGTTTACTTTTCAGACCATTTGCAGGGTGTTTTGGGCTGCTTTATCAGGTACCACGGGGGCTCCCCCTGGTCCCTGCTGGTGCTAAGGAAACAGGAGGTTTCACCAGACGGGGCTGCTGAGTGTCTCCCAGAAGAGGAGCAGTACAGTGTGACCCCTCCTGGTGCCTCCCAGTTGCCCTGCTGTCTCCTGGCAGGGAGGAAAGTCTCAAGCCCACAGGACCATTTGCTCTAGATGAGTCCAAGTCTTCCTGATTCTGCCTGCCTGTCTGTGTCAGTCTCCCGAAGCAGAAAAAGGAGATCTCAGGCCTGGCAGGGAAGGAGAGCATTTCCCCTGGATGCTCATTACTGGCAGGGTTCCTGATTGACCCTGTTTTCCAGGTCTGCCAGGATAGCCTGGTGGTTATCAGAGAGACTTCCACTGGATCTGGGGAGAACAGGCCTATCTGAGCTTCCTACTGCGGATAAGGGTCAAAAAAATCCAGGTCTAAGCAACCTTCTACTGAGTGAGGGAATGTAAGATGCCCTCCCTCTGTATTGGTACTCCAGTTCTGAAGTCTCAAACTGGTTCATATTCTTGACATCTTTCAAAATTTTCCTTTGCTTATCTCTTGGACTTGATAGTTGAGCTTAGTGGAAGTGAATGGGGAGAAACACACCAGTGCCATCTTGTCTAAACCAGAAGTTCCATCAATTGCTTTTTAAACAAAACAAAACTGCTAACCCCTGAAATTAGTATTCCCACAACCTCCTTTGGTCTACTATCATCATCATTATTCTCTTTGTTTCTGCTGATGAACTCAATACCGGTGGGTGTTGGAGTTTAGCTTTGCCATCATGCCAAGTTTGACTTGGTGCTGGGACATTCACTGGCAATCTTGGAGACAGATGGCTGGGGTGGAAGAGCTAACAACATAATAGTAATATTTTGTTTTATTTGTTTTTGTAAAGGAATGTTCTGTCACTTCCAGGAAAATAAATGATGGCCACATTTTCTCTAAGGAGACTGACAAGGCCTAAAAGGGAAATATGAAGCAAGCTAGAAGATGAGGCTATGGCAGAGAGGTCAGTATGAAATGAATACCTCAAAATGTGGTTGGCCGATTGTGGTTGATCTACTGTCATTCCAAACTCTGTTCTCCCATGTCTTCCTCCTACTATGGAGTCTATAAAACCATACACATAAAGCTATATGATCATTTATATCTATCTATCTATCTATCTATCTATCTATCTATCTATCTATCTATCCATCCAGTCTAAGAGATAAACACATAGTTTTTCCAGAATGCCTTGCACACAGGAGTGCTCTGGGCCCAGGTTTGAGCCAAAGAGCTATAAAGGGAAGTCTGCTAGAGCAGCGTTTTTCAACCGCTGTTCCTGTGCCGCGAGATGTTGCCTGGTGTGCCGTAGGTGCAGACAAGACAAGAATTTTATAATTTTTCACTATTTTGTTTACTTAATATTTCATAATAAAGTAATTATAAAATACTTTCTTTGTGTTTATTTGATTCCTATTCAAGAGAATTACTTTATATATAGTCAATATAGGCACAGAGTTAAATTTTTTAACATTTTCTAATGGTGGTGTGCCTCGTGATTTTTTTCATGAAACAAGTGTGCCTTTGCCCAAAAACGGTTGAAAAACACTGTGCTAGAGACTTCAGAGAAAGATTTTTTTTCCCTGATGAAAAGCAAAAATTCTTTTGTCATCTTGGCTGTCCTCAGCTTTCTAGGAGGACATGGTGCTTGGAACTCTTGCAGCCACCCTGTGACCATGAGGAGAAGGCCATGATAACGGTAACAAGTCCAGTGCCCTAATGTTGTGATCTGTTGGCCACTACGTCTCTGGTATTACTACCTCTAAACTTCTCATTACGGGAACAGTCAATGTCCTTATGGTTCACACTGATGATAGGTGGAGTGTCTGTAACTTGCAGCCAAAAGCATTCCTACTGAGGAATCACTGAGTGAGGGTCGGTAGCAGAGTTAGCCCTGTTTCACTTGGTCTCTTCTGCATTATACAGACTCCTTGTTTCTATTGTCTCCCACCATGAATAAGTTAGACATGTTCAACCATTTTCTTTCAAGGTCATGATTGACCATCTTGACAGAAAGCTCAGTAAACAGAATAACTACACAGATGGGCTGCTATTGCAAAAATGTTTTATACATCAATTTAAAAGAAACATTCTCTATAAATCATCATAGAAGGGAGAGACTGATGATTTTACAATAGCCCCTCATTAGTATAAAGTCACCAAAAAAGTTCCCTTTGCTGAGCATGCATTAACAAACAAGGACAAGAATCTGGCTTTAAAATAATGATCTCATTAAACATTTACAGCACAGCAGTATATTTCTGCAAACAGCTGCAATTTTACACACTATCCCTAACAAATCTAGAAGGACATTTTTAAAAGTCCTCACTGAGCCCTAGCTGGTTTTGCTTAGTGGATAGAGCATCAGTCTGAAGACTGAAGGATCACAAGTTTGATTTTGGTCAAGGGCACATGCCCTGGTTGTGGGCTCGATCCCCAGTAGGGGGTGTGCAGGAGGCAGCTGACCAATGATTCTCTCTCATCATTGATGTCTCTATATCTCTCTCCCTCTCCTTTCCTCTCTAAAATAAAAAAAATATATAAAAAGTACTCATCTGAAAGCCCAGGTAGCTGCTGAAAGAGCACTGACATTTTTTTCTCAGCAAGAGGCAGCCCGGATCTGCAGACCATAGAGTCTCACTATTTAAGGTTTGGAATTTCAGAGGAGAGCTTTTGTGTTAGGAAATAAGTAAGCAGACAAAGGATAAGAGCAGTCTATTATTGTGGGGAATAGTGTGAGAATAAACACATGGCAAAGTTTTATAGCCCACAACCTCAGGAGCTTAAAGGAATAAAAACACTAAGATTGAATCAGTGTACTTGCTAGACTATGAACATCTCTCCACCCTTAGCTAACCTAACAATCATTTATCACTTCTCTCTCTATATATATTAATGTGCAGGATAGTATCTGTGTTATAGCGAGTCTAGAAGTTTCAGGGCCAGAAAGGTATCATTTCTTTAAAAATGTTATATTCTTTTTACTTATTGAGAGAGAGAGAGAGAGAGAGAGAGAGAGAGAGAGAGAGAGAGAGAGAGAGAGAGAGAGAGAGAGAGAGAGAGAGAGAGAGAGAGAGAGAGAGAGAGAGAGAGAGAGAGAGAGAGAGAGAGAGAGAGAGAGAGAGAGAAATTTGTTCTACTTATTTATGCATTTGTTGGTTGATTCTTGTATGTGCCTTGACCAGGGATTGAACCCACAACCTTGGTGCATTGGGATAATGCTATAGCTAACTGAGCTACCTGGCCAAAGCAGTATTCTGTCTTTTATAACAATGGGTACAGCATACAGCAAGTCCTAGGCTAAAAACTCATGTGAAGTTGGTTTTAAAAGATGTGGCTGTGCGGTGGCCCCATAGAACTGCTTCTGAAACTGGCTAACTGGATAGATGAGTCTTCTCATAGACCTGCTGATCCCCGCAGTGCAATGAAGACCACTTCTTAGTCAGTGTCCTTAGCACAGACTTGCCCTTGTGCTATTAAATATAGAACTGTGCTCTGATATATTCTTACTTTTTCTTTAATTTAGTCTAATATTCTGAGTAATGACCGTTTTTACAAGACTTGAAGGTTAGAGACACTGACTTAAAGGTAATTCAGCAGGGAAGGAGAGCATTAATTTAATCTGATGTTAAACTTGAAGTGAAGAGAATTCTGGCACGTGACTTAAGTTTTTAAAGAGATGTTTGTCTTGTGAAGACACAAGTCAAAGAGTCAAACTTGTGAAAAGAAAAGGGGGAAACGTCAAGTGTCAAAGTCTTCTCTCTTTGAACATCCTTCTTTATAGAATCTTAGCAGCGTTGTGGAGGAGGATTCTTACTTCCCTTTTCTAACCTCAGTTAAAGACAAACTATTAAGAGTTTGAGAATTAAGTCCTCCTTATTCTTCCTTTTTCACCTGTCAGCTAACAGGGAATGAAACTGTAACTCACACATAATTCGAAGAGTAGATAGAAACAGTTCACAGTGAAAAGAAGAAAAAGAATATCACTAATAGCACATGTTTATTAACATACTAGTGGCCGGGTGCACAAATCTGTGCACATTGAAAGGAAATTAATTAGAAGGTGGCCGGTGGGCCAGTACTGGGTGAGATGGACTGGACACACCTGGAGCCAACCTCCCATGGTCCCTCCCTGGCAGCCACACCAGGGGTGGCGCTGTGGCTGAAGGGCATATGCAGAGTGAGCGGGATCCCTCCAGCAGGTGGATTCCCTTGGCCTAGCCTGTGGGGATTGGTCTGAAACCAGCTCTCCAACATCCCCCAAGGGGTCCCAGAATACAAGAGGGCACTCTGCAAAGTTGCTGTTGTACAGGGTGTGGAATGCAAATACAAATGTGCTGTAAATCAGATTCAGAGCCAACAGTCCCAACAACAACATAACTCACAGCCGAAGGTGGAGTTGCCAGGCCCTGTGAGGATCAGGCTCCCTCCTCTCTGGTTTTAGGATGCATAATTAGAAAACTGCCACTGCCAAGTCACTGCAGCTTGGCAGCTTCTGAGTTGAGTGTTTGCCCCCCTGGTGGTCAGTGTGCATCACAGCAACCAGTTGGATGGTTGGACACTTAGCATATTAGCCTTTTATATATATAGAAACCAAACAACAGGCTCTGGGGCTGTGTTTCACACAGAAGCTCTCATTTAATCCTCACTACAAATTTATAAGGAGGGGACTGCTAATGCTCCCATTTTACAGGGGTTAGGAGGATGGGTCTGGGACTCAGATTAGGTAACATGACTCCACCCCTAAAACCCTTGGAGGCAGAATCCAGTTCAGAACCAGGTTTGCCTGGCTTCAGAGCTCCAGCTGTGATGCAGGGTACTCCACTGTCCACTGACATTTTCTAACAACTATCACTGCCCGTACCAGAGAGGCCAGGGGCAGGGCAAACAAAGGTCTAAAGCTTCTGAACCTTAACAGGCTAATTCCAAGGCAGGGGACAGCACCAACCCTCTATAGTGTGTCCACTTGTGGAGCTGGGCTTGGGCTCGGAATTCAACTAGAGAAGAGGATACTGTGTGTTTAATGTTTTGTTTTGCCCACAAAAAGAAACCAAGAAAGCTCCAATATTATATTTCTGACATGGAGTTCCTTGAAAGGGACACCATGCAAGCTGATGCTGCTGTGACTAGGAAGTGATTGGTTGGAAGCACAAATATTGGGAGGCTCTAAAGCCAGCTTCACTTTCCCTCTGGGCTTTGGGATGTGCAGCTAAGCTGGTTAAGAGGCACCAGGGAAATGGGAAAGTTCTGGGTCAGACAATGTCTGACTTCCCCAGAACAGGTTCATCAGCAGAAAAAAGGAGAAAATGCTCATCACATGTGTGTAAGGAGGCCAGCACTTACCGTGTTCAGTAGCTGGCAGCTGGGATCAATTCAGAAGAGGGTGGAATTACTGCATATTAACACAGAAAGCCATTCCACAGTAGCAAGTAAAGTAATATTCAGTTGCCTCAGTCTGAACAGAGTCACTGCAGGACCTTAAAGGATGTCACTTTAAAACAATGTTATAGTCCAATGAGAATTATTATATCTCTATTATAGTATTTTGAATTCCATACAATCTACATACAGGTCATACTATGTGGCAAATTACTTTGCAAATTAATATCAAGAAAGGTGTCATTTTTCTCAAATAAATTATATATTTTTAGGTAATGATAGTTATTTAAGAGATGGTTATTGATTGAACGAGTAAATAAAAGCATTTTTGCCTTGACTTTTTCACTCAATCAGGAAGCTCAAAGCCAAATTTAATACAAAATCGGTGGATACTAACATAACATAATAGCAAATTTACTTCACCCATTTTTCTTTATGGCTTTGGTTTCCTTTCTTTTTAACTTTCATTTTTAAATTAAAAATTTCAAGACACTTGTAGATTCATCTGCAATTATAAGAAATAATACAAAGAGACTCCTTGTACACTTTGTGCAGTTTCCTCCAATGATAATATTTTGCAAAACTATAATATAATACCTTACGAGGGTAGGCACATTGATTCAGTTCCTCAATTTAATTCAGATTTCCCTAGCTTTACTTCGTGTGTGTGTGTGTGTGTGTGTGTGTGTATTAAGTTCTATACATTTTTATCACCTCTGTAGGTCTGTGTCTACCTCCACAGTAAAGATCCTAAATAGTTCCAATACAAAAATTCCCTTTTGTTGCTATTTTATAACCACACCCACCTCTCACCTCCCTCAAATTCTTTCACATTTTATTCCATTTTTAACAGCCCTGTTGTCTACATGACTTGGAGGTCCATAAGGGATAAGAAGAAATGAATAAATATTTTATAAGCAAGGTTATGTTCATCACATCCTTGTTGACCATGTCATTTAGCCCAGCCAGACCGAAAAGCAGAGCCTCTATGTGTTCCCAACACAGTGCCTTTCCTGGCCATGGGAAAACATAGTTGCACCAGGCAGTTTCCCACATTTTAATTTCACAGGAAGTTGTTAAGAGCCCTGTGTTCCAGGTATGTTCTTGGGGCTGAATAAACCAAGATGCATAGAGTACATGTGTTCATCAACAACTGGGAGGCAGAAATGTAAAGAAGTAATTGCAGTGCAGTGATAATACAATTTATTTCCAATATTTGGTTTCTAGTACAGATTAAGAAGCACAGAGTTGAAAAGATAAAGAGTTATTTTAATTATGGATAAAAATTGCCAATCCCTAAAAATAGTTTAAACAGGGGATTATTACCAAGGGAACTATTTAACAAATGGCACTCAAAACAACAACAACAAAAAAACAACAACACACCAGCAAACATAAAAGGTGTGTGTGTGTGTGTGTGTATGTGTGTGTGTGTGTGTAGGATTCAAATGAGTGAGAGATCTTCATCTTACTGAAAGAATAAAAGCAATAGCACACATTTATTAACACATGCCAAGCGACATGCCCTGAGGCTGAGTTTCACATGGAAGCTCTCCTCTAATCCTCACCACAAGTTTATAAAGAAGGACTGCTAATGCTCCCATTTTACCGGGGTAAGGAGGGTGGGTCTGGGGCTCAGATTAGGTCACTTGACTCTACCCCTAAGGCCCTAAAGGGTTTCATACTGAAAAGTTCAGAGCTTCATACTGTGAAAAGAAAGCAACCAAATATGAATAGTTTTAAATCGAAAGTTGCAAACAACAGAGGCTATACTTGGGCAAAAAGGGGGAAAGGAGCAAAAGGGGTAAATAAGTACTTCAGCCTGGCCAGTGTGGCTGTGGTTGAGTGCTCACCCATGAACCAGTAGATCACAGCTGGATTCCCAGACAGGCCAAAGGCCAAGGTTTCAAGCTCGATCTCCAGTAGAGGGTGTACAGGAGGCAGCCAATCAATTATTCTCTTTCATCACTGATGATTCTATCTCTCTCTCCCTTCCTCTCTCTGAAAGCAATGTAAATATATATATATATATATATATATATATATATATATATATATATTTGAATTACATATATATATTAATATATATATGGCACGTGTTAATATATAGATATATATTTGAATTACATATATATATATATATATATATATATATATATATGTAATTCAAATACTGCAAATGGCAAAGATTGAAAAGACAAAGGATCTGTAAAAAATTGTAACAGGGAGCCTAATAAGACTAGAATATAGGCACCAAATACATTTTCACCTAAAGTTAGGGGGAAATTGATAAATTTATTCCTTCATTCATTCAAAATTACTGAAACCAATCATGGGCCAGGCTTTCTTCTAGGTACTGGACATAAAAAGGTGAGTAATTGCCTTAGCTCAGTGGTCAGCAAACTCATTAGTCAACAGAGCGGCAAACCGTGGCCAGCTCATGAGCCTCTGTTTGCTGACCACTGCCATAGCTGGTTTGACTCACTG
The DNA here is from genome assembly GCF_014108245.1 of Pipistrellus kuhlii. Classification (NCBI taxonomy): domain Eukaryota; kingdom Metazoa; phylum Chordata; class Mammalia; order Chiroptera; family Vespertilionidae; genus Pipistrellus; species Pipistrellus kuhlii. The sequence goes on along the minus strand of NW_023425404.1, from coordinate 22,903,479 downwards.
GATAGAGCATTGGCCTGCAAACTGAAGGGTCCCGGGTTCAATTCTGGTCAAGGGCATGTACCTGGGCTGTGGGCTTGGTCCCGAGGAGGGGGCATGTAGGAGGCAGCCAATCAATGATTCTCTCTCATCATTGGTGTTTCTCTCTCTCTCTCCCTTCTCTGAAATTGATTATATATATATATATATATATATATATATATATATATATATATACACACACACACACACACACACACACATATAGATTACATACATCAATACATCAATATATAATTAATAAATGACAAGTACACACACACACACACACACACACACACACATATAGATTACATACATCAATACATCAATATATAATTAATAAATGACAAGTACACACACACACACACACACACACACACACCGTATTTTCCGGCGTATAAGATGACTTTTGAAATGAAAAAAAGTCAACCGAAAATTGGGGGCAAAAGACCAAAATTGCACAAAAATTACCTGCAGATCTTGATGGCAAAGTAAGTGTTTTCTTTGAAGTGGGGGGTAGTCTTATACAGCGAATATAGGCCTAAACCTATGTTTTAACTGTAAAAAAAAAAAAAAAAATTAGGGGGTCGTCTTATACACCGGAAAATATGGTGTGTGTGTGTGTGTGTGTGTGTGTGTGTGTATATATATATATATATATATATATATATATATATATATATATGAATAAAATAACAAGTCCCACATGCAGCTGTGTAGTTTGCTGTAGTGCAGACGGGCATACACACAATTATCATAAGGTGGAAGAGGCACCTTATGGAGAAAACAGTGAGTTAGAGTGCAAGAGACAGTTGGCTAATCGAGATAGGGTAAAAGAGAGTCAGGGAGGATGTCCTGGAGGATAAGTGAACTAAATCACAAAGTGTGTGAATAAGGGGTTCAGGAAGAGAAAAAAGGGGAAAAGGGATCCTAGGTGCGAAGTCCTTGAGGCTAGGGAGTTCAGAGGCAAAAGTCAGAGTGCTCAGCAGGAAACCAGAATGCTAATTTGGGAGTCAAGAGACCAATTAAAGTAAAAAATTTATTTATTTGAGATCTACAGGAGTTGTAGAGACAACACTTAATTTTATTGGGAATGTATTATTGAGAAGGCTAACCCCTATTTTGTAAAACTACTTTTTGAAATTCTCTGCTATTTAGAGAGTTCCTTATTCTGTAAAGTCAACTGCTATTTTTAGACAGCCCCTTATTCTGAAAAATAACTTTGCTTTCTAGCCTGCTGGAATAATAAGGAAGATAAACTTAGCTGTCTAACCTTGTAGGCCAGACACTAGATACGTCCATGCTCTGCCAGATGTATTTTTTAATGGAATAGAACTGTGTTGTTTTCAAGGCCACAAGCTTCCAGTGACATAACCACTAAGCACACATAGGGCTGGCACTTTAATAAAAAGAAAACCTCTGCTGTTACTTTGCTCAGAATTTGAAAGACATTTTTTTCTCTGAGCCCACCAGTGTATTATAAAGTGGAACTCTATCTCTCTAATAGTTGCTTGGTTTTTCTCCAGTCTTCTGCAACATTTTGTTCCAGACATTGTACTAGATTCCTTTTCATATGTCAGCACATTGAATTGTCACAACCACCCTGTGGCTTAGGGATGCCTAATTCTGCTTTACAATGAAGAGCCCAGGATTTGGAGAGGTTAAGTAACCTGTCCAAAGACACACATCTATAGGGGATATAGTTTGGATTTAAACTCAGCGGGTCCAATTCCAACATCCAGGATCCTCAATTATTTTTATTATCTATTTTACTTATTATACTTTTAAAGTTAGTATAAAAATCACAAAAAAAGTTATGGAATTTTGCTTTAAATAAAACCAGCCATTAAGGCATAATCTAGGGTCAACATATTTAGCCCCCATTCAGACATTTAGTCCTACTTACCATTCAGTCTTTCAAGATCCCTCCCTGATAGTCCTGTCCCCTCTACACAATAAAGGGGACAAATTCCCTTTGTCTTGTCTGCTCTCTAGACTGTAAGCTTCAAGAGGGCAGGTTCATCACTCTATCATTAACCATTCATACAGTTGCTGGACATATGGCAGTTAGTCTACACACACCCATTAAGTAAATATTCTAAATCAAAGTTAACTGGGGGGGAAATTAACATTGGAATATGCACTTATAGCCAATCATCTTCAACTTGAAAGTGGCAGGAATAATCTTAGCTAGTTTTTGCCGAGACTGTACAGATTAATGAGTCCATGTCGTCTGAATATGTGAGTCCCTCGGAAGGTTCCATGTGTATAGCAAATGCTACTGTTTATTTTCTATGATGTATAAATGATCTTGAAAATACCATCATCGCCATTTGTAATTGCAGTGGCAGCAATAAGGAAACAGGCACAAGTTTTATGGCCTTAGGGATGTCAGAGTTCAACACAGGGAAACATTAATGAGATTCTATGAGAAGCCCAAGAGAGAAGCTAAAGCTTACGTGGGTTCCCAGCTCACTGATCACTGGAAAAGACTTTTAAGAGCAAAGGACTCATGCACAAACATGGCAAGTGTTGGAGGAATGCCAACCAGGAGGCCGAACAGAATAAAGATGGAGGTAAAAGGAAGCAAAGAGTAGGGAAGTGTAGCTCTGGTGACTTAACTATTGCTTTAAAATTTCTTGGTGTATTCATTGAAAATAAAATTTTCTCAATCCATCACCAATTAACCAAATAAGAATCACTGTGGACAAGGCCCTAGAATTTGCATTTTAACATGTTTCTCAGGTCATTTTAAGCACTGAAAAAACACAGCAACTCACTAGTGCTTAAATCCTTGAAAAAAGATAATCACAGGATAGAAAATGAGGAGGTCCAGTGATGCTTGTTGTCTAAGAGGAAGATGAGAAGTCCAAAGAGGTATTTGGAAAGGTATTATGAGTTCAGATGATGGGCAGAAATTCATCACACCCACTTAAGAAGGCAGATCTCATCACAGATCTATGCTGCACCCCACTCTGTTACACCTCACCCCACTGCTCTCATCCATGCTTCTCTGGCTGAGGGGCACTTCCTACCAGCCACCTCAGGCTTATCTTCACATCTTGCTCTTTCCCCTGGTATTCCAGTCTTTCAGTCCTGTGAAAAACATACCCTTAGGTGCCCATACATATTTAACTAATGTTGATTTGATGTATTCATGGTCTTTGAAATTAAAAAAACAACATCATTTGATGTTTCACAGCTTCTAACAGGTGAACATCTCTATTTCATTTTTATTGTAGGTTATTCAGGTCATTCTTTCCTAGGGATGATGGTACTTCTGATCAATGGAGAAACAGCGGTTATAATTTAGGGATAAAAGCAATAAATAAATACACCCAAAAATTCACTTTTATTTTATTTTATAGAAGACATGAAGAGAGATTTATAATTTGAAATGTAGCTCAAGGGGTCAAATCCTGCATTAAGGGGCAAGAGTATGATGTAAAAGGAAATTAAACAAAATATTGATATGATTTTAACTGAAGATTTTAATCACTAACAAAACTATATGGGGGAAAAACCTGGCCCTGTGGTGGAAGATGATGGAGGTGATAATTACTCTGCCTGTGGAACATAAGGACCTGCCTTCCGCAGGGAGATGGAACAAATAAAGCCACTGTTAGCTTTTGCTTGAATCAATTCAAAGCGTTTGGCCAGGCGCATGTACCCAACTCCCAGAGGTGGCCCTCACTCAGGAATCATGCCCTCCTGTCAGAGGAAGTGGGAAAGTAACCACCCCACTCGTGGAAGGCTGTCACATGGATTCTAGCTTGCCTAGGAAATTTCCTAACAAACCACATGGCCCATTTCTGTCTTTTAATGTTAGAACAATCCCCTGAAATAGTATTTCTGACAAAAATAACACCCTTTTCCCACCCCAGTGTTTGGCATCTAAATGCTATTCTAAGCATTTCAGAAAGATAAATTAGTCAAAGCTTTTTACAACAATGACTTCCAGTGCTGTGGCCAGAGATAGAGAGAACTTCACTTGAATTGCCAGAAAGGGAACATATAAACCCTGGAGACAAGCCAGGGGACAAGTCCGCTCTGGGCTCCAAGAAGATTTGGAAGGCTGCCTAAGCTCAGGCAGCCAGGGTGGGGGTGCATGGGAAATGAGAAACGGGGTCTTTTCTCCAGTTTTAACATAAAGATTGTATGTTAATGCTAGCGTGGCCCAGCTCAATCGTTTTAGCTACCCTAGCCAGGCCTTCCTACCAGCAAGAAAGAAGCCACTCACAAGTTACAAACCTTTTCCTTTCTGTGCGAGGCTGGGACCTGGCCTTTGTCCAATGTCTGCATTGGTTTCCACTGTCTGGGGGAAGAACATGGATGTAAACACTGAGGTAACGACAGATGACTCTCCCCAGCTCAGTAGCCAATCACTCAGACTGCACATTGCTATACCCCTGCTTTCCTACTTCGTGCCTCTTCTGTGAATGCTAAAGGCTATTGTTTCTCCTCATGTAGCCAGATCCAGTCTGGGACACAACGCATGGTGGGACCTCAAGGTCAGAGGGCTCCTCGCTGGGCCTCCCTTCTCACCAGGGTGCCAGTTCCTCAACCTTCCCCTTGTCACCATTAAGCGTAGGATCGTGGGTATGGATGAGGCTGCAACAGATGGGCAAGCTGTTGGTGTCGAGGAACAATCCCCAGACCACCTGCTTTTCAAAGGCACTGGAAGCTGGTTAAAATGCAGCCTCCCGCCGAAACCGGTTTGGCTCAGTGGATAGAGCTCTGGCCTGTGGACTCAAGGATCCCAGGTTCAATCCCGGTCAGGGGCATGTACCTTGGTTGCGGGCACATCCCCAGTGGGAGTTGTGCGGGAGGAGGCTGATCGATGTTTCTCTTTCATCGATGTTTCTGACTCTCTATCCCTCTCCCTTCCTCTCTGTAAAAAAATCAATAAAATATATATTTTTTAAAAATGCAGCCTCCCGGTCCTCCCCCCACACCTACCGAGTCAGATGGTCCGCTGGGAACCTGCATTTCAATCTCCTCCAGTGGTAAATATGATGCACAGAGAAGGTTAAGGACCACAACCATATGTGCAAGGTCTTAGCACCTAAATGTATTTAGTTCTTAAGTTTAATGGTGAATTAAAGCAAAGGACAGCATCTGCACCATGTTGTTTTCTGGGCTTTGGAAGGTGAGAGACTAAATAGTGAAGAATACTGATATCTCGGAAGAACAGGTAGGAACCTAGAGAAAAAGGCCAAGTACCTCCCAGCTTGAAGGTACCGAGTCTCATGCTTTAGTGTAACCGTTCAGGTGGCTTGGGTATGAAGCAGGGGAGTGCCCTGGATTTCCCTCTGGATCATCAGGAGTTGCACAGATGTGCCAAAATTCAAGAGCAATTGCTCTCTGCCCAACTGCTCTGTCTGTTAAACAGAGCCATGATGATAAGCCATACACCTTTGACAGAGGCTTCATCTTTGTCACTGCATCAATATTTGTAAAATAAGGCTGGCGGTTGGGCTCTAAATTTTATCAGTGCAAACTCCAACCCTCTCAGCTGACACCATCCAGTTTTCACTTTTTCTCTATGCCTTAATTTATCTCATGGATTGAACATATGCTTATAGTCATAGATACATTTTAGGGTTGTTAAGGAGGGCTGAGCAGTGGAAAAAGCAGGACACAAAATAGTTATTAATACTACTAATCACTGTTAATAATCTCACATTATTTAAAAATTAACCCTGAACTGACCAATAAACCGCTTGGCTAAAGTCTGGGGTTGATTTATGGATTTAAATTATTCACACTCTATCACCTATTGCCACAGACACTTCCAAGTTCAAGTTCTTGGAATCTTCTATAATAATAAAAGCCTAAGTGACCATTGCAACTGAACAGGCTCCTTGGGCAACCAGGCCAGCAGGAGGATTAGTGACTCCTGCTGGCCAAATGACTGAACAGCAGGCTGCGTGGGGCGACTAGGCCCACAGAGGGGTGGGGGTGGCAGTTGGGAGCAACCAGGCTAGTGGGTGGGGGGGGGGGGGGAGTGAGGGGCAACGAGACTGGCAGTGGGGGCAGTAAGGGGCAACCAAGCCAGTGGTGTGGCAGTTAGGGGTGACCAGGCTGGCGAAGCGGGGGTTGGGGGGAGAGGGGAGAGGAGGCAGTTGAGGGTGACTAGGCCAGCAGGAGGGGAAGTTGGAGGTGACCAGGTCAGCAAGGGGAGCAGTTAGGAGCTAGTGGTCCCAGATTGTAAGAGGGATGTCCGATTGCTGGTTTAGACTCAATCCTGGATTGAGGGGTCTTGGATTGAAGAGGGTGCAGGCTGAGGGGTCCCAGATTGGAGTGGGTGTAGGCTGATGCATGATTTTTGTGCACCAGGCCTCTAGTATCATATAATTTTCTGGAGCTTCCACGGAGTTGCTGATTCTCTTAAAAGATAGCTATGAGCCTTTCAACCTGCTCTCATTCCACTCTAGGCCTAATAGGATGTTTTTGTTATTTGTGTTTTTATTTTAAAATAGAACCTAAAAAAACAACACACCTAGGTTAAATCTATCCACAGACTCTAAATAAGTCTTCATATGTTGTACTGCCTCTACAATGTAGCAACAATAAAATGTTTGCTGCAATTGCTGCCCTCCTGCTGCAATGCGTGTACAATACATCTGATGAAGTGTGTCTATTTCCAGGGTACCTATCACCATGGCAGCTGAGCAGAACTCGCCGGAACAATCAGATTAGCAATATAGCCCTTGGTTACCGCTTCCTGAAAGCTTTGCTCTTGAATAGATGGGAGATTTTCTGCTCTTTTGTTTATTTGTAAGAAGCCATAAAACCCTCCTAAATAGACAATTATTGCTAAACACTGCTTGATTTTATGAAAAATAAAAATAACAGGCCCTCTTTCCATTGATACCAGTTAGAGAGACATTTGTTTCTGCTTTTAGAAAAGAGTTTCCAATCTTCATGACCATGTAAAATACATGGAATGTGAACTACATTTTAAGATTCTCTTGCCTAAACGTTAAATGATGTTTACAATAAGCCCATCTTTACAGTAATTGGAACTAATTGGTATATTCATTTAATCAACAAAGGGGAATAGTGCCAATTCCCACTTTCCCAATGATCCCACATATAGGCTTTGTAACATGCCTCACAACATTGCCATTTAAAACTGATGGAGGTGTAAATTTATATCATCTTTCTAAAAAGCAATTTGGCAATAGGAGCCTTAAAATGGTATTACCTTTTATCTTAGCCCATCCAGGCTGCTATAACAAAATATGACAGACTGGGTAGCTTATAAACAACAGCAATTTCTTATAGTTCTGGGGTTGAAAGTCCAAGATCAAGGCGCCAGCCTGGTCACATTCTGGTGAGAGTCATCTTCCTACTTCACAGGTGTCCTACCCACACGGTAAAAGGGGAACGGAGCTCTGTGGGGTCTCTCTCACCAAAGCTGTACCTCCAGCCTGGACCTTGCTTCTGGATTCTAGCTTCAAGTCACTAACGGCTTACTGTATATGTCCCATAGGCGCCACTTCGTGCCTCATCCTTCTTGCCTCGCCTTCTCTTCACACTGTGTTCTCAGAGTCAGCATAAGGATCACATTAGGTTCTGCGTTCTCTCCCACTGCCCCTTTCGTACCCATACCCACACTTTGATTTCTACTTCCCAAATCTTTCTCCAATTCTGCTTCTGTTTTCATTTAGAGTTTAGACCCTCATCACCACTGATTGCATTTTTGTCATGAGCTCGAACATCCTCTTGGTTGCCAATCTACCCTCTGCATGGAGAAATCTTTCTGGAATATAACTCTGATCAGTCCTCTTTAAGAAACTAGAAGTCACCTTACCTGCCCTACCTGATGTAGCTCCTTCCCACCTACCTCACTTCATCTCTCATGGCTTCAACACTGACTTCCTACTTTCCAAGAAAACAGAACTAACTTGGCTCCCTGAACCCCCTTTTAGGACTTTGCAACTGGAATCCTCTCATATACTCTACCTCCCTGCACAACTGGAATCCTCTCATATACTCCACCTCCCTGCAAGCTACACATTTCCTTGCTTTAGCTCAAGGTTCAATTCCTTTTGTTTCCCTTCCTCCATGGCATCATTATTTCCTGCACATGATATATTAATGATTCGATCAAAATTTACTATGAATCCAATATCATGCATCACTGTGCTGACTGTTGGATAGATGGACTAGAGGGACTCCCATCACATTTATTGACCTCACTTTATTTACTGCCCTGAACTGCTAGAGGGCAGGCACTGGATCATAATCACCTTTGTGCCCCCAGAACATGGCAAAAGTAGATAATTGATAAATGTGTGTTCAACCAACTGAAGTTGTAGTGTTTTGGCTATACCAGTGGTAGGCAAACTCATTAGTCAACAGAGCTGCAGTTTGCTGACCATTAAATACCATCAGAGTGATTAAACTTTACAACTGTAAAAGTAACTCATATTTTCCAATGAGTAGCAATTGATACTTCAGAAGAGTGAAACTCTGTGATTCACAGATCAACTGTGTTCATAGAGCACATGGTTTAGCAGTCCTTAATGATGCATTAGGGATATAAATGGATAATTTCTGAGTCCCCTCATAATTCTATTATAAAAATGGCTGATAGTGTGCTGTGGTCAGCAGATGGTGGCTCTCAAACCACATGTGTCTCTTTGGCCCCTTGAGTGTGGCTCTTCCACAAAATACCACGGCCTGCACGAGTCTATTTTGAAGAAGTGGCATTAGAAGAAGTTTAAGTTTAAAAAAATGTGGCTCTCAAAAGAAATTTCAATTGTTGTATGGTTGATATTTGGCTCTGTTGACTAATGAATTTACCAACCACTGGTATAGGGAACATATTTGGTCCCATTGTAGTCTGCTTCCAAAAACTGTGATCTCTAATCCATGCTGCATTAATTTGCCTGATAGAAATCTTGCTTGTAGTGTTATTCAGCATTTAAAAAGACAGGTAAAAGAAAGGAGTAGAGATTTGATTTATAGCTAAAGGAGCGACATTTTGGTTCTTGGTTAATATTTAAAAAGTCAAATGACATAAAATATTTTATGATAATCACTCTGTGGTTGATATATGAATCTGTAAATCCCATTTTTTCTTACTAAGGTATTCTTTTGGTTTTATACTAAGGCTTATTCCAAATTCAATCTCATGTTCTGATTCTATTGGGAATCACTAACTGGCATGTACCTTTTGCTTTTTTTTTTCTGAATAAATACATTAATTAATCAGTTTAAAAATGTAGGAAGGTGGTATGAATTTTCATAAACTAACACTGTGACTCATTTCTTAAATCTAAATATTTCCAAATCATCCAAGAATAGGGAAGTAAAAGATTGCACCTTCGGAATATGGTTAAAATGGAAAACATACTTGCAGATTTGAAATTATATGGACTCAATATAAATCTTTATCTGTCAATTTATTAAGCATTTAAGACTAAGATTTCTTTCTTTTTGAAAATTGAAAGAAGCTTAGTTGGAGTTGTCCCAAAACACTTTCCAATATATTTTCCTGAAATCCATTCACTGTAGGGTCGAATGTCACAAATGATGGTTTTTTACCACAACTTCTGAAAACTTTCTTTGTTCCTCAAGCCAGGTGAGCCAAGTTACAAATCTGTTCATTCATTTCTATTTCCTGAAAGATTAGATATTCTAGCTCAATAGCTGGTCCCTTGAAGGGCTCCTTTCTCTGGCTGTAGACTTACTATCTTATTTCTTTAATCTCTTTGGTTTCATGTAGTTGACCTTATTAGTCAGAAAAGTGTTTTTGGCTTTTGTCTGCCATGAAAGAAAAGTGATGACCCATATAATTTGCTCTTCTTGGTTTTCTGCACCTGTCAAAGCCAAATCTCTTCACTGTGAATACTACCCTGTGCCATTCTAATTATCAAGTACTGTGGTTTGAGTAATCTCTAAAAAATAATTTCAGCAATTTACTTTCATGGGCTAAGAACGCTTCTGCATCTAAAGTTTTGTAATGAATCAAGCAATGTATGTAGTGTACATTTATTTTAGTCTGCAGGGGTGTAACCATACAACTGAGACTCCATGAGTTTCAATTAAAATAAAGCTCTTAAATTTTTTTTTAAATCTTTCTCATTCCACCCCATTATTCTTAGTTAGTTTCTATTTTGTTTTGTTTTTTTGTTTGTTGTTTGTTTGTTTTGTTTTTACTTCCGGTGGTTACTACAATTTATCCAAATTTTCTATTTTGCACTTCTTCCTTGATTATTAATACACATCTGTTTCTGGCTTTGCTATAAATCAATTTGTAAACATTGGAAAGTCACTTAGTATCTTTGTTTGGTTTTCTTCAGTTTTAAAGTCAAGAAGGTTAGTAAGGATTCTCTGAATTTCTTCTTAGCATTAATATTTAAGAATTCTAAAATTTCCCTTAGCATCATAGGATTCTGCCACTATATGAAAATCAGGGTGTCCTGCATAAAGTATGCAGTACTTCTTCAACATGGGGGAGGCAGACCTACATGTATTATACAACTAGCACCCTGCTGGCTCCCCCAGAGTTTGATTACAAGCAACTAACCAAAGGCCTCTCTAAGGAGCTGTCTTAGAGGCTAAGAAGAGAATTACAAGATAGAAACAGCCATAGAAAGATCAGGAAAAGAGAGAATGCTGGGTAAAGAGAACAGCTAGTGTAAAGAGCTAGGCAGAAACTAACTTGGCATCTACAGAAACATGAAGCAGGTCAGTGTGGCTGGAAATGGTGTATGAGAAGGCAAGTGGTAGAAAGTCAGATCAGAAAATGATGCAGAAATTAGAACTTGCAGGTCTTTTAAATCAGTTAGGAGCTTGGATTTTCTTCTGAGCAATGATGAGTGGCCCTGGCTGCTCACATCCTAAGCCACACTTCTGAAGCTGCCACATAGAGAGCAGCCTGCAAGGGGCAACAGTGGAAGCAGAGGAGCAGTAAGACATAATGCAAAACCTTGAAGAGCATTTCTCACACAACTCGCCTTTTGAACATTTACTAGAATATTCATGGATTTTCTATGTTCGTTTGATTGAGTATAGCTCCTGGATTGGGCTGGTTAGTGTAAAGCATGCCTTCACTCTAAATAGATGCTGCTGACCCCTGTGTTTTTTTCTCCCTGGGCCTTCCTTTTGCCCATAATGCATTCAGACAAGGCTACTATAGAAAACGCACACAATAAAACAATCCCTGAGAACCCAAACAAAGGCTGGTCTGTACCACAACCAGTGAGCGATTCTGCCAAAAAAGAAAGTACCACTGGATTCCAAACATGCTCAGAACCAAACTGACTTTTTCAGTTCCCATTCACCTTTGCCCGCACTTGGATTTATTTCAGGAAGATGCATCTCAAAGTAAATGGTCCATTTGGATCTGAAACCATACTTTAATTCTAAATACCACCTCTCACCATAGGGTCTTCATTGCATTCGCCTTCTTTAGTCAGGTGTTTTATTACTCAACTCTCATTCCTCACCTGGCCAGTTTTTTAAATAAGGATTTCTTTTTTTTTTAACTTTGATCAGTCAACTATCAATAAAGAAATGGTAGCATAACAATTAAATGCAGGAGATTATCTGGAAACAGGAAGAACCACACAGTTCAGTGAGGGAGGAGGGAGAAATCACTTACAGTGTGTGTAAATGATTGACAAATACTACAAGAACAAAGGGAAGAAATTGTACATGTGAGCCTGTGTGCACATACTGTGTGTACGTTTTGAAGTGCTGCTCAGAAAGTGTGGGTGCGATTGATCGGAACAAGCGGTCATCTGAAGGAGCAAAGTCTGGTAAATATAGCAGGTGGGTTACTTCCCAAGCAAGATCTTTTAACATGTCTTTAACAGTTTTGAAGTGTGTGATGGTGTGTCATCATGAAGCAAAATTACTTTGCCGTGTCTTCTGGCACATTCTGGTCATTTCACGATCAAAGCATGGTACAAATTGATTATTTGTTGTTGGTAGTGATCACTACTAATGGTTTCACCTGGTTTTAGAAGCTCATAATACCCCACACCTTCCTGATCCCACCAAACACACAGCAGCGATTTGGCCTTGCAGTCAATGTTGATGGTTGACCTGGATCAACCCATGATTTTGTGCATTTGGGATTCTCAAAATAAATCCACTTTTCATAGCCAGTCACAATTTGATGCAAAAAACACTTTCTTTTGTGCCATTGAAGCAACATTTTACTGATGACTTTTCAGTTTTCCATTTGTCTTTCATTAGTTGATGTGGCACCCATTTTCCTTCCTTTAAAATCTTTCCCATTGCTTGTAAATGATCAAAAATTGTTTGCTGAGCAACATTTAATGTTTCCACAAGTTGTTTTTGAGTTTGACAAACTTCTTCATCCAATAATGCTGGTAATTGTTGGTCTTCAAACTTTCTCAGTTCACCTGGACATTCTTTGTCTTTCACATCGAAATCATCACTTTTGAAGTGTTTAAATGAGCGCTCACAAGTATCTTGAGAAGGAACAGTTCACCATAAGCTTCCCAAAGTATACACTAACTTTTTCTTCAAAATAAAGTAATGAATTAAAACTTCCCACAAATGCTCTCTTTTTTGGGGGCATGAAATTCAATATTTTTAAGTGTAAAAATATCTATGATGTTAACACCTTCAGAAAATTTGACATATAAAGTTTTGAAGCTTGCTATCCATACAACAAAATAGCCTACTACATATCAAATTGCATATATATCAACATATGTGTAACTCCATCTCTTTTTTTAAAATCCTCATTATTAACCAGTATAACTAGATATTTATGGATTCTATCCTCTATTTCTCATCCCACACAATTCTAGAAATGTTGCTTCTGCTTTTGCCTTGGAGTAGGAGTTGACCAGAGGAAAAGAAATTGCCCAAAGGAAAATCCTTCTCTGGCATTCACTTTGCCTTAAGAACCTTCACCAGTGGCATTAACTCTCCAGGTACATGCAGCTCTAGGCTCATATGTGCAAAACCAACAAGGAAGCCAGGCTGTGGGCTCAAGAAGGAGCAACTAGTAATTGTCACCTTCCTTTCACTGGACCTTGAGTTCCTACAGGCCAAGGAAGATACTGTACTAGGTAGGGAGCATATAAGCAATGCCAAAAAAAACATTCTAGAGCCAGAGTGGGGAACCTTTTCTCTGCCAAGGGCAATTCAATATATATAACATTATTCAAGGACAAAATTATCAACTTAAAAATTAGCCTGCTATTTTTGGTCAAACATTTAATTAACTTCCCCCTAATGCCTTATAGAGGCCGCGGGCTGGATATTCTATCCCTTTAAGCATACACTCTATTAGGGACACAACCATTTGAATACAGGTGTGAGTTTGTAATTAAAAGCCACTCTAAAAGTTACAAATAATAGCAGGCTACTAGAAATGTAATGAAGCTTTGAAAATTTTACTTTTAGGACCCTTATTGTATTCTTGATTTCCCTGGAAATTTAGACAGAAGTAGCAGGTAACTTTGTTGAAGTCAGAGCAACTATTCATCTAAGTTTCCAACAATGCAGCTGAGTTTTAAACGTTTACACTTCTCTACTCTCAACAGCAATTTAATACTTGCATTTACCTGCGTGGCTGCAGACAGGATATGTGCCTTTATGCCGAGGCAGCAGATAGAATGACTTTGCTTATAACCGCTGCAGGGCCATGGCTAAATGGCATGGACACTTCCTACTAAATGAATGAGCTGGCCCACAGCACAATTACCTTGCTGTCTGCAGATGGCTTTCTGCCCAAGTCACCCATTATTTCAAGGGCCAAGACACCACTTAAAAAATCAGTAGCATAACTTAATAAAAGGACAAGTACTTTTATATTCTCAGATCTCGTTGTGAAAGAAAAGAGGCTATTTTGTTTCAGGTCTTAAAAGAGTAAATGTCTTGCTGAATTGATTGTCCTCATAGAGATACTAAACAGAAAATGCTATTCACTATAGCTGCATGAGCTGGTCCTAGGGCCAGGGCTGGCAGACTCGGTGACAAATCCATTTGTTGTCAGCAACAAGTTTATAAATTTCTACAAAGGTGTGGAGTCCACTGTGAATCTCAGGGGTCTCAAATACTGGTTGAAGAAGCTGGGAGCTTCTATAACCTACCTGTTGGGGATCTAATCTAGACAAGAGAAATTCCTCTGAGACAGATGAGTAAGTCACAAGGCAGAGGTTCAGGTCAATAAGGATACACCATTAAGAAACAATTTTTCAGGATTACTTATTCTTGACCCTTTGACCCTAAATCTAAGGAACATTAGCAAGATCTTCCTAACCACTCTCAAAGTGGCCTACACAGATATTCAGACCATGAAAAGGACAGAAAAACACAAGTTCTAAAAAACTTTTAAACAGTACTGCCCATTCTGAAAGAATGTGATAGCTGTAATGCTGTGAAGGAACCACTGTATACTCTCAGTTTAGGTTAGATCTGCTAACATTATTTGAGTCTCAGGTTTTGGTCTACTTGCTCCTCATGGGAAGAACTCTCTAAAAAATAACATTTTGTTTTTCTATGAACAAACGTTTATTCGTGAAAGGCAATCAGAATCTCCTCTTTTCCTCTCAGAAACACCTCCTCCTCTTTGAAGACGTGGCTCAAACATCACCCCATCGTGATTCTCATCACTAACCTTCCCAGGTAACTTAAGGCCTCTTCTCGGTGTCCTTTGTTCACATCTTTGTTATTCTACTCATTATTGTATACTATGGTTATCTGTTTGGATGTTTTTCTATAGAGTAATGATTAGCTTGGGACTACCATCCTATTTTGTTTATCATTGAAACCCAAACTCTGAAGACAGGCTGTTAGCAAGTACATGCTGAACAAATGTTTATGGAATTGAATTTAAATCTGGAAAGGAGAGATCAAACTGATGGTTGCCAGAGGAGAGGGTGGTGGAAGGAATGAGGGAAAAAGGTAAAGGGAAACATAGTCAATAATACTTTGATAAGTTTACAATGTGACATCTGATTATTAGACCTAGCGTGGTGTTCACATTATAAATATATAAATGTCAAATCTTTATATTGTACACCTGAATCTAACATAATATTGTATACCAACTATACTTACATAAAAATGAAGGAAAAATGTGGAGAGAAGTTTATAATAGCCCATCACAGGCTTTGTGCTCTCAGAGCTTTCATCAATGATATATAGAAAGCAAGTGATCATACCTATAGATAATGCAAATGTTGGCAGGGATAGAAAATGCACTGAGTGATAGAATCCTTTCAAATCTTGGCAGACTAGAAAAATGGCATGAACCTAACAAGATCAAGTATAATGCAAGGTCAGGCACTACCACCCAAGATATTAATCATAATAATGTGAGATAGAGAAAATGTAGTTACCACCAGTTTATAGAAATAAAACTTATGGGTATTAGATGATATCAACTCAACACAAGTCAATATTGTGATGCAGAGGACAAACAGATGATATGTCATAGGCTGAATTGATAGACATTGGGTGTTAATAGTGAGGGAACTCATGGTCTTTCCATGAAATGCACTATCCAGCTCACGTGCTTCTCAGAAAGATGTTATGTGTGGGCATATCACTTGGAAAAGAGGTTTGGAAGAACTAAAGAACATGTAAAATTGGATAAATGGTACATGGACTTGAAACCAGTCTGGACCAGAAAGAATTATTTTAGGCTTTGTGGACCATATAGTCTCAGTTGCAACTATTTAGCTCTATAATTATAGTACAAATGCCAAAGACAATATGTGAGCAAATAAGTGTGGCTGTATTCCAACAAAATAATAGGTAGTGGTATGATAGCACCAAAAAGAATTTTAAAAATTAAGAATAAGTTTAATAAAATAAGTGCAAGACTTGTACAATGATATGTATAAAACATTGTTGAAAGAAATTAAATAAGACCTAAATATAATAAAAAGATAATCCCACATTTGTGAATTGGAAGACATCATATCATTAAGATGGCAATACTCCCCAAACTATAGATTTAACACAATCCTATGAAAGGGATCCATATCAAGGTCCAAGCACTCCTATCAATTTCTGTTTTTCAGAAACTGACAACTTGATTCAAAAATTTATATGGAAATGCAAGGGAGCTAGAATAGCCAAAACAATACTGAAAAAGGAGAACAATTTTGGAGGATTTACACTTGCAGATTTCTTTTTTTTAATTTTTTAAAATATTTTTTTATTGTTCAGATTATAAGAGTTGTTCCTCCCCCCCACCCGCCCCATAGCTTCCTTTTACTCGATTCCCACCCCACCCTATTCCCTTATCCCCACCCCACGTCCTCATCCATAGGTGTACAATCTTTGTCCAGTCTCTTCCCACAACCCCCATACCCCTTTCTCCCCAATAATTGTCAGTCTACTCCCTTTCGATGCCCCTGATCCTATTGTATTCACCAGTTTATTACTTGACTTTAGATTCACTTGTTGATAAATATGTATTTGTTGTCACTTTGTTGTTTATAATTTTTATCTTTACCTTTTTCTTCTTCTTCCTCTTCTTAAGGAATATCCTTCAGGCCGAAACCGGTTTGGGTCAGCCTGTGGACTGAAAGGTCCCGGGTTCGATTCCGGTCAAGGGCATGTACCTTGGTTGCGGGCACATCCCCAGTAAGGGGTGTACAAGAGGCAGCTGATTGATGATTCTCTCTCATCAATGTTTCTAACTCTTTATCTCTCTCTCTTCCTCTCTGTAAAAAAATCACTAAAATATATTAAAAAAAAAAAAGAATATCCTTCAGCATTTCATATAATACTGGTTTGGCAGTGATGAACTCTTTTAGCGTTTTGTTTTCTTATCTGTGAAATTATCTGACCTTCAATTCTAAATGATAGGTTTGCTGGGTAGAGTCATCTCAGTTGTAGGTTCTTGCTATTCATCACTTTGAATATTTATTGCCACTCCCTTCTGGCCTGCACAGTTTCTATTGAGAAATCAGCTGACAATTGTATGGGTGTTCCTTTATAGGTAACTACCTGCTTTTCTTTTGCTGCTTTTAATATTCTCTCTTTGTCTTTTGCTCTTGGCATTTTAATTATAATGTGTCTTGGTGTGGTCCTCTCTGGATTCCTTTTGTTTAGGGTTCTGTGCGCTTCCTGGACTTGTAAGTCTATTTCTTTCACCAGGTGGGGGAAATTTTCTGTCATTACTTCTTCAAATAGGTTTTCAGTATCTTGCTTTCTCTCTTCTTCTGGCACCCCAAAATTCAGATGTTGGTATGCTTGAAGTTGTCCCAAAGGCTCCTTACACTATCTTCATAATTTTGGATTATTTTTTCTTTTCTGGTTGGGTGTTTTTTGATTCTTCATATTTCAAATCTTTGACTTGATTCTTGGGATCCTCTAGTCTGCTGTTGGATCTCTGTATATTATTCTTTATTTCCATCAGTGTATACTTAATTTTTAGTTGGTCCTTTTCATATCCTTGAGGGTCTCACTAAATTTATTGGCGGTTTCTACAAGATTCTTGAGTAACCTTATAACCATGGTTTTGAACTCTATATCCAGTAGTTTGCTTTCCTCCATTTCTTTCATTTGTGACCTGTTTCTTTGTTCCCGCATTTTGGCTGCTTCTCTGTGTTGATAGTGTGGTTTTGTGTGCTAGGTATCCTATAGGATCCAGTGACTCAGCCTTCCTAATTACCTGAGGTGAACACTTGGTGCACCCCCTTTGTGGGCTGTATGTACAGTCTTGTTGTAGGTAAGCCTTGGTTGTTGTTGGTATCACTGAGAGGAATTGACCTTCAGGCCAATTTACTGTGATGATGAGTTCTCTATGATGGGAGAACTACTTTGTTGGAGATACCCTTTCGGGGCAAGACTTGCTTCAGTGAGGCTTTGGCACTCACTGAATTTGCCCCCTGAGTTGTCTCTTATGGATCTGAAGAGTTGTAGTCTGAATGGTCTCTCTCTGACCACTGGGTATACTGGCTCTTGGTTCTCCAAGGAGAGAGGCCACCCAACAAGAGCTCCAGAGAGATCTGCAGATTCCTTCTCTTTGTTTGGGGTTTGGAGGAGCCCAGATGAGGCCCAGCTATGAAGCAATGCAAGCTGCTGTCAAGTCTTGGGTCTTCTTTTGGAGGCTCTGGGGCTCTTTGGAGGCTGCAATACATTAGGATTCAGATTGCAAAGGCCCAGGCCATTCATATGCAAAAGCCTCTGTGCACAGCTTGGGTGGGGTTGTAAAGTGGGTGGAGTGGGGTCTCAGGGAATCACCAGGGTGGAACAAACAGCAATGGCTATCCATCAGCGCTGCCTGGAAGAGGTTCCATGTTTCTGTGTCATGCAGCCCCATGTAGGAACAATGATTGCTGCTAGCACCTCTGAGAGAAAGCTTCCCTCAAGTTCCACCTGATAATAGACAGTCCAGTTTCTTCCTGTATGAATATTGATCCACAGAGTCTCTCCTGGAACTGAAGTTCAGAGCAGTAGGGAGTTTGCATCTCCCTCCAGATTGAAAAAGACAATAGCACACCCAGTAGCCAGTCCTTTCCGCACGTGCCCCTCCATAACTCTGCACTTCACTTCTGCATCTCTGTCCCTCCTCCAAGTCTCAGTGTGCTTTTCTCTTTCCTTCTAGTTGTATAATTTCAACTCAGCCAGCCTTCCAGTGGTTCTGGATGATACCTGTTTTTTCCTTTAGTTGTAGTTTTGAAGTGGTTGTGCGAGGCAGCAAGTTCAGGTGTTTACCTATGCTGCCATCTTAGTTTCTTCCTAGATTTCACTTACACCAAACAATTTATCAAAAACAATGTGGTTCTAGCATAAGGCTAAACATATAGGTAAAAAGAATATAATTGAAAGTCTAGGAAAAAACCCTTAACATTTGTGGACAATTGTTTTTTAACTAGGATGACAAGATACTTCAATGGGAAACAAAAAGTCTTTTTAACAAATGATTCCAGGACAACTACATATACATGTATAAAAGAATAAAGCTGGGTTTCTATCTCACACTAAATAAAAAATTCAAAATGGATCAAAAACATAAATGTAAGAGCTTAAACTATAAAACTCTTAGAAGAAAACATAGGAGTGAATCTTTATGACTTTGGATTAAGCAAGGGTTTCTTAAGTACTGCCAATGGTCCTACTTCCTAATACTATCATATTTGGGGATTAGATTTTAAAATATAAATTTGGGGATGGGAGACACAGATATTCAGACCATAGCTTAGTCCCAGCATAAAAATTCCTGAATTCTAATCCTTGTAAGGAACACCCCCACAATAATCATATCTATGCTAGGTTCAAAGATCTACTGAGAAAATTATGCAACATTGCTCAGAAAGCCTATCCAAAATTTAACAATATTTAACAATTTTCCCTCACAATACACTAATCCTTATGTCTTGTGAGAATGGAATGAAAGAGCAGTGGGTACATTATGATCTGCCATCAGGAGAAAAAGGAGAAATAGAGCTTTTAAAAAAAAAAATCCTCACCCAATGATATGTTTTTTATTTTATTTTATTTTATCAACTTAGGGGCCCAGTGCACAAAATTTGTGCATGGGGGGGGGTGGGTCCCTCAGCCCGACCAGCACACTTTCCAATCTGGGAGCCCGCAGGGGATGCCCTACCGATGGCATAGCCCTGTTCCCTGTGATTCTCTGCTCTTTGCGGACCTGCCTGCTTGATGCCACCACAGGCCCTGGTGTCTGCTCTCTGTGGGGGCCTGCTTTCCCTTTGCTGCCGGGGCCAGGGGCAAGTAGGCCCTGCTGTCTGCTCTCTGGCTTGTCACCACAGAGGCAAGAAGGGCCCTGGTGTCTGCTTTCTGTGGGAGCCCTGCGGGGACTGCTTGCCCCTTGCTGCCATGGCCAGGACCAAACAGGGCCCTGCTGTGTGCTCACTTGCTATGGGGGATGTTCCCACCCTGCCCCTGGCTGCTTGGTGCCTGCACACATAGACCTGGAGTGCCCAGGGGTCATTCCAGGACCCCGGGCACTCTGGGCCTATGTGTGGGCCTAAAGGCTCAGAGCAGCCTGGGTCCCGAGGACACCCATCCCCAGGATCCAGGCCGCTTGGCCCTGGCGTGTGCACAAGTGGCTGCCCGGTGCCTGCATATTCAAATTAACCCACCATCTTTGTCAGGTTAATTTGCATAGTTACTCTTGATTGGCTGATGGGTGTCGGGAAGTGAAATTCAATTTGTATCTTTCTCTTTTATTAGTGTAGAAATTATAGAGAGAGGAAGAAGGAGTCAGAGAAAAGAAACACTGATGTGAGAGAAATATAAATCAGTTTCCTTCCATACTGAGGATTGATCCCACAAACTAAGTATGTGCCTTGACTGGAAATCAAACCTACAACCTTTTAGTGTACAAGACAACACTCTAACCAACTGAGTCACCCAGCCAGGCCCAGAAATAGAGCTTTGAAAACATGTTGGCATCTAGAGAGTGAACAGACTGTTGAACCTCAGAAGGAAGGCAGGGAAGGGTGAGTGGGAAGAGATCAACCAATGAACTTGTATGCATATATGCATAACCCACTGACATAGACAATGGGGTGGTGAGGGCCGGGGGATGGAAGGGACTGGAGCGGGCTGGAAGAAGTTAATGGGGGAAAAGGAGGACCTATGTAATACTTTCAACAATAAAGATTTAAAAAACAACAACAACCTAAAAAAAGAGTCAGCTCTCAGAGCCCCAAAGGCCCAGGGTCCCTGGAATCTCCACATTAGTTCTTGTTTCTATTGATAGGATGCCCCTGCAATAGACTGAGGGGATGGCCTGGTTTTTCTTTTTGAATTCAGCATTTTCCTGTGCAGCATAGAAGTAAAGGAAATTGAAGAAGCAATCAAACTGCCAGTACCGAGGGAGAGGAGAGGAGAGAAGATAAGGACATGGCAGTGAGAGCATCTGGGAGAAAGAGCCCATGTTGGTCCTGGAGTTGGACTTGCTGCTGTTGTTGGTACTGATTTTCCCCGACACTGTGATCAGGAGAAAAACCCACCTCTCACAAAGGCTGTGCCATACACCACAGACATGTCCTTTTAATGCCAACAGAGCATATTGGATTGGGGGAAGGGAGGAGAAATGGGTAATCAGAGCTGATCACCACTATGAAAATTCAGAGAAAAGCAGCACATGCAGCCTTTTGTTAGCCCAACAAATACCTTCCTGGCTTTGAAAAGTGAGACTCAACTGGATGGAAATTATACATGCAGTAAGGGTAGTAGGATGATGGTCTGAAATCTCTCCTTTAAATCCAGCAAAACCTTATTAAAAGCACACCAGAGACTAGAGGATAAATAAGGCATTCAACAGCCTCTCTTTATTCCCAAACTCAATTTTTACTTTTGCATCCATGCAGGCTACCTCAGGCACCTACACAGGCAGGGGAGCACTGCGCATGTTTGGGCGTGTTCAGCTCCCACTTCCCTTAATTTGCAGCTATCCTGTGATCAGCCTCTACTGAGGTGAGCCTTTACATTTGATTGTACAGAGAGCTAACGAGTCTCGAAAGTTATCCACTAGCTTCACTGCTTAAACAGGACAATGAGTATAAAATACATCCTTACCATTTGCCTCTCTACCACTGGCATACTATCACTACAGTGTCTGATAATGGTACCCAAGCCATTAAAGCAATGGTTCTGTTTATGTGCTCATTTCTCAGTAAGCCTAACAAATATTGTCATCACTTTGGGAAAATTTAATCTTTATCTTTGTTAAGAAAGAGATTATTTGAATACTTTTCCCTGCTGCTGGTTTTTTTTTAAGATATGGGAAATCAGGCATAGAAAGTTGATGTGCTCATTATAAATCAATAACATAGACAGAGCTGGGACAAGTATTGCTTTCATTGCTCCTATAACACTTTATTGTACTAACTTATTTATATGTATGTCCCTACAAATGCCTTATGGGCAAGGACTAGGCCTTACACAGTATCTTATTCTTTCCTCAGCCATAGCTCTTCATCACATGCAGTAACTGCCTAAGACTTAATTAATTCTTGAATGAATGAATGAATGAATGAGCAGATGCATATGTGAATGTGTGAACACGTATAAGCCAAAGCATGCACACACACACACACATGAATCCATGTAGACTGTTCATGGTTTTAAGCTAATTCAGAATCTCCTTTGTTTCTAATGGCAGGAATATTAGTAGTTTCCACGGGGCTCAATTTTCAGCTCAAACCAATCTTTAAAGAGGTAAATAAAGAGAAATGCACTGGGCATCTTAGTATTTCTCGCTCCTCTGAAATCCAATCTGATTGCACTTAAGGGTGACAGCATTTGTAGTGAGAGTTAATCATAACAGGAGCTGGTGTTATTATTTAAATGCTCCATATACACTCATTCTATCCCTGGAGGTGGAGGGTTGGTGAGGTGGTCAGTGCAGAGCACCTCCTGGAGCAGGTTCTGGCTTTCAATTACCCGGTGCTCCCCATGGAACCCAACAAAGCACTGGGCACATCCAGGTGCTCTCATCGTGTGCTGAATCAAAGAGCTGCCAACCTGAGTTGAGTGCAAGGTCCACCCCATTCCACAGCAATAATACACACTGGCTGGCAGCTCCCACAGAACAGATTTGTTTTTCATCGGCCTGATATTTCTGGCTAATGTTGAAAGACAACTAATTAGCTAACAATAAGATGAGTCTGTCTTTAACAAGAGCCTCAAAGCACAGGGTTGGAAGGCGCATCTGTTGTCCTCGTTAGCAATCACAACATATTAGAGATGTCCACTGCAATACTTGAGTTCTCCCATTTATCTCTGACCATCCCATTTAAAATAGCTCTCCCTTACGTTGTTTTTCTAACTCACAGCACTTACAGGAGGAGATACTGTAATATGTGTGTTTATTTGTATACTGTTAGTCTCCCACTAACTAAGGGCATCTGCTTTGTCCTCCACTCCCTCCACTGTGTCTAGGAAGGAGCCTGGCACATAATAGGTTCTCAATAACTATTGATTGATTGATTGATGTTGCTAAACTCACTATGAGCCAAGCTGTCATTTGAGATACAGCAGAGAGAGGAGTAAGAACGTGTTAACTGCTTGATAAATATCACACATCCCTGCACACTCCACTGAACTGAAACCTAAGTGCAGGAAGTGAACACCTAGAGCCAAGGAAACACACTCCTCTGCCAAAAGGAGTGATCAGTAGAAACCGCCAATCAGTATAAAAGATTTGAAAAGAGATTTGTCGCTTCCTCTTAAAACTAAAACAAAAGGGGGAGGAGCAACTGAGGGTTGGGCAGGATGAAGGGGAGGGGGGTTGCTGCAAATAAGCCAGATGGGGTAAAATGCTATGAAACGCACAGCAGATGGCACTAAAATATTAAACCAGCATTTCCTTACGCTCCAAGCTGAGCTGTCAATGCTGATTAGGGAAGTCAGTCTATTTAAAAACATGCAGATAAAAACGAATCATGTATTGTTAAATCTCTCGCTGCTAAAAGCAACTCCAAGCATTAGCATCTAATGTGCTTTCACACAGGTGATATGTTAATATAATTCAGGCAAGGTTTTGTCAAACAAAACCACCCAGAATGGGAGGAAGAAAACTCAGTCTCATGAATCTGCTGAAAAACAAGCTCAGTGTGGTAAAGCCATGAAAATCTGCTCTGCTTCTCTGATCTCCATGGCAACTGCAGCCACCCTCAGACAGACGCTTTGAAAACCAGATTTGTTTTCTCTTTCCCAAGTACCTTTGCATGATATTTTTAGATAATGTTGAAATACAACTGACACCGAATAAGCTGTAAACACAGTGCCTGTTCCAATTGCTTCATTGTTAGTCAGGGTGGCTTGTCATTTTCTCACTTAACCCACAGTGGTGATGCCGCTGTCACAGTGCAGCTCCTGGCTCTCTGAGATGCCCCAGAAAAAAAACTGCCAACGGGAAGTCATGCTTAATGATATTTTAGGATGGCATGAGCTACCCAGTTGGAGAAGATGCTCTCAAGATTTACACACCATGCAAAAGTATTCAGCATATTATCCATCTGCTTTGCAAACATTATGTAAGACTTCCATTTAAAAAGAAGCCCCATCACCCGGCCAGTGTGGCTCAGTGGTTGAGCATCGACCTATGAACCAGAGGTCACAGTTCGATTCCTGGTCAGGACACATGCCTCGGTTGTGGCTTCCTTCCCAGCATGGGGCATGTAGGAGGCAGCTTATCAATGATTCTCTCTTATCATTGATGTTTCTATCTCTCTCTCCCCTCCCTTGCTCTATGAAATCAATAAAAATATATAAAAAACAAATAAAAAGAAGTCCCATAGAATACTCATTTTGTCACTGAATCTGAGGTATAGACACTACCAAGTCTCAGTCAGGAAAAAAAATGAAAAACAGAACCATGTAAACAGGAGTACACTGAAACATTATCTAGACTATTCTGTATGTTTGAAATTTTCCATAATAAAATAATGAGAAAGAAAGAAATAGATCTGATCATTATGCAATATACAAACCAACGGAACTTTCCACTGTACAATGTTCTCATTAAAGTCAATATAGTGGAAAAACAGAAGTTGAGAGTTATTTTCTCACTGGCTAATTAAAAAGTGACCAACTGAAAAAAAAAATTTGGAGGATTCATCTCAGAATTTGATTTTGAACTGGGCATTAGATAATGTTAAAGTATTTGTTTTATTAGATATAACAATGGTCCTGTGCTTATGTAAGAAAATGCTATGTTTAGAGATGTACACTGAAGCATTCTGGGTGAAAGATCTTGATGGCTGTGACTTAATTAGAGGCATACATACTCATTTTCAAATCATAGACAAGAGTTAAGTATTTGAAGGGCCAACCCTAATCTTGTCTTCTTAAAGGGATAATTAAAATACATGCTATTTTATGGATGACAATTCTTCATCAGTGCTTGTGAAATACTTTATGTGGATTTTTGGAGTGAGCTAACCCATAATTATTTTTGAAAGCATGAAAATGGTGGATAAGGAAGATGAAGCAAATGTTCAAAACAAGATGTTACAAGAGACATCTCAGATTAGAGACAGAAGTCATGCATAAATCCTGTCCCCAGCCTGGTGCCAGCCTACCTGCCTACAAGGGACCAGGCAGACAAGGGACTGCTCTAAATTGGAACCATACCACTTAGGATAACTGAAAGTGTATTATAAAAATGGTGAGCTTGTTGAGAGAAATGACAGTGATCTGAAGCATCTTATATAATAAAAGGCTAATATGCAAATTGTCCCCTCACCCTAGAGTTTGACTGGGAGTTTGACCTGGGGGCAGAGCTAGCCTGCCAACCACCTGTCCGTGGCCCCCTCCCCCCAGTCAGCTCTGTCCCTGGGCGAGAACTCAGTTGGTTGTTGCTATCACCGGCCAGCCAACCTCTCATGTCCTCTCCCTCTGGCTGGCCCACTTGGCCCCTATTGGAGTAGGCTGGCCAGACCCAACCTGTGCACCAATTCATGCACAGGGCCTCTAGTTTTATACAATATAAGAAACAACCCTCAAGGATTTGTCTATCTACATTAAAAGGTTGATTCCATGTTTTAAATATTCCTAAAGAACCCAATTGTTCAGAAGGTAGCTTAAAAATAAAATACAGGAATAAACTTCTTTGTGAGTAGAGTTACACTTGGAGAAATGAGGAAGAAGAGTCAGAATCATTCCAAGCTTGCCATGAATTCAGTCCCTTTTAAAGGAAATAGCCTTAATGGTGGATGAGGAGACATAATGCCTGTGAGATGGGCTATAACAGGTGCTGAAGCAGTTCACTCAGATCCTCCCACCTGAGGAACAGGAATGCTGAGTGTACAGGAGAGTGCTGATGGAGCTCAAGGGCCTGGCTGGCTGCCATGGACCTGCTCTCCAGGCCTGCCATTCAGCCAGCCTTGGAAGGAAGGCCATGAGGCCAATCCACCAAGGAGAGCCCACCTACTGCCTCTCATATCTTTGGTAACCACCATTACTGACCATAATCTGGACAAATTGCTGTATCTAATACAGAAAACACGATCCAGTCATAGAATGTGATAACTGCTGTCACTTCAATGTTCCAGGTTTTCCACTAACTTAAGCTCCTTAAAAATGTTATTCAATGTATGCCATTTAAATCTCATTACAATTCTAGGAGGTAGGAATTACTAGCCATATTTTACAGATAAGGCGAGGAAGTTTGAGGCCAACAAGTGGTGGACTAGGGAGGAAACTCGGTCTTATTCCAGAGCTCATGCCTTAATCATTACATAATACCTCCTGTCTCTATACTAGCCTTAATAACAAGCCTAGTTTTTGTGTGTTTTTTTGTTTTGTTTTTTTAACAAGTGGTTTTGATTTTGCCTTTTTAAAAAATATATATTTTTATTGATTTTGTACAGAGAGGAAGGGAGAGAGATAGAGAGTTAGAAACATCGATGAGAGAGAGTCATCGATCAGCTGCCTCTTGCACACCCCCTACTGGGAATATGCCCGCAACCAAGGTACATGCCCTTGACCGGAATCGAACCCGGGACCCTTCAGTCCCCAAGCCAATGCTCTATCCATTGTGCCAAACCGGTCTTGGCAAGCCTAGTTTTTTTTAATTGGGTCCTACTGTGTTCAAAATAACAAGAAGCATTCACTGCAGAAAGTTTTCCCATTTTATAGGGGTTATAAAGTTTCAGTAGATTGGTCTTGTACAACTTTCATAAGCTCAGTAGAGAAAGGCTGAACACAGGCTTATAGTAATGTCATCTTCTGCTGTGTTAACTCAAATCTTTTATTGGCGTTGTCAGCTGAACCTCAGAAAGCATCTTTCTCTGCTGACCGCATTTGCCTTTCTGATCACTCCAGGAGTGTACAACCAAGAGGTAGTTGCTCTTTGTATTCGTTGGGGATCCACACACTATGTTTTCTTCTTAATTGGCTTATTATTCTTTAATCTTTCCTTGGACTCAATAACATTTAAATGAGCACTTGGAAAAGAGCACACAAGCCATAAACCACAAGGCATACAGTAAAATACCATAATACATTTCAGTGGTTTCACCTATGGATCTGGAGTCACCATCATTTATTCAGCAAATGTTTATTAAGTCCCAACTCCTTACTAGGCACCCTTACAAGCATTGGAATTATAGTGGCAAAAGAGTGTGATCTTAAAGAGCTTAAAATTTATGTGGTAGAGTCAAGCAATAGTGTGTCCCATGTATCAGGAGAGAACCATGTTACTAATTCTGGCTAATGGGCCATAAGCTAAAGTGACATGTGTCATTTCCAGAAGGAGATTTTGAAGTAGTAGTATGCCCTGCCTCCCAGCTCTCTCCCTCTGTCATGACAACCTTGGAAGTCTTATGTTGACACTCAGTGGCATAGGAGGAAGAAAACTTGGACCCTTTTGTAATTGGATAAAATAGAGTCCCCATCAAATAGCATTAGATTTTATGTGAACTAGAAATAAATGTTCATGGAGCTCAGCCATTGAGATTTGGGGTTTGTTTCCTACAGCATGGCCTGAGTAACAGAGTGAAAAAGGTACAGAATGCCAGAGCCTGAGCAGAGACAACAAATGGAGCCCATTCACCACAGAGGGGGTGAGCTCAGTGCTTGGGAACCCCACATGGATGTTTTAAATCACCTGAAGGTACTAAAAAAATATTGATCTGTGGACATTACAGCCAAAGATATTTACATTGGGGCCTGAACATATATATATATATTTTTTGGAAAACACCAACAGAAGATGATAATTGGGTCAGCTGGCTTCAGGAAACCTCCCCAGAGGCAAACTGTCCCCAAATATGCTTGGGAAAGAGCTTATTAGTGAAATCAAGTCAACGTCCTATAAATCATTGCAAAGCAGCCAAACTGTGACATATGAAGAAAACCTGTAAACTTATTCATTGAAATTTTATAAAAGAATATGTTGCAGAAATAATTCTTGCACTAAATGAGTAACTGAACTAGATTCTTCCAAAGCCCCATCTCACTGTATAATTATTAACATAAATATTTAAATAGTAATAAAATGAGAGAGTAATTAGTTAACCAAATTATTTCAATTAATCCTTGCAAGAACTCTGTTAAACAAATGAAACAAATGAAAAAGTAGAAGACTGACAGGTTTGCCCTAAGTCACAAAGCTAGTAATACGTGGGGGAGCTAGAATCCAAACCCAGCTGGCCCAGGGTTCCTTGTCCCAGTGAAGAGGGGATATGCAATCAAAATAATGCAGAGTCTAGAGAAGAGGGAATTGAGACAGAGGGCCATTGGAGGGGTCAGGATTCTAGTTGAGGATGCCAGTCCTTGGAGAACAGAGCAGTTCACAGGCTGCCAAATGTGATGGAAATTTCCAATGAAACAATGCACTCTTCTTGCTCCAATTCTATGCTCACCAGGCAACAATGGGCTGATCTGTATACTAGGATGGAGTTCCCCTGGTACATCTGCAGTGTAAATGTATAAACTGGCATTCTGGCTTATACCAGATTCTGGTATGTTTGTGTATCAGAACACAAAACGCTGAGAATGGAGTTTTGGACTACTACTCCCTAAGCCTGTGGACCAACCTTCCTTCAGACCTTCAGAACCTCCTGGAGATCTGCTGCTATGAGGAATCAACACTGGCTCACTAACACAGGAAAAAGAATTGTTCTATCAAATAAATGTGTATAGTTCACTCTAAGAAGTGGAGAGCATGAAGGATGCCAAGGATACAGAATCCAGGAATGTGTATTTGGAAAGGGAAGCAGGGAAAGCTCAGGAAAACTGAGGGAGCCTTAAATAGCTGAGGGGCAGCACTGAGGCTTGGGATATATAAGTAGTGGGAGGCAGGGGATCTCGCGATACTGTGCCTATTTCCCAATTCTGGCTGGGGTTCGCCCTACACAGGACATCTCCAACCCACCCCATGGTCCATCTCACAGAAACTTCTTTGCTCTGGGTGACCTGATAGTCATCACCAGGGTACTTATTATTTTGCACAAGTCTAAAGGGCATCAGTTACTCACCTTGTGGTTACTAAAGATCTGTTCAGTTTTTATGACAACATTTTGAGAAGTAGCAATAAAACATCTTGAGGTCAGAATTGTGTTTTTCTCATTTGCTCAGAATTACCTTACCAGTAGCTCATTAACATCATCAAAAGAGAGTAAAAGGAGAAAGTTATAGAGAAGGAGAAGCAAGACATAAAATTATGCAACCATAGGGCATAATTTCTAACTATAGATCTTCTTTCTCAAACACATGTTACATCATGGGTTATCATATTAGTCAGGATGAAGTTGGCTACAGTGACAAATAACCCCAAATTTTCAGTGGCTTAACATGGGAGCAATTTATTTTGGACTAACTTAATAGATCAATGTGAGTGTTCATTTGCAGGCAGTTTTCTTCTAGGTAGTCATTCAGGGACCTGGGTTCCTTCTCCTTTGTCATCCTCTAGGCCTAGAGCCTTGAAGGAGGAAAAGGCACAGTTCCATCATCACCATCTTGCCCCAGATAGGACCCATATCACTTCCACTCACATTCCATTGACAGAAATAAGGCTCATAGCTTCACCTTGATACAAGGATGGCTGGGAAATGCAGTCCCAGCTGGAAGGAGTCATTGCTGGCAGCTAATTCCCAGCAATAACTCCTTATAATGGAAGAGGAGGAATCAATTTGTGGAGAGTTACCCATCTTTATCTGTTACCAAATGGGCATCATATAAATTACAAGGGCAAATATTACATAGAGTGGAAGAGAGAAATTGAATGATCTTATGTCTCATCCTAGAGGCAAATCAGTACAGATTTGACAGATAAACAGTAAAGCTAAAATCAAAAGGTGTCGCCTTCACAAAGGACATTGCCCTCAGCCTCTGGGGTTTGGCCAAGAGGGTTCTCCATCAACAAGGTCTCTGTGTTTTTAGCCAAGCTAAGAAGAAACATGTGGTCTCTATGGGAACCAGAATGTAAACCATGAGAAGCTTCAGACATCAAGTCAAAGCCAACATTTGGGGCTGTGGAAGTAGAGCACATCTTCATGCAATGTATAAAATATACCCCAAATCACCAAGATTATGTTTTCAGAAAAATTAAAAAAAATAACCTAAAAATATGGGCCCCATCAAAGGGAAGGAAGAAATAATAAAAGGGACAAATTGACAATTAGGCCATTTTACTTGTACCAAAATTAGCTAGAATCAAGCTATCTGTGATTTTATTTACTTCCAACATTTGAAAAAATGATGAATCTATGTTAAAAATTGATTCAATCATAAGTTAGCTAAGCTTTATTAAAAAATTAAATTTAATTAAAAAAATTAAATTCTTTTCAGGGAAATAGATTAAATTTCCAACTGACTGACCATGTTAACACTTGAACTAGATATGCATATTGTGTACAATTATAAAAATATTTATATATTTAGGATATTAAATATATATTTAGGATATTAAATCTTAAAGCTCCAAAGTTTAAGCAACATAGAAAAGCATTTAAATTTGCTTATAAACAGATAAACGATCTGGAAATCAGTTTAGTTGGAAAAGGACATTGAGTGAGAGTCAAATCTTGTTTCTAACACTGGTTCTTCTATCTCCCACCCTCTGCCAGTATTGCCTAGAACAACTACCACCTCAATCCTTGACTTCGACTTAAAATGAGGGTGCTGATCCAAAAATAAAGTTAGTGTAAAACTATGGTTCATACATTCTGCATAGAATTATATCTAATGTTTTGGTACAGGCTTAAAATTAATGGTATACCTTAAAATTAATTATGGTAAAAACTAAGTTACCCATTTAGGACTATTTTTTTTTTTTAACCTCTGGCCTTGTGATTGTTCCAAGAAAAATGCGAATCGTGATTTAAATGATTGATCAGCACATAAATGATCCAGCCCTGTGGACACTGTAAAATCATTTAAAGACATTATTTTCTTACATCATTCCCCAGAAGATCTATAAATTTTAAATTGAAGTGGTTTGAGATGAGGTTAAGAAGCAGAAGGCTGGATATTTTCATCACAACCACTGGATGGCAATAGATATCAACTGTGAGTAGAGATAAGAACAGTCACTATTTTGCTTTACTTATTTCATCTCCCATTTTAGGTGCAGAATAAAACAAATCTCCTAGAGAAATTAGAAAGAACTAAACAATAATGAGTTTGGAAATAAAATAATTAGTTTAAGGACACATATTCTGTTTTATAAGCACTTTGTATGTGAATAAATTCCCCAAGATTTCAGCTCAGCCAAGAGTTGTAAGAAAATAAAGTACTTGCCAAAAGGGATGAGTTAAACTGGAATGCTATATTTACCAGAACGCACAGTTTTGCACTGAATAATTTATTAATGGTGGTGAGAACTTTGATCTTGTGTGAGAAGATGTTACTCTCCATTTGTGACTGAAAGCTCAACCTCACCCTCAGGCCTTCTTCCTCTCCCAGGAATACTCCGATCCATGGACAGAGGCCATCTGGAGCACCCTTCTGAGCAGGAGGCCTCATGGGAGCATGAGGAGTTAGTTATTTGTGTTTCCACCACATCCTTTTGGGTCTTTGTTCTGGAGCTTTGTGAGGCGGGGAGATAGTAGGAGCATCCTCCAGAATAAGCTGTTGAGTCACATAATCCCCCTCCACTTCTCTCACAAGGAAGAGAATGTCCAGAGCTCACAGTATAAATTTCATTCTAAACACCACACATAACCCACTTTAACTAACATAGAAGCCCAAACAGAAATCCAACTTCCAGGATTCTGGCAAAGGCCCTGGAAAAGTTGGGGACTACTGGAAAACCCAGTCAAAGATTACTCTGAGGGGCTTGACCGATCAGCCTCAACACAGTCCCTAGAATAATAATTCTCAAACTCTGATGTACTGAGGGTTTGCTTCAGAGTTATTTAACGAAGAAGATTCCTGGGCCCTTCCCTAGCAACAAACGGCTACTGATGTAAATACTACACCAGACACACTTTACTCATTGTCTAGAAACACACTTTCTAGACAATGAGAAACATTGTCTAGAAAATCCAACCAGTTCCACTGAGCCCCTAATATACTCTCCTTACCCGGATCCCCAATTTCTACAAGGAGAGAGAAAAGTTCTGGCAGAAGAGGACCACCTTCTTAGGCCTAGGTCACTTAAAACCTAGAAGGACCATTACAGAGATGGTGTTGAGTTACACTGAAGAATCACTGAGTGATGGCAGATAAAGACCATGGTCAACTGTGAGCCGCTGAAGTAACTAGACCCAGTAGTTTACTTGCTCCCATTTCAGATCCTGATTTGAGTGTTTGCCTTCCAACTACACTTTAGGCTCTTCTCTCTGACAGGCTACTGTCTTTTCTTTGTCTGTTAGTATAATTTTGATTCATATTTGGGATGGTGTTTTGGACATTTGGAAGCTTTTGTGAGTTACTGGCCCTAGCTAAATTTGTCTCTAACTTTATTTCAACAACCAACTGGCTTGTCCACAATCCCTGCCTACCTCACTATGTGTCTTATTTAACTTTCTTTTTTGTTGTTTTAATTTCTTTATTGACTAAGGTGTTACATGTGTATCCTTATTCTTATTTAACCTTCATTCCAGCTTCAATCTCAGCCATCCAAACATCACTGACACTTAAACCAGCAGTCACCAACCTTTCGGACTTCACGGACCATCAGTGGTCTGCAGACTACTGGTTGGCGACTGCTGATCTAAACCCTTATACTCTAAGATGTTTGGCCATGGAAATATACTAGATATAGAGCTCAAACTGTGAGAATATTTCAGTGCCATCATAACCCAAATGGATGATTTTCCAACAGCAGACCCCCAAAAATGGGTTCAATGACTAATGAAATAGCATCTAAGTTTGGGATATTTTTTCACATGGTAAATATTTTGGCATATGTTTTTAATCATATGGTGCTGAATATTAAAACATAATTTGAGAGGAATTGGGGATAAAGTCATCCCCACAACCAACACAATGCATCAGTAAGTCCTATTGAGTCAATATGCAACCTACACCTCAATCCATCCAGTTCTGGCCACTCCCAGGACTACTGCCCTCTCCCAGTCACTGTCATCTCCTGCCAGCACTACAGCAATAGCTTCCTCGTGGGTGTTCCTGCTTCCATGCTGGTCCACCTCCAATCCTTTCTCCCTATAGCAGCCAAAGTGACCTTCAGAAATGCAGAGCAGGTCATATGACTTCCTAGTTTAAACATCTTTCTTGTAATGTTTGACATGAAGATCAAACTCTGCACCCTAGTCTGGACATGAAGTGGCACTGCCAACCTTTCAAAGCCATTTCTTGCAACTCTCCCATTTGCCTACCACACTCTAGCCACACACTAACCTTTTTTACAGTTTCTAGAATGACCCAAGAACTTTTCTTCCCCTGGAATTTTCATTTCATATTGCTCAGAAACTTAAAAATCATCTCTTGCCACAGTTGACTCCATAGTTTCCTCCTTCTCTGACCTTCCTATCTAAATATCACCACCACTAGGTACTCTCTCCCACACCACTCTGTTTATTTCCTTTTTAGTCAGCCCCCAAACCCCCTACTGCAATGTAAGCCCAGTGAGGGATGTCTGTCTTGGTCACCGCTATGCTGTGTCGCTAGTGTCAGGTAGATAGTATGCCATATCAGTTGAATCAAAGGAAGGATAAATTGGTAAAGTCTTTCTTTGATAGTTTTGGCCTGACGTCGGGTAAAATTTGAGTCATTCTGTATTACAGAAGTATTTTGTGGGGCTGCAAAGACAGAATCCATAAGTTTAGAGACCGTATCTGTGAGTACCCATCTAGACTTCAGAAGACAGTGAGGACAGCACTGAGAGGGGTGGAAAAATCCATTGTAGCCAGTCTTGGCTCTGAGAAGTATGTGAATTTTATCCTCCAAGTCCCATGATTGCATCAGTAAGGGAAGATGAATTATTTCAGAGATAAAGGGGTTGGATAGAAAATCCATATCACTGTCTAAATAGAGCTATTATCCCTTGGGAGCTTCAAGATGTTTGCCATCTGTGAACTATCTTTTCAGGCAAATTCAAGTGGACTAGAATCCATCGTAGGAGCTAACCTATGTTTGCTCTGTGCTGGAACAAAATTTATCAGGAAGGTAGGGTGCACAGTATCCCAAAGAATTTGTGTCAAAATATTAGAGGTACAATAACCATTTTGGATTATATACAAAATGTAAATGTCAAGAAAATCTGTCCCTAGGAATGTTAAATTCTGGGGCCACCAAAATTTGGAGTAACTTTATCCAAGGCTGAGAAGGAGACCTCCCTAGTGTCCTGAAGTCATCACTTTAAAAACGTAGATCCATGGGCAAATGCTAATCTTGTGACTGCTTCAGAAGGAAAAAACAGGGGTGTGAGCTGGCTCCTGGCAGCCCCATTCTGGGTTGCCTAGACCGGAAGAGTACCTTCCGTCTCTGGGCGAAGTGTCACAAAGCAGCTTGTCTGAACAGTCTAAGACGGAAGGCTCACCATCTCCGTTTACATCCTCCCAGAAGCCAGGCTTTATCTGGCGGTCACTGGCCCATCTTGCTGAAAGCTGGTATGGGAGTGTGGGGTGGAGGAAAGCAGCTATAACAGAAGGGGCACAAGTCCTCAGGCTGATTCTGAATCTGCACCATGAAAGAATGAAACTCTCTAAGAATCTTTACAGCCTGATTTATGGATTCAGTCTCAGGGAAGCAAATATACACAGGACGAGAGTATAATAGAATGATGCTTTTAGAATTACAAGGAGAAAAGTAAATGGGTCACATTTATTTTGCTTCTCTCCCAAATATTTTAGGACAGACAGAAGCAATATCTGGCGTAGTAGCGAGGAGTAATAATAAGCATCATAAATGCTGCGTCTATTTGAGAAGGCCTCCATCTGGTCGTCTCCCTGCAAACACTCCCCTAAGGAGGAGGTCAGTTTTTCCCTGCCAGGGGGCTGAGCCCTGCAGGCTGAGGCTGCAGCTGGAGTCCACAGAGCGAAGGGGCAGCGGCCCGCCTCCAGGGCCCAGGAAGGGATGGAAAGGGCTGAGTGCCCTCTCAGTCTCTCTAATTAAAAACTGCCATATGCTTAGGGCAGGCTCACCAGTGTGTCTTTTTACTACAGGTCTGGACTGCTTAGCTCATCTGCTTACAAGCAAAGTGCTCTTGAGCGTGCTTATTACCAGTGCAGGCTTAAGCTTGGGCCCATTCTGATTCTGTCATTCGGGGGCCAGGCCAAGCAGGAGCCTGCCTTTCTAATCAGCAGAACTTCTGAGGAGCCTGGTCCCCAGGCCACACTTTGAGAACCAGTGGCTTAACCAAATATTTCTCTAACTGAGGCCACTGGGTGCATTCTTGAGAGTTCTGCAGAGAAAATTTTTTACATTTTTAACCTTTATTTAGATGACAATTTTTCAAGTGTTAAGAACATTCTGGATCATTTGGATGACAATTTTATAACCAAACACTGAAGCGCAAGGCTTCCACTGAAGTGTTTACAATCAGGTTGTACTTTTAACTCTGTCACAGGCTGAGGAGTCTTTACTCAGATCCAGACAGAATTTGAATGTTCACATCAAAATGACGCCAAAATGGTATCTTTTCAGGATAGGAAGGAAAGGAGATAGAAGGAAAGGAGGAGATTCTGACAGAGAACATCAACGTATTGGATTGGGGGCCCCTGTGGGATGCCCAATCTGTGCTGGGAAAAGGGTGTGGAGCTCAGAAGAGACTTCAAAACCAGCGAGCTGGGAGATGCTACCCAGATGGCGGAGGCTGAAGACAGAAATGAGGGACTGGAAGGAAGGTAGCAAGAGATTGAAAAGGAGGTCAGAGAGTAAGGAGAAACCCAGAAAAAAGAAACTTCAGCGAGATAAGGGAAGAGAAGGTTCTGAGGAAAGAACAATTCCATGTGTGTGGGTACTGTCTCTGATTTTACCGTCAAATGAAATAAGCTCCAAAACCGTCTGTTCAATATAGTATCACCTGTGCAATAAATTGTGTATGCCTGACTACTTCAAAAACTGCCTGAAAGGAACAAAAACAGCAACAAAAGCAAGACAAACGTCTGGAGTTATCTCTGAGAATTAGCAACAAGAGGAGGGTGCAGTAGGGGAACCTTAACTTTTCATTTTGCACCATTTTGTACAGTTTACATTTATTATTATGGACATATTACTTTCTCACTAATATTTAAAAACTGGTCATCAGTATGACATTAAATTACCAGAGTGGACAAGGAAGATGAGACTCAACAGAGGCCATTTGGGAAGCAAGAAGGTTGTTATTGGTGACTTTTACCAGAATGTTTTTAGGTAGGAATGTGGAAGCTGACCACCCTAGCGTGAAACCTGCTTCTCCACCTTTAACATGCATGTACGGATTGCCTGGGGATCTTCATTAAAATGCAGATTCTGACCCAGTGGTCTGGGTGGAGTCTGAGATGTCTAAGAGGCTCCCTCCCACATGATAACCACATGGCTGGTCCAGCACCGCTGTTTTGAGTTGCAAGGTAGTCAGAATACAGGAAATAGAAATGTGGAGAGACCACTATTTCCCCAAAAGTACTCCCTAGAAGATGAACCCCAAGGCATGCTCTAATGAAAAAAAAATTCACAATCAAATGGTTTGATAAGTACCACACACCCATCCTGATGCTACTACCTTGGGTATTAGTGATTTCCCGAGAAATTTTTGCTGGCTTTTCACTCAGATGCTCCTAACAGGTAGAGCTAACCTTGCAGCAATGAAAACTTTTTTTATTGTCAGGTTCTGAAGTTCACAAGGGCCACCTGGAAGGTCTGGGGGGACAGAATTACAGGGCAGCAGGAGCTCAGGGGGGCACCAAGTCAGGAAACTGGAATACAACACATTGCATTTTGTCTCCAGAACAACAGCAACAGAGGTCTCTGAAAAGCAAGAAATCTCCAAAATAAAGCTTGTTAGGGTATGGGCACCTCTAAAGCCTGATGCTCCTTAACAATACATGCTACGATGCTCTCAGGTATGTGCTGACCCTTATTCTAATGACTTATGGACCTTTCTAAAATGTAGCCCCGCATCAGCAGCATGACTCCCAGCCAGCGGTAGGAGCATTCTTGTGAATACCTGAACTTGAACGTATCTATACTGTATCAGTGGCTTCACTGAGCAAGAACAGGAAACAGAGGAGCTAACTTGTCCTCGCTGCTGAAAGGAGTTCTTCCTGTTTGACATGAGCATAATCCCACTGTCCACTGACAGTGATTAAGAACAACCCGGGGGAGGCTGGGCTGCAGTGATCCCATCACCTGCTGGGAGGGAACCTCAGAGCTCAGATAGCCTGCTGGTGGCGCTGAGTCATCATCCGCCCAGGACCTCCCGTGTGTGGCTGCCCTGAACGGCCTTGGAGACTCTTCATAGGCACTGCACTGAGCAGTGCGCTTAGCGGGAGACTGGGTTTCAAAGGAAGCCTCCGGGCGGGAGAGAGCAGAGGCTCTTCACCCTGCAGGCCTGAGTCCTTTGAAAAGGCTGCCACTCTCTCCTCGCTGACAGCTGAGCTTGGCAGCAAAGGTTCAAGCCATAGTAAGGGGACCAGACATCCCGCCAAGACAGTCCCGAATTTTAACAATTTGTCCCGTGTCCCGCAGTGTTTTTAAAAAAAGTCCCGATAAGTCTTTTTTAAAACGCCGCGGGACGAGGAACAAATTGTTAAAAATCGGGACTGTCCTGCCAAAAGCAGGACGTCCGGTCACCTTACCAGATGGGGCAACCTGCACAGGGTTAGAATGACACCGGGATTGGCCATAAAAGATGGCCTGGAGCCTTACAGTCGCATGTGAGGTTTTCCAGGGCCTTAGCTCTTCATCGGATGTCTGATCCCTCAGTCGGTCTCAGCTGCCATACCTGCCTCAGATTTACTCGGGAGGGAAACAGGACTTTCCGATTTATTTACTTGTAAGGATAAATATATTTGAACAGCACTGTCACGTGGTGTCTATTTCAGGGACACCAGTTAGGAAAACACATGCCTGGTACAGTACAGTGACATGAACTCAAGCAGGACTGTGTCAGGATGGCAGGGACAGCGGGTTGTTCGTGCTAATGCTGTTTTGTGATGCCACACAGAGTGGTGGCAGAAGCCAAATTAGTTTTACTCGTCACCTACCAAATACACACTCCGTCTGCTAAATGTGTTCTCAAATAGCCTCCCTATCTACACTAACTATATTGTAAACTCACAGGGAAGAGTTATTTGAAAAAGCAGGAGTCACTTCTCTTGGCCCCACACGATGCCCCATGACGAAGTCATCAGCCACCAGGCAACCGGGTGACTGTTTTACTGCATTCCTCTAGGTTTGCTCTATTATTATATATTCCTCTAGGTTTCTCCATTCCAATGAGCTAATTTTAAAGCATTTAGAAGCCGGCTTCCAATCTATAATGAGAAAGATTCTGCACGCTATTCTTATAGGAAGCACTTTAATTGCTACTAATGTCACTGAAGTCAGTGTATACACAGGAGCAAGGGTGTACCCTAGAAATCATTTATCCTCAAAGGGCAAACCACCTCTAAAGAAACAAAAAGCAGAGGACATGCGTAGGAGAGGGGGATCGTGGGAAATGTTGTGCTTTGGGGATTGTTTTAAAGTTCTACCTGGGTGTCCTCCACCCAGGAGCTGGGAAGGGGTTCTCTGCCTTCGCTCGACTGCCCATTAACTAGACTGTCCAGGGCCTAATCTATTGACCTGACTCTGATTCCTCTCCTGAATTCTATAACACCATCAGAGGTGGTGGATGATTTTGGAAGGAGAATGCCCTCAACACGTTTGGAACATAAAATAATGGCTTCCGCTTTTCCTGCATTGAAAACTTCCAGATTTCTCAGGGGTAAACTATCCCGGCCAAGTTAAAATATTCTAAGTTATAAGTGACTCTAAAAGTTATTTAGTGACCTTAGATCTTGCTTAGGGACAAGAGAGACTATGGATCCAATTTTGGTCCCTGTCTTCCCTGTCTAGCTGGAAAAACCCCCTAACATGGTCCAAATCCTTGTTGCTGGGTAAGAGAAAGGAGGAAGGCAGAGATCCGCTTGGCCTATGTAGGAAACAAGCATGGCTGGCTACATGGGGGTGCTAATGGGAGGTTCCAGTACCTAGAGGGGCTGTGGCCACGCCCCATCGCTGGTGGGGTGGGACATTGGATGAGCCTGGAGTATCACACCAAGCCATCCCCTCCTAAGAGAGGAGCCCAGCACTGGCTCCATTCAGGAGATCTCATCGTTGAGGAGGCTCAGGTCTAACCAGCTCAGTGCACTCACTGCTCAGAGTGCTGGTTCTGTCACCGAGCCCCAGCTGTGACTGAATTCTCTCCCCAGCATCTGGCATCCTCCTGGCCTGGTGCTCTGCTCACCTGTCTGACCAACTAGGACATGCCTACAGGGTTGAACCCGAACCACCCTGTGCTGAATACCCCCCAACACCCAGGGAAAGCACAACTTAAGCAGACAGACTGCTTCGATCAGAAAAGCTGCCACTTTACCTTTTTGCTTATTGAAAAACAGCAGCGGGGGCGCGAAGCCAGGACCTCGGGGCCCGGGGCTCCCTGAGGGCGCCGGAGTCTCTTTGGAACTCGCTGCTGCTTCTGCAGGCTTCTGCGGCCCCGCGGGCTCCTCCTCGGGCGCGGGGGCTCCGTCTCCAGGGGGCAGCTCCGGGCCAGCCTGGGGGGCAGCTGAGGGGAACCTCAGGAAGGGGCCCTGCTCGGCCAGGCCAGGCTGGCTGGGCGCGCACTCCTCCCGGATGGCATCCAGGGCGCCCGGCTTCATCGGGGGCGAGTCCTGCTCCCGCTTGGGGCTCTCCTCCGAGGCGGAGGACGCATCGCAGGACTCGAGGATGAGCTCGCTGTCCAGCTCGGCCTCGCGCTCCTCCCGCAGGATGCTGTACTGGATGGACGGCGAGGCCGGCGACGGCGGCGGGCCGCCCACGTGGCCGAAGGTCACGTAACCCGAGGCCAGCGCATCCTCGGCGGCCAGCGGGTCCTCGGACACCAGCTCGATCTCCGAGTCCCCGGACTCCGCGCTGCTGGCCTCGTGGTCCAGGGGGCTGGGGATGGTGGGCCGCGCGGACCTGGCCTGGACCTCGGGCCTGTCGGCCACGGGGCCCGCAGACTGTGGGCTCTCGGATGTCTCGTAGGACAACCCCTTGGCTTCTTTGATGGCGGTGACCAGCTCATCCTCGGAGAGGCTGCCTTTCCCCTGGGATTCTGCAGCAGATGGTTCTGTCGTCCCACGGAGCGAAGGAGAGCGGGAGAGGCGTGCACGCGCACACACACACACACACGGACAGACAGATGGACAGAGAGAAGAAATAAAACAAAGCTTTTATTAGGGGGAGATGTTTTCTCATTGCCTGAGAAACACGTAGCTCATGAGCACAAAAAATACGTTTCCAGGGCCATGCTGGAAAGACAGGCCACCTGTCTACAAAGCTAATGACCGGTAAGGCCCAATTAGCCAGGGTGTTGCATACCCATCCATCTTAATCTAGTTATTTAACAAGTGACCCAGCAACGTCTTAGCAACAGCAGCTTGCTCGGTTGCTTTTTCTGTTTCAACGTGACTCAGACTCTAGAAGTCATTGTTTTTGACATCTGATTTATTCTCCCAGGGAGGTTTCCCCATGCCACAGAGTTCATTAGTGAACCTGGTGGGTATAACCCTTTAATGTGGCCCACTGATATCAACAGTCTGAAAACCACCGAGGATTCCGTGTCCACTGCTGTCTGTGTTCCCTTCCGGAAGAAAACAAAGAAAGCCGATTGGGATCCTGGGGGACAACTTGATCTCTGAGCTTTACGTTTCCCACAAGAAACAATCATTTTATTCTTTTTTAGTAAAAAGGATAACTAGGTCCTAACCGGTTTGGCTCAGTGAATAGAGCGTCTACCTGCAGACTCAAGGGCCCCAGGTTCGATTCTGGTCAAGGGCATGTGCCTTGGTTGCGGGCACATCCCCAGTAAAGGGGTGTGCAGGAGGCAGCTGATTGATGTTTCTCTCTCATCGATGTTTCTGACTCTCTATCCCTCTCCCTTCTTCTCTGTAAGAAATCAATAAAACATATATATTTTTAAAAGGGTAACTAGGTGAAGCCCTCTAAGAGAGAGATTTTGCCCATTCCCCAGTGCACAATCCCATTGGGCTTCGAAGGATGGAGCCCCTTCTTCACCTCCTCACAAGAAGCACAAAACCCAAGAGTACCCCAGCCCCCTGGTATGAATGCCTGGCTTCCACTTGGTGTCTATCCAGATGGGCCGGACACCTCACTGGCAATCTCGCCTATATCTCTGTCCCTTCGGTGAGACTACCTGGGATCACCATAACAACAGTTTTCAGGAACCTGGTTTTCCCTGGCCTGAGAGCAGGATTTTCAAAATATCCTAGACAGTGATCTCTGGCTCTTCTGGGAGTGATAACTACTTGGAATGATGCTTAAGGGGTAATGGATTTTTTTTTAGGAGGGAGAGGGGGGATGAAAATGCTCTAAAATTTATTATGGTAATAGATACACAACTTTGTGAATATACAAAAAGCTATTAAAATGTAAATGTATGCTATGTGGATTTTAGCTCAATAAAAAGAAACAAAAAGAGATGGAAAGAGGCTTTCCCCCCGAATTAGCCCTAAAGGAGAACTGCCTGACCTGTATTAAACTGTACTGTAAGTGAGAAGTAACTTTATGTTAAGCCATTGATTTGGGAATTTATCTGAATCTAAATGAATGCACCCCTTTAGTCTGGATTCTGCTCTAACTGCTTGCCTAAATTCACTGGTCACATTCAGATCATCTTTGAGTTCTGACCCATTAAGAGGATACTGCAATCCTTGAGGGAGGAATTATGACAACCTAATGAGTTGTGGTGGGCACAGGGATAGAAAAGATAGGACAATTCAAGAGACACAGAAGAGAGAAAAACCAGACTCAGTGTCTGACTCATGTGGTGGATGAGAAAAAAAATGGAGTGTCAGAGGTCACTCAGAATTGGTGAACCTGTGAGTAAAATGAACAGGAATTACATATCCAGAAATGTGGAAGTCAGAACAGTGATCTGTCTTGACGGGACAGAGGGAGAAAATTTTGATCTTGGACATCTTCCCTTCCTGTGCTCATACTAGTCCAGTTTCTCACATTGGAAGCCTCTGTCTGACCATCTAACCTGCAGGGCTGACCAAACTCCAGCTTGTTCAACATGCCTAGGAGACCACCAATACACATGGCCCTGCAGGGCAGCTCATCCTGGTGCAAGACAGCCTGGGAATGGGTCCTTCAGGAAACAGGTTTGTGCTGGTTCCTCCTGCAACATTAGTTTTCAGAGTTAAAATTAAAATTGTCCCTGGCCAGTTTTTCTCAGTATATAGAGTGTTGCAGCCTGCAGACTAAAGGGTCCCAGGTTTGATTCCGGGCAAGGGCATGTCCCTCAGTTGCAGGCTCAATCCCCAGCCATGGCCAGGGTGCATGCGGGAGGCACCTGATCGATGTGTCTTTCTCACATATATATTTCATGTTTCATTCTCTCTGTCTCTCCCACTCCCTCCCACTCTCTAAAAATCAATGGAAAAATATCCTTAGGTGAGGATTAACAAAGAAAATTAAAATTAATTTATCTTTTATTGCTATTTCTCTTTAAGGAAAGCTGGATGGTTTAATGATGACCTCTGGATTAGTGGCCTTTCTGAGGCTAACACCACAAAGAAAATCCATGACTTCCAAAACAAGCTCTAGGTGTGTGTATGTCAGAAACAACATGGTGCCCATGGGTCAATGGGCTGGTGCATCAGGGAAATTATTATTTATCTAAAATGCTTCACTTGTACTTTTGACTGATATTTGCTGAGAAGAAACTTTCAATATTTAAAATATAAGAATTTTGCTGAAACCGGTGTGGCTCAGTGGATAGAGCATCGGTCTGTGGACTGAAAGATCCCAGGTTCGATTCTGGTCAAGGGCATGTACCTTGGTTGCGGGCACATCCCCAGTAGGGGGTGTGCAGGAGGCAGCCGGTCGATGTTTCTCTCTCATTCGTGTTTCTAACTCTCTATTCCTCTCCTTTCCTCTAAAAAAAAAAAATCAATAAAATATATTTTAAAAAATAAGAATTTTTGCCTCTGAACCTCAGGGCATAATTATTTAGCAAGATGAAAACAGTTATGTTGGAGGAAGTTACAAAAGGAAATAGTCTACTGGAATTGAAGAAAATATATTACATTCCTTACTTAAGCTTCAAGGTCTGTGACTGAAATTGTTCTAAATTATAATTTCTCCTGGTTTATGATTCACATAATTAGAAATATTCCCCAGAATTTGTGATTTTCTTATTTATTAAACAACAATAAACAGAACTTTTTTTGTTTAGAATGTTTTCCTTTCCCTCAATTTCTATGCAGGCTCTTATGTAATTCTTGGTATTTGCCTTATCTGTTGGCACTGGAAATGGCAGAGGGACCCAAGACCCAACGGATGTAATAAAGCCCAAATCTTCCAGTGTCTCTGGGTAGTGTGTCATATGATGCCAGGGACTCACAAGTTGAGAAAGGGGTTAGGCTAAACTTTTGGGATAAAAAGAATAAGGAGAAAGGTCTCAATGACAAGCTGATTCCTTCTATCACTTCTATTAATTTTATTCTTACCTGTTGTTTTATGACTCGTGTATTATGATGTGGAGGATGGGTGAAGAGGGGAGCTGAACATGGGAGAGAGCTGTGTAATGGGACAAGGGACTTTCTCTTTCTTGAATAAACCTTGCTTGGGATGTTTATCTGAAGCAACTACAGAGAAAAACATTGCGCTAACCCCATGTTGTCAAGTGGGCAACTCAAGATCATAAAACTCTAAGGTCACGTGAACCACCTCTGTCTTCATTTTCTCTTGAAGTTGCTCCAGATGGTTATAAAAACATAAAAATTTCATAATAATGACCCTGATCAAGTCTTCATCATCGACTTTGTAAACTTCAATCTGTAGATGAGGCATGTGCCAGGTAGGTAGACTTATATGTGCTGGGGTATTTCACTCTTCCTAAAGACTGGCTGAAGTTCTTCTAGACTGACCACCAAGCAACCCTGGAGCTATGTAAAAGACAGCTAGTAATGTAGCTTCCATTTCAGAGCGTCAATATCTTTATCTCATGTAATAATAGGATTGTACGGTGCCTTGTCAGAAAGACTACAAGGAGGCTTTTGAGACCCAGCTATGTCCCTATCTCAAGTTGTAGGCTGGAACAACTCACATCTAATACACTGGGGGCCTCAGCTTCCTTAGTAGTCATCACAAACAAATCTTAATTTACATTTTATGGAAAATTCACTGTACCCTCATACCTCCTATCCTCGGACCTTCTCAGATTAGAAGGCCACTCCTCCCCTTCACCTGTTTATTTCCTCCTGCTCTTTTAAGAATCACTGCAGGAGTCAGTTCACCTGGGGAGTGTTGAACCCTGTTGCTCCCCAACACTCTATGTTTTCCTCTCTCAGAATACAAATCACAGCAGAGTCTATTTTCTTGGTCAATTGCCCCACTAGAGGGCAGGAACCAATTTAAGTTTTTTGTGTGTGTGTGTTTTTTTTTTAATTTTGTCATCAGTACTTGGTAGAGTGACTGATCAAAAGAACATGTGTGGAAAGTGTTTGTTGAGTAAGTGAATAAATCTGAAAATCAGGG
This sequence comes from Pipistrellus kuhlii, assembly GCF_014108245.1. NCBI lineage: Eukaryota > Metazoa > Chordata > Mammalia > Chiroptera > Vespertilionidae > Pipistrellus > Pipistrellus kuhlii. The sequence continues at coordinate 22,858,881 of NW_023425404.1, read as the reverse complement.
ACTTGGCGCAGTGGATTTTTAAGACCCCTGGAACTTTATAGTTGAATGAGTCTGAGGTAAGGTTGGGGAAGGGGAGGAATTGATGCTAAATCTTTAGGGAAATAGGATAGGAGGGATTTTCGTTAAATCCACTTTGTTCTAACACTTGGACTTAGTGCAACAACAGGGTATAGAGCAATCACCAGTGGGGGGCGGGGGGGGGGAGGAGGAGGAGCGTGCAGGAGGCAGCCAATCAATGATTCCCTCTCATCATTGATGTTTCTATCTCTTCCTTCCCCTTCCTCTCTAAAATCAATAAAAATATTTTTCAAAAAATTCTGTCTAAAAAAATCCTATAGTTTAAAAAATAAAATTGCATGCAGATCTTCCATACAATAAAAAGGACAGTGCTGAGAGTTAAGGGGGAGGAGAGAAGTACTCTTTGGTAGGTTACTACCAAAGACCCTCAAATAGAGTGAGGCTCACTCCCCATTCATTGTACAGACTTGGAACTGAGGCCAAGAATGTAAATGCCCTGCCCAAGATAACCCAGCTGATCTCAGGAGAACAGCCACGATGCTCACCACATGATGCCTCCAGGAAGTCCAGGAGGCAAGCTGCCTTAGAAGTAGGTGGTACCTCCCTCTCTGCTCTGAACGGCAGACCCACATGAGGATTTAATGTTCCCAGTGTGTCATTCCTTCCCCTCAATAGAAGAAACATTATAAATCAAATCTGATAGGATTAACAACTATCTCAAATCTCAGCCTTTGTATGTGGGCACAAGACTGGAAAAGTTGTGTGTTAATTAAATCAGTAGAGTTGAGACTTGACTGCAATTCTTGATTCCTTAATATTCAGATTTCCATGTGCTGAATCTTCCCAAAGTAGAAAAATCTAATTTCCTTACCTGTTCCTAAAGATGGAGGAGTGATGGATTCTGGGCTGTCATCTTCAGGCTCTGAGACGGTGACAGTAGGGACTGTGTCAGGACTCGGTTTCAGACAGATATCTTGCTTCTCAGGGGACTTCTCTTGGGTAGCAGTTTCCACAGAAGACTCAATTTCAGTCAGTGTGATTTTGATGGGGGCAGTGACCAGGGAGGCTCTATGGTACTCTTCAGACAGATCATCTATATAAGGAGCAAATGTTGATTCTTCAAATAAATGGTCCTTGAGGATTTTTCCCTCCACAGGAGCTGGTTTCTCTGGTTCAGGGGCTTTTTCAGATTTTATTGAGATTTCAGTGTTATTCTTAAAGTCAAAGTCTTTCTCTTCCAACTTGGGATGGTGTTGCTCCTGAGAGCTCACCTCCTCTGGCCTGGTTATGTCAATGTACTTGTAAGCTTCTGCTTTCATCTGGTCCAGGGGGTCTTCTAAGATCTTGTTCACTTCGGTGGACTCTGCAGGAGTCATCTCTATTCCAGAATCAGAACTAAATAAGCCGCGAGGCTCCGTCCCAGGCACGTCTGGTAAGGAGGGCCCCAGGGTACTCAGCTCCTCAGGGCTCTCTGATGTGGTGACGTGGCCGTTTTCTTTCTGAAGAATTCCAGTGAAATATGTGGAATCCTCCTGAGGTGGGTAACAGATGTCGGAAATCAGAGACGTGTAGCATGCTCCTTCCCCATCCTTTGATGCTGTTGAAAAGGGATGATCCATGGCACGGGAGACATCTGCCACACCTAGGAACCGAAACAGCAGCAGAGGGTGAGTGGGCACTAGGCTTCAATCTTCTCTCCTGCCTAACCCATCACCTACCCCTGCCCTGTGGAGACACGGCATCCTGTCTCCTCCACACCTTGGGGTTTCTCTCAGCACCAGGATGTTCATTTCTCTTGATAGCCCACAGCACCAGCGTGTCCCGGAGCTGACTACAGAGGCTCTCAGAGCTGCCATGGCCAGAGAAGTTGGGGACAGATCCCAGAGGACTAGAAGGTTGATTTTCAACATCAACTACCTTAACACACAGTGACTTGGTCTTACTTAGTATTATTACATAGAAGCCCTCTTTATATCTAAAGCATTTATGACTCTTTAAGCAGAGGTGAAAATGTAGGCTAATTCAGGTATGAAAGTGCAACAATAGGATAGCCAACTGGAGAGAGGGGCTGCTGTTGGACTCAGAGCTGGAAGAGGCCCCAGGAGACTCTCTCATCCAGCCCTTTCCTTGAGGGACTCCTGGATGGGTACCATCCTTCTCTTTTTAAAGGTCTTCAGAGAAAGGAACTCCTAGCTTTCCGATGGGCTCATCCCAAAGTGGTATCACCTTAATGGTGCTCTTCCTTATTTCTTCAGTTTTCTCATTTTGTTCCACTCTCATTCACTCATCTACTGCCCGTTCTTTGCCTTCCAGTGGTACTCACAATGGCCCACTGGGGATTTCTTAGTTCCACTGGTGGTGCTAAGGACAAAACAGGTTTCCAAGTTGGAGTCTATAGAATGTTTTCACCTGCCCTTTATTCTACTCATAAACCAGTCAAAAGTTCATTAACAGGCAGAAGAGAAAAACCCTCTATTAATTTTCTTGGCTATAAAATGTTATAAGAAAGGAAGAAAACTAATAATGTTTATTGAGGTGTTGCTATATGCTAAGCAGTTGGATTTTACCTAATTATTACAACTATTTTATAAATTAAGTCCCATACTCTCAACATACAAGCACATCTCTCTCTCTCTTTCTCTCTCTCTTTCACACACACACACACACACACACACACACACACACACACAGTTCTCAAAAGATAGGCAAAGAATATTCCAGATTAGGACACCATCTCATCCTATATAATAAAGAGGTAATATGCAAATTGACCCACACACCCTTGCACAAGATGACGGCCCCCATGTGATATCAAAGATGGCTGCCACAAGATGGCTGGCAGGGGAGGATAGTTGTGGGTGATCAGGCCAGAAGGGGAGGGCAGTTAGGGTGACTAGGTTGGCAGGGGAGGGCAGTAGGGGGCAATCAGGCCAACAGGGGAGAGCAGTTAGGGGCAACCAGGCTGGTAGGAGAATGGTTAGATTAGGCAGTCAGGAAGGCAAACCATTGGGAGCCAGCAGTCCTGGATTGTGAGAGGGATGTCCAACTGGGATCGGGCCTAACCAGCAGTCAGACATCCCCCAAGAGGTCCCAGATTGGAGAGGGTGCAGGCTGGGCTGAGGGATATTCCTCCTCTCCCCCCGAGTGCACGAGTTCTGTGCACTGGGCCTCAAGTAAAAGTAATAAAAGTCGTAGCTGTAATAAAATAGTAACAGCTAATATTTTAGTGTTTGCTGTGTGCCAGACATAATTCCAAGCTTTTTATTAATATTGACTCATTTAATCATCATAGCTATCTTAGGAGATTGGTGCTATTAGAATAATTTCACAGATGAGGAATGAGGAACAGAGAGGCTAGGTACCTCACCTAAGATCTCACAGGTAGAAAGCAACACAGCCAGGATTCAAACCCCAGCAGTCTAGAAGTCAGGAAACTTCCCCTCAGGCCCTGTGGACCTTCTTAAAATCAATCTGTGAAATTTATTTTTCCCCCAGTAATTTTGAATCTAGTATTATCACAAGTAAACGTAATTTTTGCATTTTCCTAGCTGTTTTCTTGGTTATATGAGTCATTGTTTGTCTAAGGAGAATGAAAAAAGCACACAGCCTCTTCTCCATTCTAGTACTTTCCTGTCTCAGCACCTTGGTGCTCGCTTGGACCTCACTTTGCTTGGACCTCTCTTCCCCCAGATACCTGTTTACCTAACCTCCTCATGCTGATCTTTGTCCAAGTCACCTTCATGAGGGAGACAACAATGTCTACTACCTAAAACCTATCCTGCCGTTTCCACTCCATAGCAACCCTGTTCCCTCCTACCCTTCTCTACTCTTTCTTTTTCTGTATAATTTGTCTCCTCCTAATGTACTACAATATATAACCAACTTATTCATCTATTACTTATGTATTGATTGTCTCTCCTTGCTAGGCATGCTCCATGAGGGCAGGAATCTTTGACTATTCTGTTTGGTAACACAGTTCAACACCTACACACACTAGGTACTCAGTAAATATTTGTGAAATTTAAAAAGTGTGAATTTTGGAAGTAAGCATAAGTAACAGGATTGTGTGAGAAGACAGGTTGGCAGATTCCCCCAAATCCTTTAAGGATATTCACTTCACTCAGCAAGTGGCCTAATCTTGTGACCAGTTCAAATGCGTACATTTCAGCGAAGCTTCTAATTGTCCTTCCTTTGCATATGGCAGCCCCTTTTCAATTTGGACCAAAAATAGCTCAATAGCAAAAGGAATAATATTAATGATAAGCCTTATTGTCTACCATATATAGATCACCAATGAAAAAGCTAATAAATTTAAATTCATGTGTGCACACACATCTTTATCCTCAAGAATTTTTAAAGCTTCTTTCATTATATGGCTCAGCCTACACGTAGACCTCACTAGACACAGGAAAATCAATCCTGAGATATTTCATTACAGACATTTGGATCCTGGGATTCTCTGCCCCAATTATCTGGAACCTCTTCCACAGGTAAATAAGTAATTGTTCAACTGAAAGGAGGGTATGCTGGTGGATATAAATTGTCTGGAGGTGGGGGGTGAGGAAGGGGACGCTTTCCTGATAAATGCACAGTAGGTGTTATCCAGGGCTGAGTCACAATCATTATCATTCACCTCTCACTGCATGCTTCTATTGCAGAGGCCACCACCAGGCTCCTGGCTCTTATCACCTATACCTGGCCTAGTGCATAGCCCTCCATTCCACGGTCTCTGACACCGTCATCACCCTAAACACAGCTCAGCAACTGGCTCCAGGGTTCTGCCTTGCTTCACCAGATAATCCTTAAACTCTGCAGCCTGGCAGTGGAGACGCTGTGCATGCCATCTGGTCTCACAACTTTGTATCCACTGGTCTTCAATCTCACACTCCACCAGGTTTTCAAATCCTGTCTTTCACTCTCCAATTCAGACTCTAAGCTCTGATTAATATAAACTCTCCATCACTTCTCTAACACTTTATCCTTCCAATCTTTACACCAAAATCTCTGACTTTTAGCCTCAAACCATAAAGTTAAGCAGCTTTAAATGCCCCTCCTCCAAGATGAATATGCTGGTCACACCTGTCAGGACTCGACTCTTTCCTATTCCCCCTCTTCTTTCCTACAACACCTAACTATACTGAGCATGTGGCATGGATGACATATGACTTCTCTATGTCCAAGTTATCTCCTAGTAACCTGTCAGTTCCCGGAGTTTGATGCTCATGGTTTGCTCACTATATTGTATAGTAGGCACCAATACAAAATGAATGAATGAATGAGTGAATGAATGAATGAAACAATCAATCAATCTGTTAACTTAAAAACATTCAAACCTATAAAGAATTTTTATGAGTTTATTTGAGCCAAACTGTCGATAATTGCCAGGAAGCAGAATCACAACATTGCTCAGGAGAATGGCAATTTTTCACCTTGTTTTATACATTACAATTAAAGGAGGAGACGTAAGTGGGTTACACAAAATCCTTTGGTGATAGATTAGGGAATCAGGAGGAAGCAAAATGGGGATGGGGTGGGAGTGAGAAGGTTGGAAGGGAACCTCTGGGATTGGATAAAAAGTAAAATGATAGAAACATGCTTCTTTTAGCCGAAACCAGTTTGGCTCAGTGGTAGAGCATCAGTCTGTGGACTGAAAGGTCCTGGGTTCGATTCTGGTCAAGGGCACGTAACTTGATTGCGGGCACATCCCCAGTAGGGGGTGTGCAAGAGGCAGCTGATCGATGTTTCTCTCTCATCGATGTTTCTAACTCTCTATTCCTCTCTCTTCCTCTCTGTAAAAAATCAATAAAATATATATATATATATTAAAAAGAAACATGCTTCTTTTACTTAGATGGATACAGGATAGTTAGCAGTCAACAATTAACAATGAAGGAATTTATGGTCTCTGTCCTGGTGCCCAGGCACATTTGATTGTGCCCTAAAGGGTCCAGAAAAAGGGAAGTTACAAGTTACCCTGACATTTCATAGGTATGTTTTCTGAGATGCAAAAAGACAATAGGTTTCTTTGTCAGGGAAGATATGGCCTAGGATATGGCTATCCACTATAAGCTGCTTTTAGTTAAAGTTTTAATTTCAGACCATCCTCTGTGGTTACTTTAGGTCTTTGAGTTTGCAAGACTGCCATGCAGGCCTTCTCTGAGCTTATCAGGTTACCAGGTGGCCCCTTTTTTTCATTCACAAATTGATCAATCAGTTTATTCTATGCAGCTATTGAGAACAAACTAACACTAATTGATAAAAGTTACAGAGAGGATGTGTTTAATATATCAAGTGAAAGAACAATCCAGAAAATCGAGTTACCTAACAATGGGACAGAGCTACATCTCAGAAACAAGAGTGTTCTGATCCTGGGGCAGTCAGAGAGAGGGGCCCAGAGTCTGCCTAGGCAGGAACCAGCATTTGGTGAGAAGTTGGGTGAAACAACCACAGAAGTCCCTTCCAACTTTCTATGATTTATGTACTGATCCGCTGCCACTGTAGTGGGACACAACTTCCTTTATTCCTTCCCTACTTGTAAAACAGAATACAATTTCCCCTGAGGTGAAAATTATATAGGGACTTCCCAGACATATGGTAACAATTGAGGGCATAAGAATCTAGAGTACACCTACATTTAAAGAGAGACTATGAACAGAATCAACACTTGGGAGGAATTTCCACCCCTGATATTCTTATCCTACTACTTCTGTCTTGACTAGAGTGCCCAGCATACAACTGAAAGGGCCCCTTTGCCACATTCTTCAAATACCACCAGCTAGGGGAGGAGGAACAAAGTCACTTGCGTAAATCACCCATTTAAATGGGTCCCTGTGAGAGCCCTCATAAAAGCAACAAATAATCAAAATCCTCTGAATGTGGCCATACCCCACTTTCTTAGATTGTGCCATGTACCCTTGAAAGAGTCTCAAGGTTCTAACTTATTGAATTTGAAAATATTACCTACATTACAGGGTGCCTATCAGTCAGAACTCTTGCAAACAGAAAGCCCTACTAGACAGTAAATTATGCGAGAGCAGAGTCCTGTGGGATTGTTGGAACGGGGAAGCCAAACTGAGCCTCAGGCTCAGGAAAGCCCATTAATTCTTGTCAGCTCTTCCTGCAGAGCTGGCAGAAGTGAGGTCTGAGAAAGAGCCGGAGCCAGTGACCCCAGGCAGGGACCAATATTGTTCCACTGTTAAATACAAATCCACTAAACAAAAGCTCTTTCCTTGCCGAGATGAGAAATTACTGCTTGCTTTCTATAACCAAGGATTCCTTGGAACATCTGACTTCTTTCTCTCCAGCTGTTTCCTTGGCCATCCAGAAGCCCAATTCCCGTGGAAGAAGATATACAATGGGCGGACCCACAGAGGCCCTCTCGAGAGGTGGCTGGACAGCAGGGCACCACAAGTTCAGTTACCTGGGTGCATTTTATATTTTCAAATTTTCATTTTACAAGTAACTTTTCAGGGAAGTTCTGATCATAAAAACTAAAGACTCCATTGGTCACAATTTCTCATCAAAAGTCTGGTGGAAGAAAGATGAAAGTACGCTGAAATTGCTGCCATTAAATCACTTGTGCTGATAAAACCAGCTTTTTGTAGTCGCCAATGTTCTAGGCCAGAAATATTTATTGTGAGCTAGACAAATTCCATAATCTCATAAAGGGTAGGTGTTTAATTTAATTCTTTGGCAATACTAAGGAATGAGGCGACAAAGATGACTGCTGAAGATGGTTTTGATTTCCTTAAGGAAAGTTTCAATCCCAAAATTCTAGTTCTGAGCTCTGACACATCCTCACAGAATCAAGTTCATTCCATTGGCGGCCAATAACTTAGGTTTGTATTCAGGCTCTGCTACTGTCAGTTGTCAGACTCTTGGCAAGTCAGCCTCTCTCAGCCTCAGTTTTTTCATTTTTAAAATGGGGGTAATAATAGTTCCCATCTTTTTGGGCTATTATAGGATTAGATAAGATGATGCACTTAGCTCTGTGCCTGGCACACAGTACACACTCAATAAAGGGGAGCTGCGGATTTTATTTTTACCTCTATTTTGCAAGGAGGACACTCAACATTTGCAAAATATTACCATGTCCATTCAGTATAGTCAATCACCACTCATCTTGCCCGATGGGGTCTCCCTTAGATGGTCAAGTCCCCAGAGTGCAAGGCCACTGCTGTCCGCAGAGTTCTATGAGCGGGTGGTTGCTTGTACTTTCTAGTGATGCTACTGACACAGATCTGTCCCAGTCGTGGTGGTGGCTGACTCGATTGTGTAAAGTTGAATTTACCAAGACGATATTCAATAAAGAAACGAGTGTTTGGTACCCATGGATGAGCTTTCTCCCTTGTGGATGGAGCTCTTTCTAACCCCTTAGGGTAAAGATAAAAGGTCTGTGGCTTAAGATGACACTTTTATAACCGAATAAAGCCCTTCTTACTACTCTGAGATAGGAACTTAGAGAATGCCAGAAAGAAAGACTGATTATAACAAAGGGTTTTATGAGCACCGTGGTAGATATACCCCATTAGAGAAGCACCTGGATTAAAAACAAAACAAACTGCCCTAACCGATTTGGCTCAATGGATAGAGCTTCGGCCTGCAGACTCAAGGGTCCCAGGTTCTATTCCGGACGAGGGCATGTATCAATATCTTGGTTACGGGCACATCCCCAGTAAGGGGTGTGCAGGAGGCAGCTGATTGATGTTTCTCTCTCATCAATGGTTCTAACTCTCTCTCCCTCTCCCTTACTCTCTATAAAAATCTAATAAAATATATATTAAAAAACAATAACGACAACAACAACAAAAACCAAAAACAAAACAAAGCAAAGACACCAGTTACTGTTTGAATAAAGCCAGTACTAACAGGTACCGAAAACATTGGTCCCAATGAATTAAGAATATTTTTAAAAGGGGGAGGGGGCATAATTTGTAAAAATCTGGAATGACAGTGGTGGAGGGAGAGATACACTTCCTTATTCAAGAATTCAAGGCCAGAACCAGTGAAGCATGAAGTGAATCTGGATTCACTTTCCCAGAATCCTTTGCCCTTAGGCTGCCCATGTGATGGATGGCAGCAGCCTGCACAGAGGTTAGGCTGTGCAGCTTTCTCCAAAACTCCCACTTATCTTTCCTGAGAGCTAAGAAATCAGCAGCCCTGCAGTGTGGGGGCTGCAACACATTTGACAAGAGAGCCACCTAGGATGGATGGGCATGCCAGGACGGCTTCTGGAGCATCTCTGTCACCTCAGAAACACTCTCCTTCTGAAATGAAGTGGCCTGTGAATTAACGTGACAAATAGGTGCTGAGAAGCCCAGGTGCACTCATTCTTTAAAATTGTATCTATGTGATTAGTTAATAGAGTGAAAGAGAAAAACAATGAGCCTGCATTCTCTCGCAAAAGATTCTAAGACAAAGATGATGACATGCTTGGGTGTTTAAGACTATGAGTAAGTACTCTTTCTTTTTCCAAATCCCTGCCTTATTTAAAGCCAGGATAACAGATTTAGCTGTTGGGATTGCAAAATTAATGTTTAATGAGAAGTGATTCAGCAAGTCTTAGGGTTTTCTTTCCCCTCTGAAGAGCCTGCGGAGTTTTCCCTTGAGCAGAAAATTCTGTTAGAGGAAAATACCTTGTCTGGCACAGGAACCCCTGACTGTGTCTCCGCCAGTCCTCATAGCGCCTTGGAAAGAATAAAGGGGCAGAATGCTGAGATAAAACAGGAGCGGAAGTTCTGATGCGCCTGGAAGTGCAAGGCATTTTTTGCCAGCTGTCCAAGGGAGGAAAGGGGATTCTACGGCTTTCTGTGGGAGACAATCCTTTGGGGAGGCAGGGAGGAGGTGAATATTACTAAAAATTTACTTTGATCTTAAGAAAAAGGCCTTAAACCCCTACATAGAGTCTCATTGCTTTTTTAAACAGCTTTGTTGATGTAAAGTTCACAAACCATAAAACTCACTCAAAGAGTGCAATTCAGCAGTTTTTGGATCTTCGAAGTTATGCAACCATCTCCACTATCCATCCACCTACTCTCAATGTTTTTCTATACAGAGAAATTTTAAGTTACCTCTGCCACACAAAGAATTACACTCGGAACAAAAGAAAGGCTAATTTTGCTCTCTGACTTCCAAGGAAAATAACTGTTCTCAGTCATATTTCCTCAATGCTAGGTATACATAAATAGTAGCAAAAATATGCTCTATAAATTTCTGTTGGCACTTTAATGGTTCTTTTCCTCCCTCCCCCTACAAAGAATCATCTAGCTACTCCCCATAATTCCTTTCACATGACTGTTCCCCCTTTCTTACAGCTAGACCCTCTCACTTTCTATGTAAATGACTGATGCCCCCTGTGTTCTCCAGCTTCCAGCCTCGCCTCTTCTGCGCACCCCCCTGCACGTGGCTGACAAACTCATTTCCCTAAAGCACCACTTTCCCAGGTCAGTTCTCTATTCCAGAGCCTTTGGCGGTCCTCTTTGCCTATCCACTGGCTTGGAATTCAGGACCTTCATCGAGGAAGTCCCCATCTATTTTTGTAATTTTATTTCCGAGCCTGCTCAAGAAACACACCATTCAAGCCCACAAACATGAGATTCAAGCTCTAGGTTTTTATTCAAGCCTTTCCCCTCAACTGAAAGGCTCTTTCATTTCTCCCACAATCCGCGTAAAGTCCCCCGTAATGCCTCACCTCCTATAGAGATTCTCCCCCTACACCCCAACCCCCAATACTGTTTCCCTCATCTCTACCCCAAGGGCTATGGCCATTCATTTGGGCCCATTGGCTTTTCTGCCTTTGTCACCAGTTGTTATCTGTTGACTTGATGAGAACCATGTTTTCACTTCTTCATATAGAGTCTCTAGCACTGTGCTTTGCACATAATATGTGCTTAGTAACTACTAACTGGATAAATACCTCCATATTCCATCTGAGTTATAATTAAGAGCTTTTACTACTGTGTTTCCCCGAAAATAAGATATCCTCCGAAAATAAGACCTAGCTCATGGAAAGATAAGACATCCCCTAAAAATAAGACCTAGCGCAACTTTGGGAGAAAAAATTAATATAAGACACTGTCTTATTTTTGGGGAAACAGGATAGTAGAGTAAGCTTTCCTATCAATCATATGTTAATCCAATCAAAAAGGTTTGTTGAACATATCTGCCTTGTGCAAAGCACTAAAATAAAGGACATTTCCATACAAAAATAGGCTTAGTATTAACCCACCCGCTATATTTACCAGACCTTGCTCCTTCAGATTACCACTTGTTCCAATCGTAGCACATGCACTTTCTAAGCAGCACTTCAAAACATACGAAGAAGTGGAAAATTTGGTCTCTAAATGGTTTGCCTCAAAACAAGAAAAGTTCTATTGGGATGGTATCCCCAAATTACCTGAAAGATTGAGAGAAATGTGTAACTAGCCATGGACATTACTTTCAATAAAGCACTTTTGATGTTTCTCTTGAAATTATCGTGTTTTCTTTGATTACAAAATCTGCCATTATTAACTGGTACACTTTATACATCAAAGTAGATTTCAAACTCACAGGCTGGACACTTTTTTTGAGGTACACAGGTAGAAGAGAATGCTTTTGTTTTGAAATGCAGTTGTCAATAGCTACCATTTTGCCCTATACATTAGTCCTTCCTCAAGTTTTCAAAATCTATGTTCTGCTAGTCATGGGATATTTGAAATTTATTTTTTGGTTTTGAGCATTCCTAATTTCAAACACAATCTCACGTTAGAACACACACTGTAAGAATAGAAATACATGAATGACATTTTCAGACAAATTAGCAAAAAAACTCGAATTCAGGACACATCACTTGGTAGACTCAAGGGCAAACCCTTTGACTTTATCACACGTACACATATACGCTCACTGCAGCCAAGATAAAAATGCTGTATATGTAGAAAATTTATTCTGCTCGGAATAAAGAAAATGGACCCTATAGGCAGCCATACTAGTCAAGAAAAGTGACAAGGGAGATTAATGTCCTTTATCAACAGCAGCACTCATTTTGCTCCACTGAACTATCGGATCTCTGGGCCGAGGTAGACGGTGTGCTTAAAGCAGGACAATAACTCAGGCGCTGATGTGCCAGAGTGGGGAATATTGATCCAAATGGCTCTGAGTGCTCAGTCAGGAAACTACATCAAGGTTTCTTCTCACTTTCCTTTTATCCTCAGGAAGAAAAAGGAAATAAATAATAAGCAATTCATTCAAAACATGCATGATTTCTGACATCAATGCAAAATTTCAATCAAGTGTACATGCTAAGGGGAAATGAAAATATTGCATTTGTCTAGTAGAATCTACCTACATGATGATCAATACATTGCATTTTTACAAAAATTCATTGAGAACTAAAAAAGTAATCACATTTACCATTGCAACAAAAAACTAAGATACCTAGGAATAAATTTAACCAAAGAGGTAAAGGACCTGTACTCAGAAAATTACAGGACACTGAAAAAGAAGATAGAGGAAGACATAAACAAATGGAAGAATATACCGTGTTCATGGATTGGTAGAATCAACATCATTAAAATGCCCATACTACCCAAAGCGATCTATAGATTCAATGCCATTCCCATTAAAATACCAATGGCATATTTCACAGAACTAGAACAAATTCTCCAAAAATTCATTTGGAATAAAAAAAAAGACCCCAAATAGCTGCAGCAATTTTGAGAAAGAAGAACAAAGTTGGAGGGGTCACAACACTGGATATCAAGCTATATTACAAAGCCTCTGTTCTCAAAACTGCCTGGTACTGGCATAAGAACAGACATATAGACCAATGGAACAGAAGAGAAAACGCAAAGATAGAACCAAGCCATTATGCTCAATTATTATTTGACAAAGGAGGTAAGAGCATACAATAGAGTCAAGACAGTCTCTTTAGTAAATAGTGCTGGGAAAATTGGACGGATACATGCAAAAAAATGAAACTAGACCACCAACTTACACCATACACAAAAATAAACTCAAAATGGATAAAGGACTTAAACATAAAATGGGAAACCAAAAAGTCTCAGAATAAGCCATAGGCAGCAAAATAGCAAACATTTGTCATAACAAAACTTACCGATACAGCTTCTAGGGCAATGGAAACTGAGGAGAAAATAAACAAATGGGACTACATCAAAATAAAAAGCTTCTGCACAGAAAAAGAAACTATCAACAAAACAATAAGAAAGCCCACTGCATGGGAGAAAATATTCGCCAATGTTATCTCCGATAAGGGTTTAGTTTCCAAAACTTATAGGGAACTCATACAACTTAACAAAAGGTAGATAAACAATCCATCAAAAAATGGGCAAAGGATCTAAATAGACACTTTTTGAAAGAAGACATACAGAAGGCCAGAAAACATATGAAAACATGCTCAAAGTCACTAATCATCTGAAAGATGTAAATCATTTCTGACAATCTTACACTTGTCAGAATGGCTATCATCAACAAATCAACAAATGACAAGTGCTGCTGAGGATGCAGAGAAAAGTGAACTCACTTTCACTGCTTGTGGGAATGCGGACTGCTGCAGCCACTGTGGAAAACAGTATGGCGTTTCCTCAAAAAATTAAAAATGAACTTCCATTTGACCCAGTGATCCTACTTCTAGGAATATATTCCAAGAAAAAAGAACACCAATCAGAAAGGATATGTGCACCCCTATGTTCATAGCAGCACAATTTACCATAGCTAAGATTTGGAAACCTCCTAAGTGCCCATAAGCAAATGAGTGCATTAGAAAACTGTGGAACATCTACACAATGGAATACTACACTGCTGTAAAAAAGAAGGAATTCTTACCATTTGCAAAGCATGGATGGAACTGGAGAGCATTATGCTAAATGAAATAAGCCAGTCAGAGAAAGATTAATATCACATGATCTCACTCATTTGTGGAATATAATGAACATAAACTGATGAACAAAAATAGAATCAGAGTCATAGAAGCAATGAACAGACTGTCCAACCTATGAGGGAAGGCATGGGGGTGAGGGGTAAGAGATCAACCAAAGGACTTGTATGATACATATGAGCATAACCAATGGACACAGACGAGGAGGAGGAGAGGGCATGTGCTGGGGGTTGAGGGCAGCTGGGAGAGGACAATGGGGGGAAAAGGAGACTTATGTAATATTAATAGTTTAAATGATAAAGAATTTAAATTTAAAAAATACATTGTGTTTTTAGGAATTTGGAGAGGGTTGCTATTGTGAGGAAAATGAGATGGACACTGGGGTTTTGAAATATGTATAATTTTGCAAGGCAGAGGAAAGCAGTTCAAACTTATTTTATTAATAGAAATAATAGCAAAGGCTTAGCAACGAATAGAAAAGAATCCTGACTCCAATAGGAGAGACTGAGAAGCAGAGGACCCTGCATTTCTTTGTTCTGTATGATTTCATAAAATGAGAGCAGAAGCCAAAGCCAAATGTGTCCTGGAAAAGGAACCGGCAACCAAGAATTATATCAATAACTCAATGTGAGCATTAAATTTTCATGACTCTTTAAAAACTTCTAAAAATAATCTGCAGATGTTATCCCCTACATCTGGTGTTGGGGGCCCTCTCATCGAGACTTCTAAGAATTAAACTTTGTTTTAGTTAAGGACTGAAATCACAGATTGAGCCATAAACAAAAGTCAATTCCACTTAAATGTTGTTGATTTGTAAAAATGTGGCTAACAATTAGCTGGAATTAAATCTCTCCCTCATCACAAAGGGGTTTTCAAAATAAATGCTTCTTGAAAAGAGAGGATGGAAAGAAATGAGAGAATCAAGGCTTCCCTTTCCTAAGTGTGTAGAAACAGGTCTTCTGTTCTATCTTTGTTTTTATTATTTTTACTCTAAATGCATGAATGTTATTCAACATCTTATTTTTTATTACCTGGAGGTTGGTACGGCAGCTGCTCTTACACATGAGAAGAAACTCAGGGTTAAAGCAGAGCTATCCAGCAGCCTGTTAGTTGCTGCTCATTGTTTATCAGTTGATTCCAGAGAGTTTTTTTTTTTCTTATTTTTTTTAATGAACCCCTTTAATGGAATTCTTTAATTTAATCATTTAATACTTCAGATTTCTTCTCTACATGGAAAGATGAATCATTTCAATATTATTTCTTAACATATGTTTATATCCTATACATGAATCTTTTCTTCTTCTGACTAAAAGACATGGGAGGAAACTTAGAATTTGTTGAATACTTGCTACGTGCCTGCCAACCACCATGATAGGTCGCAATCAATGGTTCAATCAATGCCTAAAAGTCCTAATCATGCCACTTAATAAAAATGTGGAAATTCTAAAGTCAAGTTTAGGTAATACCATGAGATTTATGAAGACAAACCAAACCTAGTATGATACAACAAACGTGATATTTTTCTGTGTTTATTTAACTTCATTCATCTAATACCTACTATGTGTTAGACATTTATCCCAGTAACTGGGGATACAACAGTGAATGAAACAAATATACAAGGGTGGGCAAAGTAGGTTTAGAGTTATGAGCATACAAGACAAAGAGTTTATTCTTATTTTATTATTTATTAATTATTGTGCTATTTTCTATATGAACAATATAAACCCCCTTTGCTCACCGCTGGATAGTCTTGGGGCCCATGGAAGGAAGAAGCAAACAAGAAACAAACAGCTATGCAGACATGGCAGAGATGCTAACTGTCCTCCTGTGTCTAGCCTGTCCTTCCCTTCAGCAACAGATATCTCTGTTGGAAGGAATTTTAGCCTATGGCTATCTAGTTAAAAGACTACATACACTTCCCAACCTCCCCTTGGTGTGAACACAAGACTGGGATGTGAATGGAAGCAAGGTGTGCTGCTTCTAGGTCATGTGCTTAAAGAAGAAGCTGGTTGCTCTTCCCATGAGCTAGCCCATGAACATGGTCTCTCTGAGCCAGCTTTGACAATGCAGATGACAGCAACAATGAAGGGGTTGGTAGGAAACAAGACAGATGAAATTGGAGCCCTGGATGACCTTCTGGGACATACCCTTATCTGACTGCTCACCTGCCTCTGGACTGGGTAATAAGAAATACACTAGCTTGTTTGACCACTCTATTTCTGTATCTCTTCGTTATAGCACCTTAGGCTATACCAGTGGTCAGCAAACTCAGTCAACAGAGCCAAATATCAACAGTACAACTATTGAAATTTCTTTTGAGAGCCAATTTTTGAAAACTTAAACTCTATTGGTAGGTACATTATTATTAACTTAATTAGGGTACTCCTTCAATCGCACTGTACGTGCTCACCCACATGTGGTATTTGGTAAAGAGCCACACTCAAGGGGCCAAAGAGCCACATGTGACTCTTGAGCTGCCATTTGCCAACCACTGGTCTATACTAATATAGCAGACAAATAAAATAACTGACAGTTATAATAATACCTGGCCTGAAGGGAACAAACAAGTGGATAAGAGAAAAAATAAAAGGTTATCAGTGGGGAGGGTTTGGTTACTTTAGATAAGATGCTCAGGCCACTCTAAAGAGATGATATTTAAGCCCAGAGGAAACTATGCAACCTTTTTGTTTCCTTAGGATTCCTTCCTTCAGTTCTTTCTCCCTCCCTGTGTTTTGATTGATTTGCTCTTTTTATTCTTCATCGTGGGCCAGGGTGCAAATACTATACACCTATATAAAAGCGTTGGGATAGGCCCATTACTGGATTACTGACCTCTCTGAATATACCTTGGCTGTCATCTTTATGAGAAAAGACAGACACATGCATCAGTTAACAGGCTAGTGACAAACCTTATGTTAGGCCTCTTTTATTATATCACACCAAACTGGGAGGTACTTGAGGGAAAGGATAGTACTACTGTCTCTGCATTGCTAGCACAGTACTTAGCACTTAATAAGAATGCAATAAATTTTTTGAATGACTAAGTTTACAAAATAGGACTCACCAAATGTTTGGAGAATTCTCTTTGCTTTGGTTACACAAAAATATGACCCCATAGCAGCTGCATCTTATAAGACAGCACTTTTAAAGGTGTTCTGGTCCAATGATTAAAACCAGGATTCAGATAATCTATCCTGTCCTCATTTAGGCTGGACAACTAGAGAGAACTGAGGTATGGCACTCCCTTGAATGTGGATGCATCATGGTTTTATTGTCATCTTTGTCCACCTCCCACAGAACCTTGGATTGTGTGTAGAGGGCTGAACATTTTCTGCACTCTCACTCCTCCACCCCAGTTTCTACACTATCAATGACTCAAGGATGGGGGCAGAAGAGCCTTAGCCATGAAATGACTATATTATAATAGGTCCTTGAGCTTTATCACTAACATATTAATATGGTTATATTCCACTCCTTTCATTTAATTCCATGTGTTTCACTATTTAAAAAATATACTCGCTGATAAAAAGGATTGCAATCACTGGATTTATTTAACTTTCCTTTGTGCTAAACACTGTGTTAATAGCTATAAATGCATTAACTCATTTAAGCTCTATAAAAATTCTAAGAGGGAGGCACTATTATTTCTAGAGTGATCAATCATTTCAGTTTGCCCAGCACCAAGGAGTTTTGCATGACATAGAACATTCAGTACTAAAACCGGAGTGTCTTGGACAAACCAAACCTGGTATTAAAACTGGGAGTGTCTTGCTCATCCTGTGAGTAGCCAAAGGAGAATTTGAACCTGGGTAGTTGGATTCTAAAGCACTTGTTTTTAACCATGATATTATAGTACTTACTTATTTTTTTAAGTATTCTTTACTGTTATGAACTGAATGCTTGTATCCCCCAAAAACTATATGTTGAAGCTCTACTCCTCCAATGAGATTGTATTAGAAGATGGAGCTCTATGAGGTGATAAGGATTAGATGAGGTCATGAGCCAGAGCCCTCATAAATGTTGTTAGTGCCCTTTTAAGGTCAAGAGAGTTTGCTTCTCTCTTCTGCCCACCATGTGAGGACTCAGAGAGAAGTCTGCAACCTAGAAGAGGACCCTCACCAGAACCCGGCCAGGCTGACACCCTGACTTCTGACTTTCAGACTCCAGAATTGTGAGAAATAAATTTGTTGTTTATAAGCCACTCATTTTATGATATTTCATTGTGACAGCCTGACTGATGGAGATAATTACTAAAAAGAATGGAAGTTCCATCTAGGGTGTGTAGTAAATTTATATATATAAAAGCCTAAGTGACCATTAAGACCAGCCGGTAGCTATGATGTGCACTGACCAACAGGGGAACAGACGCTCAATGCAGGAGCTGCCCCTGGTGGTCAGTGTGCTCCCACAGCCAACCTCCTGTGGTGAGCCTACCTCCCACAGTCCCTCCTCCCAGCCAGGCAGCCTCCCGTGGCCCCTCCCCTTAGCTGACAGGCCAGGTCCAATTGGGACTGAGCAAGACTGGAACTAGGCAAGACGGCCCCGATTGCCTGCTAAGCCAAGGGACCCCATCCATGCACGAATTCATGCACTGGGCCACTAATGTTAAATAAAAACAGTGATAGCCAGAGAGTCTTTTACATGGAGTCATGTCATTCTGCACTGTGATCTCCTTCACTAGAATGTTTTCAAAACACTATTGACATACCCACTTTGAGAAAGACAGTTTTAGATTTGGTGCCTGAATAAAGTCAGTATCAACACACAGCAAGCATGAGGCTGTATATTATGAACACGAATTCTCTACTAAACCTTATTATAAATGAAATGCATTTTTCATGGGCTCTTTTCTCAGCAATGAGTTGTTTTGCCTCTGGAATTCCAGTATAATTAATGAGACCTGTGCTGGGAATCCTCAGGGACAAGCCCTGCTTCTTGCAGAATCTGTCCCAGTGTGCAAGAAGCTGAGAAAGCAGAACAGCCATTAGCTGTTTTGCTTAAAGATTAAACTTAGTGAGATTAAAAGGGTTATTTCTCTTTGCTTTAATCACACAATGATCTACATGATCCCTGGCAACGTCAAAGGTCTAGCCACCTCTTGACTGGTTGAGGGGGAAAATCCACTTTGATTCATCATATGATCACTGTGAGGCCATCTGCCATACAAGGTTGATAAGCACTTCTCACTATACCAAACCAAGACATGGTCTGCTGCCCTCCAGGAGTTTACAGTACATGGGCTCCTGTAACCAAAGGTAATGAACAGAAGATACAGCAAGGACAAAGAGCTGTGGGAATGCAGGAGAGGGAGCAGTCCTTTCTGCCTGTGAGACATGCAGGAGCAGTTAGGAGGAGCTAGTGTTTGGGTGAATGGATAGGATGGCAGCAGGAGGAGCTAGCGGTCCCCCTCTCCCCAGGCAGACACACAAAATGACCAAAGCCATGAGAAATTCTGAGTCTAAAGAAAAAAGACCATCTGAGGTAGTTAACTCTACATATGTGGAACACAGTAGGACAAAGAAATAAACCAAAAAGCCAAAAACAACATAAAACTTGGAATTTCAACAATTAATGCATGATTTCTTTTTATTTAGATGGTTGGGATCTGAAAAATGTATCAGGTTTGCATTAAGGCCAGTTCTCATAACTCTACTCATTTCGATGATTATTTCCCAGAATTTATCATTGAAAATCTTAATGTTACAGACAAGCTATATGTACATACCAGAGGCCCAGGGCATGACATTCATGCACTGGAAAGAGGTTTCTTAGTTCAGCCTGCCCCCTCTGATAGTCTGGGACACTTTGGGGATGTCCAAAACCAGCAGTCGGACATCCCCTGAGAGGTCCTTAGCACTGCCACAGAGGCGGGAGAGGCTCCCACACTGCTACTGTGCTCGCCAGCTGTGAGCCCAGCTTCTGGTAGAGTGATGTTCCCCACGTGGGAGTGCTGCTCAGCCAGAAGCTGGGCTTGCTGCTCCTTAGAGAGACTCCTGCCTCCACCGCTGCACTCACTAGTCTTAAGGGAGTGTCTGAGCGCCACTCCCTTTGTGGGAGAGCACTGATCACCAGGGAGCAGCTCCTGAATTGAGCATCTGCCCCCTGGTGGTCAGTGTGCATCATAGCAAATGGCTGTTCCGCCATTCGGTCGATTTTCATATTGATGTTTTATTATATAGGATAGCTTCATTTTCAAAAATCAGAAATTCGTGGTATTATAGTGATTAGATCAACTACAGCTATTAAAAAATGAAAACACTTAGATTTCAAACTAGGTTTATTTCCAGAAGACTTGGCAGCCCTGAATATTTTATTTAAGAACTGTGTAATGGCCTGAATTTCCTTATATCCAAGTTTCTTATCATTAACAGGATCTGAATTTTGAAATATTTCTCTAAGAACTCTAATAGAGTTGTGATGACCCATTTACATTATCCTTCCCCAACTGATACTCTGGTTTGGTATTTGGAAACTATTTGGGTAGAAGAAGGGAGCCAAATGTAGCCATGAAATCCATCAAAACCACAGGCCTCCACAGGGGTCTTCAGCAGGAGTCTCTCCAAACAGGTTGACTAAAAATTAGGACGAGTTGCCGGTAAAGCATCAGTCGGAACTACGTGCGAGAAGTGCAGGCACTGCTTTTTAAGGTGCTAGGCTGGCTCTTTAACTTTTACAAAATTAAAACTCCAGTGCATCTGTGAGCACCAGGGAGGTACGTGAATCATAAACATTCATCAAATGTCATGCCTAAATTAAGTCTTATCATCAAAGAGTATGTATTAAACACCCACATACTGCACACACACGGCAGTAGATGAGACACATTAGCAAAGGAATGCTGTATCTTCAGCTGTGAAAATAATTCATAGTAAGTGCCAAACTGCTGCTGGAGGTCATAAAGATTATTCTTCTGCCTGACTGCCCTCACCATAAATTTCAAATAAATGATGGAATAGGGTAAGTTCTCCCATATGCTGAAACCTTCCCTGAAGTGCTTCATGTTCAATTACCCTTAATGTAAATGAAAGAAAGGCTTATGCAATTCCAACTGTGCTTCTTATGGATATGACAAGACATTCTCAGAAGAATCACTCATAAATTCATGTCATTTGACACTGCCTTTTAAAATTATGGGACAATAAGAAACAGTGAGAAGGAGTGTCTACGTTTAAATTGTCAAAGTACCATTTTGTTTTAGACTTCCAGTATGCTATGCATTATTTATTGCTAGTGCCTTTTGTAATTACTTTTGGTAGTACATAGACAAAAATAATTCATAAAAGCTGAACAAATAGAATAGTTGAATACAAAAGCACCAAAATTACTTTTTATATCTGGTAGCTAAAGACACACACAGTTGGCAGGAAAATACAAATTTTATTCAGTCAACTGATCTTTTGTCTGCAGAGCATTAAAAAAAATGTTTTTTATATCATGTCATTGACTTTTTAAAAACTAAACTGTATGAATCAACCTGTTGTTTCTGCATCGTTTAGAACAAGATCCTAAGATCATTTTACGTCTGAGGGAGTTATGTTATTCCTCATAGAATTCTTTACTCCTTAGTTATATATATATATATATATATATATATATATATATATATATATATATATATATATATTGTGCATACCCCATTGTTCAGTTTGCCAATCAGTACATTTAACTGCCTTCAGTTCTCTAGTAGGTAACATGAGTGCTAGCAAAGAAGCAAAAGTAGGTCAAAATAATTGCTTATACCTTTCCAAATTAAATTCCAAGACAGCCCAATTCTTTCCTATCCTCTAAAATGTAAGGGGGGAACATGCACTGAGAGGAAGTCTTTGGCATGACTGATTCCTTAGCTAACATGATGCTAAATCATAAAACGATGACTGTGCATCTTTTTGGCTTCCTCCTTTAGGCTCTAGGGAGCTCCTCGTCTGTGAAAAACTCATTCCCTAAGATGAACAAGATCGTTCATTAGTTAACACCTCAGGTTTTCAAAGAACTTGGGAAACCTAATAGCAATAGCCTTATTAGTCAATAAAGGTTCGATTTTGCCATTTTAGAGATGGGGAATTTAGGGCTTAGGGGGAAAAAGAAAAAAAAAACATGAAAAGATGTATTGTTTATAAAACCCTGTGGCTATGTCTCTCATATCCCCATGAATGAACTCCAAATCAATGGCTCCACCTGATAATGGAGCTCTTTGGTGCACTGCATGCCCTTGGATAAGGCTCCCGCTGCAGCTGACATATACAGCATTCTGTCTCTAATGAATAGTGTCACGGCAAATTTTAGAGTGATGTGTTTCAGATGGTTTGCTATAAATTAATGTAGTAGTAAATTTTGTTAATTAAGGATATAATTGCTCACCATAAAGTAGTTCATAAATTAGGCTTTAATTGCATTATCCTTTCCTTAAGTATTTTATGTTAAGTGGCTTCTCTCATGGACGAATCCAAAGACAGTGAAGCATAAATCTATGAGACGTGTGGGTATTCTATCTCATTAGCTTTGCACTATTACCATGTCTCATTTGTTATATTAGGAAAAATAGTCTCATCATTTATTTCTTGTTATAGTTAAAAAATAATATCATATCAAATCTAATTAAGACAAAACTAAAGACAGTACTATATCATGTAATTTACTGTTGTGATTCCAAGAGTAAATGAGGAATTATCTCATATCTATTATATACCTTCTGGTGCAAAAAGGCTAATTTCTGATAAATAAACCAGCACACACACACACACACACACACACACACACACAAAAGAGATCTCATTTGAAACCAATAATAATAATATTAATTTACAGATGATAAATATTCCAATTTTGGATTAAGCCTTTCCATATCTCAGTTAGGCTAATTTTTTTCCATAATTGAGCATCAGAAGTAGTTTTTCCAACAACTGAAGGGTATTAATAGGAACAAGCCCAGGAGGTTCAGAGTAGGTGAGAGGACCATCATTTCTCAGTTATTCAGGGGCCGATTTATCTTGGCTTTCCATTTACTGCTTTTCTTCTCCCTTACCCTGCTTTGACTGTCTCATTAATTATCTTCCCCCAGAGAAGATGAAAGAAAAGGACAAGAGATGGGAGAAGAAATGAATACTCAGCCCATCCTCTGGCACTTTCAGAAAGGAGCCTCATAAAACGGAGGATGGAATACAATAAGGTTTTAGATTATCTAAAGGTTTAACCCTTCTATGCCTCCCCTTCTTTTGTGTTAATAAAAGAGAATAACTGTTGTTTCTCCATTCTTGAAACACTGGGATAAACCTGTATACATAGACTGGAAAGTCAGATTTACAAATTTGGGGCTGGAATATGCACTATGGTAAAAAGAGTATCCACGGTGAAGTGGCAGCTCACGATTTAAATGAAAGAAGGGATTTAAATGCCTTAAGTAGCAGAATTAAAACATAATACAACTGCTGAGGTAATGATAGCACAGCTCTTTGTTGTTCTATAGAAAATAATTCGACTTTCTTTCTAAATTGACATTAAAATTGCTGAGTTTCCTCCTAAAGCATTCTTCATCCGCCTTGGTACAACGTGGAACCAAGTCTGAATAAAAAAGAGCCTGAATGTGATTTATAGCCTATAAACCACCACACAGATGATTATAATTTGGCTCAGGGGGAATGCTAGTTTCTTTCTACCTCTGCAGGTTTGGTTGTCACCTGCTGATTTAGCTGTGTCAACATGGGCAAACTTGAGAGCTGAAGTTGTTAGGCAAATAACTCAGGCCCCCCCAAAAAATGACTGAGCAAGAAGCTATTTGGCAACTCTATCTATACTGATCAAGTTCAGTTCATAAAAATCCGATGCTTTATTTTCCCCCCAAAGGCCTCAAGTAAAAACATGTGAAGTTAATGAAAGTCAAGTAATTTTAACTCAGAATTGAATATTTACATATGTATTCTTAAATAAACCACAATCCATGTGGATAAATCGGGTCACAGTACTTAATCACCCCTGGAGTTGAACTTTGAGGAGTGGTAGCATTGAGTGAAGTCAGCCAAGATCTAACTCACAAAACATCCATAAATATTCATGCTATCCTTCCACATTAGAGGCTGTAGTTGCCCAGTAGGGACTACATTTCCCAGCTTCTTTCCTAGGTGAGATCATGTGACTAGTTCTTGCCAACAGATGTGAGTAGATGTGGTGTGTGCCACCTGAAGTCTGAGGTGGTTAAGAAGGGAGTATCTCAGGCACCTCTCCTGTCTACTGGCTGAATGTCTCTGCCATGTACGGTACCCTTGAAAACCTTATATTTAAGATGGTAGAACCCAAATATGGAAGGAGCCTGGTCCTTGAATTATCATTTGAGGGTCAACTGCAGGCTGCTTAGAAACGTACATCTTGGACTTTATATGAGTAAAAGATAAATCTGTATTGTGTTTAAGCAATTACACATTTTGGCTTTTTAAAAATAGCAGCTAGCTTTACTCTAAGTTAGAAAAAACCTATTACAGCATTTTGAATCTGATACATCTCTTTAGGAAGCTTTGTTCCTTAGATGATGATGATGTCTAACACTTATGAACCACTTGCTGTGAGTCACACACTTTTCTAAAAACTCTGCAGACATTAACTCACTAAATTCTCCTAGCCGCCCCAAGAGGTAGGTACTATTCATTATTCCCATTTTACAGATGAGAAAACTTAGGCACAGAGAGGTTAAGAACACATAGTAATGGAAATTGAACTAAAATACCAGATGATGCATCTTCAAACCAAAAATAAGACACTTGTACTCTATATCTTATGTGCCAAATATTAAAGTCCCCTATTTCAATTTGAAAATAAGAAATAAAAATTGTGTCCTGATAGTCTGGTTTCATTCATGGAACAGCAAGTTGTTTCTAATAACTGAAAAAAATGAAGAGAAGCCATGTGAAGTCTGAATCATTTCTCTCACAGCCAGGAATAAGTTTTAAATTGTTGTATCACCTGTAATATCCAATAATATAAAATAAAATTTAATTCAGTAACATACTATATTATAATCACACTTACCTCTTTCCTATCATTTTCTTTTTTATTCTGCAGTTAAAAGCCTACTGCATCTGGAGAATAAATACTTTGTGCTGCTAGCCAGTGTGGCTCAGTGGTTGAGGGTGGACTTAGGGCACATGCTCAGGTTGCAGATTGATACCCAGTTGGGGGTGTGCAGAAGGCAGCTGATCAATGATTCTTTCTCATCTTTGATGTTTCTATCCCTCTCTCCCTCTCCCTCTCTCTGAAGTCAATAAAAATATATTTTTAAAAAATACTTTGTTCTAATATTTGTGAGACAAGCATCAGTTGCCAAGCCATTGTTCTATCTCCTTGTTTCTGACAAGGTCCATAAAATAGGAACTTCCTTCACCTTGGAAGTGTTTAGGGGTGGAGAGGCCCTTTAGCCCTTCTCTCAGCCTCCTTTGCCTCCACACCCCCAAAACTCCCCCCCCCCCCCATCCGCCTCTTCCCCCACCAATGAAGAGGCTGAGCCTTCCTCTGCTGGTGGCACTGGGAGCTGCACTCTGCCCTCTGGGCCTGCCCCTCGCCCTCTCTGACACTTCTGGAGCTGCACTCCCACTCCCCTCCTCCATCCAGTAGGAGCCTGCTGGGGACCAGATGGAAAACTCATTTCAGGAGTAAGAAGTCCATTTACCACCACAGATCCAAGCTGTGCCCTGCAACCCAGGTTTACCAGAAATAAAGCAACCATGCAAGCCAGAAGACGAGGGGACTGGCTCAGAACTCAGAAGGGAAGGAGTGAGATTAAAGCACTCCGAAACTCCCAGAGATACCCTCCGTTATTTGAGTTATAGCTCCCAAACTAAAAAGAATGCACCTGCCATCGCTGACAGGGTGTTCATCGTCTAAGAAGCCCGGATGTGTCAGCAGAGCAAACGTGGTGGCTGGGCAGGGGACTTCTGCCGGAAATCCTGTCCCTCCCACAGAAGAGCACGAGGACTCTCCACCTTATTGGGGAAGAGCAACGCTGCACGTCCTCCTCGTTGCTATGATGTGGTGGTTTATCCATCTTCCCTAGAGGCACACCCTAACGCCTGGGGAGGCTGCTTGCTTTTTCTGTTTGTCTTTCATCATCACAGGTTTGTTTACTCCTCAATGCCTCCTCTCCTCCCAGTAACAGTTACTCAGCAGCTGGAAACAGAGCACACTATAAACTTGCTAAACCTGTAGGAATGAAACCACACCTCACTTTACCAATCTCTCTTTAAGTTCATGCTGACCCCGGGTTTTGTTGTCTAAATGCCCTCGTATTGCCTGGTACCTACCACTGGTTCTTTCTCCCCTTTGGCCACTAACTGGGTGGCACTCCTTCCAAACCTCTTCTGAAACACAACGGAAGTCAACAATGGCGGCTTCAGCTCGGCTGAGGGCCGGTTTGATGCTGGGCTCTGGCTCCCAGTCCTTTGTGCTTTTTTCAAGAATGAGGACCAAGGGGATGCCCTCCCTTTCAAGGGGAATGAGTACGGCATGTCTCTAATAAGATTGACACGATATTTCCAGCAAAACAGAATAATCTGTTTTTCCTCCAGTTTCTTCTAAGTCTTTAGAACTCCAAGATGAGAGTCAAGACAAAAAAAAGTCAAGAAAAAACACACACATTGATTTTGTTTCTCCTGTGCCAGGTCAGGGCTGCACGCCTCCTCCTGCCTCTGCTTCTTGCGCCATGTTCACCCCTTGCTTTCTGCATCCCAGACACCTGGCGTCTTTCAGTGCCTTGGATGTGCTGTGCCCCAATGTCCCCTGCCTGGAAGATGTCCCCTTCCTCCATCACCACCTAACAGCTCCTCCTCATTCTTCAGGTCTCAGCTCACTTACTACTTCCTCCAGGAAGGCTTCCCTGACTCCTCTGACCAGGTCAGTGCCTCTATCACAGACTCTCCTGGCCCCATGTGGCTCTGTTTTGAAGTACTAATCACAATTATAATTTTACATTTTTGTGATTCTTTCATTTTCTGACTAAAGGGTATGCTTCTTGACAGCAGGAGTCATGAATGTTTTTGCTCATCATGATATTTTACTCATCTATTGAATTAATGAATGGTTGGCTTTCATTAATTCTCAGAAAAACCCGTGCTGTAAATAATTTAAACTCAATTTTTTAAATATAAAAAAAAATCCCAATTGCTGGGCTACAAGATTTGTCCAAGTCACAGTAGGTGAAAAAGCCTGAGACCATTATTTATTTTATTTTTTTAATATTTTTTACTGATTTTTTTTACAGAGAGGAAACGAAAGGGATAGAGAATTAGAAACATTGATAAGAGAGAAACATCAATCAGCTGCCTCCTGCACACCCCTTACTGGGTATGTGCCCGCAACCAAGGTACATGCCCTTGACTGGAATCAAACCTGGGACCCTTGAGTCTGCAGGCTGACGCTCCATTCACTGAGCCAAACCGATTAAGGCAAGATCATATTTATTCATGCATTCATTCCATGTTGAGTGCTCTATGCATGCTTTGCTCTGTTCCAGACTGTGAAATAAAACAATAAATAAGTCACAGTTCTTTCAGGAGCTCCTAGACTATTTGAGCAAAAGACGCTTGTAAGCAAATAAGTCAAATAAAATATGGCACAGGTTAGGATGTGTGTCCAGCATACAGCAGGCATACATAAGAGGATGTGCAGGCCTCTGGGAAGGGCAGTGAATCCTGAAAAATAAGCAAGCGCTTACCAAGTAGGCCAGTAATAAGGGCATTAGGGTGGAGGAAGGCCTGAAATTCAAGACCATGACAGTGAGATCCCTGAGAGAGAGCAAACAGATTGGAGGGGGAAGAACATGGGTTATGAGACTAGTAAGTGGGTAGGGCCAGGTCAGGGAGGGGCTCTTATGCCATATTAGAGGACTGGTGCACAAATTTGTGCATGGTGGGATCTAGCCGCCCACCCCAATGGGAGCCAATCAGGGCTGGGCCAGCAGGGGGGAAAGGTCATAGGTGGTTGTGGGGACTGATTGGGAGCCCCCATTAGGTTGGTTGGCCACCACAGAGTGTGTCATAGCAACTGGTCATTCCAGTCACTTCACTTTTATATATAAACTAGAGGCCTGGTGCATAAAATTTGTGCATGGGTGTTTGTGTGTCCCTCAGCACAGCCTGCACCCTCTCCAATCTGGGATGTCCCTCTCACAATCCAGGATTGCTGGCTCCCAATTGGAACTTGCCTGCCTGCCTGATTGCCCCTAATCACTTCTGCCTGCCAGCCTGATCACCAGAGGCCTAGGCCAACCAGGGTGTGCAGGAAGCTTGGCTTCCTCCATTGCTGGGGAAACCCAAGCCTCTTGTTTGCTCTGTAGCTGCAGCCATCTTGGTTGGGTTAATTTGCATTCTCACTCCTGATTGGCTGGTGGGCATGGCTTGTGGGTGTTGTGGAGGTACAGTCAATTTGCATCTTACTCTTTTATTATATAGATTGCCATCTATGTGTTTACAAATTGTAAGACTTTCTAAAGAGTCTATCATTTAAATTTTACTTTTCATATACATTCTGTCCCTTAAATACGTGACTTGATCAAAAATGCAAAAATATGGCAGTGTATAGGTTAGAACACCATGCCACATGTCAGAAACTAATACAGACTGTAAAGTGTAATTGAAAAATAAAAATATATGTTAAAATTACTTTAAAAAATAAAATAACAGACAGCCTTTGAAACATCCTGGAATGAAAGCTAGACATTCTATGAAGATGTGCTGAAAGGGTCTGTGGACTCACAGTATGGAAAGGTGGGTCATGCTGGAAGGTTATTGGAAGATAATTACCAAGCAACACTATACAACACACTCTGTGGAAGAAGAAAATATATTTGCATTTTAATCCTCTGGTTTTGAACTCTTTTTTTTTTTTTTCCCCCCACAATGAAACTAGCTAGGTACGAGAATTGAAGCTGAAAAGATTTAATGACCCTGTCAATTTTGATAGTGCAACTTCCCCCTGGGCTGACAGTGCTAGAACCATCTGAAAGCACCAATAACATTTCGTTGCACATTTGCAGAAATGGGAAGAGTCAGCCTTTCATACCAAGCCTCTTACCTACATAAATTATTAAAAGCCAATAAAGAGGCAACATGTAACTAAATGGATAAGGCAGAATAATGTGTGATCATGATTTTCTAAGAGGCAATAATGTTTTGTTTTGCAGGCCGAGCTCCTGATTTATAGCTGTCCTATCACTGCAAGAAAAGGCAAGCACTTCACCAGCTTTTCCAAGTAGCTGCTGTGATGTTGCTGAATCGCAGCAGGCATGTGCTAGTGCAAGTTCTTACTTTCCTTTCTCAGCCATGGGCTGCCTTTTTCTTGGGAGAACGACTGATCATTACGCACAGAGGGGCGGTGGAGACTAGAACCAAGTCTATCCTGCAGGCTATGATGAGTGATGGTTTGGTGACGGTTGCAGTGGCCCAGGTGACCATGACCCCTGGGCTGTGCTAAGCACTTGGCACATTTTGCCTATATAACCTCATATATACCACACCACTCTGCTTAAGGAAAGCTCTGCCAATCTGATTGTACAAACAAAGAAAGCAAGACAGAGGCTAAGAAAGTTGTCCAAGGACACAGGGAATGATCTGAGTTCCCAATCCATACCAATCTATTGATCCCTATGTATGTTACTTCCCTATCTGTCTTTGCATACAGTAGGTCCTCGGGTTATGTTGGAAATCCATTCCTAGACGTGATGTAATGCGATTTTCCCTTATAAGTTGGGACCCACCTACATGGAACACATACACAGCCATAATGAAGTGAAAAAGTAAAAAAATAAAATAATAATAAAATAAAAAATAAATAAAAGAAAGATAAAAATTCTGACCTTTACTTGTGGTAAATAAAAAAAAACACACACACACCTAAAGCACATATGTATATATGTCTAAATGACGGAACTTTTTAAAAAATAAATAAATGGGAGATGGTGAGGTAACCACGAAACAACCTATGTGGAGTCCAACACAACCCGAGGACTGCCTGTATGTGTTTTTAGTCAGTCAATCACAAATATCTCCAAATCTCCACTATATGTTCAATAATATGGAGAACAATACATTCCCTAAATTCTGGGTGAGGTGGGGAGTAGAGAGGGAACCAGGCAAGGAATTTACTCTGGTTCAGCCACGTCCCACAGCAGGAGCAGCTGGAGCAGGCCTGGACTGCCCTCCCTGAGGGTGTGGGTGCTCTAGGGAATAACATCACCTGGATTCTGAAGGGGTAGAAGATGAGGTGACTGATAACGTAGAAAAGGGAGAGAGGAACAATAGGTGAGTGATATCAAAGCTGTGTGATGTGGGATGTGGTCCTCCCACACAGCCATCTGACTTCAGCAAAATGCTCTGTGTAGTCAGATGGAGGCATTCATCTTGGAAGTAGAGTGGAAGCCGTTCAAGTTCTGATTCCACCTCCCCTCTCCCCTATTGCACCTTTATTGGATGCTGCTCCAGGGCTTTTCTTATTGAGAGCAATAAAGTAATAGAATCTCATAATCCTATAATTTTCCAATCTGGTGGTCAAAAAAAACAGTATTCCAGGTTTGAATGTGCATTTTCCTGATCTCCAGAAAGGGTCTGAATCTTTAAAATGCTTACTGGCTATATGTCATTTCTTCCTCTGTGCCCGGAGTCATCAAATCCTTTGCACATTTTCTATGATTATAGGTCACTAGTCTTTTTCTTCTATTACTTTGTTGGAATTGTTATATAGGGTGTGGCAAAATAGATACACAAACCTGGGTTTATTCTTGAATTATTACTTATTAAATATTGTATTATTTTCCCTGTTGAAAATTATAAATCTATTTTTTGCCCCAACCCTGTATATTATGATTATTAATCTTATATATGCTTCAAAAATCTCCATTAACACAATTTTCAACTTTAGGGTACCTTTGGCTGTATAGAAATTTTCCTTTATATGAGGTGAAATCTGTGGGGTTTTGCCATTATGTCTGTTGGGTTTTGTGTCTGGTGGAGAAAGCATGGCTCTAATAGTATTGGAATGTACTTTGGGAGTTTGCCTTGGTAGAGCCTTTTGGGAAGGCAAGTCATACTGAAAAGTCACTGTTATTGATATTTCATAGTGAAACATGTTATTCCCTCTTCGTGTGAATATTTTTTGTAGAAAGAAACTGTATATAATATGCAAATTTGTATTGTTGGGGTTGTTAAGTAACTCTTAGTGGCTGAGGAGTAAGTAATTAATGACACCCTTGATTCTGTAAATACTGGAACATATTGCAGGGAAAATGGGATTGAAAAATTTCTTGGACTTAGAGACCCACTTTTTAATTGATACACTTTAATAACAGAAAGCCTTTCTGAACCCACTGATAGATTTAAGTATATTTCTGATTGCCATTTTTTCCCATTTGGATCCTATCTTCATAGATCAGACAACACTGAAAACTTGATCCAGAATTCACCTCCACGGGTGAATCCTGCAGTAACTTCTTCAAACAGAGAGGTGTCTGTGGCTTATAACTGTGAACATATTGGCTCGTTTTCCAAACAGCTGAATTTTTACCTTGTGCAGCCTTGAACACTTTTTCCATTTACAAATGTTTTCCAATCAGTATATTAATCTAATAACACCCATCAATGTTCAAGCTGTCTCATCCTAATTCTTCCTTCAACATGGATTTAATTTTTCTTCTTCTTAAAACAGCCTCATTTTGCATGATATGAGTTAATTTTTGTACCTAATAAATACATTGCTAAAACCCACATGAAAAATTATAACAACAGTAAAACACATAAGAACAAAGCACCAAGATAAATATTGTTACCTGGTGCTTTGTCTCTATCTAACTACATTTGTTTCTCTCCCATCTGCTCGGAACTTTATTTAAATAAATTAACATTTCTCCCAGAATTATTCTGGCTTCCATATCAAGTGGAAAATATATTTATTTGAAGAAATGTTGCATACTTTATTGTTTAGTTCCCATCACAAACTCTACACTATAACTATTACTATCACCATTTTACAGGTAAAGAAACTGAGTCTGGAAAAAGTAAAAGTAACTTGTCTAAACTCATACAGTTCTTAAGTGGCATAACTGAAACTTGAACTAGTCTTGTCTAGCTTCATACGCCTTGATTTTTCCCAATACATGACACTTTATTATTCCACTCATCACAAAGGCCAGGATGGAGTTGTTTGACTTGATCTCTAGGACTGGAGCTTCCAATGGTCTCTACTGGGAAAGAGTATACAGGAGGGAGGTCTTAAGGGTGAAACTCCGGCAGGCATGGCCAACCCTGGACCACCCAGGGAGGCAGTCTTTACTCTTTCTTCCAAAAGTCTTCCCTGTGCTCTCTCTTATTGGCCATAAAGACTCAGTAAGTTTCCCCTCCAATCAGCAAACAGGAGGGTATAAAAAGAAGCCTGTTGCTTCACCATCCAGGACGTAGAAGAGCCCATCAACAGCCCACAGAAGTCAGTGGCCCACCAGGGACCAGAGGCAGCACAGAGTAGAAAAGGGGCCAGCACCTTGCTAGATGTTACTAAATCTACCTATCTGTCTAATATGGCCCAGTTTAAACTCTATTAAGTCTACCAAAGAGCAAAGGATTTGCAGACAGTCAGGTTCAGATTTCAGTGACACTATTTAGGAGACTTTTGGTGCAGCTCTGCAGAGGCTTTCTTCATCTGTAAAGTGGAGTGAAGAGAACACCTCAAGGCACTCAGTAAATGGCGGTTACAATTAAAATTATTAGTAGCAGAAATTTAGGCCTGAGCTTCTCTGTCCTTCTTCTATGTGGAGAAATAAATGATGCTGAATATAAAGTACCTACAACAATGCCTGGTTCAGATGGGCATCCAAAAAGTAATCATTATTATTATCATCACTTACTCTTATTAGAGAAGATTACAGTGGTGCTTATCGAGATCTCTTTCAGCTTCTGGATTCTTGAAAGGTCGGTAAGAGTTATAAGAAAGGGTAAGAGTATAAAGTTAAGAACAAGTGAACATTTATAACCTATGGAAAACTTCCCTTTGTGTTTCAGTTCAAAGAGTCTGATGTATGATGAAACCTCATCAATGGCACAAACTTCTGGCCAATTATTTCACCTTTGCTGTCTGAGCCAGCGTGGCCATTGGAAACAGTGACTTGCCTGGGACTGTGTTCAGCTGTGAGAGTCATCATGTCATCATGTCAGGACTTAGTAACTGCACAGAAGCAAAATCAGTAATTCCAAAAATGCACCTGTGAAGTACCAGAAATAGTCCCGATGACTATAAAATGGAGCTGTCAGAACTTATTTGGAGAAAGCAATCAAGGGATAGAGAAGTGCTCAGGAACTCCTGCTGAACTTCATGTATTATTGAAAACAAAAGAACATTAAGTTCAGATGGTCTGTGGCTTATAAAGGAGTTGCATTTCCTAAAGTCCATTTGAGTCTGTATTTGGAACCCGAAGCAATATTCCATCATAAAAAGAATTCATGAATGGTGCTG
Organism: Pipistrellus kuhlii; assembly: GCF_014108245.1. Classification (NCBI taxonomy): domain Eukaryota; kingdom Metazoa; phylum Chordata; class Mammalia; order Chiroptera; family Vespertilionidae; genus Pipistrellus; species Pipistrellus kuhlii. Next base: position 22,825,514 of record NW_023425404.1, on the reverse strand, counting down.
TGCGTAGGACCAAGCAATGCTGTTTTGTAAAATATATTTTACTTCTACCTTTGTTCAATAGCTACTTTGCTGGTTTTTAAATTTATTCAATCTTGCCGAAACCAGTTTGGCTCTGCGGACTGAAAGGTCCCAGGTTCGATTCTGGTCAAGGGCATGTACGTTGGTTGCGGGCACATCCCCAGTAGGGGGTGTGCAAGAGGCAGCTGGTCGATGTTTCTCTCTCATCAACGTTTCTAGCTCTCTATCTCTCTCCCTTCCTCTCTGTAAAAAATCAACAAAATATATTTAAATTTATTCAATCTTTGGCTATGCCACTGGCTTTTGGGAGAGGGAGATTTGTTGATGTGGCTTCACACCATCATCTTACCCTGGAGGAAGAGCTCAGGTTATATTTCTCAGGCACTCTCCTCCCCAAAATAAGCTTTGCTATTCGACAGCAAAAACATAAGAGAATATCAATTCAATCTGAGGGAGGGCAGGGTAGGTTCGGAGTCAGCAGATCTGTTTAAATACATGCAGATATGTGTAAGCAAATATGAAAGCCAAATAAAGAACTGGGCATATTTAATTGAGCAAGTTTTAGGTATTTATTTAAAAATGACAAGATAACTGCCTTAGTATCACAGGGGATTTAAACAGGGCCAGTATGTCTCAGTTCATCATGTCTCAGTTCTGAAAAGGAGGTCAGAATCTTCCATTTCGTGCTCTCTCTGTATTTCCTATCATTCCAGTCTCATCTGAAATGTCAGGGTTTAGTCCCTATATGTCTAACACAACCACATTTAACCTCAAAAGCCTCAAAAAACAAAACAAAACAAAACACCCAGAATTTAAAAGCAGTATCCTTCAAAAAGTACCCTCAGGAATCAAGGAATGATCAATAATACTTTCTAAATTTCCTAGGAATTCTGGTAAATAGTTTTCTATCAGCAAAGTGAGCTGTTAAGAGGATTTTCTTTTGTGGCCCTGGGATGAACATAAAGCTTTTTTCTTCCTTCTATGTCACACTCGGTTGAAATTATCTATATTATTTCACGTGCCAACAGCAAGGTAAGAAGATAATGAAAACCTATCTGAAATCATGTGACAATCTTAGCCTGGTATATTTTTTAAAAGGCCCTAGAAGTATGTTTCAAGTAATTGATCCACTCTGGCCCCAAGATCAAACCATGACACCCCTAGACGAAATAACTGAAGCTGGCCAAATTTGAAGAATATACATCACAGGAATTCTACCTAGAATCAGAGATTTAGTATTAACACAGCTGCCTGAAATAATTAACATAGAGTGCACATTTTTAACCATTGTGTAATATTTTACTTTGTTCTAAATCTAGACAAATCTAAGATTTTGTTTTTCTACAGAAACTTGGTTTCAAATTTGATTTATCTTGCTGGGCACAGCCAGATGATTCAGGATATAGAAACTATAGTCTCCACCTTTACGTTCAACTGCCCTTAGAGTCAAAGGTAGGGCTAAACTATAAATGCAACCTTTGTTTTTCTTAAATTCAGAAGAACCAGGCTCCATTTCAAGTTTGTTCAGCCAAGGCAGAGTAGATGGCTGTGTCAACTGTCTGGATCATTTAGGCAGATCAAAGCAGGAGCAACAGCCCTGGCTGGTGTTAGAGTGGCCTGCACACCAAAGGGTTGTGGGTTTGTTTCCCAGCCCCAATGGTACGTATAAAAGGCAATCAATGCTTCCCTCTCCGTCTCCTTCTCCTTCTCCCTCTCCCTCTCCCTCTCTTTTCCTCCTCCATTCTTCTACCCCTTTCTCTCTCTCTCAATGGAAAAAATCTCCTCAGGTGAAGATTAACAAAACATAAAAAACAACAAACAAACAAAAAAAAAAAAAGGAAAGAAAGAAAGAAAACAGGAGCAACAACCAAAAAAATTTAATTCATAACTTCTGAAATTTAATAAGAGACTAATTACTTTATGTAAATATGTGGATGTGTTTTTTAATCATATATATCCCATTCTCTAGGGCCTTTTATCAGAGAATTCACAAAAATGCACACACATACACACAATGATAAGATTAAAAAAAGTTATCCAGGAATACCTTTATTTAGACTCCCCTAGGAGATCATTACACTAATTTACATTTTCTATCATATTATGCTACTGTCAAAAATCACCTTCAGCCGAAACAGGTTTGGCTCAGTGGATAGAGTGTCAGCCTGCAGACCGAAAGGTCCCAGGTTTGATTCCGGTCAAGGGCATGCACATACCTTGGTTGCGGGCACATCCCCAATAGGGGGTGTGCAGGAGGCAGCTGATCAATGTTTCCCTCTCATTGATGTTTCTAGCTCTCTATCCCTCTCCCTTCCTCTCTGTGAAAAAATCAATAAAAAATATATTTTTTAAAAATCACCTTCAACTTAGTCCAAATGCCCGAAGTATATACAAGATCCTGATCATGACTTTCAAACACTGTCTGTAGCAGCCATACCCATCCTATATATATTGCATTTACAAGACAGCATGTGTTCTTTACTCCTGTGCCACTGAAGGCCCACACTCACTGTTGTGGTGGACATTCAGTGTTTCCCAAAGTGTGGTACGCCTATCCCAGGGGTACAGGAAGAGTTTGGTGGGGGTACGTGTTGCACCGGAGTTTGGTGGGATATGCACTGCATTGTGCTTAGCTGAACCTAATTCTACGTTCTCATGAGTACAAGGGGTACTCAGCATTATGAAAATTATAGAAGGGGTACACATATGTCAAAAGTTTGGGAAACACTGGTAGATGCTTCCCCAGCATCCATTACACTCCATCCCCACTGAGTAGCAGCCATGAATCTTGAGGTTGACTGACCCTTCCTCCAATCCTAGGGATGCTTGTTGGCTTAAACTATTCAATGGTAGCCCCTTTACAACAATTATTGATAACCCAAAGATAAGCTAGTAAGTATATGGCATTATCTTGACGATAGTGAATAATTCAAGTATAGACATGTGACCTGAAATTGTTCCAGTCAAAATGAAACTCAATTACTTTGTTCAATTTTGAGAAACAAGAAGCTCCATGTCTACTCCCACAACTCTTCACTGGGGTAATTAACAAAATGCATGTAGCTTAGGAGTTGCTAGTAATATCTACTGACTTATAGAGGAAGATAGATGGAAAGAATTATGGACAAAAAGCATCACAGCCCTGGAAGATATTGCAAGCCACTGTATTTTTAAAAATATACATTTTATTGATTTTTTACAGAGAGGAAGAGAGAAGGATAGAGAGTTAGAAACATCGATGAGAGAGAACCATCGATCAGCTGCCTCTTGCACACCCCCCACTGGGGATGTGCCCTCAACCAATGTACATGCCTTTGACCAGAATCAAACCTGGGACCTTTTAGTCCACAGGCCGACGCTCTATCCACTGAGCCAAACTGGTTTCGGTGCAAGCCACTGTATTAAGTCACCACAGAAGCCTGTCTACTTCTAGAGTTTCCAGTTTCATCAGCCAAAAGATTTCCTATTGTTCCAACCAGTCTGGATTGAGTTTTTGTTACTTGCAACACAAAGGCATTTGACTGACACATCTTCCTCCTGATTCCCAACTGTATTAAAATAAAGCCTTGTTTGTTGTAACAATGATCCAAAATAGTAATGACTTAGTCCAGGGCTTCCTTGATGTGTGAGCCCAGGTTCTTTCTATCTTGTTGCCCTGTCACCTGTGTTCACCACCAAGTCTGTGTTCCTCCCTGAAGGATGAGAAAGGGAGACAAAAGGAAGGAAATGACATACCGTTTTCTTTTAAAGGTACAATTCAGAAGTAGCACACATTACTTATGGTCATGTTCTGTTGACCAGAAGATGGATGGATGGCCACATTTAACTATACTGGAGGCTGAGATATGCAGTCTTTGTCTTTATGTCCAGCTAAGTCTTCCACCATGAGAGAAGAAAAGGATGAATACTGGAGGAAAATAAGCAGTTTTCCATCCTGATCATTACCACAGATTGTCCCATATGGGCACAATAACCTATTCTCTATGATCTACCAAATCATTGTAATTTGTTCTTTTAAACCTCTTTAATATCCACTCCAATTCAGCAGCATATCAATCCCATCTGCCTAGTTCTTCCTGAAAATAAATCCATATTGTGTTATGTTTGTGTGCATAACAACTGACATTCAAACTGGCAAATTCCAATATTCTGTGACTAATTTTAATCTTTGATAGGACAAACTGAAATTAGCCAATTTTTTTTCACTTGATGATATTAAAGATTTTAAAAAATAATACCGTAATATTACAAGTGTAGTCACTTACTCTCTAAGGCCAGTTAATGAGAGAATGCTTTGTTTTCTAAACCATTTCAACTGACTAGATTAATGTTTGATGTTATGACAATGGCAATCTTAGCCAGAATTCTGAATTTCTTCTAACACATAAAATCTGTTGGTTTGTATTATGGTATTCAACATTGCTGAGAATAACTTCCCAGTTACTCTCTTCCCAGCCTAGGAAGCTGCATTCACTTGGAGAGTTTTAAAGCAACTCATTAAGCTGTTTGCTAAAAGATAAAGGGCCAAACCTTAAAACCTTGATAGTTGGTACATTTGCATCACATAGGTACTTAAAAGACAGATTTGGGTGTATATGTATATGCATGTAGTTGTTGCTGATGGTCACAGAAGATGAGTTTGTTTTCATCTAATGCCCAGTAAGGAGCTCTACTCTGGAATATAATATACAAAATTTGTGCCCCAGAGGGGGAGGGGGGGAAAGTGATGGTGTCCCTCAGCCCAGCCTGCACCCTTTCCAATCTGGGACATCCCTCTCACAATCCAGGACTGCTAGCTCCCTACTGCTCGCTTGTTTGCCTTCCTGATTACCCCTAACCACTTCTCCCTGCCAGCCTGATCACCCCCTGATAGCTTGATTGATCCCCTGCAGGCCCAGTCACCCCCAACTTCCCTCCTCTGCCGGCCTGGATACCCATAACTACCCTCCTCTGAAGGCTTGATCACCCACAACTGCCCTCCCTTGCAGGCCTGGTCCCTTCAAATTGCCCTCCCCTGCTGGCCATCTTGTGTCCACATGGGGGCAGCCATCTTGTGTGTTGGAGTGATGGTCAATTTGCATATTACTCTTTTATTAGATAGGATACTAAGGATGAGGAAAGGACCCAGAATATGGGGTTTATAATACATATGATCATTAAAATAATCTACATCAATCCAAAAATCATGTATTAATCATCAACTATGTCCCAAGTACTATGTGTGGTACTGGGGAGGGTAAAGAGGAATGAGACTACAATATATACAGTCTGATATTATAGCAATGTTGTTGTTCAATGCTCCCACTGCTTGCAGAAAAATAGCCCTACCTCTAGGCAAGATACACAGAACTTTAATAATGTACTGCCTCTTACCTACTTGGCACTTCCCTGTAACAATCAACACCTATCCTTACATCAGTAGTTGTAGTTACAAGAACACTTTGTGCTGTTTCACATCTGTATGCCTTTCCACAAACTCTGACCTCAGCCAGGTCTCCTTGTTTACTACTCATTGTTCAAGCTTCAGCTCAGATTTCACCTTCATTGTGAAGAAACTTCTGCAAACAGTATCTCATTCTCTCCTAAGAACTCATTCTCTCTGGCTGCATGCATCCCATTATTTCTGACAATTTACTGACCTCTTTCACTCACCAGACTTGTGGGCTTCTGGGGGACAGTGACTATCCTGACCATCTTCACAGCTCCTGTGCCTAGAACAGTGCCTTGCACAAAGTCAGTGAATGAAGGATCAGGAGTGTTAAGTTTGTAAATGAACTCAATGCAAATTACTATAATTTACGAATAACTCCAAATTCTAAGGGAGTCTCTTGGGTTCTCTGAACATTGCCCCATTGTTTGGAATAACACAAGCTTTGGGCTTCCACAGAGGATTCCTTTGGAAGATTTATTATTTTTAGTACATGATGTGGTTTGAACTTCTCATTCCACATAACACACTATTGCTAAGCACTAAACAAATCTTCACCAGCACCACTTGGCGCTGTTTTCTGAGCCAGTCCTACAAGCACAGAGTATGAGAGAGTGATACACTGAGGGAAAATCCCCTTGCCGAACAACCACCTCGGGTTCCCTAATTCAAAAGAGTTCATTGTATTTATTGGTAATGCTACCTACTGGGCCACTTAAATACCGACATTGGGAAGAGCCAAAGTGGGAAACAGTAGATTCTGATCCCGAAGAGGCAGTGCAACATCCGGCAGTCTTCTCTCCTGTGAACTGTACAGAGATCTTGCTCTTGGGCTGCTCAAAAGTCCATTATGCAACCTGTAACCAGAACCTACTATTCAGTAAGAAGAGTAACCCAGGATGTTTCTCAACATAGTCAAAGAGGCAGCTCCCCACATGGCACGACATTAAAGGTATACTGAAAGGTCTGAATGTTACCAGCTAACTGTCCATTAAGGCTCTTTCCTTTGGTTGACCGCATTAGGTCTACTTCTTCCCTATATGGAAGTAGAGGCACTGGAGTCATATTACAAATAAAAGTCTACCTTTTCCTTATCTTTTCCTTATGTTTGTCTATGCCAACTCTGTTAGTACTCTTCCGAAGTAGTATTTTACAGCAATCAGGATCACAGATTTGGAGGCAGGTATTTCTTAGTACAAATCTAGCTCTTGCACTGAGAGTTGCATGACCTTGGCAAGTTACATCAACCTTGTGAGATTCAATAATCTATAAAGTAGAAATAAGAAAACTTCTAAAGCTATGAGGACTATATGAGATAAATGTTAAGTGCCCAACATCATAGATGGCTTATAGCAAATTAAAACATTGTTGTCTACTCCTACAAGTAATAATGACTCAGCTTTGAGAGATTTATTAATTTATCATGGCCACAAAGTCTATAGTGAAGAGACAATGTAGTCAATATTAATCCAGAAGAAAAACACAGGAAATATGTTCCCATTATAAGGATAGGATGTTATCTATTATTATTTATGATAAAACAGAGCATCACAGTAAATCTAGGGAATAAAGGCTATAATATCCACACTCCTAGGATAAGAGGACACATTAAAATCAAGCACCAGGGGAAATGATGCAATCAAGAGATGAGGTAACACCAGACGCATGAGGCTGCTGCCAGCATAACATGGCATACTGTTTATAACACACTTTTGGAAAAATAAGTAGAAAAAGTTCACTCTAAAGTGATGATAAAAAGTATAGTATAGTAAATTCATAAACCAGAAACATATTCATTTATTATCATTAGCAAGCATTATGGACTGTGCATAATTGTGTTATACTTTTAAATGACTGGCAGTGCGGTAGGATTGTTTACATGTGTTGTGCTATGATGCATGAGACCTGGCTATTATGTCACTAGGTGATAGGAATTTTTCAGCTTTCTTATAATCTTATTGTTACATGCCGTGCATCTTGACCTCAATGTTGTTATGCAGCCCATCACTGTATATATACAATTGACCCTTGAACAATGCATGGTTTAGGGATTTTCAACTTACAGTTGAAAACCTACATAGAACTTAAGTTGGCTCTTACATGGATTCCCAAGTGCCAGTTCATCCTTGAAAAATGTGGGTTTGAACTTGGAGGCTCCACTGAACTGCACTAATCAATTGGGGGTAAAAATTATGTATAAGTGAATCATGCTATTCAAACCCACTTTGTTCAATGGTCAACTGTATTTTATAGATTGATATATATAAATATGAATACAGATGTACAATAAGTGTGGCTTTTAAGAGTTTATATCAGTATATTTACAGTGGAGAAATCTGGCGAACACCACTACCAATAACAAGTCATGTCAATATCACATGCTCCTGACTGAGATGCTGAGAATGACACTATATATGATGACGTTTGTCCTCAAAAACCCATAACCCCAGTGTAATCATGACATCAGACAAACCTCAACTGAGGGGGAATTCTACAAAATAGCTGACCAGTATACCTCAACGCTATCAAGTCATCAAAAACAAGCAAGAAACTGTCCCAGCCAAGAGGAGCCTAAGGAGACAGGACGACTGACTGCGGCCCTGGGTGGGATCCTGAGACAGAGAAAGGACAACAGGGAAAAGCTAAGGAAATAAGGATAAAGTAAAGGCTTTGGTTAAAAATAGAATATCAATATAAATTCATTAATTGTAACAAATGAACCTTGTAAATGTAAGTTATGGACAACAGAGAAAAATGGGTGTGGGTTTTAAGATAGTCCTCCTGAACTATCTTTACCACTTTTCTATAAACCCAAAACTATCCTATATAATAAGAAAGGAATATGCTAATTATCCATTATGCCCAGAGGATAACAACCAACTGTACAACGACCAAATCACGAATCAGCAGGAGAGTGGAGCAAAGCGCTACAAAGCAGGGTGGAGAGCGCTAGGCTACCAGTAGCAGTGGGCGGGTGGCCAGCTGAAGCAAGGGTAGCAAGCTACTCGCCCATGGATTCGTGCACGCAGGGCTACTAGTTCTAAAATCATGTTTAACTAAGTAATTATATAAGATAAACAAATGCAGACAAATAAAATCCTAAATGTGAAAAGGTGAGCCCTCTATCACAGCAATAAAGCACATACAACTAGGGCCTCAGATTTCTGAATCTCCCAGTCAAGAGGCCTAAACCACACACCTGCCTGCTGCCTCATTTGCTATTTACTACTGTTCCTCCCTCAGGTCACAGGTAGTGCAGCTCAGGAAAGGAGAGAGCTGTTCAGAATGGGAAGTCGAAGTGTAATGTATCCAGCAGAAAGAACAGGGGACAGAGAAAGTGGGTCACATTAATACTCTTACCTCTCCATTGTCTGAGGTAGCAAATGATGCCAATTTTCTGAGTAAGAAAATGCTGGGGTGCCTCAACTCCCCAGCATTATATGGGGACGAGATCCTGCGAAGAAGGTTGCTTTTCCACATGCCTATTTCAGGCCAGGGTAGATTTGGGTGTCCTGAATTATCTGGATAGTTGCCCTGATTCTTTGCTTTGACCGTGGAGACCTGGCCTTGGAGGGAAATAGGCCATTCATTCCCCGAAATACCCGTTTCCTTCCTGGGGGATGAACACTGACTGAGAGGTCTGGAAACATTTCATATCTGGATTGAATGATGAGCCTGTGAGGGGATTTACCCACATAAACTCCTCGTGAGGAGAAGCCAGTCATACACAGCACAGTGCCGTGCACAGAACCTCCTCTCTCCCTTCACCAGGCAGTCAGGTGAGCCAACCGGAATCCCAGTGCCAGGGGCTCGGCTTACGGGTGTCCCAGCTGTTTTTAATCAAACGAGGGAAGGAGGCATCCTGTCCTTGTGATTGCATTTAGATAGACAGCTATTTTCCGCCTGGCCAGTGTGTTTATCCCGGAGTAAATGACATGTTATTTTTATCAGTTTCACCAAGAGGATGGTGGATTGTAGTGTAGGTTCTTTTTTTTTTTTTTTTTTTTTTTTTTTTTAGCAGTGAAAGCTGAGAGAATTAAATGTCACCTGGAAATTCCCAGCCCTGTTTCTTCTCTTATAAAGGGCTCTTTCTATTTCACTGTTACTTTGAGACTGGCAAAATGATGGCACCTGGCCTGCCTCGGCCTTAGCAAGGTGGTGACATTATCCTGGATAAAGGAAAATGATTTGTGGATACAATTAAAATTAGTTGCCAATGTTAGCCAGTGAGATTAGGGTATGATCAGATATTGGTGACATTCTTGGACAATCAGAAGACTCCTTCTTTGCTGAGGCTGCTTGGATGGAATGGTATCGAAAGAAAATCGTTTCTCTTCATGTTAAATGTCATGTATTTAAAGGTCTCTTCCGCAGAGATGTCCACCTTGCCCACCCCTCTGACACAGCACCCCAAGCCCTAATTTCTATGTCTTTAGTTTTGTCCTTTTTCTTTGGGACTTAACACTCTGGCACTGTGTGCTTGCTAATTGCAAGCAAACCACATACTCACTAGAATATAAACTCCATAAAAGTGGGGGCTTTTCTTTTTTCATTGCTCCACCCCCAAATTCCAGTTATTTCTGGCACGCAGAATCCAGGCTGATGGCCATCAGCAAGGTGGGAGGAGAGAGGGGAGTCCCCAGCCTGGAGCACCTAAGAACCCAGCTATGTCTGGCCAGCTCTCTGCCTCTGAACACTTTTAAAAATATATTTTATTTATTTTTAGAGTGGAAGGGAGTGGGAGAGAGAGAGAGAAACATCAATGATGAGAGAGAATCATTGATTGGCTGCCTCCTGCACACCCCCTACTGGGGATCAAGCCTGCAACCCAGGCATGTGCCCTTGGCCGGAATCAAACCTGGGTCCCCTGAGTCTGCAGGCTGATGCTCTTTCCATTAAGCCAAACCAGCCAGAGCTGCCTCTGAACATTTTGATTGAGATTGAACCTTGGCTGCCCACTGCTTCCCCACAAGGCCCGATTTCTATCAAAGGATGAAATATTCCAAGCATATAACAGCTTAAAATTAAAACCACAGATGTTCTAATTAATCATACTCATACACAAATTTTTTCTTGGAAAGCTATCATAAACCTTGATTTTTCCACAAAGTATGACCTTGACCTAATTGCAAAATATGATTATCTTTTTTTGCCACTCAAGGTAGCTGAGGACGTTTTGTTTTCCAAGTGTGACAGAGGAGTTACAGAACCACTAGCATTAACCCAAGGAGCAGGGAAGAATGGATCCCACAAAGGACTCCGGGGACAACAACGTTTTTGTTTGAAGCCTATGAGCCATGCCCGTTGTTAATTGGTTCTTACTTGCAATAAATAAAGATGTGACTTTCATCTCCAAAAGCTGCTTGGAACTTCCCAACATTTTACACCAGGGAGTCAGGTTTGGCAAATACTTTTCTCATGTTAATATCACTGGGCCAAAATAAAAGGCCATAATTATTCAAATTAATGGCTTAGTGGGATATAAGGGTAAACAGAAGCATAATTAATGAATTTGTTCATTGTCCTTCCTTCTTATAAGCGTGGGCATTCAGTATTTAGCGTTAACATAGCCATTGGACAAGAAATAACAGAGACCCACAGGCTGCCTAGGAGTTTGCAACGAGGTTTTTCTCTATGTCTTCCTACCTTGCACCCCACTCCCCCTCCACTTTACTTATTATTCACTGATGTGGGAGCAACAGGTATGAGCCTGGGACTGACCCAGCCTATAGCTGGAACTGTAGAGAGAAGCAGGATTATACCTCCAAATCTCTGCACAGGAGCCTAAATTCTAGTTGTAGCTCTACGGTCACTCAGGGGAGGCACACAAAGCAACCCACTATGGCACTGGAAGAAATGTATTGGAATGTGTTTGTGTGTGTGTACATATGTATGTATAGATGTGTATATATCTCTACATATATATATTTTTTATTGAAAAACTAATTTAACCTTATTAATTTCTAATATGTTATTCCTTTTCTTTATTGACTTGAGAGAGAGGAAAGAAGAGAGAGAGAAACATCGATTTGTTGTTCCACTTATTTATGCATTCATTGGTTGACTCTTGCATGTGTTCAGATGGAGATCAAACCTGCAACATTGGCATATCAAGATGATGCTCTAACCAACTGAACTACTCAGCCAGGGCAATATATACTACTATATATACACACTAATTCATGCACGAGTGGAGTCCCTTGGTCTGGCCTGCAGGATTGGGCCAAAACTGGCTCTCCAACATCCCCTGAGTGGTCCTGGATTGTTAGAGGGCGCAGGCCAGGCTGAGGGACCCCCTGGTGCATGATTGGGAACAGGGAGGGATATGGGAGGTTGGCCAGCCAGGGAAGGCTCCAGGGCATGTCCAGCCCATCTCGCTCACTCCAGACAGGTGGGACCTCAGCAGCAAGCTAACTTACCAGTTGGAGCATCTGGCCCCTGGTGATCAGTGCACATCATAGTGAGCAGGTGAGTTGCCTTAGCATATCATTAGCATATTATGCTTTGATTGGTTGAATGGCTGACTGGATGATCAGACACTTAGCATATTAGACTTTTATTATATAGGATATGACTCCCTCACTTTGTATCTCACACAGTGGAAGGGAATTCACAAGGGGAAAATGCGAAGCTTCTTGATCATTAGTATGCGATGACATTGCTAAAGCTGTGACTTAGTTAAAACCATGTGCAGGTTACACCACCTCGTTTTATTGAGCTAACCTTCACAACATAGACAAGTGGTTTAAAAAGATTCTCACAAAGAAACCACAAACTGACGATAGCGTGATAATGCAAATACAAATGACCCCAAAATGGGCTGTCTCTTCTAGTCTGATCTTTTCATTGGCCACATTACAAACTATTATAAAATCAATGAACAATTTAATCAGACTTGAACACAGAAATTTGTTTTCTTGTTCATTGAAATATGGATCTATATAGACTATTGTTAGAAATGAATCACAAAAGTGTTGATTCCTGAGATATTAACTAATGGCGGTATCATCACAATTGGCAACATTTAAAAACTGAGCATCCTAAACATGGAGCCAACCACTACAATTGCTTCAAAGCTGCTAAATGCGGCATGTGCCTCAACCCAGAAAACACTGTTGAAAGATGCATTAAAAATATTGCTGCATATTTGAGGAGAGTTGTATTAGTACAAATTATACAATGTGGGAGGTTTGCTACACAGTTGGATGAAAGTACTGGGGTTTCAACATGTCTCAGCTTATGGTATTTGCTAGTATCTGTTTCCCATGATAAAATACATACAGATTTACTTTGGGTGAGACTCTCGTAGTGATTCTCAGCTCCAACTGTACATTAGAATTAAGTTTTAAAAATTCTCGTGGCTAGGTGTCTTCCCAGACCAATTAAATCAGAATCGCTATAAATACTTCTCTCTTTAGGAAGGAGAAAAGGAAAGGAAGGCTGCAACAATGGCATCTCACTCTAAAACCTATTCCTGAATAATTCACAAGCAAACCATTGCTACAAAGAAGTTAAAATCAGGACTGCACAAAAGACTACTGGAGATCATCAATGCACATCAATTCTGCTGTAATATAACATATGCATCCCTAAGAATCACAGCGCCACACTATGCACAAGTGCAATAAAAACCACAGGGCTTCCGGAGGAAATGGGTAAGGGCACATACTCAACAACTTCAATGCCAAATTTTGTTGTTGTTGTTACTCCTCATCTGAGGATATTGTTTTCCATTGATTTTTAGAGAAGTGAAAGGGAGGGGGGAAAAGAGAGAAAGAAACATCGATGTGAGAGAGACACACCTATTGGTTGCCTCCTGCACACACCCCTACTGGGGCCGAGGATCAAGCCTGCAACTAAGGTATGTGCCCTTGACTGGAATCGAACCCGAGGCCCTTTAGGCCATAAGCCAATGCTCTATCCACTGAGCCAAACTGACTAGGGCAGTACCAAATACTTCTTAAGGTGATATTTAATAAAAACAGAAGCACAATTTCACATGCATTAAATGGTTGAGAAATATATAAAATAAAATTTGCAGTGTACCTTGAAAAAGACCTGAAGGTTTGTATAAATAGGGTTGGAAGGATTGCAGCTTATGGATTATTATAAAGTGGTGAAGAAGGGTTATCTGGATCTGGGTGGAAAGTTGTAACACCAGGTGCGAACAAGTATGGCTCACAATACACAGAACATGGTTTAAAACATGGTAAACTGCGGCAGCTGGTAGGAGTTTGAGGGGTGTATGTGTCTGTGGCTGGATTCAGCTATTCTCTGCATTCACTCAGGTGCACACAGCGTCTCTCTTGGATGAAACTGTATGTAAGCAAACACAAAATTCGTGTTATGCTCGAAGCATTCCCCAGTATTATCAACTGCATTGGAACGAACTCTCATTTCCAGGTAAGCTTTACAGCAGAACTGACTGTACTTTTTACAGAAACAACCCACTGAAATAAAAAAATAATCTTTCAATAATTTGCAGTGAGACAGAGAGTGACTAAGGAAATCCTTTACTTCATATTAAGGTTTGCTGTCTATCACACTGTAAAAAAAATAAGTAAAATAATTATTGAACTTTCAACTGAGTTACCCATTTTTATTATACAAAAAAAAAGACAAGGTAAAATTTATGATCTCTCTTGGTATGACAAATGCCTTCTATAGGATGGTACCAACGAGATATTTTAATAAAAATATATATACACACATTCTCCCTTCATCATAAAGATGGCAATGAGGGGGAAAATTAAGGCTTTTCAAAGAGACGGGTTCTGGAGGGAGCATTTTGAAAATGAATAATTGGGAACAATTCCATTATTAGGTAATTTTTGCTGAAAATGATGTGTCATATATAAAAACTCTCATATCTGCACATATTAAATTGGAAATTGAATTTTCCAATCCATCTAAAAATCTTCCACATGAGAAACTCATGTCTTTGGGCTTTGAAACTAATTGTAAAGGGATAAAAAGCATCATCTCAAATAGTTTGCAGGGAAAGTCATCAGAGAAAACTGAGATTTACTGGCCAAATTTAATCAAATACCTTTGCATTATTGATGAGTGAAATTGAAAAAATGAGTACCTAGATTTAATAAATTTAACCAATGATCTACTTATTCCTTTTGAACAACTTTATCTTTGTAAGAAACCTTTTTGAGATTTCACAACCAATAAAACCAAACATAGATCCAAGCTCACTTTGAAGACAGACCTTCAGATCTTTTTATCACAAAGTGTCAGGCCAAGACTCTCAAAAAATTTGAAAGCATATTAAATCACAACCACATTGCTGAGTATTAAGAGTAAAAAGGTTTGTACCATTAACAAATAAGATAAAATACAACATTATTTTTAAATGCTTTTTGTCTTTAATTTACCTGTTTTGCTTTATGTAGATTACATGTGGCTAGTTTATAAATTAAAAAATACAAATGAATATATGGAAATATCATCAAACATCATCAAAATAGTTTTAGAACCACTGCAAGAACTGATGAGGAGATGAAGCAACTGGGGATGCATTCAACTGCATCTTACCAGAAATTTTAGAGCGTTTAATTCTCTTGTATAAAAGGAGCCATGTTGTAAGAAGTTCCAGGCTAGAGCTTATGCAAGGCCCAAACTCCTATCTTTCCACAAACCCTTATTTAACAAGGATTTGCACGCATGCAAACAGAATGGCTGCTGTCACGTTAGACATCATGTCCACATTCAGGCAGGAAGGAAAGGGAACAGTAAAGGAGAAAAAAAGACAGAACTTACATATTCGCTGAAGGTTTGGAGAGTTAACCCAAAGCTAAGCACCCAGGAGAAGAATCTAGGGATGTCAACTAAGGCTCTTACAGTACTGTATGTACATCAAAGGCAGACAACAGAGTCTGAGGTTGAGAGTTGGGCATCAATGAGATTTACAATAGAGTACTGAGCAGAAAGCCTCGTTGCTAGATATCTGCATTAGCATTGAGGGCGCAGGATGAGCCTTGACCTAAGGTGGGCCAGGGCAGCTGTACCATAGGGTCCTCCTTAGGCAACAGCCTGGGGTCTGCTCTGCATTCGTAAGTGCAGGCTCTGGAAACGTGAAGTCAGCGCTTCTCTGGAGAGAGTCATCAGTTCAACGCAGAAAAAAAAAAAGAAAAAGCATGGGAAGGAAAAGCTAAATTAATATATCATAAGTCCCACTCCTCTCGCATTTTTTAACCCATTAACTCATTAACTCAGTTTTGCAAACAACAGTACATCAGAGCACCCATTCACAAGCCAGCTGTGTGCCTACTTCAAGATATTCTTGGGGAAAACCCTGATTGGAACTGCTGAAAATTAATCTACAAATACTCCCATTCATTCACCCATGGAAAGCAACCTTAGTAATTTTAGGCTCTGACAGGCAACCCAAACAAAGAAATAAATACAGAATGTCCACAGGTTAAAACGGCAGCTAAGTTCGCTCTGGGGTAATTTTTATCCTGACAAGAACAAGTTATCTTGATTTGTATTCTGTCTGATTTTCTCATACAGAGAATTTTTGAGATTTTTTTTGCTCTGCAATATTTAGAATCAGCCACTTTGTTAAAACAACAGAAATAGTAACATTTAAGGCCGAGATTATATGTCTCTCACAACAGTGTGTCCAGGCTATTTTATATTGCTCCAGACTCAAAAGCCTTGTGCATTATTCATTTCCTCCAAACAGGGAGTGTAAAAATTACTCTGAGATGTACCCACTTAGAGCAAGACAGTTCATATTTACTTTGATGAATGACTTCTTCTCAGAGAGTTTGTTTTTGTTAAGGTCGCCTTCATGACTCTCCTGTAATAACGTTTATTCTTTACCCTCCTGCACACTAACCTGTATAAAGCTCCATCCTATAACCGAAAACAGAAATATAACTTCCCCTCTTGGTTTTTACGCTCTCAGGGAAATAGCTCTGGAAGAACTAGTGTGTTTGGGATACCCCGATCCATGGTACAAGTCCCCCTTTGGCCAGCAGGAACCCCCACCCCCACCCCCTACCCCCTGCTGCTCCGAGACATCATTCCATGGCTCACCTCCTCTCCCTCTCATACCGAAATTCTCTCCTGATTTTAAAAATCCCCTCCTGAATCCTACATACGCCAGCATGTATGAGATGGTCTATCGCATCATCTTCATACCAAGAGAGTAAGTAATTTATACTGTCTTCACCTCTCAACTCCCGTTCTCTTAACTCACCACAAGCTCCTGGTCCATCCATCACCCAGTGCCTCCTGAACCTGGCACTTCTGCAGAAGGTGTCTGTGGACACCTACCTCCTGTGTGCCCCCACAGGAGCACAAAGGTGGGCTCTCTTTCCTCATCCAGTTCTCCTTCCTTCAGCCCTTCTACAGTTCCATATCTACTTCACACCCCTCCTCCCCAATCCTGACTCTGTGGTCAGCCAGCCCAGTATTCTCCCTCCCTTCTCAGAGTCCTCCTTTGTCTCTTGCTTCCATCATTCCGATCCCCATGCCTTAAAGGACCCGTGGGCCTTTCTGTATCTTCATCTTTCTCCGGTTGCCCAGTTAATCGACATTCAATTTCCTGGGTAGTTTACCAACTTCAGTCTTCATAGCTTTGCTCGGGCACCACTTCTGCAAGCAGTACCTTTTGTCCCTGCCACAGCACAGTCACCTGTGCCTGCCACCTGTTCTTAGAAATATGAAGAACCTCACACCACTCAACTTCCCCTAATAGAGACTTACAATTTCTCCCTAATGCTTGGGTGTATAATCCTTGTCTCCTATTTCTTTTATGATTATCTTTAATGCTGCATGCCCAAATTTGGGGACTAAGGTGTGCAAATACACAGATATGCAAACACAATAGGAACTCAGGTGATTGATTGATTCTGATTCAGATCGTTTGTAAAAAACAAAATAACCATTCCCAGGAAGCCACTGTCCACCCGCAGTCATCTCCACTAGCCCCTTGTCCATATCTCTTGTCACAATAGAGCTGACCACATGGCAACACAGCTAACTGCCTGCCTTCTCCCATCCCCAGGGAGCTCCTGGGGAACCAGATGGAATCGGATTTAGCTCTGCGTCGCCAGCACCTCCCATAGTGCCTGCGAGAGTGCAGGGCCTTAGTATCTGTTGCACATAGAGATGAGTTTTGAGATGGAAGATTGAAACCAAGTTATAAACAGCAGCCAGGACAAAATTAAGATCTGGTGGGGAAGGAAGTTGTGCAACAATGATACTGTGAAAGATCAAATCATAAAATGCCCAGTACCAATAAGGGCTGTTTTATGTATGTCTTAAAAGGCAAATTTCATCATTATAAACACTATATTTCTAGTTTAAACAGAACAGGAGAGGACATCTTAAGAAACATTTCCATTTTGAAGGGCAATAGTCAAACATAAAACTCAAGTTCAAATATACATACACCCATTTGTTCAGGAAATTGTTAATAAGTACCCTGTGTGACAGGTACCCAGTCAAGCACCGGGATGACAAAAGTGATGGTCCCTGTCCTCACAGAGCCTATTATAGTCAGTGGGGAAAACAGACATTAGCAAACTGGAAGTAGGGAAAATAAAAATGTAACTGCACATGGTGGTAAATGCTCTGAAGAAAAAATAAAGGACACAATGAGCCTACATGCAAGAGAGCCTGAACAGAATAATATCTGATAAGGAAGAACATATTTAAAAACAGGCAGGAAAAAAGCCTTCCCTGGATCAGTACCTAAAAAATGTCATCACATTGCCCTATTGTCTCCTCCAATTGTCTGACAAAGCAGCCCCCACAGCCCACTCTCCTGACAGTGGGGTGCCCTGAAGATCATCTTCATTCCTGTTGTTTCTAAAGACTGTCATGTAGCCCTCTTAATCAATGTGCCGCAATGACCTTCACAGCTTGCTTATTAACAGGCCATTGCTACTCTACTAAAACATCTATCGACCCATTTATTCTCCCTTTGATTTTTTCCTTTCAGAACAATTATGAAGGGTTGCCATGCTGGTTGAACGGTATATGCCTTCCCACATCCCCCCTTCCTCCCCCCCTCCCCCCAACCCTTATATCCTGCAGCCTAGGACCCTGTGTGTGCAGGGCTGGAGTGCCTCTGCCCACAGCTCTGGCAGAGGACTTTTCATTGTCTTCTCTATGTTTGCTGGTTGAACAGACAAAAATCAGTACCCCATTCTTGTGTCTTTACATGTTAAACAGTTTTCAAAACCTGGTTTTCTGTTTTTTCTTCTTTTGTCCTTTCAAACAAAGTCTTTACCATATTTTTCGGACCATGAGACGCACCGGACCATAAGACGCACCAGTTTTTAGAGAAGGGAAATGAAGAAAAAAAGATTCTGAAACAAATAGTGTCCTAAAATATTTTATGTGCATTAAAAACCAACATCACAGTCATAAACACATGTAATCAACCCTGTAAAGTAAACAGCAGCATTTAGAACCATTTTAGAGCCGGGCAAGCACACAGAGACCACACAGAGCCGGGCAAGTAAAAAAACTTTGTTTTTAAAGTACCGTATTTTTCGGACCATAAGACGCACTTTTTTTCCCCCAGAAGTGGGGGGGAAAAAGTCCCTGCGTCTTATGGTCCAAATATAGCCTACACATATACTTTAAAAAAAAAGTTTTTTTACTTGCCCGGCTCTGTGTGGTCTCTGTGTGCTTGCCCGGCTCTAAAATGGTTCTAAATGCTGCTGTTTACTTTACAGGGTTGATTACATGTGTTTATGACTGTGATGTTGGGTTTTAATGCACATAAAATATTTTAGGACACTATTTGTTTCAGAATCCTTTTTTCTTCATTTCCCTTCTCTAAAAACTGGTGTGTCTTATGGTCCGGTGCGTCTTATGGTCCGAAAAATACGGTACCTCTCTAAGCTTAATGTTCCTTGTGTGACAAAAAGGGATGATAACAATACCCATCTCTGCAGTGTTGTTTAAGAATCAAATGAAATGAAGTTCTTAAAATGCTATGCCAAATATCTGCCACGTAGCAAATATTCAATGATGACTGTTGTGTTAATCTACCAATTATCAATTTGGTCCTTCTAGATTGATAAGTGCTAGTTATATTTTATGTAATAAACACTAACCTGGAAAAAAAAATGATAGAAAATATTTTCTCCCTCTCTACCATCTTCTTTATCTTAATTATGTTCATTCTCGATCTATAGAAGCTTTTGTAAAATAAATAAATGTTGAAGGAGGACCCAGGGACCTCTAGTAATATTTCAGCTTTATTTCCTGGATTCTGTGACACCTATTTTGGTGGTTTCAAAATTGATGGAGTGGGAGCTGGGGGTGCCAGAGAGGTCGTTCTGGTTTACAATCACTTCCTAAAATTGCCCAAAATGTGGTTCTCAGAAAAGATGTTGGAGAGGATTTACCAAGCAAATGTTTGTTTTTGTGGTGACTCTTGAAACTGTTGTTGAGAAAAATACTCCCTGGCTTCCATTTGACCAGGTGACACCTGGAGGAAGAGGTGACAATTCCCGTGCTGAGGGGCTTCACTATAATATGAGAGGTGGCTGATTTTCCCAAAGCCCCATTTTAAGAACTGCTGCAACCAAAAGCTTTGGCAAGTAACTAGCTAAAGAAAGCCATTGCCCTGCATTTTACTTTTAAATTTTATATTTACCAACTGAGAAGTCTAGACCCCCACTTTCCAGGTGTCATTAGAGATAATGTCATAATGTATGACAGTCTTGGTTTCATTAATAAGACCTGCACAATAAAAAGTGACAAAATTCTTATAAATACCTACGTGCTAAAACCTGAGCTTAACTCATACACACCCTCTTGGACTACTTCCTTCCCAACTTTCAGCTTGGATGGGGGAGGTCTCTGCAGAACTGTCTACGTGCTAACTCTCTGCCTCCCCAGTTCTGGCCATGTGATTTGACTTTGATCTCTATCTGGGAGTCTGAAGACTGTCACTCACTGACTGTGTAATGTGTGGCAATCACTTAACCCTTTTCAGCCTCGGAGGGCCCAGCAGTAACGTGGGTATAATAATGACAGGCCATGCTTATCCCCAATAGGTGTAGAGAGGATCAGAAATATGCCTATTTCTCAATGCCAGATTTGACCCCAAGTGAAAAGTTAGCATCAGGAAGCTTCTTTAAAAAAATAAAAATAGGCTCCTACTTCAGAAAGCAGATGGCATTATAAGAATCTTCATGCTGCTGGTGGCCTGTGCCTATGTCAGATGCCTGGCCTAAATCTTAATCCTTAGCGGAGTTCCTGGAACGTGGTGGCCAAACCTCCTAAGGTGGGCTGCTTGTCCTGCTGTGGCTCGGTGTGTTCACCTGGTTCCTGATCTCTGATCTCCGGTTTTCTGTCTGCTTCCCTGTCTTAGTTTGGGGTTTCTTAACCTTGGCACTAACAACATTTGGGGATAGATAGTTCTTGTGGTGGCGCCCATCCTGTGTATTGTAGGATATTTGGCAGCATCCCTGGCCTCTACCCACTAGATACCAATAGCATCCTAGAGTCATGTCAATCAAAAATGTTTCCAAATGCCTCCTAAGAAGAAAAATCACTCCCCCATCCTCTGTTGAGAATGTTAGCTACTCCTGAACTTGGCCTCTGGACTACCCTGACCTATGACCATAGCTTATTAGCCGTTATGTTTAGGCGAACACTGTTCTTCTTCTCACCCTCCCTAAAGTCAAAAGCTGTAATGTCAGGAAAAGGCTCTACCTCACAGCAAGTTGCTGTAAATATTTAAAATGTGCTGTTTTCTTTTTCTAAGTGTTATCAGTCTAAAGGGGGAGCTGCCTGCTGTGCAGCGGCAGTGTGAGAAGAATACAGCTGTGTCACATCTGGGCCTCCTGGTCTCTAGTAGCATCGCTGCCGTGAGGCCAGCCACCGCACTATTCTTCAAACCTTTGGGTCTATCCAAACCACAGAAGGCCATGGAACAAAGTGATCGAGGGCTCGTAGAGTTACAAACAGCCTAGAGTCTCCTTGCCCCCGTACACCATCTTCCCCTGAGTTTTAGAGAAGATGAACAGAGGTCTGTAGAGGCTAAATTGCAGACCCAGTAGTCACAAAGTTATTTAGCACCTGAATTCAGACCAGAAGGCTGTTACTTCATCACCTGCCACTCATTGCAGGCACAGAATTAAGCACCCAACAGTCTGTAGCACCCATTCCCACTATCCTAGTTCATACGTATCATTATGTGGCACGGCTTTTCTATATGCACCTCCTGTTTTGTACCATTAAACATGTCACTGTATACTTTATTTCCCCACCACACAAATAAAATAGTGAAGTTGATAGAAAAGCATTAAGCCACTACATCAGGAAATCAGAAAGGAACCAACAAGAAGAGAGAAGGAGAAGGGGAGAGGAGGAAGGGAGAGGGCACACATTTATGAGCACAAACTAAGCATATCAAACAGATTATCTCCATTCTCAACGTGATCCTGAATATACATTTGAATACTGGCTCCACCAAAAAGCAATTCTGAGATCTTTGGTAAATTACTTAAACACTGTGTGCCTCTGCTTCCTGGAGCGTAAAGTAGGCATAATAATGGGATTGAGCTCTTGGTGTGGCTGTGGGAGCGAAATGACCCTGTGGCTGGTACACAGTAAAGCACGTCGTACCTGTTAGTGATTACTCTTCTGTATTCTAGCAAGTGGTGTCTGTTTCACCTCCATATTCAGACCCTTGTGCTTTCAACCCTAGCCTGGCTATATAACCAAAATAAGTTCAGGGGAGGCCTGTTTACATTTTCACCTCTCACTGGAAAGTAGCTTGGAAAATGCAATCTTACATCTTTTTTTTATTAATATATTTTATTGATTTTTGTACAGAGAGGAAGGGAGAGAGATAGTTAGAAACATCAATGAGAGAGAGTCATCGATCAGCTGCCTCTTGCACACCCCCTACTGGGGATATGCCTGCAACCAAGGTACATGCCCTTGACCGGAATCAAACCCGGGGCCCTTCAGTCCCCAAGCCGACGCTCTATCCATTGAGCCAAACTGGTCCCAGCGTAATCTTATATCTTTAACAATAATTCAGAACCATCTCTTTTGGCATGGACATTCTTTTTGTGGTCAGAGAGGGCCCCTCTGAGGAAGTAGCACCCCAGCTGGCATCTGGATGACAAGAAGCATCCAGCCAAGCGATGGTCTGGGGGCACTAAATGAGTCTACAGCCAACAAGGCCGTGCACATGTGTGGTTCTTAGTGCAGTCTTCTTCTCTGCATCACTTGGGTTCATTTTCTCATTGGACTTGCCCTCCTGTTGGCTGCCATAGCAACCTGGACAGACCATTTTATTTTGCCCACCCAGTCACTCACCAGCCCACACTCGGCGCATACCCAATCCTAGCAACTAGTCATGGAAACATTATTTAGAAAACAATAGACTCCATAACTCTCTACCTCAGCTCCAAGGACTATTCAGCTGTGACTGAAAATAAATCAGGCAGCCTTGTCCCGGGAGGAATTCTCAGTCATTGCCTATGCTTCACAAACAAAGAGCTCAAACCACTTTCTACCTTGCTTTCAACAAAAGCCTCAGGTCAACCAACCCAAGTGACCCATAATAGCCCCATCTGATCCCACATAGTGCTTTGCTCTGCCCCTCTGCAGTCAGCCTTTCCTGGCTTTCACTCTGGATATATCTGTATTTGAGACAGGTCCTGATTTCAAATATTTCTGTAAGACACGTTTCCAGGATTTGCAGCCTATGTTTGGTTTGTGTCTACTCATCTGTGGTCTCTAATTTAAGATCTTTCGTTCAGGCAATGAGCAGGCTACTTCCATGTCTAATGAGCCGTGTAGGACCAAAGTCAGCTACCAACCACCCTGTTTATGTCCAGAGAATGAGTTCAGGGGTGCCCCTTTTACATTTGTTCACCTCTCACTGGAATGTAGCTTGGAAAATGCAATCTTACATCATTAACAATAATTCAGAACCATCTCTTTGGGCATGGACATTCTTTCTGTGTATCTTTGCGATCGTTTCCTGGTGACCTTCTGTTTGTATTCTAAAAGGGGAGCTAAAGAATTAAACAAATAAAAAATATGATCAAGTCTACCACATGACCTAATCATTTTCTCAGTACTGTAGTTTAAGTATTAATATATTATTAGAATGGAGAGAGAGAGAGAGAGAGAGAGAGAGAGAGAGAGAGAGAGAGAGAGAGAGAGAGAGAGAGAGAGAGACTGGCTGTCATACCTAAATAGAAGCCAAGGATTGTATTCTGACTAGCCTGGCTCTCCCTGGAGTGCTGTGCTCATTTCTGGGCTGGACAAAGCCCGCCTTAGGGGATTGTGTAGGACCCTGGAAAGGAGAAGGAAGGAAGATGACCGAAGCCTGAAAGACGAGACTGGGAGGATGCGCAGGTGTTATGTGGCCTGGAGGGAGGGCTGCAGAATGTCCATTTGCAAACCAGCAGCACGGGAACTACAAACTGCCTCATACCAGATGCCAGTGGGCCCATCATCTCCCAGTTTTTGTCTCGGGCAATGGCTTGCTACGATGCAGCTATGCCACAGTCCTCAGTTTCAAACGCTTGGCCAGCTGCTGTGCCGCAGGGGTGAATGCCCCACTGAGTGCCTGGCAGAGTGATGTTTCACCCCCTCAGCCCAAAGGTAAATGGTCACAAAGATCCAATAGTGGGAGAGGGGGAAGTATCAGGATTCCAGTACGAAATTCTTGACTGGAAGGAGACATACTCTCACAGATAAGGTTCCTAAAGCACTGGACGTACATATGCAATAAGGAAGCAAGGTGTCTTACAAATGGTACAGAGCAAAATTCAATGCCTAATGGACTAACGCTAAGTGGCTGTCCTACTTCTGCCAAATATTCTATTATCCCACCTCCTCGGGTTTTACCACAGCTCAATATTTAAGCAACCGGATCACGATGAACTTTAGGATATTGAGCCCCTTTTAGGTCCCAGATGAGCTTCCTATTTCTCATCCTTTCTATCCAAGAGGCTGGCACCTGCCCAGCAGCCCATCCTTTGTTCACTAACACGCACTTTAGAGAGCCTCCTATAACACAAGGCACTGTGTTCGGAGGGATTCAAAGAGCAATGTGCTCTCTTAAGGAGCCTGTGCTCTGGCAGGGGAGTGAAAATACTTACCACTCATTACAAGCGTGGGCCCTTGCACATCCTCACTCTTCTCCCCTCTGGGTAATCACCATTTGACTCTGTTTTTTACAGGTTTAACTTTTTTAGATTCCATATATAAGTGATGCCATATAGTATTTGTTTTTGTTTTTTTCTCTGACTTATCTCAGCATAATGGCTCCTGTTCAGTCTGAAGTGTGATTTTCAGTAAATTCTGAAATGGATTTAACGGGGACACAGTCACCCAAGCAGGTTAGCCGGGGAGTGAGCCACTGGGAGGCCTCTCTGCGAGTCCAGCCGTCTGTCTGCCCAGCAGAACGGCTGTCACAGGGCCTGCCTGAGGGCAATACAGAGCCTGGGTCCCTGTGGCTAATGCCACAATCCAGTTACATCAGAAACCAGCCCAAGTTTTTAAGAGGCCAGACATCTTCAGTGCCAACTTAGAGATGTTTTGTGCTGACTCTTCAAGTGCATGATGCAAGAAAATGATCAGCCCTGACTGGTTTGGCTCAGTAGATGAAGTGACGGCCTGCGGACTGAAGGGTCCCGGGTTCGGTTCCGTTCAGGGGCATGTACCTTGGTTGTGGGCATATCCCCAGTGGAGGAGGGGTGGGGTGCAGGAGGCAGCTGAATCACTCATTGATGATTCTGGCTCTCTATCCCTCTCCCTTCCTCTCTGTAAAAAATCAGTTAAATATATTTTAAAAAATAAAATGGTCAAACACAAGCCACAAGGCAACCAACCCAGCCCTCTCACCCAGAGTCTGCAACACTAGCATCCGCTCCGAAAGCCAAGGAAGCTCAGAGAGTCCTCTGGCCCAGGCAGCAATGAGGGCGTGAAATAAGGACTGAGGAGCCCAGGGGACGATAGTCCAGCGACAGAAGGGTAGCTGGGACAGCATCATGGGGAAGAACCCCAACAGGGTAAACAGGTGCCTAAGGACAAGTCCCAGTTCTGCCTCCTAGAGGTCATGCCTCTGAACAAATAATTACCCATTTCCAGGCTCCTTTTCTTCATCTTAAAATCAGAGTTCCACCAGGTCATCTCCGAGCCCCTTCCTAAGGGCCAGATCACTGGTGTTGGAATAACATCTCTGGCCCTCACTCCCCGTGTGACCTCTCTATGCCTTATTTCTGTAAAATGAAGATAATAATCAACCTGATTCACAGGGTGGCTGTAATGAATTGACATATATAAGGCCCTTAGAATGGTGCCTGGCATATAGTAAAGAGCTAAATAATTACTACCTATTTTTATTATTACTATTGTTAATCAAAGTGGAAGACACAGAAGCAACACTTAGAACTCTCAGCCCTGTGTCCTGGACCAGTTCACAAAGAGATACACGTATATTTAGAGAGAGATTTCACGTATATTTAAATCAGTTTCCCAATGAGTATGGATTTAAAGATAAAAGTTAAAGGTATGGCCAAAACCGGTTTGGCTCAGTGGATGGAGCGTCGGTCTGCAGACTGAGGGGTCCCGGGTTCAATTCCGGTCAGAGGCATGTACCTTGGTTGCAGGCACAACACCTGGGGGGGAGGGGGGGAGGAGGCAGCTGGTCGATGTTTCTCTCTCATTGATGTTTCTAACTATCTCTCTCCCTTCCTCTCTGTAAAAAATCAATTTTATATATATATATATATATATATATATATATATATATATATATGTATATATATATATATATATATATATATAATTTTTTTTAAGTTAAAGGTATGGGTTATAAACAGAAAAAGAATAAATTATTACCTTGCAAGTTTCTTGACCTTAGGAAAAAACCAGTCCTCTGCCCCCACACCTAAAAGGAGGGCCACACTGCTTTGGCCCAGGCAGCACACCGCCCACCCTCTGGGGCACAGACATGACCCCTCTGTTGAGGTGTTTCGAGGCAACATTTTCCTGGCTCCACACTGACAATCTCTGTGCACTCTGGGAATCTGACTTCTGAGAGTCGCAGTGCAGAGCAGAGATGGAAAAAATTATAATATTAAATTAGGTTTATAGGATCAAGAAAGATTCATTATTTTTATCTATAAATATAAATAATTATATTTTCATAAGGATAAAATTATATTCACACTTCTATGAATAATTGATAAAAATGATCATTTATAATGATCTATAATAAAGTATAGATGACTTAAATACCTTATTTCTCCTCATCTATACTACTATATATAAAAGGCTAACATGCAAAGGGTCCCCTTGGGAGTTTGACTGGGAGACTGAGTTCGATTGCTTGCTATGATGTATACTGACCACCAGGGAGTGGCATGAAACAAAGGGAGGCCCCAGTCAGTAGCTAGTAGCTGGGGAAGGGAGGCCCCAGTGGCAGCCAGAAGGCTCTGATTGGCCCTGATCACTGGCCAGGCCTAGGAACCCTATCCATGCACGAATTTTGTGCACAGGGCCTCTAGTTTATCTACAAATTCTCAGAGACTATAAGTAGCCATTGACTCCACTTCCTCACTTTTCCTTTCACTTCCCTGATAACATAGGGAGTCAAGAAAAGAACTATTTGGAGCAAATCAAGATTGCACTCTACAAAAATTGCACATCAGGAAGTGTCTTTAAAATTGAGGTATGCAGAGCATGTCTGGAAGATAAAGTGAAATAAGTCCTCAGGAGAAAAACAGTAAGACCTTTGGGCACTTGCTGAAATGAAGCTTGAACAAATATATATTTTCTCAGAAGTAGAGGCTACAAATCTAGAGAAACAGCTCATAATTCAGAAATTTATCTGAAAATGAAAGATTTATAACCACATGGTTTCATATGGGAGATATTAATCAAAAAGGGACAAAAAGAATGAAAAAAAGAATATAGTAAATATTGACTGTCTCATGGTGAGTGACAAATATCCAAAGTAGTAATGTAAAACTCTAAATTATAGGAATACATTAAACAATAGTGAAAAGTCTAATGGCATGATTTATACATCAGTTTTAGACAATATGCATTCTCTAATAAGTAATATGGTAACTTCCATGTATTCAGAGCACAAACAATAGAAAGATATGTTTGCTCTTCAAAAGAATATGCTAGCTTTGAAACAATATTTCAGAATTTTTGTTTTATTTAAAAAGTTATTTCATTAAGAAGAACCAAGAGTACACATACTACCAAATTTCAAAACTTATAATAAAGCTACATTAATCAAGACAGTGTAATATTAGCTTAAAGGCAAACAGATACATCAATGGAATAAAATAGAGAGGCCAGAAATAGACCCCACACATATATTCTTATTTTCAAGAAGCACAATTCAGTGAAGAAGAGTCTTTCAAAAATGGTGCCAGAGGAGAAACCAAGGTGGGTTTCTCCTGAATGCAGCCTACCACAACAAATTTGAATTTAGAACTGGAAAACAGGGGAAACATCGCCTTGAAGTGCTGGACGGCTGGCTGAGAGGAGGCTCTACCATCTGGGAAGGAGAGAGAAGGCACGCTGAACCTCAGGAACTGTGAAGGTGCTGTGAACTGTGCGCACGAAAAGGCAGCTGCCAGACTTTGCTGCTGGCTTGCTTGCGGAGTACAGAGAGGGCGGGCCAAGTTCGCTGCTGGCTTACTTCCGGCACACGGAGAGGGCAGACAGCTAACACATGGCTGGCTATCTTGTTCGGGAGGAAAACAGAACCACCCTATACCCTATTGTGCTGATAGACGGCCCCGGACAGGGAGAGGCCAGACTGTCAGGCAGTGGGCAGAGATCTCTCGGAGGTGTGTGAAGCCAGTGGCCATTACTGTGAGACTCAGAAACCAGACCATCGTAGGGAGGGGCTGACTAAAACTTGTCTACACCACCCGAGACTCTGCCCCATCCAAGCAGAGCACAGAAGCCCTTCCAGTGGGACTCTCCTAGGGAGGGGCAGACAGGAATCTAAAGCTTGTCTGCGCCTATACCAAAGAGGTGTGCACGCCTGCAACCAATCTTTGGGATTCACCAAAGCTTGGCTGTGCCTCCCTGATACTCTGCCCCATCCAAGAGGAATACAGAAACCCTCCTAGCTGAGACACTTCTGATCCTCATAGCCAATTGGCTTGGAGATCAATGCTTCCCAGTGATACCAACAACAAGCAAGGCTTAACAACAAGACTGCACACACAGCCCACAAAGGGCTACACCAAGACTGTCAGTCACCTCAGGTAATTGGGAGGCTGACCCACTGAACCATATAGGACACCTTAGCACACAAAGCCACCCTACCAACTCAGGGAAGCTGTGAAAATGCCGAGACAAGGAAACAGATCACAAACAAAAGAAATGGAGGACAAGAAGTGATTGGATATAGAGTTCAAAACCACACTTATAAGGTTTTTCAAGTGTTTTCTAGAAAAGGCCAATAAAATAAATGAGACCTATGAGGATATGAAAAGGGATCAACTAGAAATAAAGAATAATTGTCTGGAATAAAAAATATTATACAGAGTCTTAAAAACAGAATGGATTAAGTCAAGAATCAAGTCAAAGATTTGGAACACAAAGAGCCAGAGGACACTCCTCCACAGAAGCAAGAAGATAAGAGAATCCAGAAAGTTGAAGATAGTGTAAGAAACCTCTGGGACAATTTCAAACGAACCAACATCAAAATTATGGGAGTCCCAGAAGAAGAGAGAGCAAGATACCGAAAGAATACTGAAAGAAACAGTGACAGAAAACTTCCCCCACCTGGGGAAAGAAATAGACTTACAAGTCCAGGAAGTGCACAGAACCCCAAACAAAAGGGAATCCAAAGAGGACCACACCAACACACATCATAATTAAAATTCCAAGAGCAAAAGACAAAGAGAGAATATTAAAAGCAGCAAAAGAAAAGCAGGTAGTTATCTACAAAGGAGCACTCATACGATTATCAGCTGATTTCTCAACAGAAACCATGCAGGCCAGACGGGAATGGCAAGAAATATTCAAGGTGATAAATACCAAGAACCTACAGCCAAAAATATCTACCCAGCAAAGCTATCACTCAGAATCAAAGGACAGATAAAGAGCTTCACAAACAAAAAAAGCTAAAGGAGTTCATCACCACCAAACCAGAATTACAATATATGAATTGCTGAAAGGGGTTCTTTAGGAAGAGGAAGAAGATATAGATAAAAATTATGATCAACAAATACATAACTATCAATAAGTGAAACTAAAAGCCAAGGGAATTAAAAAAATCTGATGAACAATATTAACTGGTGAATATAATAGAATCAGAGGTATGGAAGGGGAGTGAACTGACAGTTCTCGGGGAAAAGGGGAGTGGGGGTGCGGGAAGAGCCTGAACAAAAACTGTGCACCTATGGATGAGGATAATGGGAGGTGTGGAAAGGGCAGAGGGTGGGGTGGGGACCTGGTGGAGGGGAGCAATGGAGGGGGAAAAATGAGGAACATTTGTAATAATATGAACAATAAAGATTTACTAAAAAAAAAAAATAATGGTGCCAGAAAAACTGGATATCCATATGCAAAAACAAAAAGGTAGGGAACTTCTATCCATATTCCACACCCTGTGCAAAAATTAACTCAAAATGAGTCATAAACCTATATGTAAAGCCTGAAATTATAAACCTCCCAAAAGAAAACCTTTGTCACCTTGAGTTAGGCGAAGATTTCTTAGATACAATACCAAATTCCATAAAAGACAGCAATCCATAAAAGAGCAAATCAATGAATTGAACTTGATAAAAAAAAAAAAAAAAAAGTTTTCTTCTCTTCAAAAAAAAAAAAACTGTTAAAAGAATGAAAAGACAAACACAGTCTGAGAAAATATTTGCAAATCACATCTGACAAGACACAAGTGCAGAATGTATAGTAGTAGTGGACTCAAAAATCAATAATAAGAAAAATAATCTAATAACACAGGCAAAATTGAACAAATACTTCACCAAAGATATATGTTGGCAAATAAGCATGGAAAAGATGCTCAACACCATGAGTCATTGGATAAATCAATTAAAAGCCAATAAAATATCACTACACACCTATTAAGTTAAAGAGACTAATACCGAATGTTGATGAAGACACAGAGGAATAGGGATGCTCATATGCTGGTGGTGAGGAGGTACAATAATACAATCACTAAAAAAAAATAGCAGGCAATCTCATATAGAGCTTCTAGATGAACATTTTAGTTCAAACCTTTCTGAAAGAAATCTGACCATTTGTATAAAAAACTTTAAGAATGCTCACATCTTCTGATCCAGAACCTCCATGTCCAAGAAGTCATCCAAAAGAAATAACCACGAAAAGTGCACAAAAGTTTAAATACAAGGAATGACGTTTAAAATCAAGAAGTATTTTAGTAGGAGAAAATGAAGAAAACTTAAAGGCTCAATGATAGGGAACTTGATCTTATAGGACATCTGTAAAATGGAATACTAAACAGACTTTTAAAATTATTTTTAAAATATATTGTATTTATATTGATTTCAGAGAGGAAGAGAGATGGAGAGAGAGAGAAACATCAATATTGAGAAAGAATCACTGATCGGCTGCTGCCTGCACACCCCACACCGGGGATCAAGGCCACAACCTAGACATGTGCCCTTGACTGGAATTGAACCTGGGACCCCTCAGTCACAGACCAATGCTCTATCCACTGAGCCAAACCAGCTAGAGTAGACTTCAAAATTATTGAAGAATAATGGTATCAGAAGATATTGAAAATAGCCATAAAGTGGGGGGGGGGGGAAACAAGTCAGCATATAGTATGTAGATGATGATCCCAAATGTTTTTGGCATGTGTTTGTGTATACACACACACACACAAAAATATTAGTTTATCTACTGAAGTTCTCCAGGGAAAATAACTGTGGACACCACAATCGTAAAATTTAATTCCATGTGAAAACTGAGAGGGTGCAAAAAAAGAAATCTGATGTGCCAAAACGGTTTGGCTCAGTGGATAGAGCATCAGCCTGAGGACTGAAAGGTCCCAGGTTGGATTCCAGTCAAGGGCATGTACATGGGCTGCGGGCACATCCCCGGTAGGGGCTGTGCAGGAGGCAGCTGGTCGATGACTCTCTCTCTCATCGATGTTTCTATCTCTTTATACCTCTCCTTTCCTCTCTGTGAAAAATCAATAAAATATATTTTAAAAAAACAAACAAAAAACATCTGATGTAAAACTTCGGTCATTGTAGACATACATGAATGTTAATATTAAGATTATTGAAATATAGTTATGCTTCTGACCTAGAAAGTCTCAAAATCTGTCTTTGCTTGTCTCAGCTATTTTCCACATCACTCTGAAATGGTCCAGCTTGGTTTATTTAGCCCTTTTTACCAACTCTGTAATATATAGTACTAAAGTGTAATGAGGAAACATCCTCAGACAAAAATAAAGAGAAGCTTTCTCCAGACTATTTTACCAGCCAAAACTTCCAGATTTATCATTGAAATTCCTCATTATGATTTAAAAAGAGAGAGAGAGAGAGAGAGAGAGAGACAGAGAGAGAGAGACACACTTGAAAATAATAAACAGAATTAGATTATCAAGTGAATTCATTTGAATGGATAATTTTTAGTTAGGGGTTTTTTGTGGGTTTTTTGGTTGTTGTTTTTTTGTTTGTTTGTTTTTGCTTTCTGCCATTTTTTTCATGTTTCTAACAAGTATGTGCAGATGAAACTTGGTTAAACTACAAGTCAAAGTTTTATAGGTATACTTATTTTTATGAAAATCCTTTCTGATTACAGGAACTCTGTTCTTCCTCTAAGCATGTTTAAAATGCATATTAGCTTGTCTTTAGCTTTAGCCCATAAAATACATTATGATTTCCTTTCATTACTAGTATTACTAAAATTATTGCTATTTCAAAATAATGCCTGCTTATGGAAACCTGTTAAACAAATCGAAGAAACATAAAGAGGTAAAAATCCTCCTCCTCCCACCCAAATCCCACTCTCCCGAGGACCCAAGATTTACTGTTTAGCTGTTATGCTTTAGCATGCCCTAAACCACTGTCATTTTACAGGCTTAAGAAAGCAAAAGTTCAGATCATTAGCAACATGTATTATGGTTCGCAAAATTTCAGTCTACAAACATAATAAAATCAGTGGGAATATATCAGAAGTGAATCAAAATCTTTATTAATTATTATTCTGAGGCAAGAAATCTTCTCCATAAATTAAGTCTAAAAACTCAATAAATCTGGTTTGACCCACAGGGAAAACTCAGCATTTCTTCCCCTCCCTCTAATACATATAATTAATTTTAGATAATGAATTTCCATTGTAATATTCTCATTCATCTAAAAAATAACTGAGAATCTGTTTTCAGTATTAAAATTATGGAAGAGGGCATTAATTGGTTATTTTCTGCCTCATAAACTTAACCTTTTCTAAGATGACCTGACTTAGTGATATCCTATAATTAAACTTTCTATCTTTTGCTTTAAAAAAAATTTTACATATATATATAATTTTTTTTTTTTTTACTGATTTCAGAGAGGAAGGGAGAGAGGGAGAGAGAGACATAAAACATCAGTAATGAGAGAGAATTACTTATTACCTCCAACAAGCCCCCCATTGGGGATGGAGCCCACAACATGTGGATATGCCCAAATTTGACAAAATGGGTACCCAGAATAATTTCTAAACTCCCCCTTTCAGTCTTTGGAACCCACTGCATGCTTTGCACATCCATTTAATATGGTTCTGCTCCTTCGGATTCGACTTCACTCCGGGAGAGGCCCTTCCTGGCCATTGGGACGAGACTTGGACTCAGCAGATTTTTACTGACAGGAATAGTGGTTGTTCGTGAGCTCATCTAAGCACTGTCTCCGTTTTCTCATCCTTAAAATAACTGCACTGATCAATTTCAAAGTTGTTGAGAGGCTTACATAAACTAGAAATCACCCTTTACTCTCTACCTTCAATTTCATGGTACTTAAAAGCATAGACTTTCAAGTCAGCCTGACCAGCTCTACCTTTTTCCAGCTCTGGTATCTTGGGCTCATCGTATCCTCACCTGCAAATTGGAAATATATAAAAAAGTATTGCAAAATATGGTGGCTGTAAATGTTAACTGTGATACTATTTGGATCCAGCAATCCCACTTCTGGGAATAGATGCAAAAAAAAAAAAAAAAAAACCTCAAAGAGATGTCTGTCTGCACTCCTATATTGATTGCAGTATTATTCACAGCAGCCAAGATATGGAAACAACCAGTGTCCATCACAGATGAGTGAACACAGAAAATGTGATATGTAAAGATGGGATACTATTAAGCCTTAAAATAAAAGGAAGGAAACACTGCCAGTTATGATAACATGGATGAAGCTAGTGGACTTTAAGCTAAGTGAAATAAGCCAGACACAGAAAGACTAAAACTACATGATCACACTTACATCTAAAGAAGTCAAACTCATAGAAACAGGGAGTATGAGAGTGGTTACCAGAAGCTAGGGGTTACAGGAAATGGGAAAATGTTGGCCAATGGGCAAAAAGTAACAAAAATAAAGAAAACGAGTGACATTTGAAAAGCACTTAATATATAGTATGAGATCAGTAAATGTTCTCTACCTTAAATGTTATATTGCTTCAGTCTTTTATTTTCATAATAAATACAAATCTAAAATAGTCTTCCATCTTCAGGCTTCAAAGCATCCACCAGTATCCCTCTGTGATCCCTCTTCCACGAACTTGCTCTCTTGAGACACTTTATTAATAATATTCCACTGACTAGATACATTTTTCAATAAGAAAGAAACCAATCCTGTAGCCTCTGGAAGCCAATCTCTTTCTTTAGGAGCATTTGATGATAGATCACAGGGAACTTTCACTAAGTCTTTAGCACAGACTTTTTTCATGTCATTAGTAAAGGTACTTTGCATTAGCAATGACTATATGGAGAGAACCATTGAACTATATATCAAATATCATCAGAGCCATGTCAGTGTCTGGCATTCTTAAGAGAATGTCTTTGCTCCACCTCTTCCTATATGTGACCTTAAGCAAGTTACTTACCTTTTTGGGTCTGTTTTCTCATAGACCTAAAAAGTCTGGGTAATGATTCATACTTCATAAATCAGATGTAAAAATGAAATGGTTAAAAATGTTAAATGTTGATTCTAAGTAGAGTTTGGTAAGTTAAGGATATTAGCTGTACAGAAACCTTTAAAAATAATAGCTAAAATGACAACAAAAGAAATAAAATGGATATTAATGTTTCTGATTAACTCAAAAGAGAGCAAAAAACAAAACAACAGAAGAACAAAAACTAGATGAGGCCCAAAAAATGTTTAATAGATTTAAGCCCAACTACTATATCAATAATAATATAAGTAACTAAACATTCCAATTAAAAAGAAGAGATAATTTGATTGGACAAATAGCAAGATGGCATGCTGTCTAAAAGAGAAATGCTTTATAAAAATTTATATAGATTGAAAGTTGAAATAGACAAAAATATATATGCAAACAATAAGCATAAGAAAGCAAGTGGGTGAGATATACTTCAAAATAAGAATAGTTTTATAGTTATGCAAGAATCGATTTATCAGAAAGACATACCATTCATAAATGTGTATACATCTAATAATAGAACTTCAAGTATATGAAGCCAAAACCAAGGAAATTAAGGGGATAAACATTAAAATCCACAACCATAATTGGAGACTTAAAAATCTCTTTCAGGAGGTTAAAATAAGTACACAAAACTGTTCTAGATCTGTAGCCTCTGGAAGCCAATCTCTTTCTTTAGGAGCATTTGATGATAGATCACAGGGAACTTTCTAAAGATCTATTGTAGAACAGCCCTCTTAAACTAGAATGTTAAGCACTTAAAAATAATTTGAGAAATCATTTGATTTGAGAAATGTGTAAGAAATTTGAGCACCTAAAAATTATTTGAAAAAATATTTTTTCAATGTTCCCAATGATGGTACATAATTTAGCACCATTCTATTGTAGATCCATAAAATAAATGCATTAGGTACTATTGCTTGATTATCTGCACAACACTAATTACAAAGAGTTACTAGAGAAAATATGAAAAATACTATTAACTTAACTTAATTGGAAGTTATAAAACTTTTACACCTAGAAATGGATTTGGATGTTAGTTACAAGGTTTTATACACTTTCAAAAACTCATTAACCTATACATTTAAAATGAGTGCATTTTATCTTTTGTGAATTATACCTTGATACATTTCAGTGAAAAAGAAAACTACTAGAAGATTCCACTACACATCTACTAGAATGCCTAAAATTAAGAAATATGACAATAAGTAGTGCTGGTGAGGGTGTGGAACAACAAAAACTTTAATATATTGTTGATAGGAGTGCAGAGTGATACAACTGCTTTAGATAACTTTTAGTAATTTCTAATAAAACTAAGAATAGGCCTACCCTATGCCTTCCCATTATACTCCTAGGTACATAATCAGATGGAATAGTCCCACACACCCACAAAACAATATATTCAAAAATTTTCATAGCTTTATTTACAGTAGCCAAAAATCAGGGTAGAACCCAAATGTCCAACAAGTGAATGAATAAACAAATTGTGATATATTCATACTGTAGAATATTGCACAGTAACACACAAAACATAAATTCTCATTTCATATATAACATGAATGATTCCCAAAAGCATCTTAGCAAGCAAAAAACAAATTAAAAAAGCCATTCCCTTTGTGTATGGAGATACAAAATCATTCCCTTTGTGTATGTTTTTATTTTTTTTTTAAATATATTTTATTGATTTTTTACAGAGAAGAAGGGAGAGAGATAGAGAGCTAGAAACATCGATGAGAGAGAAACATCAACCAGCTGCATCTTGCATACCCCCTACCGGGGATATGCCCGCAACCAATGTACATGCCCTTGACCGGAATCAAACCGGGGACCTTTCAGTCTGCAGATCAATGCTCTATCACTGAGCCAAACCGGTTTCAGCCCCTTTGTGTATGTTTAAAGACAGGCAAAATTGTTCTGTGGTGAGAGAAGCTAAAATAATGGTTGCCTCTGGGAATGAGGGATTGACCAGGGGACATGGTATGAATGAAGCCTTCTCAGATGATGGAAATCATCTTTTTTGATCTGGGTGACGGTTACAAAGCTCAGTAGTCACTGAGCTTTAAGAATAAGATCTGTTTACTTTTCTGTATGTAAATGGCATCTCAGTATTAAAAGATTAATATAATTAGGTTAAATCACAGAACAACCAGACATGTGGATGATGTTTAATAAATTATTGCTATTGTTATTTTATCTTAAATACCTGTTAGTACCATCTGCTAAACTGTTCACTTTGTAAGATAAGCTAAAACAGAAAAAGGAAGGCATGTGTGATTTGAGAAGGGAATCTGTGAGTGCAGAACACAGGGAGAAATGCAATCTTGTAGGGCCTGTGTCCTATAAATCGGTGAATTTCATAAAATGCTTATAAGTTACATAGCCATTGGAGTTTTGTCACTGGTGTCATTTGTTTTCCAAGTCTTCCATTTAGAAAGCAACAATTATAGCATAGTGCTTTTTTACAAACATTTTAAAGGCACTAGGAAAAAAAGAGATTTATTTTAAGAAAATAAATGGGTTAAGATTTAGGTCGAAATCCCAAAATGATTTGTGTTTGTCCTTAATTTGCTCCAGGAAAAGGGCTGCTCTGAGAATTTCAGCATCCTCTCGGGACCCCCTTGCTCCCTGCCTCTTTGCAAGAATACAGGCTGGGTTAGCAATGAAGCAGTGAGACCTGCAGGGGCAAAGAACAGGGAAAGTGTGTGGGTATTCTTGGAGGCACGATACCTGGGCCTTACTTACAAACAGAACTTCAATGATGGAGGGGACACAAAAAATAGATTGTAATAGTGGTCTCATGAGAAGAAAAAGAAGAGTGAGATTATGATGTAGAAAACGTGCTTTAAAATGGGAAATAAAAAAGTAAATTAGGCAACATGCAGTGAAGAAGCATATGATGCCTTCTAAATGGAGTACCTGGATTTTTTAGGGCCTCGATTTTTTTTTTATTCTAGATGTCTTATTCTCCCCCCTGTACTTTACCAAAGAAAACTAGACATACATTCATTTATTCTGCCTTTCAGTAAATGTATTTTGAACACTCTCACATGTCAAGCATTGTTCTAAGCCATGAACACACAACAGTGAGGCTCAAATAAAGCCTTCAGGGAACATATTTCCAGATACGAGAAATGAACCAGATATTCACAAGTGCATTGTCATCCCTGGGTGTCTGAATAGAGTTGCTGATACAATCCTTGGTTGTCTCACCATGTAATAAAAAAAAAGTGAAGGTCAAAACCTCTGTTCTTGGAGAAATATTAACACTGTGGATGTGGAATGGGACAGAAATTTTAAGAGCGGAGTAGGGGTAGGGGACCTCTTGAATTTGCAACCAGAGCAATCAAGTTCTTACACTAAGTTCTGGGGGGAAGGGAGAGGTGGTAGAGCTAATGTAAAGGGGAGGGGCGGTTCCAAAAATTTTATTTAATATTTATGGATGCTAAGTAATGAGATTATAAATATGCAATTGCGCAATCTATGTTCAATCAGTAGAACTAGTTCATACTTTTCCATATCATAAAGTGCTAATGAAGTAAAAATATATTACCAAAGTAAAACTTTAATCACTTGATACAAGAACTTGACATTGTAGATTCCCTGCATCAATTAAAAATTAAAAATTAAAAGAGTTCATACTTTGCATTTCTTGTTCAGTGTTTATAAAAGCACTAGCTTTGTGATTTCTCTACATCTGTATAATCAATACTGTGGATAACCATTACCTAAAAAACAAGATCAGCGAAATATGATTTTAATATTAATATATTACATTTGCAATGCAATGCTATTATCTTTGAAAGTGTTTTACATTCATTCTCACTTCCTGTATCTGCATTCCACTTAGCAGCATCACTATGCACCTGCATGTCCAAGCCAGAAACTGAAATAATTCTTGTCTCTTTCATTTCCGAGTTCTATCCACTGTACTTCATAAAACCTTCTCCCTCCCAGCCCCTCTCGCTCTCCATCGCCATAGTTCTGGCCTCATCTTGTCTTATGGGACTGCTGTGGAGGCCTCTTAACTCACCTCCCACCCTTCACCATGCTCCTACCACTCGAAGCTGCCATATTGCCAGTGCTTCTTAACACAAATTTGACAGAGCATCTATTTCACTGAAAGAAAAAAAAAAAAAACAACCCTGAAATGACTCTTTATTGTCAACAGAGAATAAAAGCTAAAGCTCTTATATGGCATCCAACAGCTTTAAGTCGTTCACAGTACAGTCCCTATGCGCTATTCCATTCTCCTTTCCCTTCCCCAGGAGGATGCAGACCCTCATAAGACCTCTTGTCATTTTCCCATCATTACAACTCTGTTCATTTGCACTCACTGTACCCTCTCCCTAGAAGATTCTCCCCCACAATTTTCTACATTTGGTATCTTTGAAGGCCCCAAAAAAGAACTTATTTCAGGTAGCTCATGGACAATTGAGAGGACATTCTAGAGGAGAAAAAAAACTTTCCAGCATCATACACTATATAGTATATTAGGAATAGCAGTAGTTAGAACTAGTTAGAACTATAAACATACAGTTGAAGACAGGCTCTCAATTTAAAAATATGAACTTGGAGCAAGTTCTGTAACAACCTTGATGTCTGTAAGACCCCAGCCAAGAGTGGATCATTATGGGCCATGAACCAGGCTGGATATAAAAGAAGGTCAGTAATGTTGCATAATGAGGATGATGGAAGAAAAGAAGCAGGACCACATCCATGATATCTCCCCTACCCCTTCCTGGCTACAAGCTCACTAGTGCTTTTCTGAGGAAGGAGAAGAAACAGCATGAAGGATAAATCCTGGCCCAATTTTGCTTCTCTTCCTTCTCATTTTCCACCCTTAGCAGATATCACTCATTAATCCCATAATTTTTCTCATCTCAGCACACATCTCTAGGAGTTGGTGCACACTCATAAACATGCACGCATACGCACACGCATGCGCGCGCACACACACACACACACACACACACGCACACACGCACACATGCACACTCATCTGCTACTTGTTCCTGAGGTTCTCAGTACTCACCTAAGAGCACTACTGCTAGTGTCTCATATATTTCCATCCAAGTAAGCATAATAGAAAAGGAAGAGTGATGTGCATCCCGGGGGCCTGTGGATATAGCCCTGACTGTATAATGCAGGAAATTTATTAAAAGTCTCATATTTAAAAACTTCATGTGAATTTACTCCTTAATGCATCCAACTTACTTTGTAATAAAAAATAATGCTTTAAAAGGCTCACTATAGGAGAAAATTGACTCTGACTAGTATGGCTTTGAGTGTCCTTGGTCCTCAGCCAGGTGTCTCCATCCCTGTTTGAGATTCACAGTCTGTCCGATTCTGAAAGCCATATGCATTCTCAGACAAGCAGTCACTCTGAGGAGACTGCTTTTGCTTATGAACCAGGAATAATCTAAAGTCTTAAAGACAAATTCAAATAAAGAGCTAGAGTCCTAGAGTGGTGGGAAAGAACACACACACACACACACACACACACACACACACAGGAATAATTCCTTTTTTTAAAAGCAAGAAGGAAGAAATAAGCTTTTAAGCAGTGCTATTCTCTCTGAATAGTTTTCCTCAGGCCTTACCCTGCTAATTTCTCATCCTTTGACACTCAGGTCCAGAACCACTTCCAGCAAAAAGCTTTCCTAACCTACCCTCTGTTAAGATGTTTGGCATAGCATCACGTATATACTTTTATCATATTTCTTCACAATAAAATATATTTATTTCTTTATTTATGTCCTTCACTAGACTATAAGTTTCTTGAGGAAAGAGGCTTTTAGAAACATCCTATCTATAACACTTAGCACAATACCTAGCGTGTAAGTGTATAAGAATAATTAGTTCCCATCTCTTTACCACTGTCCACCATGAGCACAATATATTATAAAATATTTTTGTCTACCAAATAATATTTTAAAGAACATAATGAATCATCAGTGTTTCTGTTTTATTAATCAAAGAGATCTTTTGAGCATGCCATAAATATAATAAGTGGGAAGTATTTTTAAGTATTAAAGTTGCTTGTTAACTTAGATCAATCGTGTTTTGGTTTGCTCATATGGGCTCAGACAAGTTTTAGCTAAAGGTATGATGCCTCAATATTTAAAATGTATGTGTCATTTCAAAGTCATTCACAGGGCTGCTGCATACCAATTCCATGCTTTTATTGTTAAATCATGGAATCCTGAGACAAAAGGAATATAAAGAATACTTGAGATAATCTAGTTCAACCTTACCACCTGAAAAATAAGCCTTATTTTAAACGTCCCTGATAAGTGATCACAGTCTCTGCTTGAATCCTCCCAGAGGAGAATGGTCGACTTCGTGCTACATTCCTTTTTTTTTGTATTATATTATTGATTTCAGAGCGAAGGGAAAGGGAGAGGGAGAGAGAGAGAAGCATCAATGATGGAAGAGAATCAAGAACCCACAACCCAGGCATGTGCCCTGACTGTGAATTGAAATGTGACCTCCTGGTTCATAGGTTGACATTCAACTACTGAGCCACACGGGGTGGGACATCTACAATCCTTTTTGAGTAACTCAGACTCTTGACCCTGGAGACCTTTCTTGCCATATGAAAAAATAGCAACATACATAAGCAGGGCAGACAGAGAAGGGGAAGCGGCCCAGATTACCCAGCCAGGCAATGAAGTGAGCCCAGCGCCTGAATTCCTTTCCACATCTCCTACAAAGACTTTCAGCCAGGCCATCCATTTTACTTTATAATAAAAAATTGTGTTTTCAAAGGCTTACCATTTGCAACAACATGGATGGAACTGGAGAGCACTATGCTAAGTGAAATAAGCCAGTCAGAGAAAGATAAATATCACATGATCTCACTCATCTATGGGAAATAATGAACAACATAAACTGATGAACAAAAACAGATCCGGAGACAGGGAAGCATCGATCAGACTGTCAAACCTCAGAGGGAAGGTAGGGGAGGTTGGGGGTAAGGGAGAGAGATCAACCAAAGGACTTGTATGCATGCACATAAGCCTAATCAATGGTCACAGACAACAGAGGTGTGGGGGCATGAGTGGGGAGGGGGGGGATTTGGGAAGGTAATGGGGGGGGGGATGAGACAAATATGTAATACCTTAATCAATAAAGAAATTTAAAAAATAAAAGCTTACATAATAGAAGAGTAATATGCAAATTAACCATCACTCTACTACACCCACTAACCGCACCCACCAGCCAATCAGAGCTAGTATGCAAATAAATCCAACCAAGATGGCTACAGCCACAGAGAGCAGGAGGAAGGCTTGGGTTTCCCAGGCAATGGAAGAAGCCAAGCTTTCCGCCTGTCCTTGCCAGCCTAGGCCTCCACTCAAGGCAACAAAGTTTCATGTGGTCAAAAATCTTGCCCCCATGTGGACACAAGATGGCCACCACAAGATGGCCAGCAGGGAAGGGCAATTGGGAGGCACCAGATCTGCAAGGGAGGGCAGTTGAGAGGGACCAGGCCT
Organism: Pipistrellus kuhlii; assembly: GCF_014108245.1. Classification (NCBI taxonomy): domain Eukaryota; kingdom Metazoa; phylum Chordata; class Mammalia; order Chiroptera; family Vespertilionidae; genus Pipistrellus; species Pipistrellus kuhlii. The sequence goes on along the minus strand of NW_023425404.1, from coordinate 22,783,454 downwards.
ACAAGGAAGGGCAGTTGGAGGCTATCAAGCCTAAAGGGGAGGGCAGTTAGGGGTGACCAGAGTGGCAGAGGAGGTAAGTTGGGGGGCAAACAGGCTGGCAGGGGAGCAGTTAGAGATCAATCAGGCTGGCACCAGGATCGGATCTAAACGGGCAGTTGGACATCCCTCGAGGGGTCCCAGGCCCCTCTCGGGCTTCTAATAAAATAAATAAAAGGCTTACTATTGTGTGGCAGAATGCATGGGAGAATGATCAGCCAGCACTCTGAGGGAGGAAAGTTTAGCCTTTATTTCCTAGATCTGCTAGTCCAGGGGAATTCCAGATCTAGAGCCTAAACTGAGGAGGCTCTGACCTATATATCTCCTCCTGTGGTGGGCCCCTAAGGGTCCCTCCAACTCCACCCAAGCCAGTCTTGGGGCCTTGGGGGCATGCTCCGAAGCTCTGCCCAAGTCAGCTGTGGCGGGGCACTGGGGTTAGGCTCTGAGCTCTGCCAAGTCAGTCAGAGTAGGGAAGTAAGACTACCGTTTTAACCAGGTACTGAACTAGGTTACAAGTTGTCCCCCCATCCCTCACATTTTCCTCTTCACTATAGGAGAAAATAGACTCTGACTAGTATGGCTTTGAGTGCCCTTGGTCTTTAGCCAGGTGTCTCTATCCCTGTTTGAGATTCACAGTCTGTCCGATTCTGAAAGTCATATGCATTCTCAGACAAGCAGTCCCTTTGCTTATGAAACAGGAATAATCTAGAGTCTTAAAGACAAATTCAAATCAAGAGCTATGCACTGCTTTGCCACCATTCTAGGAACCCAAATCCCCTGTTAAGCCCCATTTCACTGGAGTCTCTTTCATCTTAAGTATTTGCTCAGATTTCAAAAGGCTAGAATTGAATGGAAAAGACTGATGTCTTGCTTTCCACAAACTAATGACAGATTAATTGGCCATACCATTTCTACTATTAATAGAAAATGAATCTCTAACTTGTAATGGTCACACCTCAATCAGCATCCCCTTTTTGAGGGCAGAGCTGCCAGGTGAGCCACCAGGTGCTAAGAAGGAGGAACTGTTAATGGCAATTGTGTCAAACTAATCTCAGAGCAAGCCACTGCATTTTATTATGTAAATTCTCAGGATAATTGAATGCCTTATCAAGGACATCCATCCAATTAATTTTTAAATATTAGCAGAATTAATTTATCATCAGATAGGTTTAATAATAACTGCCTAGAATTGCTTTTTATTTTATTTTTTAAGTTAGCACTCCAGAGTATTTTTAAAAGTTCAAAGTGGCTTGACATTTGAAAAATGTTTGCTGCTATTCTTATAGCATGCAAATGGAAGCAAGAATTTACATTGTAATTGATTTAGTACTGGTCACATGAGTTATACATAAAAGAGTCAAGTTCTACTTCTAAAATCTTTGAATAGTCATTGATTCACAAACTATTCTGTGAATAGTCTTATCAAATGTGTTATAATCCCAATACAGTATTAAGATCTTTTTATGTAACCAAAGGAAAAAAAAAAGGAAATCATCAAATGATGAAATTCTGACACTGATTTGATCCTCTGCTAAGGATTATAGAGACTATTGGAGACACAACATCTACCTCAGGGGACAGTCTATAGAGGGAGAAAGAAACAATGCTCTAGGTACAATATAAACAAGGACATATAAGAAAATCATCATTGGTAAAAGGATAGGAAGGATCCCAAACTCTTAGCTATTTTGTTTTATTGTTGTTAATCCTCACCCAAGGATATTTTTCCATTGAATTTTAGAGGGAGTGGAAGAGAGGGGGAGAGACAGAAAGAGAAACATCAATATGAGAGAGACACTTTGGTTGGTTGTTTCCCACACACGCCCTGACCCAAGCCAGGAATCGAGCCTGCAACAGAGGTGCATGCCCTTGACTGGAATTGAACCAGGACCCTTCAGTCTGAGGGTCAACATTATCCACTGAGCCAAATTGGCTAGGGCTTAGCTGACTATTTCAATAGGACCCTAAGAAGATTGTGGATTAAATAAACATTCTTGAAAATGCACCTGTGCTACGAGCTAGGTCTTGAACTCCAACATCTGGTCCCTTGTCTTGATCAACCTAGTGGGATCTCGATGGAAGACTCCTTTCCATGTCTAGTTTATGTTGTGGCTGGAAACAAACAATCAGGATCATGAAAATGAGCTGTCACAACTACTCAGATTAACCAAATGATAGTGCAGTCTCTGCCACGTATTCAATAGACCACAGGATCCTTAAGATAATTTTAAAAGGTATATAAAATGTTTATCACAGTGCCTGGCTGCCTGTCACTAGGAACTGAAAATGTTATCTTCTTTCCCTTTTATCTATTTCCGCTCTTTGTCTTAACCATCTCCAATCCCCAATTAAAGCATAGAGTACATTTTTATACTGGAATATGGTAAAAGAAAAACCAGTTAATTCCCTGATGTTGCTCTCCAAACCACTGCTGTTTGTGAATCACAATGCTAGTTGTGCAGAGGAAAAATACTTTACAAATAATCCTTTATATTTGAGGGGAAACCCTGAGCTAAATTATTCTCCATTTAGATAAAGTTAATGTGAGTTCTTTGGAAAATCTGAGAGAGGAAGAAACATTTTGGCTCACAGACCTGACTCAGCACATTGCTTGATTTCATTCAGCCTGAGTGTGAGAAAACTCTGGGAAGCCCTCACAGAACGCCCAGAGAACAGCTCCGACCCATGCCCCCCAGGGGATCGAAACAATTGTAAAGATGTGAATTACAATTTCACAGGGAAGTAAAGCCAAGAACCCTGGTTTCACTCACTGTAGACCCTAGAATTTAGGAAAACTTTGTTACCTATTAATACTTCTCTTTTCGTTTTCTTCTTCTCTTTCCTCTTTTTTTCTTTTTTTTTTTTTACAAATCCATTTATACATATTCTATGGTCCCGGTGCACGGATTTGTGCACCAGTGGAGTCTCTCGGCCTGGCCTGCGGAGATTGGGCCGAAACTGGCTCCCTGACATCCCCAAGGGAGTTCCGGATTGCGAGAGGGCAGTTCTTGGATGACGCACACCCAGCTCCCTCCTCTCTTCTCCCAATAGTATGTCACTTTCTCTCTGTATCTGTCTCGCTTCTTTCATCTCACTTTACCCTAAGTTTGTCAGTAACTGATGACTTGTGGGCATTTAAGCTGCAAAATGCAATTATTTAGCAAACAGGATTTACTTAGCCTGGAATCTAGTCAGCCTAGAGCAGGACCCTGCTCAATGTCCGGCTTCTGTGGCAGCAGGAATCACCTCCTGCCCTCCCTGGAAATTGCCCATTGGTGCTACTGTCCACCTGGAAGGTGGGAAGCTGTGGTCCGTTTCCCAACCCAGAGCGGTAGAGGGAAAATTCCCTGCCTTCACTGGAAATCGACATTAAAAGAGGATGGGCAGGCCCCAGACGTCAGGGTCACAGCCAGTAGGTCCTGAACGTCTCACCACTTAGCTAATCTAGTTGAAAAGTTTCTGTAAGGGCCAGACCCATGACCTCTGCAATGGGCTAGAGACCCAGTGGGGACACCTGATGTGGACTATTAACTTTTTTTCAATTTTATGTAAAATGTGCATACTATATTTTTTAAAAATCTATACTACTTTGATTTATGTATGAACACATCATCAAAGTAAAGACTGAGGGCTTCTTCCTATACAAAGGCAGTTTCAAAGTAAGTCCACTGGCTTCTATTCCAACCAGACTGTGGCCTCTAAGGCCATTTATATATAGAAACTTTGGAGATGCTGCTATTTAGCATGCTATTAATCTGTTTAGCAACCTTTTGTTATTAATAATACAAGAGTAAATTGCAACCCAGTATGTATACATTATCAGAATTGAATTTGTGTGAGTTATTTTTTAAATTGGATCCATGGCATTAGAGAAGTGCTTCTATTTTCTTTTACCAGAAGCGTGGGAAAGAACAAACACCTAGTAGTATTTCCCAGAAATTGTATAATATTTTAAAGGACCAGCAGTTCCTGTTTATAATTTGGATGTTTACATATTAGAAGTCTAAGATGGAAGAATCAGTTCTGTTTGTATGAATAATGTTGAGGAATTAAAAAATACTTTTAAAGAGAGGTAATGTACTTTCTAGAGAATTAAGGCCCAGAAGTGTCCTGTCTTGAAGGTAAATGTGTGTCGGGAGAAGGGAACTATTGGTGGTTCTCCCTCAAGGCTATTGGTGCTTCCTTTTTTTTTCTTTTTTTCTTCTTTTTTTTTTTTTTAGTGTAGTAATCTGCTCTATGCTTGCTACTTATTTAATCATCATAATAACTCCCAAGAACATTAGTTCTTAAAAGGACCCTTTATCAATTGGTCAATAAAATAAAAGCTCTTTCATTCTACAGGGACATCAAGGTCAACTGTTTCCTGTACTACTTAACATTTAATGATTGTATTTCCACTGTGATCATCCGTGTGAAAATGTCTTTTGAATATTGAATTGGATTGATACGCTCTATTGTATAATATCTTTAACTTTCAGTTCATAAAAGGGGAAGTTGGTACATAGGTGGATCACAAGAACCTAGACTCTCAAGTCTCATGCTTTCTCTATTGCTCCACATGCCTGTGTGCCATGGAACTACATCATAAGGAAAAATAAAACTGTCTTACAAGGTACCTATCAGGTAATGGAATGCAGCTTTGTCTTCCAGAGAGAGAGACATCCTCCTCCAGACTGACTTCCACGCAGACCTGGGACAGCTTCCGGTGGCCATTGCTTCCACTGAGCAGGAGAATCAGGATAGACCCCATCTGCTGGCCCCTCCCTCCAGCGGGCCACACAGGCATATCTCAGCCCTGATCCAGTCACAGATCGTTCTTAAAGGCATGAGGAATGGAGCAGGACATCACTCCAACTGTACTCCGCAGAGCCTAAAGTCTCTCTCAATGTGGATTGCCAGAACTGAATTCTCCCCACTCCCAGGGCTCCTCGATCTCCTACCATTTCCCACTGATATTTGCTGAGGTCCCAAAGATCGAGCAAGAATTTTCTATGAAACCACTAACGTGGCATGCTTTTCCCCCCTCAATCTTTGTTCTCCTAGGCCCGTGGTCGGCAAACTGCAGCTCACGAACCACATGCAGCTCTTTGGCCCCTTGAGTGTGGCTCTTCCACAAAATACCACGGCCTGAGCCAGTCTATGTTGAAGAAGTGGCATTAGAAAAAGTTTAAGTTTAAAAAATTTGGCTCTCAAAAGAAATTTCAATCATTGTGCTGTTGATATTTGGCTCTGTTGACTAATGAGTTTGTCGACCACTGTCCTAGGCCTTTTTTGCTCACCGGTCTTTCAGTATCAATATTTTGCAAATATACAGTTATTTGCATGTACCTCCTCATGTGACTTCATTTCACCTTCACAACAGCTCTGTAAGACAGCCAGGACAACAGTGCCATCCTTGTTTGACATATGAAGAAACTGAGACATAAAGCAGATGTGCCCACATTGACATGATGCTACCATGTTTCCCCGAAAATAAGACATCCTCCGAAAATAAGACCTACTTACAGGTTTCCTTCTGAGTGAAATATAAGGCATCCCCCGAAAATAAGGCCCCCCTAGGCTAAACATGAGAGATTTGGTCCACTGATTCTGAAAGAAATGGAGTCACAAGAAATTCACCAGGAAATTCAGGAATTGGATTGTTATGATGATGTTCCAGAAGATGGTGACATGATTGTCATTTAATAAATGAGTAAATTCTTGATACTGCTGGATTCACAGTTTGTCTGGTGTGTGTTGACAACTACCGTACTACCGTACCGTATACAGGTAATAAATTTCCTTTATTTTCATTTAACAATAAATGTGTACTGTATTCTTCTTCATGGAAAAATAAGACATCCCCTGAAAATAAGACCAAGCACATCTTTGGGAGCAAAAATTAATATAAGACACTGTCTTATTTTCGGGGAAACAGGGTAGGTGCCAAAGCAAATACTAGAAAAACCTGCCTTCTCAGTCAGGGTTCATTCCATGCCAGGCCATCTTGACTCCCAGGATACAATAGTAAATGGTTACCATGTGATTGCCAGTTACTCTACCTGATTAGTTTTGTAGACGTACTCTTACTACAGGATCTGACGCTCAGAGAGGTAAAATCACTTGCCTAATACCACTCAGTAAGAAACTAGGAAGCCGTGCTCTGTTGTTGGCCCTCTGTTCTTCCCATACTACACTATCTTTCAAAAACCTAATTTATTCTGTGGCTGCTCTTCCAACTTTCTAAATCTATACCGACATAATTATGTTTTCATTTCCAAAACCTATTCCTTTACCTACAGTGCCAAGTGGAGATTTCCACTCACATGGCTTTCCTCCATTTCAAGCCTCATGACTAAAAATGAATTTGTTATTCTCACCTCCCTAACCAGGTGCCCCTCCCATCTCTGTTGTACCAGCATTTGCCCAGCCACAGCGCATAGAACTTTAGAGCTGATTCATTCCTCTCCACATCCCCCATATTCTGTCAGTCCCCAAGTTCTACTGGATGTTCCTGTGAGGCCACTCATTTTTCTGCCTCTTCCTTCCCACGGTCACTTATCCAAGGCCCTGAAACTGATGCTGTGGGGCCAGCTGTCTTTCAGCAAAATGTGCAGGTTTCAATACCTGCCCCCACCACCACTGAGTTCATCTTCTATGCACTGTCTCACCAATCTTCCTTAATGCAGCTTTATATTTCTTCCTCAATATATAAACTTCAAAGTGCCCATAATCCATAAACACAGAATCTAGTCTCATATGTAGCTTTCAAGTCACCTCCCCACCTCCCAACCTGCCTCCCCTCACCCATCTGGGCAGATTAAATCTTATTGCTTATCATTATTGCTAAACTGCCTTTCTGCTCACTTCTGCTTATCCCTAGTTTATTCACTCTTTGGGTATAAGTCAAACTTCATCTCCTTCCAGAGACCAGGTATTCTGGAACCCATAAAACCATAACATTCCTGCAGCACTTACAGCTTGCACCATCAATCCAAGCACCAGGCTGTTCTCTGACTCCAGGAGTTCAATTTTGCTTCATATGACAGTGAGCTTGAGAGACAGGGAGCAAAGGGGGTATAGCTCATGTTCCCCACAACTCCTAGCAAAAACATTGAGCAGAAGGAGGAGGATCGCTGCGTCTTAGAGTTTTAGCATGCATTTGTCAGGCTTTTTTCCCCGGGTTGAGGTCTGTGGGTTGCCTCATGGGATCTTGAAGCAGGCAGGCTATGGACCACATTTGGAGAAGCCTTGATTTTTCATGACCAGCTGAAAAAGTCATGCCAAAGGTAGTCAAGACACTGGTGTTTATTCTTATGCTCATCAACAGATCAGCAATAACTTAAATACACACAATTTTCTGTAATCTACGAGTTGTTGTTGTTGTTTTATTAAGATTTGCTCTGCCTAAAACAAAATTCCAGGTATGTTGAAGGACATGAGATACTCAATAATTCCTCACATTCCAGAAGCAAAACGTTGGTCTATCACTAGTTTTATGATAATCTCATGCAGATGAATTTGAAAATCCATTTGTAGATTGGATACGAAAGTTAGAATGCAGAACTGTTCCAGTTAAAATGTAATTCATTAGGCAACCCAGCAAATATGCTTTTACAATGAATAATCTGACATAAATATATATAGATAGTGAGGTAGGGAAGTGAAGAGAGATTCATGTGATGCTTTTAGCTTTACAGAATTGTTTAATGAATTTCCAAAACATTTTAGAATACGTTGAATATTTATGGAATTAAATACAGTAGAAAAAATGAGAATGATAGTTCAGGAAAAAGAATAAAAGTGATACTTACAGATATGTTACACATTTAGGTTAATAACCCACAATGGATAAAATGTGCAGTTCTTAAGAAACAAATATGTCACATGATGGAGTTTTTTCAACAATGGAGAACTAGAAAGAATTTAAAGAAGGCCATGGTTTTGTAGAGTGCATTTTAGGTAGTCAGTTTGAAGTTAACTATGGTTTTTACGATATACACAATTTCTGATTTCATAAGTGTGCTGACCACTTTTGAGAAATATGCCCGTGTTAACAACCACAATGTAAAGTTAGGGTATTGTTTCATTTTAGGAAGATATAAAGATCTTGGTGCAATTTCTTTATTTTAGGAAGATACAAAGATCTGATGTTATTTCTTTCTAAATTACCCCTAATAAACAGCAACTTTGCTTTTACCTGCACATCAGTAACTGGGGGATAACCTATCACTTTTCTGGGACATCCTAATTATTCCAACTTCCTCCTTCATTACACAGAAATCTGCTCCTCTGACTTACCCTCCAGTCCCAACTCTGCCCTGCAAAATCACTCAGGGCAAGTCTTTCTTTGCTTCATAGAAGTTTTTCAAGTATTTGAACTTAACTTTCAGATCTCCTTTAATTCTTCTTTTCTTGTGGCTAAAAATTCTTTGTTTCTTCAACCATTTCTCAAGCGGCATTTTCTCTGGAAGCCTCACCAATCTAGTGACCCTGCCTCACCATTTTATAGCTCCCTGACATCTCACAAAGAATGGCTCACATCATTTGGTACAAGACTCTGATGTTGACCCGCCTAGAACAGAATCTAGAGAAACTACCTCATCTAATGTGCACCCTAGACTTTCTATTAATACTACCTAAAATTGCATAAGCTATTTTAGTAATTGCACCACAGCACTAGCTCATAGCTAGTTAATTACAACCCTCAATGTTCCCATCCCCCACAATAAACTATTTTTAAGCAGTGTCGCCTATGTTCTGTACATATTAAATAGAGACTGTGGGACCTATAGTTGGGACTTTACATTTATAATTTTCCAGGCCACTACTTGTCCCTCCCCTCTAAAAACCCCTAGCTTTTAAGCCAGGCAGCCCTGTCCTTCCCTAAAGATATCAGCCCCTGGTTCACTGTCACTCTCCGCTCTCCGCCATGGTTGTCTGTCATATCAGTAATCATAGAGGTGATTATTTCACTCCTGGCTTTGCCATTTTTCTGGACTCCATTCCTTCAATGACCTTGTGCTCCACTCCATCTCAGTCTCCCACTCCCCTCAATAACTGTATCCCTTTCTTATCCTGTCTCAAACATCCATTCTTTCACTGCCCTCTACACTTTACAGTGCCTTTTCCAAAGCTCCCTTAGTCAATAATTTATTTTAACTTTAAAAGAAAAGCACAACTAATTAATCCAGAGATAGTTGAGTAATATTCAACCACGGCTATTTTTATAAAAATAATTAGATAGATACTAGTAGATAGATATAAATAGATTTTTATCACCACCACCCCAACCCCCCAGTTATATTATCTGAGCAATCTGTGCTCCTTAGATTATTACAATGCCTTTCTAGTCTAGCTTCCAGCAATTACTTGAGAATGAGGGCAATAAAAAGTGACACAAAAGCTGTTTAACTAAACTAAATACTAACATGAAACAGAAAGATGCACATGTTCTAGGAAGCCACAACCTGCGTTTAGCACAGATTCTTACCCAAAGGAGGCATTCCATACATGTTGACTATATTGGATTGATAATAAAAGCTTTCCATCATCTGTGCTATCCAGGATGGACCATCTATTGAGCAAGATAATCCACAACTCTTCTCCAAGACCTCAGAATAAGAAGTACATGGACAGCCTAGAAAAAAGAAAGGAGCAGGAAGGCCTATAGTACATCTGAGGAGCAAATAAGCAGGATGAGTTTCCTGGAACAGTAAGTTCATGAAGAGGAAATGATGCTGAAAGCCCTGATAAAATGCATCTAAGTATTTCAGGATATGGGACTGTTTCTACAATTTAATTTCTACAACCTAATTTCAATTCCCTATGTGAAAGGATATATAGTGTACTTACTGCTAGAAATGTTATTTATTATATCCAGAGGCTATATCCAGAGAAATAAAGTGCATTAGAAACTCTTATTCTTCTTTTATGGTCTGTAATATGTTCTAAAAGCAAATGAAGTGTTCCTTCCCATTTCAATTGAACTGGTGTTTTCTCAAAAGATGAAAGAAGACTGAGATTATACCTTCTGAAAAGGATTACTGGGAATGACTCTAAATAAAAGTGTACACATGTCTATCACACACATATTCACAAATGAAGACAGTCAATCCAACCTCCACAGGAATTTTAGATTATTGTTCATGAATATTGTACAGTGTATTATATTAAATGATATAAAAAATAGATATGTATAATCACTCTGGAAGCTATTCAAATGATTACAGACTAAGAATAGGTTTTCTAATAGAGTATCACAGCCAGCGTTTGAAAAATATAAATTTATGAGCACTGTGGTCCAAGTAGAAGGTAAATTGGGAAAATCTATTTTTTACCAATCATCTAGAAATTTAAGTCACATTATCTAGAACTCAATATTACTGAAACAAATCTTACTGGACTGATTTCTCTACACCATTCACCACTTGGTTCTTTATTTTGCCCTCCAAGCATGAAGCAGTCAATCAGTTAATTTCCAAATCAGCCAAGGAGTTGCATTTTGATCAAATGGTCTATTTTAAATTCTCCCTTTAAACAAAGACTCATTCTTCTAGCCTTGTGTTATTGTGTGCTCCTCTTGAATAGTTTCCAGGAATACAGATTATGAAAAAAGAAACAAACAAAACAAACAAACAAACAAACAAAAAACACCAGTTGCTCTTAACATCCTTTGAATAAAGTTATTAGATGATGGAACTGATTCCTTATTAACAACTCCAGCTATAGCCTACACATGGTGTATTAAAACTCACCTTGGCAACAGACATCATTGTGCATGGCCATTATAAATTTTAAACATGAAAAATTAAAGAAAGTGTTACTTTTCATTAAGAATGTTGAACCACAAAAGGGCCAGAAGCAATAAGACTACCTAAAAATGGGAAAATTGATGGGAGTACCATAGTGTGGCTTTAATGGTGTTTAAACACATATTCATGTTAGGTCACTACTAAAAAACATTTTTGGAAATGTTTCTTTAAGGACTTAACCATTAATGTGTAAAAATAAATGATAGAATCTCTGTCCAGATGGCATGATTGGTAGTGTTTTTCAGAGGAGAAAAAAAAGTTCTTAAAACATCAATATCTGCCTTACATTGTATAATTCCATCTGAAAAAGAAACAAAATCTGTTTACAGCGCATCAGGACAAAATCTCAGTCCCAAAGAGCACCATTCTCTTAAAAAGGTAAATCCTCTGGATTTTGTGTCTGATAAAGTTAAAGATACACTTGCTGACTTCACTTAGAGCAACAGAACTGCCAAAATAACAGACAAGAAAGCTGGCCCAGATTCTATTTGCATTTTTCAAGATCTGGTTATTTACTTTGGACACATTTTTGGCATCTGAGGCTCTTATAACAGCCCATGCAGTCTACCAAGTAAGAAATATACATAAAACAATAGACAGTTATAGGAGAAACTCCTTCAGAAATAACAAACTAAAAAATTCTATATAAACATGTGCTATAAAATCTTATTTCTATAAAATAAGTGCCCCTGTTCTCTCCCATCCTTTTCCTCCCATCCAGACTTAACATGTTTGATTTTATCGTGTATTTGTTGCCTAGATTAGGAAACCCCTATGATAGCTAAGTACAACATTTCTACAATAATAATGATGATGATGTTGTTGAAAACTGCAAATGCCTGCTTTGTGACAGCCAGAAATGTTGTAAACATTGCATAAACAGCAACTCATTTTAGTGACTAGTATGATACCAAACACTGGGCACTTGGCTTCCTCTCCCTGATTCACTGACCCTGGTGACACTGATGGGAGGAAGGCCATGTCTATAAAGAATTTACTTTGATGATGGTGGATAAAGGTTATGGTAGTGGTAACCCAACCCAAAAATGTACATTTAAAATGTACCTTTATTTACCTACTATCGTTTGCATCTTATTTTGAATTATAGAGTTTTGTTTTCACTTGACTTAGATGAAGAAGTTGAAAGACAGGCGAGGCAGCCATCTTAGTCTTACCCCCCATGGCACCCCAAACTTCTCATAGAGGAATTAACATAGGACAAGTGGGTTTTTCAGATTTAAGTCTTTCTTTTTTTTTTTTTGCTTGTAAGATGGTCGCTTTTCCTCTTCCCTTCAGAATGTTGCCATTTTATTCAACGCATTCCCCAAGCCTCCTTCGGTGGGCTCAGTTCTTGCCCTGGAGCAGAGTGAAAGCCGCCTCAGGCCACGCCAGGCAGCCAGGGAGAGGTGGCTGCATAAGAAAGGGCTTCCCCGAAATCAGCTGCCAAGAGTGTGAAGGCCTGTCCGCTGCCTTTCCCTCCCTGGGAGTGCCCACCACCCCAAACCTGGGAAAGCTGCATTTCCCAAACTACACACTCCCACTCCACCGCCACAAAGCCAGCTGCCTCAGGGCACACCACGCATCCTCCTCCCCAGCCCCTGGGAAAACAGGGCTACCAGGCCCAAGCCCGCAGCTCCTAGGACCGCGCCCCCTCCAGGCAGCCCTGGGCAGGGCGTCTCAGGCCCCCGGCCCTGTGGGCACCGCTCTCTGGGTCAGAAGCGGGGGAGTCCAACCAGGGGAGGCTGAACCCAGGGCAGTTTTCAAAAGCCGGGGAGAGTCCAGACTGCTTGCTGGAAAGCTGAACCTCAACCACTCACCACCCCGTCTGGTAACACCACCGCCAGGCCGGCCCCTTGAAGGGGTTGCAAGTTTCAGTGCTCAGTGCTCCCTGCAAGAGTCAGTGCTCCCTGCAAGAGTCAGTGCTCCCTGCAAGAATCCAGTGCTCCCTGCACCGGGCAGCTGGGGAGGAGAGGCAACCCCCAGCCCGCTGGCAACCTGTCCCTCCTGACTTAGACACCCACACCCTGGGATTTCTGTTTCCCGGGGAGAGAGGGAGAGATGAAGGATGGGGGTGGGGGGAGCCGGGAGGGCGCAGAGTGTGGCGATGGGTGGAGGGGATGGGTCAGGGCCGGTTGAAGTCACCTCTCCGCCCGGGACAGAGGGGACAGAGCCGGGCGAGGGGCAGTGGGCCCGCCTGTCGCTTTGTTGTCAGCGTCCCAGGCGCTGGGCGCAGGCTGCACACACGCCCCCAAAACTGGGGCAGCCGCCACGGGCCCCCGAACACCCCCCGCCACAACAGCCCCCTAACACCGCCTGGGCGGAAGGAAGAAACTTGTCACAGGCGCTCCAGCACCAGGTGCTGCGGGTCGCCTCAGAGGACCATTTTAAAAGCCAGAATGATGATGATCGATAAATAAAAGAATCAGTAGTATTTTGTTTTCCTCCAAGTCTTTGGGGGGCGGGGGGGATGAAATTCAGGTTTTCGACCCATCCGCTAACATGACCAGCCGCCTGAGACCCGCGGGGTGTGTGGGGTAAGTGGGGGCTGGAGGCGGAGGAAGGAGCGGAGGCGCCCTGCGGGGCGGGGGCAGCTGGGACCCGGTCCCCACCGCCCTGTGGGGGCTGCGGCGCCTCCCGCCCGCCTTACCTGTGGATGCAGTTTCCATGGCAACGGGCAGCGGCCGGGCGGGGTTCGAGGAGCCCAGTTCCCGGGGCGCCGCTCCCCCGGCCCCCGCGCCCGGCTCGCGGCCGGACTCCCCCGCCTGCGGCGCCGGCCTCGCCCCTTTCGGCGTCACCGCTTCGTCCTCCCCTTCCTCGCGGTCCCCCAGCCCCTGGGACCCGGGGCCGGCCGGCGGCAGCAGCTCTTCGCGGGGATCCGGCGGCGCGGCCATGGCGGGCGCTCCCGGGCGCGGGGACGGCGGCTGGACCGGCGGGCGCTCCCGCTGCTGCCCACGCGGGACCGGGGCTCGGAGGCTGCGGTGTCCGCGCCGCCGCCGCCGCTCCGGCCGAGCTGCCGCCCGCCCGCTCCCCGCTCCCCGCTCCGGCTCCTCCTGCTCCCGCCCCTCCTCCCGGCGCCGCCCGCGCTCCTCCCCCTCCTCCTCCTCCTCCTCCTGCTCCCGCGGCCCCGGCGCGCCGCCCGCCGCTCGCGCTGCTCCTGGCCTGCAGCTACGCAGGTGGAAATGGTTTGCTTCGGCCGAGCCTTCCTTGGTGCACGGCGGCCCCGGGCCGGTGGCTGCAGGCCCCGCTTACGGACGTGCCAAATAGGCTTGGATTTTAATGTGGTCTGGGGAGGAATCAGAGCTGGGGAGGGCGCGCAGGTGGAAACCACCCCCAGGCTGGAGCGTGGCTGAAGAGGCAAGCCGCCCCCCAAGCCACAAAGTTCAGCCCGGATTGGTGTCCTGGGAATCGAGGCCATGAAAGGAAGCTGGAGCCTCAGGGCCACGGTTCTGGGGGTGACCACTCTGGGCTGTGCAGGAGCCGCAGGTCTGCGCGGGGAGGGGTGCGGGTGCTGGTGGTAGATGGAGGAGGTTACTAGTAATGCTGTGTCCTTAAATTGTTGTCTCCAGAACAGCGCTGAAAGGAGTGGAGTGCAGGAGAGCCTCCTGGGGGGGCGGGGGGGGGGGGGGAGCTTACTAGACCTCATTCCTACCAGCACTGAGGGCAAGCAGGACAAAAAGCAGCTCTAGTTCCTTTCAGAAACACTGAGCCAAAGCCGCACAAATTAGAAGCTGCCTGTGCGTATGTTTATTTTGCTGTTTTATTTATGAAGTTGGGCATTCCAGGAGGTTTGCTGCTTCTGCTTCTTCTCCCCACCCCCCCCTTCCCCTTTACAGCTCTCTCTGCTATGGTGGAACATATGTGACAGAAAAACGGAAACTCAGAAGCGACTTGCCTTATAATGTATTATTCCCATATGGAGACCCATCTTTTCAAACACGACGTGCTTTTTTTTCCTTCTTCCTAAATTTGTCTCTAAAATAATGTGATTGGGGGAAAAATAAGGTTCAACCCCACGCAGCGGGTGGGTGAATAGGCTCTGCTCCTTCTTAGAAATGGTGGTGTGGGCATGAGCTGACGTTCTGAGAGGTCCGAGAGACTGCTAAGCCACCCTAGGCATAGTGAGGATTCATACCTGTCGATTCTTGTATTCAACTTCAGCACCATTCAGCTATTCCAAAAAAAAGCCTAAATTTTACCCAGTCTTTGTTTGCTAGTACATTAATGTTAAAAAAAAATGTGTCAATAAATTAGAGAACACGTATTCACTCAACAGACAATAAATATGGCCTACTAGTGCCAGATGCCCCTGAGAATCTAATGATCACCAAGTTTCACATTATTGATATCTTCAAAATTATAACGGACACGTTTATTATCTTGATTGTGGTGATAGCCTCACAGGTATATACATATGTCAAAATGTATCAAGTTCATTTTAAGTGTGTGCCTATACATATATATATATATATATATATATATATATATATATTATATTACCTCAACAAATCTATTTTAAAAAGTATTCCCTCTAACAACAATCATCAAAATGTATATATATATTACCTTAACAAAGCTATAAAATAAATATTCCCTCCAACAACAATCATCAAAAAATTCTTGGTTATCATGATTCATCATGATTTTTTAGAATCTTCCTATAGGAACATGAACCTGTTTAAGAAACCCGTAAGATGAAAAACTATTCCACTGACATCTCTCCATGGAGCTTAGTCCTGTCATGTGATCAGGGGGCACTTGTGAGACTTCTCAGATCTATTTTTAGAATGCCCTAAAGCATTAGAAGTACCACATGGAAATTTCTCATAGTTTCATTATTAAAAACATGCCAAGAACCCAGATGTAACATTTAAGTGGTTATTGACAGGTTCTGAAACTTGGAAAATTGGTATGATAAGGCAGTTACAGAATCTTTATCAGATACTTGATTTGCAAAATTTCTCCCGTTCTGCAGATTGTCTTTTCACTTACTTGATGGTATCCTTTGCTAGCACAAAAAGGTCTAATTCATCTATTTTATCTCTCAGTACTTGTGTTGTTGGTATTATATCTAAAAAATTATTGCTCATTTAATTAAATATTTACTCCTGTAGTTAAATTACTGGACTAGAGTTGTAACTCCATGTATTATGGATATAGCCTTGAGTCCTAGGAAAAAAAGTTCCAAATTGCTTAACATAAATTCCAGCCTGAGGATAGCAATTAGAATTGATCACTTGAAAATAATGTGCTGGCTATTCATAAATTTACTGATTATAAAAGTAGACCCAAGAACCTGCAAATAATTAAGACTAATTTTCTAGGTTTTGAGTTTATGTTTAACCATAGAAGCAAATAGAATTAACCATAGCAATGGCATTGAAAATTTTGCAAATTTGCCAAATTCAGTTTGGCTCAATGGATAGAGCATCGGCCTGCGGACTGAAAGGTCCCAGGTTCGATTTTGGTTAAGGGCACATACCTTGGTTGTGGGCACATCCCCAGTGAGGGGTGTGCAAGAGGCAGCTGGTCGATGTTTCTCTCTCACCTATGTTTCTAACTCTCTATCCCTCTCAATTCCTCTCTGTGTAAAATCAATAAAAATATATATTTTTAAAAAATAAAATAAAATAAAAATTAAAAAATATCGCTTAGTCCAGGATCTAAAGATTTACAGCTTTGCTTTCTCTTAAGAGTTTTATAGTTTTAGGTCTTATATTTAGGTCTTTGGTCAATTTTGAGTTTATTTATATATAATCTGTAGATAATTTGTCTTTATTATTTTGTGAGTTGCTTTTGTGTCCAGTTCTATACTTTTCCCGTCAAATATTTTTTCTCAAACATTTTTAATTGCCTTTTGCATTGTATTTTTGTTATATATGTTTCACATTTTACTTTTCAGAGATGATGAGTAACCAAGGCTCTAAGAAAATCTTCAGAGACTTCTTTAAAATCATATGGCTAATGCAGCTGTTACTAACGCCTAAGTCTTCTGACTTTCAACCTCGTATTCTCCAACTTAAAAGTGCTGACCCAGTGCAGTCACATTTTCAGTTTGTATGCAGTAAGTCATTAACAAGAGTCTGGATTAGCAGAGCTCAAGGTAAACTACAAAGGTAGTCAAGTTTAGTGCTCATAGACTACACCCAAATATTTTAAATTTAAAGCAAAACCAGCATCTTCACGACCAAGGACAGACAGTAAAGGTATGGATACCCTGTAAGGAAGTCAGTACCCTGGACAGCTCAGTGGGAGCATTAGCAATAAATAGTGTTTTCTTCTAACAGGACTGAAACCACTATTTTTAGTGGCTTACTCATGCTTCTGGGGGTTAGTTCTAATTTAAAGGGCTCTGGTTTTATTCATATGACCCCAACGTGTCCTGGAGAAAAGTGTCATATCATCTTCCAAGAATCTGTCATCTTTATAAAGTGGCAAGGCCTAATCTTTAGGTCTGACAAACATGTGAGGAAAATTCCAGGTTCCTGAGTCTTGGGGGGAGAGGTGTGCATGTTTGTGTGTGTGTGTAGGGGACGGAGGCTTGGGAGTGTAGGGGGAGTCAGGGGAGTTAGGCTGATCTAAAGAGAAATGATTTTCTTTCCTTTCTTGGATTTCTTCATCCATAAACTTACCTTTCCATCAAATTTGGGACTAGGCAGGAACTCCACTGTAAGTGGGGATCTGAAAGTGCTTGGTAGAAGCTTAAGTCTACCTGAGAGTGCCAAGGAGAGTTGAGGGGAATACTTACATGAAAGGACTGAGAGCCAGGCCATATTTATAATTCCATGTACACCATAATATGAGTTTGGCCATTGTTGTCACAGGGCAGATAGAACCACACAAATGCTATGGCTTACATGCACTTATGAACTGTCCTGAGTCACTGGTCATCTATTCCATGGCAGCCCTATTTGGTGTAAGGCCATGATCAACAAGGATAAGACAGTCATGACTGGGAAATAACCCAAGATAAAGTTGCAAACAAAAGTCCTTAGCTTGAAAATAATCCAGGCTACCTGAACAAAGTCAATAAATAGAAAGAAACTTTGGGTCCATTTTGCTTCCCTTGAAAAACAATCAATTTTAAAAATTAAACTTAGTCTCTTTGAAATGGGCATAACACACTAGAACATCAGTCAAAGGATGCTTTCTGTTTTAATGGCAAGAGGGCAACTATCTTATGTATAGAAACAACTGCTCCACAGAACATCTAGAATCTAGATTCTAGATGATCCTCTGGAATAATGTTACTCTTCAACAGAATCATGGCTTCCTGTGCAGCTTAATTGTGAAATTGTTAGGAAGATCCTGTCGAATATTGTTTCTATTCTAGCCTGTCACCAGTATTGGAAGTTCAACATTTTGACTTTATAAATTTGGCAGGTCAGTACTTTTGTAAGTAACAGCACCTCTAAATAAATAACTTGGTATTCATAGGAGTATACCTCAGAGTGATTTATCAGACAGCTTTACTAAGCTGAACTTACATTCTGATAAGGGGAGAAGGTTAGGGCCAGCACTTCACATTGGCCTGGGAGGACAGCCACTGGAATGCAATCATAGGCCCTTGACCTCAGAGGGAGATGCTTAACTTCCCCCAGGCTGAACACATCTCAGCAAACCATGAACAAGCTCAAGAATCTTGCAGATTGTAATATAACAGAAGTTATCCCTAAGATTGTGAAAATATTTTTCTTTGAACTTTTCATCTTTTTGGAATTCTCTAGGGGGAAAAAAGAAGTTATATAAAAAGTCTCTGAGGTAATCAGCATCTTTTAATTAGTTAGTTTTTGCACCTTTTAGATACTAATAAGTTTTGCTTGTAAATTATACATGTAAGGTTATCTTAAGCATCAAGGATCAGTTCGTAAAAGGAGCATTACCAGCTGCCAGTAAACCGGAGGAAGATATGGATTATGCATTTGACTGCATCAAGAAAAGCTCATGTATACCTTTTAATAAGCAATGACACTCTAATGCCTAACTTCAAATTCTGCTACCTGAAAAACAAAACAAAAAACAAAAACAAACAACAGTACTAGACAGACCAGCTGGGCCCCCTGACCGGAGCGCTGCTGTGGGAGAGCATTGTGAGGACTATTATGGGTTGGCTAGGAGTTATTTTGATCCGGTAAAAATAAACTTCTTCCTTATCACTGATTTATATGCATGTTTTATATAGCATATAGAGGATACTTAATATATAATGGCTAAATAAATGAATGAAGTGTGAGGATTTTCACTAGAAGACACATTGAGGATCCTTTAAGCAAAGTCATCTCTTCTATACCAGCCCTGGGATATCAGCCCAGGGTCTCCACCAGGCTCCTCCAGATCCTGTGATATCCTGGTCCTGGCTTTGACCCATAGTTTCTTTCTGGAGATGGAGTGGCTTAGACTTCAGCTTTCAACCCCTTCTTGTCCTGGTTTCTCCCTCAAATGTGGCTTCACCTTTGGTGACTTGGTCTCCTGTAGTGTCATGTCAGCCACTTTTCACCTTGCAACTCTCCATCCACTTCCCAAATAAACCCTAGCCACTAGCTCTGCTCTCCTTTTCTTCCTGCTCTCTACAGCTGTCACCCATGGGATAGAGGCTTTTGTGCAGCTGTGGCCCCTGCAGGCTCTGAAGTTAACCTCTTGCTCTTGTCAATCCCTGACTATTATGCCCATTTAACCCTCAATATGTGTAGAGGTGTACCACTTGGGGATACCAAGGCCATGTGGAAGGTCATAACATTCCTAAATAGCACAGATGCCTTGAAGTCTGAAATAGTTCAGCACAGAGGCCTTGAAGTTTGGACACCTCATAAACCACCTCTTCAGAGGGTTAGAGATTAAAATCTTCAGTGATAATAAACACAGTCTCCTGCTCAGCTTCTATGGGGAATCCACAACTTAACTGGGTTGGATTTTGAAAGATGCTTAAAGGTAGTGGTTGGATATGGCAGCGTCAGTGTCAATAACAGAGCTATAACTTAGTCTTGGCCCAGATTGCTCATTTAATTTAGCTAACTCGGTTTGGAATGGAATGAAGCCACTCTAGATAATGAGTTTAAGGACGTTCTGAGTAGTCAGTCCACTTGGGCCATGGAAATGGAAATATTGTGGTTCCCTCCAGATTATATGCCTAAAGATTGGAGCTGATTCAATGCCCCTTAAGTACTAGCTCAGGTATTTGCATAATTATTCTCAAACTGGGTGGCTGCCTTGGGGGCCATCTTAAACTGACATACTTAGGCTAACCTGACTCCAGCTTTCTCCTGCTCTTTGCATTTGGGCAGGGAGGCCAGTATGCCATTTTTAAGCCCCAAGTTGAGGGGGGCGGGGAATCAGTTCTTGAAATGATGGCCCCTCCCAAAGGATTAATTACATCACAGAGCAAAGGAGAGAGAAACCCCAGCACCTGCAACTATCCCGCTACAGTCTCCCAACAAGTTTGACCAACCTAAGAGGTTTCAAAAACTATACACTTGGAGTGATAACTAGGGACCACATTTATTTCTGCCTACTATCGCCCCCCATGTAACCATATTGAAAATATTTCAGAAAGCTCCATGCTCATTTCATTCTATGTTGCATTCCCAGGAGCCCAACACTGCAGCAGCCCTCATTGCCCCACTGGAATGAAAACCGTTGGTGGTCAACCAATAGTTCTCCTGAGTAGGTAATTCTCAAGACTGTAACCCTGAGTGTATTATAAAAGCCACCTTTTACTGCACGTTTCAGAATTTGTGGTCTGCCTCCAAGCTGACATTTTGCTCTCTTAGTAAGGCCTGTTATTTTCCTGGATTCTGTCCAGAAACCAACAGCCAAAAAAAGCATTCCTGAGATAAGCTAAGGTATCAAAATTTCCAGTATACGTGTAATACCACTGAAGCCCCAGGTATGAAGGGGTAAGTTCACCCCACCCAGAAAACAATGATGCAAGTCCTCTGAGACTTTCTTCCAACCAGTCTGTTACAGTGCCCCAACAGGTACTCTATCTTTGGGTACATGTTGAATTGTGGTACAATCATATTCTGGTTGAGTTTCACACAACTCCAGGTACCTGGTCTATTTGCTTATAAAATTCTGGATTGTTGCTAGCAACACGGGCTCTCTGCTGCACTGAATCAATCCAAATATGAGACAGTAAAGCTCAGTTCTCTGGAATTATCTCCTCTTAGTACATTCAATGATTTGCATGATTGGGCAAGGCCACCGAGTTCCAATAGTCTCTACTATTTTGGGGGTTTGTGGAATAGATTGATAATATCTATATATTATTCTTTCCGTATTTCTCCATCCTGTCAAGCTTACCAAAATGCTTAAGGAAAATAAGCAAAGCACCATAAAAGACCTAAAACGCATTTAAAATCACAGAAATGATCCATCCTGCATCTGTTCTAGTATACCCAGATTATTAGGGTCTTTCCTCCCCAAGCAAACGTTCTGAACACACAATAGAGGAATATATTCTCAAAGTATGGGCTAGAGACCAGCTACATCAAAATCACTTGATTCTACCTTAACATGCTTATTCCTGGGCCCTACCCCAGTTCTAATGAGTCCAATTGCTGGAAATAGGCTCAGTAATATGTAATTTAAATAAGCACCTTAAGTTATTCTTACATCTGCTAAATTTTGAAAATTATAACAGTAGCAGCATCCTTCCTAACTCAGCTCTGACTTGGCATTTTTACAAATCTATTCCATAAGTTTATCATTTTCCATCCCTTGCCCCTTCTAATGACCCAAAGTATAGGGTATAGGAGAGGACGTTCTTAATCACCACTAAAGCAACATAAAGCTTGAGAGCATTATTTGGAAGAGGACCATGTTTTCAATAGTAACAAAAACAGGCTATTGCAATGAAGAATACCACCAAATCGTTCAAAGACTAAGCCAAAGGTCAATTCTTTGGTCCTAAATCCCTCCCAATGCCAAGGTCAGAGTAGGCTAGGCCAAGTAGAGATAGCAATGAGCAGTTAGCCATAGGCAAGGAAGTCAGGTAGGTTAGGGAGAAGTATTTATAACCAAGAACTCTGAAAGACTAGTGGAGCTGGGAGTATTTAATACTAGACCGTAGCTGGTTGTATATTTGCAGCAAGATGTAGTGCTAGAAGAGCTAAAAACAGATGGGGTTAGGAAATACAGAAGACAGGGCAGGAAGAGGGCATTGACAGCACCCAGCAGGAGAATTCAAGGAACAGGCTAATCTAGTAAAAGCTATATTAATAGACACATCAAAACAATGTACAAAGACGGGTCCAAAGATAAATGTGTAACTCAGGTTTAGAAGCTACATTAGATTTGTGGTTGGAGTGGGGGTAGGATTGGGGGGGAAATTTGAGATAAAAATAAAACAAGGACCTTAAATGGACAGATGATGACAATGTGCTGTGACTGAGGAATACAATCAATGTTCTGAGCCTGCAGTATAAATAAAAGACACAAGAAAAGGAGAGAAAGAGGGAAGAATTCTCCACACAAAAAACTGGTCAGCTCTTTAGCAAATTAAGACTATCACGTCTGCTTAAATTTAGGCCATGGCCAGGTAGCTCAGTTGGTTAGAGCGTCATCCTGACATGCCACGGTTTTGGGTTCCATCTTCTGGTCAGGGCACACACAAGCATAAACCAATGGATGCATAAGTAAGTGGAACAAACAAAACAATGTTCTCTCTCAAAATAAATAAATAAATAAATAAATAAATAAATAAACAAACAGACAGATAGATAAATGCATTCTCTCTCAGTTTTCTTCTTAGAGCTAAATGCAAATATAAATGGGAGGTTAAAATGAGGAGGTTTTATTGTCTGAGAGTTAGTGCCTCCTTACAATTCCATTCTGGCTGCCTTTTAAGAAAAGCTACTAATTACATATCTACAAATCCGGGACAAAGATTATTTAATTTTTTTTAGATAGACCCATCAGAAATAGCATTCTGTTGGTCTAATTAAAACTTTACTTTAGCCAGGCCAATGTTGCTCAGTGGTTGGGTGTTGACTCATGAACCAGGAGGACACGATTCCATCCCCAGCAGGGGGCGCGCAGGAGGGAGGTAATCAATTATTTTATATCATCGTTGATGTTTCTATCCCTTCCACTTCCTTCCTCTCTCTGAAATCAACAAAAACATTTAAAAAAAAAAAACCACTTCACTTCAGAACAATTCCTAACTTTAATTGAATGATACATATTCACTGCCAGACAATAATAAGAGGCAGACCTCTGCTGATGACTTTAGAAGTGCCACATAATTATCTCTTCTACTGTCAAAGTAAACCCTAAGTTGTGCTGCACTCATTTTTTGTGTGATATATAAAATTCAAATGTGTGACATAGAATTTTCACAGATAATCTAATAAAATCAATAAACTGGAAAGTATACATTTGCATAAGGATCTAATGTTAACAGTAATATAAAAATTAAATTAGCATTTGAATTCTCCAGACTTTTGGTTATCTGGAACTAAATTTAAAGGCATTTACAAAGCCAATTGTACTCTAAAAGTCTCCAGAATTCTTTAGCAATAAGCATAGGGCTTTGGGGGAAATAAATTTAACTATCAATTTAAGAGGTTTTAATTAACAAATTACTGTGCAACTCAAGATTTTCTTATTTAGGTTTGTAAAGTCACCTCTATTTTGTTTTAAAAATTGTCTTTAAATCAGGCAGTGACCAATAAGTTTGTTACATTCAGTGGAAATAAACCTTCCCAATTGTTTTCAGATTTGAGCTGCCTTTACCCATAAATAAAGAGATTACATTTATATGTTTGTCCTTTGTCTAGGAGTATAAAGAAATCAATGAATGAAATGAAGTCTTATTTCACTTACAATATTTATTTAGTTTGCTTGATTTTCAGTGGTTTCAATTTCCATTGTTTCTTGAATAGATACATAAAACTGTATCATTAAATGTGAGAAAAGGAGATTAACAAGACTGATCACTCTTTTGTATTTTTCCTGTGGCTTTTAACTGTAATTGACTTTTGCTCAAAATACTATCTGGAATATGTTAATGACATTCTTCCTTTAAAAATTACCCAGAACAAAGGCTTTAGTTTGGCAAATCACCAGTGGTTATTAGTCTACAGCTATATAGGAACTCTAACTTAATTGTTGGCTGATCAAATCCTTGAGCTTAATCTAGAAATAACATTCTTAAAGTTACTTGTATATATAATACTGGAAGCCTGGTGCAGTGTGGTGCCTTGGTCTGGCCTGTGGGGATCCAGCCAAAACTGGCTCTCTAACATCCCCCTAGAGGTTCCAGATTACCATATGGTGCAGGCCAGGCTGAAGGACCCAACCAATGCATTATTGGTCAGGGAGAGACCACAGGAGGGCTCCAGGGTGTGTCCAGCCAGTCTCACCCAATCCCAGCCCAGCAGCATGCTAACCTACCGGTTGGAACATTTGCCCCCTGGTGGTGAGTGACTATCATAGTGACTGGTCAAATGATCAGAGGGGCAATTAGCATATTAGGCTTTTATATATATTTAGATGAAGAAAGCTGTGTGTTAGCTCTCTCCCAGACTTGTACTGCGTAGGAAAGTCACAACAGATTTCTAATACTATACTATGACAATTACTATACTTTTATCCAAAAGACCTGCATCCCCTCCCAAAAGAAAAGCTTAATGTACATAATTCAACTACTTGATTTCTTTGCCAACTTTTTAATATAAAAGGTTAGCTCTCTAAACTGTTGTCTAGTCTTTATATGCAGCTAAGATAAAAATTTGTCCAGGCGGGTCATCTTGTTCAACTAGATTTTCAGAGAAGATAATATTAAAAGTGCAGTTATGTATCAGATTTCTTTGGTATTTGTTTTAAACCCATAAAAAAAAAACCACAAGTATTTAATTAATCTGTTTTTAATGAATCAATTAATAGCATATGAAAACTGAAAGTTCTGTGAAATAAAAAATATAGAGGAGCGCTGGCCAGTGTGTTCAGAGGTTACAGCGTTGACCTGTGCACGGAGGGTGAAGGGTTCAATTTCCTGTCAAGGTCATGTACTTCGAGTTGCAGGTTCAACCCCCACCTCAGGGCATATGTGAGAGGCAGCCAACTGATGTCTCTCTCTCACATCGATGTTTCTCTCTCTCTCTCTCTCTCTCTCTCTCTCTCTCTCTCTTGCCCCCCCCCTCCTGGTGGCTCTCCCTCTCTCCCTCCCTCTCTCTCTCTCTCTCTCTCCTCTCTCCCTTCCACTCTCTAAAAATCAATGTAAACAATATCTTTGTGTGAGGATTAACAAAAAAAGGTATGTAGAGGAAAAAAGCACCTTTTTCTATATGTTTATGTATGTTTACAACAGTCAATATTAATTGAACCATGACAAATATATTGAATCATTGGTAGTTGTTAGATTGGTGGAAATATTTTTTAAGTATTTTTCTTGAGAATACAGTTTAAAACTAGAGTCTATTGAATGAGGTGGCCACCTGGTGATGGAAACGAGCACTGCAGGCACTGTTTTGTAGGTACTTTCTACACAAACCAACGGAACCACAAAAATATAGCAGCGCTGTCCAACAGAAACACAATGTAAGTCAAACATGTAATTTAAAATTTCCTAATCACCGCTTTTAAAAAGAGAAACAGGAATTTTCATAAGTTTATTTTTATTTAACCCAATATATAAAAATATTATTTCTGCATGTAAACAAGAAAAATCGTTTATTTCTTCATATTAGGTCTTCAAAATAGGATGTGCATTTGACAGCACATCTCCATTCGGACCAGCCACATTTCAAAGCATTCAAAAGTCGCACGTGGCTATGGCTAGTGGCTACCATGCTGAATAGAGCCGATCTAGAGAAGAAAATGAGAGCTGCCATTTGCTTTTAACGAAATCCATTCACTTCTCAGCCCCTATGTCCACTCTTTTAAAAGTTCCTCCTTTTCCCTCTTTAAATTTTACTTTATTCTGTAAATATTTTTTGCCTCCTTGACATTTTAGAATACTTAAACGACCCTCAAAAGCTTGTCTGAAAACAAGAATACAAGAAGACACTGGGAGGGCCCATTTCTGCGGAAGGAGGGGGGTTGGGGGCCTCTGCCTGCGCTGCCCGCCCATCAGGCTGCAGCCGCTCAGCGGCTCTGGGCAGCGCTCCACTCCCTGCATGGGCGGCAGCCGTCCTGGGCTGCACAGGGAACAACACACCGTGCGGACCAGGGACTGTCACGTCGGGCATCCTTGTGACATCACAGCGCCATGCTTTAGGGATTCCAACCCACAGAGACTACACGGGTGTCCAGGCCCTGAGGCTCAAAGATTTTCAATGAGCGCGAGCAGGGGTTCGAGGAGGCAACGAGGTCTTCGCTACGATGCTCACGACCCGCTGCTTGCAGTCGCGTCCTCCGACCCAGCGAAAGCCAGTGAATAGCCCCGCGGGCCACAGGCACCCCACCAATTTCCAAGGGGCCCTGGCCCGGCCTTCCGGGTGGACCCCGACTTCTGCTGATTGGCTGGAGGGTGCCGCCACGTGATCCAGAAACGGTTCCGCCACTGCTTCCCCTGCCTTTCCCTCCCCTCCCCACCCAGAAGTCGCCAGAGGCTTGAGCGCGTTTCCTGAGCAACCAATAGGTTGAGTGTACACAGCAGGCGGGGGGCTAGAGAGGGTGTCCTGGCTGCTGCTGCTGCAAGACAAGGACTGAGAGGTTGGAGGGGACTCGGCAGTCTTTACTGGCTCAGAATCCGTCTTCTCGCTGGGACTTGGTGAGTGTCTGTCACACGTAGTAGTCCGACCCTTGGTGTTCAGGCTCCCCTCTTGTCTGTCTCCAGCCACATTAGGAGTAAGACAGGAGAGAAGCAACATGGAAGCCAAGGGATCTAGGAATGGTGCAATAGGGATAATCATGAGACGGTGACATGGCTTCTTTATCTGAGGCCATCAGGGACCAGAGCAAAGCTTACTGGTGAGGGAGGGAGGGCAGCCCAGAGCCACTTGCACATCCCTTTCTGTGCCTGCTGAGAAGCTGGGCAGGGAGAAACCTCCTGGATAACTGCTCCCCTCCAGCCACAAGGGCATCTGCCCATCGGAGGTAATGGATGGATTCTGACCACTTTGTACCCATGGGAGGAAAAATTTGCTCATACAGGGCTTCTAGTTTGTAGAAAATAAATTTGATTCTCTCAGAATGACCCTCTACCTAGCGCTCATGGCAAACAGAATATGGTCCTTTACACTCTGTTATTATACTCTGATTGGTCATGTACAGCAAGTATTTAATTTATTCCATAAAGGACCCTATGGTATGACAATTAACTCAAACTATTCAACAAACTGTTATCAAACACCATGTGTGTGCCAGGCACTGTGATAAGTTCATGGTCTCTGCCTTCGATGAACATGTAACCTTGTAGGGAGGAAGGACCTACAAGCATCACAATACAGTGAGGCAGGTTCCATACATAGGGCATATACGCATGCAGGCCTTAAATGGAGTCACAAGGAAGAGAGTGATTATAATACTACCAGACCGAAAATCTTCACATAGAAAATTCTCAATTTAAATCTTTAAGGATGTATGGAGTATGCCATTAAGTCAAGGGAAACGACATTTCAGGTTAGGAAAAACAGCATATGCAATAGTATAAAACTATCCCAGCCTGCTCAGAAATATAATTATGGCCAAAGCCTGGGGTGGTCTAGGGCTGTGGTCAGCAAACTGCGGCTTGCAAGCCACATGCGGCTCTTTGGCCCCTTGAGTATGTCTCTTCCACAAAATACCACAGCCTGGGCCAATCTATTTTTGAAGAAGTGGCATTAGAAGAAGTTTAAATTTTAAAAAATTTGGCTCTCAAAAGAAATTTCAATAGTTGTACTGTTGATATTTGGCTCTGTGGCCTAATGAGTTTGCCCACCACTGGGAGTTTGTGACTGATGAGCTTGAGAGGTAGGCACAGAGACCATGAATACCTTCCAAGGGGACTAGTGTGAACAAATGTACCTTTCAGGAAGCTGGCTGTCCCAGTAGAGGATGGATTGGAGGGAAGTGGGACTATAGGGAGGGCCTCCAGCTAAGGTGAAATGATGAGGGCCTGAACCAAGGAAGAGGCGATTGGAATGGAGAGGAGGAAAACATTTGATAGACAATTTAAGAGGTCTGTGCAGAAGGATTTTCATGTGTGAGTGAATGTGAGGGAAAAGGAAAAGAGTGGTTGAGGGAACTCCCAGGTTTCTGACTTGGATGGATAGAAGGATGGTGTTATTTGATAAGAGAAGGCACACGTTAGGAGAAGCAGGCTGGCTGGAGAATATAATGAGCTCAGTTTTGAGCATGCTGAATTCGAGTTGTGTGTGACACATTCAGTTGGCCTTTTCCACGTGGGTAATTGGATTTGTTGCACAGGGAAGAGGGAGATACAGATTAGCAATTTTTCACCAAGAAGGAAACAATTGCTCAGAAAAGTAGGTTTGAAATAACAAGTAGAGAGAAGCCCAGGAGAAAAAGTCACAGCGAAGAGGACAACTTAAAGAAGAGAGTCATCAGAATTGTCAAATGCCATGTCAAAGTCAAGTTGAAAGCTGAAACATGCCCAGTGTCTTTGTCAATTAGATTATTGTTGTTCTTTTTTAAAATATATTTTATTGATTTTTTACAGAGAGGA
This sequence comes from Pipistrellus kuhlii, assembly GCF_014108245.1. Taxonomy (NCBI): domain Eukaryota; kingdom Metazoa; phylum Chordata; class Mammalia; order Chiroptera; family Vespertilionidae; genus Pipistrellus; species Pipistrellus kuhlii. The sequence continues at coordinate 22,755,020 of NW_023425404.1, read as the reverse complement.
AGGAAGAGAGATAGAGAGCTAGAAACATCAATGAGAGAGAAACATCGACCAGCTGCCAAACGTACATGCCCTTGACCGGAATCGAACCTGGGGCCTTTCAGTCTGCAGAACGACACTCTACCGCTGAGCCAAACCGGTTTCAGCTATTGTTGTTCTTGATCAAAGAAACTATAAGGCCTAAGATGCTCCCAATCAGATTGCATTGAGCTAAGAACTGAATAGAGATAATGGAGTATTGTTAATGACTAGAAGTTTTTCCTGTGAAGGTATCTAAAACCAGCTATTCTTAGAAGGCAGGGGGATTTTTTAAAAAGTTAGCAACCACCTAACATTCACATATTGAAGAGAAAAGAGATGCTAGAAAGGAAAAGATGAGAACACGTGAGAAAAAGGAAATGCTGACAGAACAATAGTCTGAAAGAGACTCAAAAGGATGGAATCAGTACACAGGAAGAGAGATTCATTTTGGACAAAGAAGAGAATACTTTTACTAAGACAGGAGTCAGGAAGAGAAAGAAATACATGTTTAGGAGGAGATGGAATTTAGAATGCTTGTTATGATGGCATCACTATTCTCTGGGACAAGGTTATCTCCTGGAAAAGAGAATTTGAGAAGCGTGGTGGAAGTTTAGCCTAGTCTCTAAGTCATGAGTCTCAGATCTGTAGCTCAGGTCCTGCTCTCCTTGGGAAAGGAAGCTGAGGAGGAAAATATAAAATAACTGTTGTTGAAGATCCAGCGGAAGTTAGAGGCATGCATTTGTAGTAACTTTGATTCCGCGCTGGTTATGTGAAATCTTCCTGCAGCATTCCAGAGCAGAAGAGAGAGGTGATGGAGTAAGTCAGAGATTTGAGATTTGAAGGGTGAAAGCTGCAGAAGCTCATAGTGGTTCCAGATCCCCTGGAGGGACCAGAGAAGACCTGTGGGCCTTCGGATGAGCAGGTCCTGAGGAGAGCTTTCCCAAAGTGAGGTGAGTGAGCACCAGCTGGCCACAGAATACGTGTCCAGGTGGAATCAGAAGCTTTAGCTGGAAGCCTGGAGCCTTCTTGTGACTAGAAAAAGTATACAAAGCTTGTAAGTACCAGAAAGGTCCAGGGTTCTCATAATTCATATTTAATTATGAAAATTGTCTCCTGGAAATTTGGCATTTTAAAATTATTTTTTGCTAATTAACTCTGAATTACAATATATATATATATATATATATATATATATATATATATATATATATATAAATATTCTAAATGAGGGTGTTGATGAAGGGAAAATAAGGTGAATACCAGGTTAAATTAGTATCCCAAATATGTATATTTTTCTCTATCAAGAAAAAGTCTTCTTAAATGGAGAGCTCTGCCTTGTTCTCATGAAAAACTCAAACTATAAAGATGGAAATTCTTCCTAAATTAATTTTTACAATGGAGTCTCAAAATTCCATGCGAAATTTTAAAAACCAAATACAAAATAATCATACATTTCATTTGGAAAAATAAATATTAAATAATAACCAGGATTTTTCCAAAATAGACTATGATATGGGAATTCACAATATAAATCATAGTGCTTAAAACAGGATAATACAATAGAAATAGACAGAGCTGAAAGCATAGATTGAAAAGTCCAACATTAGACTCAGTACATGTAATAATTTAGTGAAAAACAAAGGGAACAGTTAATGTCTTCTGAAAAAGCAGTCTTGGACATACACTATATATTTTGGTGACTGTGGGGGTAAATTGTATTAAATCTATTTAGTTATTAATTAATTCATATAATCTAAAATGAAGAAGTTGGCTAATTCATTTTAATCAACATATATTAACATGCCAGATATGTCACTAAGCCCATGAATTCTTTTCTTTGCTCTGTAAGTACACTTAGGAAACTAAAAGACATGAACTGGAGGCAGGGTAAGGGTGTAGATGAGAGATAACTATTGTCTTTAGGTGGTAAAATAGGCTCATACTGGGGAAGAAAATTATACTTGTTTTATATGAACCCAGAAGGTAAAATGGCAACAAATAGCAAGAAGCTATGAAGAGACAGTTAAATTCAGAATAAAAAATAACTTTCTAGCAGAAAACTTTATAGATGCAATGGACTGTCTTGGGGCCCAGGCACATACTTGGTAATGTACTGTGTGAAGATTTCAAGCCATAGGAGGGCAGTTGCACCGAAGTAGGTTTAAAAGCCCCTTCAGTATGGAATGGTATCACACTAATGTTTGATTTTTTATTTTCTTTAACAGATAACATATTATCACCATTATTTTTAATGGAAGATGATTGAATGTGAAAATATAAACCAAGAAGAAATAATTAAAGAGCTGGTGAGTTAGGGCCAAATTTATTTCCAATCACATCTGCAAGAATATTAAATAGAATATTTTACACTACTTTCTGAAGTTTACCTTGAGATTTCTTCTACAGCGTGACCTTTGGAATCCGAGAAAAATTATACATATGGTACAACATTCCTCCTTGTGAGAGTAAAACATGGCATCAGTGCAATTGACAGTTTACAATTTTTATGGCAAAAACACATTTTTATTATTTTAAATAGGTTATAACCTAGTTTCTTTTTTGAAAACAGTGTTTATGCAATGGTTTATCTTATGAGATGGTTGTACAAGAAGGATCAGATACTTCAAAACTGGAGATGTTTTTCTCAGGGTATCCCTGTATAGTCGGATTATCATTATTTCCTAATTTAACAAGTCTCACAATCATTGCTCAAGATATAAAAGAAATTTCAGGATTAGAGACTTGTTTACAACTCAAAGAACTTTGGATTGCTGAGTGCTACTTAGAGGTAAGTCTAAACATATAACTTTCTATGAAATATTTTATATTGAATTCTATGGTTTTGGAAAATAATTCATTGAAATATATGCTTGAGATATGGATCAAAACAGATAAGTGAGGGGGGAAAAGAGACCATACATGATGAATTGCAATAATACCCTTTATCCAGTAAAAGAAAACAAAACACAAAACAGATAAATGAGCAAAAGATATAAATAGATTTACACATAGGAAAACTAGAAATAAAGAATTAAAATATAGACTACTTTTAAATAAATAATTAAAATATATCTACTTTTTAGTAATTAAATCAGACCAAATAATACCCAATATTGCTTAGGAATGAAATCAGTTCACTTAGATACTCTTGGTTGTATGAAAATTATAACATTTATATTGAAAAGCAAAATTGCAAAATGTGTAAAGAGCCAAAGAAAAGTATATACTATTTGACTCGGAAATCCCTATTCTAAGATTTTGTCCTGGAGAAGTAGTTCAGCAGCAGAAAACAACTGTATTCATGAAGTTTTTTATTGCAGTATTATTTATAATAAAAATTTGAAATATAAATATGCCACATATAGGGTTACTTTAAAGAAAATGATTATAAACTTCCTGAAATATTTTGTAATTATTAAATATTTTCATATTTGAAAATTATTAAATATTTGACAATTATGGAAACATTTTAGATAGTCTTAAATTTAAAAAACACTAATCTGTAGAGTTGTTAAGATTATAACCATATAAAATTAGGTGCATAGTTGACTTAAATAAAAAAAGAATATAAAATTGAAAATAGTTGTATATAGGTGCAAAGGTTATATGTTTTTCCTTTAAAAAACTTAGTCCTGGCCGGAGTGACTCAGTTGGTTGGAGCATTGTCCTCTACACCAAAATGTCATGGGTTCAATTCCAGACAGGGCACATACCCGGGATGTGGGTTCAATTGGGTTGTGTTGGGGAGGCAACCAATTTATGTTTTTTTCTCTCTCTCCCCCCTTCTAAAAAAAAAAAAAATCACCAAAGTCCTTGGGTGAGGATTTAAAAAATTTAGTTTATTTTGTAATAAAATTTGACTTTTAAAAGAAAATGTACTTAATATCTACTTTATTATAAGGATTATGGTAAAATATAAGCTAACACTGATCTTTTTTTAAAAAAACAGAAAATTGGAGGTCTTCGAGAATGTAAAAAATTAGAAAAACTATATTTATATTATAATAAAATTTCTAAAATAGAAGGTTTAGAGAAATTATTGAAACTGGAGGTTCTTTGGCTGAACCACAATACAATTAAAAATATTGAGGTAAGATAATTTTGCTATATGTAAAGTTAATTACTACTATGGAGTTTAAACTAGAATGTCCAAAATCTTATGCTTAAGAACCAAAATACTCATGATTAGTTTGTTATTGTTAAGAAAAACTAACAAAGAGAACTTCATCTACATTATTTTCTTTACTCCTCCCACAAAACCTGAGAGGTAAAGTGTTATTTCCTCTTTGGAGATTTAAAAAAAAAAAAAGAGATTTAAAGAAGTTTATATATCATTTGACTAAGATTATAAGCACACTTTTCCCTATTCCCCCTTCCTCTTCCTCATTTCCTCTCCATTTTCTTGTTCCCTTCTCCTCCAGTAACTCTCTCCAGGTGCCAGAGAAACAAAGATGGCTTCCTTGAGGCTCCCACTTACTTCTGTGGTCAATGCTCAGAGCACCTGGAGAACTAACCAGATTGATCAGATGGTTTATAAGTATAGGTTTTATTGATTTCTCCTAAATTATATATTGTCTAAATTTTTAGGGATTGCAAACTTTGAAGAACTTAAATGATCTCAACCTTGCTGGAAATCTAATAAGCAGCATTGGTATGTACTGTTTCATTTGGAATGTAAGGTAATCTATATATACATATAAAAGCCTAAGTGACAGTCCGACCATCCGACCAGTAGCTATGACGTGCACTGACCACCAGGGGGAAGACACTCAACACAGAAACTGCCGAGCTGCCGTGACTTGGCAGCTGTGGTTCTCGGGTAACACCCCTGGAACCAGAGAGGAGGGAGCCCAATTCTAGGGTGCAGCACCCTAGAACCACCCTCTCATAATCCAGGACCCCTTGGGGGATGTCAGAGAGCTAGTTTTGGTCTGATCCCCACAGGCCAGGCTGAGGGACCCCGCTGGTGCATGAACCCATGCACTGGGCCTCTAGTGCTACAATAATATTTTATCAGTATAAAAAGTACATTTCTTTTTTTTAGACCTTTTTGTATGACATCTTTGCAAAGCATTTCCGAATCTATGATTCTAAATCAGAGGTTACTAATTATACAGTGTTGTTGTTTGTCTTGTTTACCTGCACAAGATGACGCCCATATTCAATTCAGAAATATGACAGGATATGAACAGGAGGTAAAACAAGAAATTAAATTTTCTTTCATCTTGTTTTTTGAAATTAAAGGTCGATGTCTTGATCCCAATGAACAACTGGAAAAATTAAACCTTTCTGGTAACCAAATATGTTCTTTCAAGGTATGTTTAAGTAGAATGAATTTTATTTACCAACCTACATCATGAACCATCTTATTGCAGAAAATGGACTAAATATCCAGCCCCCTTTAAAGAAATAACTTGTTCCTGTTGGACTATCCAAAACTCCTGGGAATTTTAGAGTTAGCTGACTAAACTGACCCTAATGATCTGGCACTATTAAAACCAAATAAGGTACTAATTTCTCTTAGTTTCCCCCTGGTCTTTCTAACTATACCTCTTCTGACTATTCATCCTTTCATAACATCTAAAAAATGGACTGCCCAGGTCAGTCCCAGGGTCTTTTCTTATTTCTATCTGCATTCTGTAAATATTTATATTCTGTAAATAATCTCATCATGTCTAAGACTAAATACCTTTTATCCACTATGCCTCCTAGATTGGTATCTCTACTTTCCCTCACAGCTACTGATGCATGAATCCATGCACCGGGCCTGTAGTGCTACAATAATATTTTATCAGTATAAAAAGTACATTTCTTTTTATCCGTATAAAAAGTACAATTACCTATTTAAACTATAGATGTCGCCTGTGCTGACTCAGACTGATTTCCCCTACACCGAACCTTCTTCCCCTGCAGCCTTCTCTGCCTCTCTAAAGAGATCTTCATTCTTCTAGTAACATAAGCCAAATACCGTCCTTTTGACTCCCCCATTCCTTTAACTCCATTCAATCCATCAGCAAATTCTGTTGGCTCCACCTTCAGAATATGTCCAGAGTCTGCCCATTTTTTTGCCACCTGTATCACTACTGCCCTGGTTTAAGACACCATCAAATCTAACATTCATTATGGGGGGGGGGAGCCTCCTAACAGGTCTCTCTGTGTTGAACTTTTTGCTATGATGTGTATTCTCCCCACAGCCTTCCATTCCTTTAAAACTATGTCAGATCAAATGACTCTTCTGCTCAAAACCCTCCCCTGACTTCTCTCATCTCTTTCAGAGTAAAAGCCATTAATCAGTGATTACAATGGCCCACAAGACATTAAATTATCTACCGGTAGTTCCTTAACTGTCTCTCTGACCACTCTCCCCTTTGCTTACCCCTCTCCAGCCATTCGTATCTCCTCACTGTTTTTTGCACATACTCACCTTAGGGCCTTAGCGATTGCTGGGATAGCCTTCCCATATGTTTTCATTGCTCATTTCCTCACTTATTCCAGGACTTTGGTCAAACATTATATTCTTCATGATGCCTTTCCTGCACAATTTAGGTAAAAGAGCAATAGCCCCTACTGCCCTCCCAATCCTGAAGCACTCACATATCTCTTTCCCTGTTTTACTTTTTGTCTTGGCACTGATCCACATCCCTTACTAGAATACAAGCTTCGTGAATACAGGAACTTTACCTGTTTTGTTCACTGCTATGTTCGCAAGGCTTAAAACAGTACTTGACATGCAATAAATCTTAACAAACATTTGTCGAGCACTTGAATGAAAGAGAAAAAACCATAGAAAGACTTGATGCTTATGGCACATAATGTGAGTGGAAACATGGCATTCATAATTTTGACAGTGTCAGATTGAAGGTGCATATTCCAATACTTCCCCTATACAATACTGAAGAAAGATGAGCACGTTTACAATAGAAATAATTTTAAATTGATCAGAATTAAAATAGACATTCTTTTACTCAGAGAAGAATATCAGACACCAAAAAGCTATGGACTGAGGCAGAATGTTATAAGCACCTTAAAAAAGAAATTTAAGCACAATTTTATCTTTTTGATCAAAATCAAAAGGAAATATTTGATGTGGTCACGCCTTGAAGGGTTGACAGAATTTTGACAGGCATTGTGGGCAGATCTTCCAGGCAATGGCAGGTAGGCACTCTAAGATGGGGAGAACAATATGCACAAATGCATGGAGGTCAGAAATCAAAGGGTATATTTGATCAGAGGAAGCTATGAAAGAGAAATCCAGAATGCCGTGGGAGGTGATGTTTAAACTACCAAAACTAGGAGTTACATAAGGAGTACTCATTCTGTACAAATTTGTGAACTGGTCTAAGTGGTGGAAAGGGATATAGCAAATTCAAGAAACTAAAAATCCTGTGTGGCTGAAACAGAGTGAGGAGAGAATCATGAGCTGAGGCTGAAGAAGATGAGGCAGAATGCTGGGAGGATAAGGGATTGCCCTGCCAAGAAGCCAGATGGAGGGTTACCTTATGCTGGGTAGCCGTGGTGGCCTCATGTGGCCAAGAGCCTGGACTTCACAGGGAGAAAGATCTGTCAGTTCTGGCCCTGCCACAAACCAGACGCAGTGGTAACATAAAGTTTTAGTGAAATGAAAATGTAAAGATCTCAATAGTAAACACTCAATAGATATGCAATTTTATTATTATTACTATTACATTATGTTAACCTATTCTCTTTCAATCTGGGGAGAAAATAGGGTTATTGTGAACATTTGTTGTATGGCATAATATTAAAGAGGCCCCCTATGATAATGATAGCTATCCTATATAATAAAAGCCTAATATGCTTAGTGTCTGGTTGACTAGTCGGCTTCAACCAATCAAAGTGTAATATGCTAATAATATGATAAGACCACTCAACTGCTTGCTATGACATGGACTGACCACCAGGCGCCAGATGCTCCGACTGGTAGGTTAGCTTGCTTCTGAGGTCCGGCCAATCGGGAATGGGCAAGATGGGCCGGACATGCCCTGGAGCCCTCCTGCAGTCACTCCCTACCTGGCCAACATCCCACCTCTCTCCCTGGCCTCAATCATGCACTGGTGGGTCCCTCAAGGTGGCCTATGCCCTCTTGCAATCTGGGACCCCTCAGGAGATGTTGGAGAGCTGATTTCGGCCTGATTCTGCAAGCCAGGCTGAGGGACCCCACTGGTGCAGGAATTTATGCACCGGGCCTCTAGTTTGTTGTAAAAGCATTGAACATGATTCACAGCAACTTTTACTATTCTCATCTTAAGAATATTCCTGAAACACTGTTATCTTGAATTTTTATCTCTAACCTTTCCATCCTAAAGATACTAAAAAGATACTATCCTAGTAATGATGGAATAACTTCTATGCCACTTTCCATCCACACCAGCTAGCACAACACTAATTTTCAGTGATGAAAAGGATTTCATTATCATCTGACTTTTGAGCGTGGGTGAGGGGTTTCTGTGTAACACTTCAGACTTCATAGTCTCCTAGTCCAGACTGATGGTCAAATGCAACATAGCCACCCATAAATTAAAGGGGGTCTATACTTATAAGAACGCTCTCAGATTCGCCTCCCTTGTTCCTGCAGAATTACACCAAATACCTGTTTGCACAGCTCTGACCAGAAATTGCCCTTTCAGAGCAGCTCTGCTTAGCGCCACTCCTCCCGTGGGCCCAGCCCTCAGCCGCAGCTCCTGCCTGTGAGTCAGATCCTCAGTTGTCCAGAGAGAGTTTGGAGACGCCTTGGCTACCTAACCCTGTTACTTTCTCCTCTAACAGCCTGACTTCACTACTTGCTTCCCTGTTCCATTCGTGCTTTATCTTCAGAACTACTGTTTCCTGGTTCTTGCTTTAGATTTCCCTTAACTCTGATTCTGACTGTCCTGTGTAGCATTGCATCCCCTTAAGTCCAATCCTACCATAGCACCCTCCTACCCCAGGAACCACCCTAGAAATGCTATTGTTGAGCGAAATATGGGGCTATCTTGGAGGTTGAGAGAAAGTAATAACCATTCAATTCAATTCACATATTTATTTAGTGCCTACTGTGTTCGAAATGCTGAGTGCTAGGGATGTAAAGTTAAACAGGTCACAAACCCTGCTCTCAAACAGTTTATTTCAGCAATTGCTAGACGTTTTCTATAAAAGGCCAGGTAGAAAGTATTTTAGGCTTTGTGGGTCATATGGCCTCTGTCACGTGCTCTTTTTAATTTTTTCCCCCACAACACTTTAAAAATGTAATCGCCATTCTTAGGGCCAAAGTCCATATAGATAGGTCCTTGCCTTATAGATTTATGGGTGAGCAAGCAATCGGCAGTACAGCATGATAGATTCTATCACAAAGGTAAGCCAGTGGTTAAGAGTTCATAGGAGGAGCACCTACCCCAAGCTTGGGGTGATGAAACAGGGCTCCTAGAGAAGAGGAATTTTAAGTTGAGTCTTGACAGGTTAAGAGATTAAATCAGGGTGAAGTTGAATCCACTCAAAGGCAACAGCTTGAGTGAGGGTCTAAAGATAAGATAGGGTCTGGTACATTCTGAAATTTCTAGTTGTTCAGTATGTGGCTAACGCATAGAATGCCAGGGTTTAAATTGGAAGGCAGAAGACTGAAGGGTGAAGCAAGGGCCAGATGCCAAAGGAAGGCAGGTGGAAAGATGGCTGAAACTTCAGGATAAAAGATATTAAGGAGAAACAGTCTGAAAGTGCCTCCATAGGTTGTGAGAAAAATGAGGCCTCAGGAGAAAGCTAGGTTTCAGAAGTCCTTAATAGGTAGAAAAGGCATTTACGGGGGCGGGGGGGGGGAATTGACAACTAAAAATCAGGAATTTGATGGTGACTGTAATAGAGCCAGGGCCCCATGGCCTTTGATGAGAGGAGCAGATCTGCAGGCGGAGGAAAATGGCGAGCCGTGTGTCTCAGTGGTAAGTGTAGGGAAGGCTGGGGAAGGGAGTGGGAGACCTACAGGCACAAGGGGGCGGGGTTACAAAGGAGCTATGCACAGAAGAACCATCTTACTGAATTAATGTGCTCAAGTGACTGGCTCCAAGGTTCCAGGTGAAATACATGATTTAGTAAATGTTCTTTGGCCTTTTAAAAAAGCACAATTTGCACACATAGTTATATAGAGTCTGCTATTTAATTATCGATGATCTACATATATTTAGCATGTTTTTCGTCAGATAAGGACATTTTATTGATATACATCTAAATCACTTTCGCATATTTAAGCAGATAATTAGAATGCATTACATTACATTATAGTGATCTTGAGTGTTCAGAAGCCCCCTTTAGAAATGGACAGTTGCCATTAATTAAACATTATTATTGCTGCTTGTTTTAGGACCTTACCAACTTAACCAGGCTTCGTCACTTAAAGGATTTATGTCTGAATGATCCTCAATATAAAACCAACCCAGTGTGTCTGCTGTGTAATTATTCCATACATGTACTGTACCACTTGCCTTGCCTTCAAAGACTTGACACATATGATGTGTCAGCAAAGCCAATCAAGAATCTGGCAGATGTAAGTGCATCCCTAATCAGGTATCTGTGACTTAAGTTTAATTAACTGCTTCTTTCTGGCTGTGTCCACATATGGCAGATAGTATTAGCTTGTCAGTTCTTGTCACCAAGTCTACTTTTGCCCTAGTGAGCTGGCTATTTCACACACATATATACCATTAATAAAATAATTCCTCAGATCTCAATTTTGATGACAGTACTGAAAAGTGAAATAATAAAAAAAAGTTGTTAATTTATACAAAACTAAAAGGTAATCTGAAAAATTTTAATCACTGTTAAGATTATTTGCACTAGTGCTATATATACACAAACATTAATAAAGCCTAAAGAAGGTAGAAATGAATCAAGTAACTTCCTCTCATTTGAAATTTTATGTATAAAAATGAGAAAGTATCCATGGTGGATGGTAGAATGCTAGGATTAGGTCAATTTTAATCTAATTAAAGGTGAGCCGAAACCAGTTTGGCTCAGTGGATAGAGTGTTGGCCTGCGCACTGAAAGGTCCCATGTTTGATTCCGGTCAATGGCATGTACCTTGGTTGTGGGCACATCCCCAGTAGGGGGTGTGCAGGAGGCAGCTGATCAATGTTTCTCTCTCATAGATGTTCTAACTCTCTCTATCCCTCTCTTTCTCTCTGTAAAAAATCAATAAAATATATATTTTTAAAAATTGTTGGGGAACCATCCACACTGCCAAAATCTTGAAGATCTCTGAAATCTTGAAGAGAACTATTCTGGAGCTGCTGCTGCTGCTGCTGGTGAACCTCCCAGTAGAGGGTCTACTTTGATGTGCTACTAAAGGGTCTGTAATTTCAGAATAGAGTGCATAGGGAGTCACCATGTTTATTAATAGTCGTTCCACATTATATTTTTACCTCTCCCTGCCACATTTGTTCATTCAATTAACCATCCAATACATAGTTTTGAGTAGGTACAATGTGCCAGTCACGTGGACACCTTCACATATGACCCTCCCATTCTTTCCTGTGGCTCATCTATCATCTCAATTAGATAATGTTTTTATTCTTTTATCATAACCTCTTTCTCTTCTCTTGATAGTCTGTGAATTTATTCTAAACTTTCATTCTCTCTTTTCTTCCCCCCGCCCCAAACTGGGATTATCATCCCTCCCACCCCCAGCTGAGAAATAAATTTCTTACAATATTAAGCAAAGGGCTAGAGTTCTTGTCTACTAACAGATGTTTGGAATCATTGAAGGGCCAAGAGGAATGCCTTCTCTAACAATGTTAAATTTAAAATACAGCAAAGCTTTGTAGTGAAAACCATATTTTTACATCAGGCAGTAGTTTGACATCAGGCGGTTACTGCAAAGGTGAGCAGGGTGAATGTTATTCATGATATTACTTGGCTGATTCATTCATTTAACAAATGACATCCCAGGCACAGTTCAAGGCACTAGAGACATAGAGTGACATAAGCAGGAAAAATCCCTGCTTTCTTGGAGCTCTACTGAGAGCAAACAGATAATAAGCAACTAAATAAGGAAACAGATGGTGATAAATGCTATAGAGAAAATAAAGATGAAGAAAACAGGATTGTTGGTAGGGACAACGGACAGGGTGTTGACTATTTTATATAGAATTGTTGGGGAAGGACATGCTAAACTGACATTTGAGCAGAGATTGGAAGGAAGGAAGGATGCAAGCTGTTCAGGAATCAACAAATATAAAGACCATGATGCAGAAGCATGCCTCACATTTAAAGAACAACAGAGGCTAGTGTGGCTGAAGAAAGTGAGGGTGAGAGAAATAAGAGATAAAGACAGGAGTGGTGGGGAGCAGATCATGGGAGACTAGAATGTTGAAGGACTTTGGCTTTTACTATGAGTGAGATGGGGGCCACTGATGTTAAGCAGAAGGATGACGAGATGACATGTCTTAAAGGGATCCTTTTGGATAATGGATTAACAATAGAGAATTAGAGGAGGAAAACATGAAAACAGAGAGACCAGTTAAATTCCAATAATTTGAATGAGAGATGTTGATGGTTTGATAACAGGGTTTTAGTAGAGGTGGTGGTGGAAAGTACTCTGGTTTGGGTAGTAGTCAGAAGGTAGCACTCGTCTGGATTTGCTGATAGATTAGATGTGAAGTACAGAGGAAAGTAGTACAGAATAAGTCCAAGTTATTGGCCCAAACAACTGAAAGAGGGGAGGAAATTGCTATTTCATAAAACGAGGAAGAGCATGGGAGGAGTAGGTTTAGAAGGAAGAATTACAGTTTAATTTTAAGCTTATAAATTTTGAATAACCTTTTGAACATTCAAGGAGTATATCCAATAAGTAGCTGGATATATGTCTGCTCTTTTATAGAATTGCCTGCATTGAATTAGATTGATAATTTACTCACTCTAAATAAAGTGAGTTCACTTAGAGCATCCTTTTATAAATTGGGGGGGGGGGAGAGAAAGAAACAACCCTACATGAAATCCTATTCTTAGCCATGCTTTTAAAACAATGAATTAATAATATTACATTTGCTTTTAATTCTTTTTAATATCTTTACTTTCTCCATAAGTTAATCAGATAGGGAAAATGTAGTTATGTATTTGCTTTAGTAATACTGCCTCTTTAGATAAATGATACTATTTTATAAATTAAATTCTATCTCTTTATGTTGTCATCTTGGAAGTAAATATGAATATGCCTCACATTTAAAATATAATCCACAATCCACAAGGATAATGGAATTTTATATTTCACTTACCAAGTTTAAATATAGAACTCTGTGTAGTCACTATCATTTCAACATCATCATCATTAGTAACTGAACATGCAGAGCTTTCAAATTGTTAGTTAGAACATATTGCACTCATATTGCTAATAGTTGCCTATAATGTGTGTTTTTTAAATTTCAGTTAATCTTTTCTTTTTTTCTCACTTTTAGACCACAGCAATGAAAAAGATAATGTATTACAATATGCGTATAAAAACTGTTCAGAGGCATCTTAATGAAGACCTTGAAAAGCTAACTGAACGAAAATGTAAATTACAGAAGTTGCCAGAAGAACGAATAAAACTACTCAGCTTTGTGAAAAAAAACGTAAGATATACTGCTGTAAAGTTTCAGTGGCCACATCTTAAGGAAACTGGTGGATAAAATAGCATTATATTTTCATTTTATGTATATATACACATATACACATATAATGTTATTTTAATTAATATTGAATTTCAAGTCAAGCTTAGTCCCCAAAATATATTGATTCCAGCTGTGTTACTAAACTTCATTCTGTGCTTATAAATATACAGTTCAAAAAGGTATCGGCTTAATATATAAAAATTAAAAAATTTCAATATATAAGATTTTTAAAGTAATTCAATTTGATTCAGAGTTGTAGAGATTTGTTAGACTTATTTTAGCCCCATTTTTATTAGATACTAGTAGGTTACACTCAAAATTCATTTTCATGTCTAAAAGGATGAAATATTCCTTTACTAATATTATTAAGGTATAAAAGAAGGTCAGAACTTTATATCAAGCTATACCTTAATAGTTATATTGTGTGTACCTTTTTTTACTTAGAATAAACTAGATTTCCTTTATGAAAAGTAGACCCTGAAAATTTAAGGATTATTTACTTCAAAACAGAACTTTGCATATAAAAAAAACATATATTTTTTAAGTATGAGAAAAAGTGGGTTATTCAACAAATTGTGTCACAAAACTAGTTGAACTACTTGGGGGTGGAGAAGTTGGACCCTTAATTCATATTTTATCAAACTAAATACCAATGGGGAAAATATTTAAATGTTACTCTGAAAAAATTTAAGAATATATAGATGTAACTTATCTCAGCCTACCAAATAAAAGAAACAATAGAAATTGCAAAGGAACAGAATGTAGATTTGTTTGAAAAAAAGAAGGTAAAATGCCTTTGTACAAAAAAAAAAGCATAATTAATGAAAATAAACAACAAATGACAATCTGAAAAAAATTGTTTTCAATAAACATGTTAGACAACATGATATCCTTAGTATAAATGGACCCATAAATAAAACAAGAAAAAAGTAAATAGAAAAATTGACCAAATTACATCAATTATCTATCTAATGATAGGATAATATGCAAATTGGTTGGGACACCATCATGTAATGACCAATCAGTAGGGACCTGAGACTGCTTGGCAGCTGGCTGGGGTGGGAGACCTCAGTCTGCACCCCTCTACCCAAACGCTGGTCCAGGATACCGCAGGCTGTGGCCCCCACCCCAGGGCCTGGCTGGGGGAAGCTTAGGTTGTGTCCCCCGCCTGGCAGGGCTTGATAGGGACCTCAGACTATGCTCCCTGCCCTGGTGCCAGGCTAGGTGACCTCAGGATGCACCCCACACCTCGGCCCAGTCCAGGAGACTTCAAGGCCACGTTCCCGCCCTATGCCAGGCCTGGGGACTTCAAGCTGTGCCCCCCACGCAGCAGGGCTTGATGGGGGACCATAGGCCATGCCCTCTGCCCCAGCACCAGACTGGAGGACCTGAGGCTGCACTCCCTGCCTAGTGGGGTTTGATGGGGGATCTGAGGCTGCACCCCCGCCTGACAACAGGCTGGGGGCCTAAGGCTGTGCCCCCCTCCTGGAGGGGCTTGATGGGGGGTGGGGCTGGCCAGATCTGGGTCTCTTGCAATTTCGAAGCATCTGCAGGTGGGCAGGGACTTGACTCTGGGTCCCACGGCATGCTCAAGACTCTGACAGGAGGAAGATTTTCATATACATTTTACTAATTTTCTTTCATCTCTTTTATTATAGAGAAAGGGCTAATAGCAATATTAAAATAGTTCCTCTAATTAATTCCCTTTCAATGTGCATGATTTCATGCACCAGGCCACTAGTCATTTTATAAAAGAAGAAATTAAAAATGACTAAACAAACATTTGAAAGAACCTCAGCCGATTATTAATTTCTGAATGTGAATTAAAATAATGAGCAGCCATTTTCACCTGCAAAATAGTCAAAGCATAACACATGGTAGTACTCAGCCTGGTGAAGATGGGTATGACACTATTACACCACAGATGGGAGTATAATTGGGTCAGATATAATAACAGCCTAAAAATGCTCAGAGCCTTTGACCCTGTAAATCTACTTCTAACACTCTATTCTGAAGATTTGGATATATTTCTTTTAAAAGCACCGTGTTTCCCCAAAAATAAGACATCCTCGAAAATAAGATCTACTTACAGGTTTCCTTCTAAGTGAAATATAAGGTATCCCCCCGAAAATAAGGCACACACCCCCAAGGCTAAACATGAGAGATTTGGTCCACTGATTCTGAAAGAAATGGAGTAACAAGAAATTCACCAGGAAGTTCAGGAATTGGATTGTTATGATGACGTTCCAGAAGATGATGACATGATTGTCATTGAATAAATGAGTAAATTCTTGATACTGTAGGATTCACAGTTTGTCTGGTTTGTGTTGTCAACTACTGTACTACGGTACCGTATACAGGTAATAAATTTCCTTTATTCTCATTTAACAATAAATGTGTAGTGTATTCTTCTTCAAGGAAAAATAAGACATCCCCTGAAAATAAGACCTAGCGCATCTTTGGGAGCAAAAATTAATATAAGACACTGTCTTATTTTCGGGGAAACGGTATATATTTTTTATTGATTTTTTACAGAGAAGAAGGGAGAGGAATAGAGAGTTAGAAACATTGATGAGAGAAAAACATCGATTATCTGCCTCCTGCACAGCCCCTACTAGGGATGTGCCCGCAACCAAGGTACATGCCCTTGACCAGAATTGAACCTGGGACCCTTCAGTCCGTAGGCCAATGCTCTATCCACTGAGCCAAACCAGTTAGGGGGGATATATTTCTTTACATAAAGCTATTTATTACTACACTATTAATAACAACAACAACAACAACAACAACCCTGGAAACTACCTAAATGTTGAAAATGGACAATATTTTCAAACCAATTTCTTTGCTTTTCTAACTCTAACCCTAACCCTAACCTTAATCCTAATATTTAAGGTTGTCTTTCTCTTAGCCAAAAGAAATTGGCTAACTGAATTTATACCAAAGTTATAATCACATGCTGGCCATATGTTTTATGAAGTTTGGTCTATTATCTAGATTTCTTCTTTGTTTATTTAAATTAATTAAATATTTAATAAAGTCCACTAAAAATTTTTGCTATCTGGTATCGATACATTGATTTCAACAGTTGGAACGAGAATTGGCTGAACTCAAGGGATTTGGCAAAGGGCAAATTGAAAGATCGAATAACAATAAAGTAACCGAGCTTGAAATATTAAAGAACTCTGAAACTGTCTTAGAAGAGCCAAGCTTTCAGCAGAAGATACTGACCAAACTAAATGCCTTGAATGAAAGAGTAACATTCTGGAACAAAAAACTAGATGAGTATGTTTAATAAATTATCTAGTTGTTCAAATTTAAAACATGGCAGAATATAATGTTCTGGGCCATCACTTGAGCTTAGTCCCCTTCAGGAGTGGGAAGGATTATAGTATTAAGTAAAACATGGAACGTGTTTCCTAGTAGAGATAGGCATCTTTGGTTCAAAGCTGACATGTAGTTTTTTAAAAATATGTTTTTATTGATTTTAGAGAGAGAGGAAGGGAGGGCGTGGGGGGGGAAGATCAATGTGAGAGAGAAATTATCAATTGCCTCCCATTCATGCTCCAACTGGGGATTGAACCCACAACCTGGGTTTGTGCCTTGACCAGGAATCAAACCAACAACCTTTTGGTACATGGAATGATGCTCAACCAACTCGGCCACACTGGCTTTTACAGAGGCAATACTTAATTAGGAACAGTGAACATCCACTGAGTGGCATTCTGTCACATCCCTATTTTAGTGTTTGCAATCTAAAAACATTTATGTGTCTTTTCAAACTAACTGCTACCAGTGCAAAAAGCCCATGGCATGGAGGAGACTGAGCAAAGCAAATAGACAGTTCTGTGGAATAATGTAGAAATAATTTTTTAAAAAAATGTAGGTTGCATGTTAAGTAGAAATATAAAGCAAGAAGACTTAGTAAGTATTGTGAGTTTTTAATTTTATTTACTAGGGCATCAAGTGGGTAAGTTAGTATGCCCTGCAATAATGCTAACAAAATAATAACTAACATTTATTGAATTCTTATTGTTACTCAGTGCCAAACTCTTTGCCAAGAGCTTCACATGCATTTTGCATATAATCCTCAAAAAAAGCCTACTCAGGTATTGGTACCATTAATATTGCCATTTTACTGAGAAACTTCAACATAAAAATGTTGTGTCTTGTCTAAGATCTGAGAGCAAGTGGTAGAGCCAGGAAAGTCTTTGAACCTTCACTTGTTCTGAGATTAACAAATATTAAGATGATTTTAGTGCCAGAAATATAATGTATTTTGCATGGTTTAACTATTAACACCACACTGTCTTTTTCCATTGACAAAAAAAGCCTTGTATTTTAACATCAGCTTCTTAAAAAATCAATCATAAATTTCAATGTTGTGACGTAGATAATTTCAATAGTTTGACATATTTTTTTCTTAAATAGAATTGAAACAAATTATTGTATTGAAACAAAGCGAAAGAAGAAAACTAGTGGGTTATTGATCCCGTTTTTGTCAATGGAGTTGGAGACTGTAGGAAATATTCACTTTGAAGAAGGCACTCGATCTGATGACTGGTAATTCTGTTTGAAATTTAGTTATAGCTTTAAAAATAATTCTAAGTGCTTTGGATCATCAAAATATCAACTTATAAAAATGTTAAAATAACCCACTTTCAAAACTGTTCTTATATAAAATATTCATTCATTGAGAATTGACAGTTATCTGTTTATATCATTGCATGAACTAACCTTGAAAACATCCTAATGGTATTTTATGGCCCTTTACCCAATTTCCTTTAGCCCAAAAGAAAAATATAATTTAAAAGTTCACTGGTCAAGTATTAATTTTATGTATGTTTATACTGATTATTTCTGGACAGATTGTAGTGCTGGATTCTGAATATTTGGGTGAGAAGTTAGAACAGAGAAGGAATGACAAAGCAGGATTGGCAACCGCAGATTACAAACACCAGAGAAGGCTGCCTAAGAAATTTCCTGGAGGCTCCATCATCAAAGTCAAACCAAGCTGTCTAGAGCTATCTAGAGTCCGGGTGCACATAGACTATACAAGTTAAAGTAAGGCATACACTTGAAAACCAGGAATCCAGGTGGCCAGTGAATTTAGACAAAAATAGAGAGAGCTGCCGGAAACAGAAGCAGGCAGCCAGCATCCACCCTTCAGAAACAAGGCCTCCTGGTAGACATAAGGAGGTGGTTGTGTTGCCTCAACTAGAGGATACAACCAAAAAAATAATGATCTTTTTTTTTTAAAGCCTTTACAGAAAAGTATCACTAATTATTACTTCCACATTTCTGTAATCAATTTCTCAAAATGGGAAAACACATGAAATAGCCAAAGATTGCCCTAGAACTCTGCAAACTTGGGTGTGTGGACAGAGACCAAGAAACACATAGAGCTATAGAATGGACTTGGAACTTCACCCCAGGGGATGTTTCTACTCGCAGTCCAACTCAGTGTTGAAATAAACTGTGATTCTTTGTGAAAGCAAATGCAAAATTTGCATTAACTTTTTAGAGGGGGAAAAAAAAAAAGTGTGATTGTTATGGGTTACTTTCAACCAAGCCCCCTGATTTCTAACAGATGTGGTTCTCAAGAGCCTTGTGGGTACCTGGGTGAAAAAGTGTGAGAAGCTCTGCCTCAGGAAGAAAGAGACCTTTTGAAATCTTTCTTTTGTATCAATACATCCATTTGCCCAGCAGTTACCAATGGTTGCTTACCCACCATACTTTATTTTTATGTACAAAATATAAAAGGTATTCATCCCAGTTCTCATTGCAAAGAAGTAGAGGCCTTAATTTTTCAAGTGTAATTTTTCAAGATGCATGAATAATTTTTCAGCCTGTCACTTATATGCACTCAATCTAAACATAATTTTTTGTATCTGTTTATTTTTAACTTGTTATAAAGTAAGCTCTTTGTTAAACAGGTAGATTAGTGGGAAAAATATGTAAAAGAAGTGGCCCATACACACTCTCTGTGTCTGTGGGCTATGGCCATGGGCTGTGCATAAAGCCATTTAGGTTATTATGTCAGCCTGATAGTAAATTAGATACCTTGATGGATTGTAATAAGTACTAACAATTGTTTACTTGGTTTTAATAAAAATAACCTTGATCCATTTTAAGGAGAAAATCAAATATTTGAATTCCAAGGACTGTTTTTCACTTCTAGCATACTACAAACTTGGCCTCCTTAGTTCTGATCTTTTATGTATGTTGAGAAATATTTACTAAAGTGCTTTAAATTGTACTAACTTCTCTTTTATTAATATTTTTAAAGGCAATGATTTAGCCCATGGACTGGAATAGAGCCAGAGCTCACATATAGATTACCCCTCTAGTTCAAAGAAGAGCATCTCTATGAAACCTTTCATAAACCAAAATGGTGTAAAGTGAAGAAGCATTTACCATTACCTCATTTGGGAAATTTTTTGTGCATTCCCAAATCCCCCAAATAATCAACAAAATCATATCATTTAATACATAAAACCTAAAATAACACTAACATAGTAAAAGCAGGAATGATATGATACACAGCCTATATAAAATAGAAGTAATGTATGTACAGGGTAGTTTCTTTTTCCCCCCCAATTCTTGACACTATTACAGATTACCCCATTTCTCTGCCTCCCCCCGCCCCAACCTTTGACTACCTCCACTAAGACCTTCTACCCCTTCCCTCTGGCCATCGCCGCACTGTTATCTGTGTCCATGGGCTGTGCAGATATGTTCTTTAGCTAATCCCTTCACCTTCTCTCATTCAGTCCTCCCTCCCACCCCCGCAACCCTCTCTTCTCTGACAGCTGTCAGCCTGTTCCATGCATCCATGCCTCTGTGTCTATTTTGTTCATCAGTTTATTTTGTTCATTAGATTCCACATTTCAGTGAGATCATATGGTATTTGTCTTTCTCTCACTGGCTTATTTCACTTAGTATAAAAATCTCCAGGTCCATCCATGCTGCTGCAAAAGATAAGATTTCCTTCTTTTTATGGCCATGTAGTATTCCATTGTGTAAATGTAGCACAACTGTTTAATCCACTCTTCTACTGATGGGCATTTTGGGCTATTTCTAGATCTCGGCTGTTATAAACACTGGTATAGACATTGGGTTGCATATATTCTTTCAAATAGGAATTTGGAATTCTTAGAATATATTCACAGAAGTGGGATTGCTGTCTCAAAAGGCAGTTCAATTTTTTTAAAATTTTTAAGGAAACCCCATACTGTTTTCCTCAGTGGCTACACCAGCCTGTATTTCTACCAACAGTCTATAAGGGTTCCCTTTTCTCCACATCCTCATCAGCATTTGTTATTTGTTGATTTATTGATGGTAGCCATTCTGGCAGGTGTAAGTGATATCTCATTGGGTTTTAATTTGCATCTCTGTGCTGATGTTAAGCATTTTTCATATGTCTATTGGCCATCTTTATGTCCTCTTTGGAGAAGTGTCTATTTAGGTCATTTGCCCATTTTTTAATTGGATTGTCTTTCTGATGTTGAGTTGTATAAGTCCTTTAAATACTTTTGAAAATCAACCATTTATTAGATATATCATTCTAAATATTAATTTTGTACCCTGCTACTTTTCCAAATTATTTTATCTAGTGGATTTGGTGGCATCTTTAGGATTTTTTATGTACAATATCATGTAATCTGTGAATAATGTCAGTTTAACTTTCTCCTTTCCAATATAGAAGCCCTTTATTTCTTCTTGTCTGATTGCTGTGGCTAGGACTTCCAGTACTATGTTGAGTAAAAGTGGTGAAAGCAAATATCCCTATCCTATTCCTGATCTTAAGGGGAAAGGTTTTAGTTGTTGCCCATTGAGTATGATGTTGACTGTGGGTTGGTCATATATGGTCTTTATTCCCACTTTCCTGAGAGATTTTATCTCAAATGGTTGCTGGATTTTATAAAATGCTTTCTCTGCACTTATTGATATGACCATGAGGGTTTATTTATTTATTTATTTATTTATTTATTTTTACTAAGGTATTACATGTGTACATATCTTCCCATTCTCCCCTCTCCCCCCCCTCCCTCTCCATACAATAACCATGAGGTTTTTACCCTTCAGATGTTAGTATTAGGGAGAGACCACCAATCAGGGACCTCTGTGATCTTAGTCCACACCCATGCTCAGGTCCTATGCCAGTGAGAATAGACATCTCATCAAAGGCAAATATATATCATAAAGGGTCACTTAATTTTCTTTCAAATTGATCCATTTTTAAATCTCTTAATCTAAATTCTGTGGTACTTTTTAAGACAGGACCAGAATTATTGTGAGTATGGCCAGATGAGGGCAGCAGAGAGCAACATCAGTACATTTTCTTGAGCTCTTCACATGGCCCATCCCTCCTCCTCCTCTCTCAATTCTTAGTTCAAAACCCTTCTTAAGTAGCCCCACTCTATTCCTTACCCCAAGCCTCTGTTTCTTCAAAGCCCTTATCCGTTTAGAAATTATTTCATTTATGTCTTATTTATTTCTTTGTCCAACCCCCTTGTAGCATAGGCTCCATGAGATCAGGGATCCTGCCTCTTTCACTTCTATCAATATATTCCTAGTTTGAAATTACTGCGATAAATCCCATCGAGAGATATTAGTGATTTAGAGTAGTCTAATTACAGTGGCAATGATAAAATAGGGTCATATTAAGGATGTATTTTAGATGTAGGGCCAAACAGACTTGCAGAGGACTTGGGTACTGATGAGAAAGAGAGGAGGCAAGATTTATCCCTGGTTTTTCAACCTAAGCTAATAGTGTAACCATATACTGATGTAGAAAACACTCAGGAAGAACAGGTTTAGGGGCAGGCATTGGTCAAGTTAAGTTTGAGAGGCCTATTACATATGCAAGTGAACATATCAAGTGGATAGTTGGTTATATCTAGTCTGGGTATATCCAGATAAGTTGAGTAGAGATAAAATCTAGAAATAAAATTTTGGAATATATATATATATATATATATATATATATATATATATATATCTCCCCAAAATGTATGCACACTTTAACAGCTGACAGCTCAATTTTGAAAATGGAATGTAGATTCATAAACACCATTTTTTATAATTATTAAAGGTATGCATATAAATTTGGGGACACACACACACACACACACACACATATATATATATGTAATATTCTGTATTATATATTGCCAAAGGACCAAATGAAATTATCTAGGCATAGTGTTCATGAAAATAAAGGAGAGCCAAAGACTTAGTCCTAGGTCAATCCAACATTCAAGAGTCTGTCAGAGGAAAAAGAAGGAGCAAAGAAAACCATGAAGGAGCAGCAAAGAAGAAGAAAGCAAGAAACATATAGTTTCACTGAAGCCAAATGAAAAGTGTTTCAGAAATGCAGGATTGCTCTACTAATATATTTTTAGTCAGAATAAATACATAATGATTAATAAGAGAGCTATTATTTTTATGTTTCAAAGTTTAGCATCTCTTTTATTGTTTGAACCAACGTAGAGCCACTATATGATATATCTTCGTGGCGGAAGGAACATAAAATATGGCCTATAACTATTATCATATGCAACTTTGTGTTCTTCCACATTTTGAGGAAAATATACTATTTTCTTTATATATGTTCTGTATGCCCACCTAGGTTCAATTCCTGTTATGAATTAATTCTAGCACGTTTTTGTTCATGGGACTTCAGATCATATGGTATTACAGGAGTGAAAGTAAAACGTGTCATCAAAGTTAACAACCGTATTCTGAGACTAAAATTTGAAGAGAAATTCCAAACATTTTTGGACAATGAAGATATGCATGATTCAGAGTAAGAAGTTAAATTCCATAATGAACATTTTTTTAAAGTCTGATTCTATTTTATAAAAATGTCTTTCTGTTTTAAAAGTTAACAATATTGAAAATATAACTTCTTAGTAAATATTTTCTTTTCATACATCTCCCTTGACCAAGATGACCTCTTTATCTACATTTTGGTTCTTTTTGAGACTGAGGGTGAGTGGAAGTTTAATAATGACACTGGAACATCCAATATCATTAGGATAATCCTGGGAAGGATATACAATTATCTTAACTATAACTAAGCTTTTTAAATTCCAATTTTTCCCCTCTTTATTCTTAAGGACCTACCGAAAGATGCTGGAATGCCTTTTTTATGTTTTTGATCCTGAAGTTGCAGTAAAGAAAAAACATCTGCTACAAATACTTGAAAAAGGATTCAAAGACAATGAAACAACCAAAGTAAGGAAAAAAATGTCATTTAGAACAATGCTCTCTTCCTCATGAACAAAGTTTCAGGTTAAGCATGAACTTTTTCCTAAATCCTTTAATTTTTTTAATGTTTTTATTGATTTCAGAGAGAGAGAGAGAGAGAGAGAGAGATCTTTCATAATAATATAAAAACATGTAAATTCACTGTACCTCTGCTACGCTCACAGCCAATCAGAGTAAGTATGCATATTAACCCAACAAAAATGGCGGTTAATTTGCATACATACCTGGGTCCCGGGAACCTCCTCAGCAGCCAGGTTACACACAGCTGGCCATCACAGAGGTGGGGGCGGGAGGCTTCCCAAGCCTAAAGCCTGAGGCGGAGGCTTTAGGCCAATCGTGGAAGGGGGGAGCCCAATTCCCAAGCCTAAAGCAGGGGGTGGAGGCTTTAGGCTGAGCCTATGATTGGAGGGGCTGGAGAAGCGGCTTTCCAAGCCTAAAGCCTAGGGTGGAGGCTTTAGGCTTGGGCAGAGGTCGAGCCTAGGATCGGAGGGAAGGGGAAAGAAAAATCAATGAAAGCATATCCTCAGGTGAAGATAAAAAGAAAAATAAAGAAATGTCATATCTTCTGAAAGGCACATCTTGAAAATGCCTGAAGAAAGTTGTCATTTTTTTTTTTTTCACCCCCTGCCCTCACCCCCGAAAGTTGTCATTTTTTCATGGTAAAGGGACTGGAGTCCATATTGATGAAAATACCTTGGTGGGTGTGGTGACTGGCAGTGGCTACAGCAGTGGGGTAATGGGGCTGGTGCTTTCCCCTCATCAGCCCAGTCACCTCCCACAAAGGATTGCCAGATTGTGGCTTAGGTTTGGGAGTGGGCCTAAGCCATCAGTAGGACATCCCCTGAGGCTCCCAGTATATGAGAGGGGGCAGGTTAGGCTGAGGGACACCTCCCCAGTGTACAAATTTCGTGCACTGGGCCCCTAGTCAATAATGAGAGAGAATCATTATCGGCTGCCTCCTGCACACCCTACACTGAGGATCAAGCCTGCAATCCAGGCATGTATCCTGACCAGGAATTGGAACTATGACTTCCTAGTTCATAGGTCGATGCTCAATCACTGAGCCACACTGGCTGGGGAATCTTCTTTGCTTTTTAACCATATGTATATACTAGAGGCCTGGTGCACAAAATTTGTGCACTCAGGGAGGGTTCCCTCAGCCCTGGCCTATGCCCTCTTGCAGTCTGGGAGCCCTCGGGGGATGTCTAACTAATGGCTTAGGCCTGTTCCCTGTGGGAAGCAGGCCTAAGGCATCAGTAAGACATTCTTAGCGCTGCCACAGAGGCAGGAGAGGCTCCCGCCACTGCCACAGTGCTTGCCAGCCATGAGCCTGGCTTCTGGCTGAGTGGTGCTCCCTCTGTGGGAGCACACTGACCACCAGGGGGCAGCTCCTTTGTTGAGCATCTCCCCTCTGGTGGTCAGTGCATGTTATGGTGACAAGTCATTCTGTCATTTGGTTGATTTGCATATTAGCCTTTTATTATATAGGATAGCAAACTTCTATTTCACAAAAGGCTTAGTGAAAGTACATAGAAAGTACAGCATCCTCATTCTTTGTATTGTACAAGAATAAGTTCATTAATTTATCTGCCAGACTACTTAATCTTTCTAGGTATCTTACTTTTTATTTGTGGTCCTTTTATTGATGATCTTGAAGTGTCTACTTTCATCTTTTTTCAACTTTCTAAGGTCCATCCCATCTTGGGGGGGGAAATATATATATATATATATATATATATATATATATATATATATATATATATATAATTTTTTTTTTTTTTTTTTTTTTTTACTAACACTGCTGTGCTGTCTGTCATCCTATTTTTCTCTTTCTTTTTACTGCCACCATTTATTTATTCTCTACTTCCCTGTCTGCACTTTGATGCTGACATTGCTCTATTCCTGGTCACTCCTTAGCTCCAAAATATCATCAACCCTTCTCAGTCCTCTACCTTCTTGTTGAGACAGCTGTAGCACACTGGTATAGAGCAGTGTTTTCTAACCCTTTTCATATCAGAAAACACATAAAACAAAAATATTGCTGCATTTGAATCCACTACCCTACTCACCAGTTATGGTACTTCCCCTCTCGTGCCTGTTTCTTCCTATCTTTAAATGAAGATGATAATGGTATCTACTTCACAGAGTTGTGGTCAGGATTTAGTGACATATGCATTAAAAAAGTTCTTGTATATCAGTGTCCACAACATCATTTTTGACAAGAGCCAAAAACTAGAAACAACACAATGAATGGGTAAACAAACCCATTTTTTTTCAGCCATAGAAGATAATGAAATTCTGATACATGCTATGACATGGATGAACCTTGAAAATATATTAATATATGAACAAGGGAGGTGGGGAGGATAAAGGAATAAGGAATTATTGCCTAATGAGTACAGAGCTTCTATTTGGAAAGTTGAAAAGTTCTGGAAATGGATAGTGGTGATGGTTGCACAATATTGTGACTATACTTAATGCCAATGAATTGTATGCTTAAAAGGTTCAAAATGGTATCTTTTACCATATTTTTACCAACACTTTAGAACAAAACAACAACCTCCCAGCTGCTCTGTGGAGATTGGATTGAAGGGAGTAGGAGCAAATAACAAGGGCACTATATGCAGGAGGTGCTACACAGCTTAGGTCAGAGGTGAGGGTGGCTTCAGCAGGTGGTATGGTGAGAGTGCCCTCCCTGTACTTTCTGGAAGAGAAGTATGAGGGAGGTGGGGAATTGAGAGTTTTAGAAGGTAAAGTGCTCAGGGTCTCTTCAGAGCACTGTGAACCATTATGGGCACAGAGGGTAGGGGAAGGATGGGCTAACAGTTCTGTCTGTTTTCTGCCTGCCAGACACTGTGCCAGTGCTTCAACTCCTGCATCTAAAGGAGATGCAATATCTCTAATCCTCCCAACGGCTCTCTACAATGCTCTATCCAGTACAGTAGCCACTACCCACATGTGACTGCTCAGCATTTGAAGGGCTACCAGCCAGAACAGAAATAGACTCTAAGTTTACAATATATACCAGTTTTTTTAAGACAAAGTACAGAAAACGGGACTGTAATTTCTTATATTGGTTATTTATTGAAATGATATTATTTTGGAAATATTTGATTAAGTAAAATGTGTTATTAAAATTTATCAAAAGGGCCGAAACCGGTTTGGCTCAGTGGTAGAGCATCGACCTGCGGACTGAAAGGTCCCGGGTTTGATTCCGGTCTGGGTCATGTACCTTGGTTGCGGGCGTATCCCCGGTGGGGGGTATGCAAGAGGCAGCTGGTCAATGTTTCTCTCTCATCGATGTTTCTAGCTCTCTATCTCTCTCCCTTCCTCTCTGTAAAAAAAAAATTATATATATATATATATATATATATATATATATATATATATATATATATATATATACATATATATACACACACACACACACACAAAACGGGCTTTGCCTAGTTCCACAGATGACTCATGCTCTATATATATAATTTTTTTTTTTTTTTACAGAGAGGAAGGGAGAGAGATAGAGAGCTAGAAACATCGATGAGGGTTCTTGGACCAGTTCCTGGCACATAAGATTTTTAAAATAACATTTACTACTATTGTCTGTACATTTGATACTATTAACTGATTTTTTTCCTTTCTGAAACTCTCCTTTGGCATCCATGATATTGCACTATTTTTATCCTTTTTTTCTGATTGCCCTATCTTTGTTTCCTTTTTGTTCCTTGTCTTGCTTCAAAACATCAGAATGCCCAAAGATTAGATTTTACTAACATGCCCTTCTTTCTACAACCACCACCAATTACTCTCATTGTTAAGATCTTAGAAATGGGGGACATATTGGCTGGGGGGGAAAAAACCTCATATTTCATTGTTTTATGCAATGTACATGATTTCAATAATAAATAAAACCAGTATAAACAAGTTTAGGAATGAAATTAACTGACTTTTGATAAGCATACAACATGATTGGATGGAATTAGAAGTAATTAGTAATTTTAAAAGTACTCTCTTATCCTGATTGTTACCATACTGTGGGTTATAGAGAGAATGGAAAATATTGATTAATGCTGTGAATTGGTTAAGTGGAAATTGATTAAGTGGCAAGCAGTTGGAGCACATTTGTTATATTGAAATGTAACCATTTATATGCATTTCTCCAAAAGTCCTTGAGGATAGGGTCTTTGTTTATAGATTATTAGCTGAAGTCTGAGGAATAAAAGATTGATAGTTGGGCAGATGGATGAATGGCAATCACACCTGTTCCTGTGCCTTCATATGTTTTATTCCTCTTAAAAATACTTTCATCTATAAATTTTTTGATTATTGGACTTATGTCTAATTTTAACCACTTCAGTTAAAAAAAAAAGATAAAATATTTGATGCCTGGTATTTTTTTATTATTGGGTATAGTTTCCATCCCCTCTCTTATTTGACAGCTACGACTAGGCTATAACCTCACAATGCCATATATATAGCTTGCATCTAATAAATATTAAGTGATGTTGCCAAAACCGGTTTGGCTCAGTGGATAGAGCGTCGGCCCGCGGACTGAAAGGTCCCAGGTTCGATTCCAGTCAAGGGCACGTACATTGGTTGTGGGTACATCCCCAGTAGGGGGTGTGCAAAAGGCAGCTGATCGATGTTTCTCTCTCATGGATGTTTCTAACTCTCTATCCCTCTCACTTCCTCTCTGTAAAAAATCAATAAAATATATTAAAAAAATATTAAGTGATGTTTCCTAGAAATCAAAGAAGGTTGTACTTACTGGGATGTGGAAATTGTGGTGATATGAGCCACATTTCATAATTTATTTTATAAAACTTCTGGACAACAGATTTCAATGCAAAAAAAAAGACATAGGCAATTCAGCATTTACAGAAAAGTTATATTTCTAGATAATTTGGCTACTAACATTAAACTAATAATAACTTCAAAACTGAGATAGTGACATGGAGAAGTAGAAATAAATTTAGATCACGGCTCTGCCAAATTCTACTTCTGTCTTTGGATAGATCGTACAATCTCTCTTAGCTCTATTATTATTTTTTTTTTGACTGCTAAAACTAGAGATTGCTTGCTCTTTAGAGTTGCTTTCACAACAAGTAACAGATATTTTTGATAAAACACTTTGAAGAAAGAGATCAAGTCACAGTGCAAACTAAAATTTCTATGCATTATCACAGTGATATATATCTGAAAAACAAGGTAGATTATTAGACCAGATATATTAGAAAAAATATACATGATAGAACCTTCATTAATGTAATACCTCATTCCCATAGATATTTTGGAATATGCACAATTACTAATGGGGTATCAGTGAATATGTGTAAAACTGTAGCTCCTGCACCACATAAACATAAAATAATAAACCCACTATGTTGAAGTGTTACCAATTTTATAAAAGTACTGGCTTTGTTTTTCATTACAGCTGTCTCTCAGAAAGGAAGCTGTCCCTCTTGCTAACAGCCTAAGTATGTGCGAGTGTCCCAGAATTGAACTTCTACAACAAAAGCACAAGGATGAGAAGAAAAACTCTTTAGACCATGAGCTCTTTAGATATGGTAATACAAATATACTCTATTTCTGAACTTTTAAGTTCTAAGTCTTCAAATTCATTCGTTTCATAGCATTTTTGATACTTGGCTTATTAACTCAGGGAGATTTTCTGAAACCATTTTATTTAGTATTTACGATTGAGTGGATACATGACTTTCTGATCTATTACTTTAGTCAGGTTGTCAACAAATATTGCTGAGTGATTATTATGTGTCAACATTAATAGGATGAGACTCATTTGTTACTCATATTTAATCCACATTATCTAATATAAAGTCTGCTTTTGTTCATTGTGTCCTAAAATAAACTTTAAGTATACATACATACATACATGTAAATGTTTATACATTATTTACACATACCCCAAATTTGTGGGAAAGAGAACTTGGCCCATTTATGCAATAATCATCATAGAGAGCACTCCGAAAGGCAGGCCTTATTTGTCCTTAATTATCAAAATATAAGATGATAAGAAACCTGGTTATAAGTCCAATATTGGCTAAAGACCCATTGTGAAGTATATAGATTGCTTTATAAGTTGCCTTTTTAAAGGTAATCTTTTGTTATTTCGTTGATTCAGTCATCAGAACTTTATTTACACCTTGAATAGATAGATATAAAGGCACATGACCCATTTGTAGACGCTTCTCGAAGAGGTTCCCTGGTACCTACAGATTAGGGGAAAGACCAGCTCATCATGTATTCTCTTGCCTTGCCCTCTTTCACAGTTCATTTTTCATCCCACCAGTATTTACTGAATGCTTACACACAGTGAAGCACTTGGTAGGTGATAGGGATAGTCAATGCAAACTAGACAGTCTTGTCTTTTATGGTGCCCACAAGCATTAATTATTATGCAAATTAATGTAGATTTACAATTATCATAAGAGCTACAAAGATGAAATATTAATGAATAGTATCAATTATCATAATGAGAATTGACCAGGTCAGGGAATAAGGGACACCTATTCTTTGGTCTTAACTATCCTACCTACTGAAGATTGAGCAGTCAGAAATTTGGTTAACTCATTTATAAGAGTGATATTCTAGGTTCCAGAAAATTAAGCAGATTATTGAATCTAGAAAGAACTATTTATTTGAAAAAATAACATTTAAATCTTTTTTTTTCATCCTTCTTCATTTTTATCCTAAAGATGGTGTTTTCTATCTTTCTAGTATATGCTTTCTAAAGCAATTAGTTTCTACCAATTAACATTTTATAGCTTACTAGAGGCCTGGTGCATGAAAATTCGTGCACTTGGCAAAGGGGGAGGTGCGGACGGGGGTTTCTTAGCCCTGCCTGCACCCTTTCGCAGTCCGGGACCCCTCAGGGGATGTCTACTTGTCTACGATCCCTGGGGAATTGGGCCTAAGCTGGCAGGTGGACATAATTCTGGCAGCCCAGGAGCCAGTGGGAGCAGGCCTAAGCTGTCAGTCAGACATCCTTAGTGCTGAGAGGCTCCTGCCACCACCGCTATGCTTGCAGCCGTCATGCTTGTGGCTGAGCAGATCTCTCCCCCTGTGGGCATCTACCTCCTAATGGTCAGTGTGCATCATATTGACCAGTCTTTCCTGGTCATTCCACTGTTCGTGTCAATTTGCATGTTATCCTTTTATTATATAGGATATGTAAAAAGTCATCTGAATGTAGTATGCATAATAATTAGAACTTACTCAATATGATTCAGTGACTCCTGGAGATCCTTGAGATTTAGTGAATCTCAAGGTTCCCTAAAATCTAAAGGGAAAGAAATGTTCAGCCATCAGTAGACATTTATTGAATGGCTCTTTATGCTCCAAGCCACATGCTAAATACTAATGATGCAGAGATGAATTTTTACAACAGTTAACATTAAGGACAACAGATTTCTTATTTTAAATTACTTGATAAAATATTGCTAAATTATTGGGTCCTTTCCTTCCTTTTCTGTAAAGCTTTGATTGATATAATCACAAGAATCTCCTTTTATAACTATTGCATTTATTCAACAAGTATTTCTTGAGCTATTATTTTGGATCGAGCAATGTGCTATGTGCTAGCCAATGGCAACAAGTTAGGCAGGATCTCTGCCTTTACAGAACATACAGTCAGGTATGGGGCCAATAAGGAATGTTATATTGGAAAATTACTAAAATGAACTGTTAAAAATAATTTGTTTTTCAACTTAGGCATCCTCCTCATTACAAAGGTTTTCCTTGGCCAGAGTGTTCAGGCTCGTGAACATGACACCATCAATCAAGCCAACTACCCAATGGCTAATTCAGTGTTCATCCCTCGAAAATGTGCACTAAGTATGTCTGCCAGAAAGAGAAATGTGCTTTCATCTTTCTGAATAGATGTTACAATTTAACCTCTACTTAAAGAAATTAGTAAACTTTTCTACAAAAAAATGTTCCTAGATACTAATGAACTTTCATTTTTCTAACCCCTTCATCAATGTCATTTTTGTGTGCAAATATTTTATTTGTAAAATTTTATATTTGACATACATATTATATATATATATATATATATATATATATATATATATATATATAATATGATAAAAGAGATAAAACCGTTTTAACAACAAAGGTTTTAGATAAATACATTTTTAGAAATATACATTTTATTGATTCTTTACAGAGAGGAAGGGAGAGGGATAGAGAGTTAGAAACATCAATGAGAGAGAAACATTGGTCAGCTGCCTCCTGCCCAATCCCTACTGGGGATGTGCCGGCAACCAAGATACATGCCCTTGACCAGAATTGAACCTGGGACCCTTGAGTCTGCAGGCTGATGCTCTATCCACTGAACCAAACTGATTAGGGCTAGAGAGATACATTAGTCAAAACAATATATCACATATTGAATAGAAAAGTGGAAAAGTATAAAAAGGGAAATAATATGAAAAAAAGTAAATCCTACTAGTCTACGTTGTGACAGAGTGACTAGTACGTATAGAATTAACAGTCTAGGTAGTGTGGAAAAATATAAGAAAAAACCTTCCACACTCTAACATAATAGTTGGAACTTACTGAATTTGTTATTTATGAATCTATATAAGAATGAAAAGGTATATTTTGTGTCATGTTGAAGAGTGTTTTGCCTGTTTTTGTTTCTGATTTTATTCTAGGTTCTATGGTGGGACAAAGAAACTGTGATTGCAGCTTTCGGCAGTCTAAGTGGTTTGTCTTTGATCATGACCTTGTTTTGCCAGAATACATCGTTGAATTTGAGTTCGTTACAGTGGTATGGATGTTATTTTTAATACTAGAGTTTCTTAAATGAGAACATAACATTAATTTGAAGTCTAATAATGCTATTTCAAATACATTATATAAATACACATATGTATATGCATATATATATACTCAAATTTTAAAAGCAAATCATTATGACACCTAAGTATTTTAATTATGCAAATATACTACATGAGTACCATATGGCTGGAGTCCCACTGGAAAAGATTCAAACTATATTGAAGAATCTATATATATAAAAGCCTAAGCAACCATTGCAACCAGTCACTATGATGTGCACTGACCACCAGGGGGCAGATGCTCAATGCAAGAGCTGCCCCCTGGTGGTCAGTGCATTCCCACAACCAATCTCCCACAGCTGACCAACCTCTCATGGTTCCTCATCCCAACTGGGTGGGTGGTAAGTGCACTCCCACATCCAACCTCTCATGGTCCCTTCCCCCCAGCTGGCTGGTCCCGATCAGCCCCAATCACCAGCCAGGCCGAGGAACCCCACCTATGCATGAATTCGTGCACTGGTCCTCTAGTATGGAATAAACATGAAAATCTGCTTTCACTTCAACCCCACTCCCTTTCAGGAGGCATCCATTATTAATGGCTTTGTGGGTTTGTTTTCAGACTTATTCTATACATTTACAAATATAACAACACATTTTACATTGTGAAATTAAATTCTAAGTATTCTGTGATGATTTTGCCATTAACAATAGGTTTTAGACATATTTTCACTTCAATATATATAGGTCTATACATCAGTCTTTTGGTAGGTGCAAACTATTTAGTAATAATCATTTATTTGACTTCCCTATTGATGAAACATAGGTTTATTTCAGTATTATTACTATTTAAAACAATATTTCAGTGAACATTATTGTAGACGTTTCTCTGCAACATAGATTTAAAGAATAATTTGGATAGTAAAAGGGCATATACATTTTAAATTTTGATAATTTGAGCATTCTCTGCAAAGATGTCACCATTTTATAAATTTCCAACAGTATTTTAGTGTTTGGTTTATTTTCATCTCTGCTGACACAGGATATTACCAATCCTTTTTTCCTCACTCAGATGGGAAAAAAAGAAAAAAGAAAAAGGTTATTTTATTATTTCATTTGTTATGGGTTATTTATAATTTTTTGAATCACCTGTAATATACTTTAACCATTTTCTATTGGGCTCTATTGTTTTCAAACTGATTGGAAAAATTTTATATGCATTCTGGATATTAATCCTTTATCATGCCTATATGCTGCAAGTATTTTCTGTCATATTTTTTGTAGCAAAAAACATTCATTTTAATTTGTAATTTACACATTATTTTTTAAGAATTCAGATATTTCTTTTTTTTTCCAATATGGACTCTAAATTTTATGTCTCATTTCAGAAGGCTTATATAAATTTCTTTGTTTTCCTCCCAAATCTTATATAGATTATTCTAAAACTTTTAGGTATTTAGTTCCATATAGGTATTTTTTTATATTGTGTGAGGTAGGTATGGTAACCAAATAAATTTTCTCTTAAAAATGAATAGCTACTTGACAAACATCTATTTTTCCTCTATTTAAGATACCATCTTTGTTTTCATATACAAGGGGTCGATTTATAGATCTTTCTATTCTGTTCCATTCATCTTTGTCTAATCTTAGACCCCTATCACATTGTTTTGGTTATTACAACCTTGATATGTTTTGATAAGTGATAAGGCAAATTCCCTCCTCCTGTCCCCAACTCATCGAGAAAATAAATTCTCAGCTACTCTTGAGCATTTTCTTTTCCAAATAAAATTTAGAATAAGCTTGTTAAGTTCTATTTTAAAATCCTATTAGGATTAGATTGAGATTGTATTGAATTTAAAACTTCATTTAGGGTAAAATGAATACTTTGCATTATTGGGCCTCTCATCCAGGAACATGATAAGTTGTTTCATTTACTCAAGTCTTCTCTGACAGTTTTCTTTATATAGGCCTTAATTCTTGTCAAGTATAGTTCTGGGCATGTATATTTTATATTGTTATTATGATTGAAATTGTATTAGTCAAGTATGCTTTCAGCAAAAGATTTAGAAATGCAGACAAATAATAAATAGAAAAAAACCTTAAAGTATAAGTAGGTGTGAGGTGGACAGTTCCTGACCATTCAGTGATGTCAGCAAAGACAGTAACCCCATCATTCTTCTGCCTGCCACTTCACGAGCTCTTTTGACCTGAAGATTCAGTTCCTTCTTTAGATTAGGGAAGTTTTCTTCTTGTAATTCCTTGATTATTTCCTCTGTTCTATTTTCTGGCAAGCTCCCTGGAACTAAACATTGGCCATTCTAAATTATCCTCCACATCTTGTAAATATTTTCATTTATATTTTATATCTTCAATTTTAAAATTTTGTGTTCTGGATGAGTTCCACAATATCAGCTTCCACATGGCTAATTTCATCTGCTACCATATCCAATTGGTTTGTCAAAGCATTCATCAATTCCAATTATTGTTTTTATTTCAAGGTTTTTATCTTATTTTTTCCTATATTAAATACTTTATTCTATTATAGATGTTTTATTCTCCTATGTTTTTGAAAACTCTCTTATAGATTGTTTTGTTTTTTTTCTAGAGTCACTTCTGTCTGTTCATATTTTTCTTGCTTATCACTATGTAATTTTTACCAAAATTATATAATTATCTAATTAATAATTACCTGGAGCATTCTCCTGCTGTTTTACTTGTCCACTCAGAACACCAGGTTTCTCTGGACCTGCTCTGCAGTGGTTTTCTCCTGCATGTGTTTTGGCTAGAGGTTACCTTTCTGCTCCTATTTCTCTGTTATTTCAGTCCCCTCTGATTTATGTCTCACAATTTCTAGTCTTTTGTTGTGCCCTATCCATTGTAATGTAATTTTTTGCTGATTTTAAGGAATATTTAGTGGGAGGGGATGAATACATCACACCTATTCTTAGCCCACAATTTTTAATCTACTTTCATACATTGCCTAATATGATTCTTATCACCATATGTATCTATAATAATAAAAGGGTAATATGCTAATTAGACTGGACATCTTCCAGACAAAGCCATGGTGATGGGCTTAGGCAAAGGCTGTTAGGGGTGATCAGGCAGGTAGGCAGGTGAGCAATTATGACCCAGTGATCCCAGATTGTGAGAGGGATGTCTGACTGACGGCAATCAGACATATCCCAAGGGGTCCCGATTGGAGAGGGTGCAGGCCTGTCCCATGCACGAATTTTATGCACCAGGCCTCTAGTCTATAATATAAAAGCATAATATGCTAATTAGACCAGACATCCTTTCAGATGACCTTTCAGATGAAGCCAGGGCTGAGAGGGCTGAGGCAAAGGTGGCCACTGCGGCAGGCAAGAGCCAAGAACTTTGCATGAATTTTGTGCACTGGGCCTCCAGCTACTATATAACTAAATAAGCTTATCTTTTCTAAATAGCCTATTTCTTTTTCAAAATGATAAACTCAGCAACCAAATTTTCAATATTTTAAATAAATTTTTAGGTCAAGACTTATTCTTTATTTTCTTCAGTCAACAATGCTATTCTAGAAGAAAGCAAAAAAAGTTCAGAAGGATCAGTACTGTCCCAGGAATTGAAATTTGATGATGAAGTTATAAAAATGGACCCCAGGATCAAGCCAAGACCAAAACTTATTAGTTTGGATGATAAAATAATACTTTCCCTTGCCAAGACTAACATATACAGTCATATTGTGGTAAGTATTATAATGAATAATATTTTTGGACAAGAACCTTAAATTTGGAATCAGAACCTATCATATGAAATCTAAAGATATTAAATCACCTATCTGATCATGCCAGGCATCATGTGGTCAAATTTCAAAGTACCCAACCCTTTTCTTCTATGTGGGCTACATTTGTGCTGGTCTGGTAGCAATGTTATATTAACTATACATGTAATTTAAATTTTTCTATTATTCACATTTACAGTATATATTAAAAATTGGCGCTAGTCAAGTAGGTTACTTAGTTGGAGTGTTGCCCCGATACACCAAAGTTGTGAATTCAATACCTAGTCAGGATACATACAAGAATCAATGAATGCGTAAATAAGTGGAACAACAAGTCTATGTTTCTCTCTCTCTCTCTCTCTCTCTCTCTCTCTCTCTCTCTCTCTCTCTCTTTGTCCTCTCTCTATCAATAAATAAATAGATAATAAAATTTAAATGGCAGGATTAATTTTAGTAATATATTTTAGTTAATCTAACATACCCCAAATATTATCATTTTGAAATACGATTGACATTAAGATTCATTAATCAAATTGTTTCATAGTAACTATTTGAATTCTGGAATATGTTTTACAGCACATTTTAATTAATTATCTCTTTTTTATTTTTTTATTTATTGATTAAGGTATTACTTATATGACCTTATGCCCCCATTGCACCCCCAACCCTCCCATTCATGCCCTCACCCCCCTCGTTTTTGCACTATAATATCAAGATGTCATATTTGAATAATAAAAATGTTATTATAAAACCTTAGTAATGCAAGGCATAATACGCATGAGTGTGTTTTGACTAGATTGAAATCCCATAACGTGTATTTCTGTAAAACTTAAAGGGATTGAATAAAAATTAAAAATACAACAGAAGATAGGTCTTTTGTTATCTGTAGTTTGTAAGATTAAAAAACAAACAGAGAGGAGTAAACAAACAAACAAACAAACAAGAGAGGCTTTTTCATCTTAAATTTGTTTATACTGCTTAACAGAGAGGAGGAGAATACGATTTCAGAATGCCTTAGCCTACTATGACCTCAACCTGGATGCATTAATTTGGTCAACACCCGTGAGGATGGAGAGGCTTTTTCATCTTAAATTTGTTTATACTGCTTAAAAGCCAGCAGACTCTCTAGAACTTCCAGTAAGAATACTAGATGTCACAAAAACGTTTAGAGAGCACATCCTTTGTTTTCCTCCTTTGTGCCATTACTGTAAGTTCAGGTACATACCTCTCGCTCTCCTTTTGGTCTTCCCCACCGGACTGAGTTTTATGAAAATATACATAAAAATAAAAAAATTATATAGAAATAAAAACCTCAGATTTGTAACATATGATTTTATATTTTCTTACAGCACAATTACATACCAAAAAAAAATTAGGGTTGTCAGTGATAGTCTGTTTTTTTCACTGATTTATTCATCTAGCATTTACTGAGACGGGGCTATGTTTTAGGCAATGAAGTAAATATTGGGGGTTCAGAATGAAGAAATTATTTTTTCTGCATCAAGGACATCATTTTAGTGGAGGAGACAGATATGTAAAAAAAAACATAGGAAGCTTGGAGTTGCTGGGAGAGTTCCACAGAAAGAGGTGAG
Organism: Pipistrellus kuhlii; assembly: GCF_014108245.1. Lineage (NCBI taxonomy): Eukaryota > Metazoa > Chordata > Mammalia > Chiroptera > Vespertilionidae > Pipistrellus > Pipistrellus kuhlii. Next base: position 22,716,952 of record NW_023425404.1, on the reverse strand, counting down.
TTTCGTGCAGATTTTTGAAGGATGAGCGACATTTAGTTGTTTACATATTCCAGGCAGAGGAGATACTCTACCCAGAGGCACATGGTTTTGAAAGAGCATGGTGTCTTCAGGAAACCAGAGAAACTCAGTGCGACTAGAACACAGGGTGTGTGATGGTAGAAGGTAGAGGTGTCAGTTGGGATACAGGAAGCAATAGGTGGAAGAGTAGGAGATTATAGCCATATTAGAATGGATTTTTAAAAGCAAATTTAAAAGTTTAGATTCTTTAAGAAACCTGCTCTCTGTAAAGACTCTAATTCTAGCATCTTGTGATTAGATTTCACTGAAGTCAGACTGGTGGTATGGAAATCCAGTAAAAACTATTGTAGTAGTCCAAATGACAAACAATAGTCTGAACGGAGGCACTGATAGTGAGGACAGTATGGAGTGATTGGTTTGAGAAGCATTTCTAGAATCAAATGAATGTGGAAAAGAGGTAAAGAGGGTGATCAACAAATCTGTTAGACAGATAGTGAAACTCTTAATCAGGATTGACAACATAAACTATCAAGCATATATTTAGGGAAGTTGATGCATTCAGTTGTGGACATGTTAGGTGTAAGGTATCTGTAGAATTTACAATGGATGATACCTACAAATGACCTGTAGAATAAACTGGTATGCTTAAATTGGCCCTTCTTAATTTTAGCTAAGTTTTTACAACTATTTGACATTCACTTGTTTCTCCCTACCAGGAATTTAGTTGTATCCATCCTATCTAATAAAAGAGTAATATGCAAATCTACCATCATTCCAACACACAAAATGGCTACAACCATGTGGACACAAGATGGCCGCCACAAGATGGCCAGCAAGGGAGGGCAGTTGGGAGGCACCAGGCCTGCAAGTGAGGGCAGTAGTGGGCAATCAGGTCAGCAGAGGAGAGCAGTTGGGAGGGACCAGGCTGGCAGAGGAGGGAAGTTGGGGAAAACAGCCTGGCAGGGGAGCAGTTAGACATCAACCAGGCTGGCATGGGAGTGGTTAGGGGGTGGTTAGGCTGGCAGGCAGAAGCAGTTAGGGGCAATCAGGAAGGCAGGCAGGCGAGCAGTTGGGAGCCAGCAGTCCTGGATTGTGAGAGGGATGTCCGACTGCCCAATAGGATCAGGCCTAAACAGGCAGTTGGACATCCCTCGAGGGGTCCCAGATTAGAGAGGGTGCAGGCTGGCTGGGCTGAGGAATCCACCCTCCCCCCATGCATGAATTTTGTGCACTGGGCCTCTAGTATATATATATATATATATATATATATATATATATATATATATATATATGCCTAAGTGACTGGCCAACCAGCCAACTGGCCAACCGTAAGCTAGCTATGATGCACACTGACCACCAGGGAGCAGATGCTCAATGCAGGAGCTGCTGAGCTGCAGTGACTTGGCAACTGGGGTTCTCAGGTGATGCACCTGGAACCAGAGAGGAGAGAGCTTGATTCTAGGGTACATCACCCAAGAAATGCCCACCCAAGAACTGCATTCTGGGACTCCTCGGGAGATGTTGGAGAGCCAGTTTTGGCCCACTCCCTGCAGGCCAGGCCGAGAGACCCCATCAGTGCATGAGTCCATGCACTGGGCCTCTATTATTTAACTATTTTCTTAAAATAATTTCATGCCAATTAAAGATAAACTTGGACAAAGTGGAAAATTAAATTAATCAAGAACCAGATCTAATGATGCTATAATAAACTAAACCTTCTAAAAATGCTACATTAGATTTTAAAAATATATTTTATTGATTTCAGAAAGGAAATGAGAGGGAAAGAGAAATAGAAACATCAATGATGAAAGAGAATCATTGATCAGTTGCCTCCTGCACACCCCATGTTGGGGATCGAGCCTGCAACCCAGGCATGTGCCCTGACCAGGAATTGAATCATGACCTCCTGATTCATAGGTCGTCACTCAGCCACCGAGCCACTGGCTGGGCAGGATTTTTTTTCTTCATATTGGCTCAATCTTAATGTCATTTAAGTAACTATGGTAGAGAATATAATCTGTCTTATTTTAAATTTATGTTTTATTTTACTTCAGAATCTGAATCTACATGGTAACAGCTTGAGTAGACTGAGAGATCTCTCCAAGTTAACAGGACTTCGAAGACTTAGTATCAGCTTTAATGAATTTACTTGTTTAGATGATGTATACCACTTGGTAAGAACTGTCCTTTTGAAATTATTTAAGTAAAGCAGAATTATTAATTTAATGGATAAATTGTACTTGTAATTATGACCTCATGTATACCATATTCAAGAATATATAGCCCAGATCAGGAACAAAACCTAAATAGACTATACTATTTTACTTTCTCTAAACTAGAGATTCCATTTGAAAACCAAATATGCATTTATGGCTGTATCTAATTTCTAGCTACTTCTAAAAATTTTTATTAAAACCATTCCAGATTGCTTTTAAAATATCCTTTGGAAAGTGTCGTTTTCTTTTTATTTTGCTCTTACTACCTCACATGTAATATTGTCAGTTCTTCCCATCTGTTCATTATTCATGTTATTTTTTTTTCTCTCTGCCTTGTCCTTTCTACCTGAATGTCACATGCATGGCTCTTCTTTGACTCATGTTTGTCATCTCATAGTTCATAGGACAAATACAGAAATGCTCATATACACATTAGTTTGGATCTTGTCTGGCTTTTGCTTTCCTTGTCATATATTATGTAGCAAAACTAATTACACATGTGATTTCATAACGCCAATCCAGCATTCCAAGTTTCCCTGGGTCCCAGCTCATTGACATACCTTTTCAGAATATTATTCTCAGCTCTTATTCATTCTCTTACCGGCTAGCAAGGATATCAAACCCTTGTACTGCTGCTTCTACCACTGTTGTGGGGGCAGTTACTTTGTTTATTGGCCTTAGGTTTCAGGGTTAATTAAGCTCCCTTCTTTGTATCTTGTGGTAAGCCAAAGTACTATTTATTTATTTATTTATTTATTTATTTATTTATTTATAAATTGAATTTATTGTGGTGGCATTGGTTCACAAAGCCATATAGTTCTCATGTGTACAACTCAACAAAACATCATCTGCATACTGCATCTTGCACCCATTGCCCAAAGCAAGGTCTCTTTCAGTCCCGGCTTTTCCCCTTTTTCCTATTTCTGTTTGCTCTGCTCTAGTGATTCGCTGAGACCCCACCCCACCCAATTTCCAACCCCACCTAAGCTGTGGGCAGCAGCTTTTGCATATGAATGGCCTGTCCTTTCTCAGGCTAAAAACCTGTCAAACAACCTGCAGCTTGGTGAGGTAGCCCCAAACCTATCAATAAAAGGCCCAAGACCCACTATCCTGCCTTGCTTCACAGCTGGACCTCATCTGGGCACTTCCAAACCCAATAAAAAGAGGGGAAATTTGCAGTTCTCTCTGGGTGGCCCTAGGCAGTTGCTGACTGCACCTTCCTGGAGACTCAAGAGCCAGTGTACCCAGTGATCAGTGTCAGACCATACCAGATTACAACTCTACACATTTGTAAGCAACACACTCAAGGGGCACATTCGGTGAGCACTAAAGCCCCAATGAAGCAAGTCCTGCTCCATAAGGGTGTCTCCTGCATAGCAGCGTTCCCACTGTAGTTGCAGCTGGTCCTCACAGCCAGTTGTCCTGAGGTCAATTCCTCCCAGTGACACTAAAAGCATTCAAGTCTCAACTACAACAAGACTGTGCTAACAGCCCGCAGAGAGGTGCACCTAGAAACTCTCAGCTTAGGTGACAGGGAAGGCTGAGCCACTGAGCCCTATAGGACAACTAGTACATAAGGCCACTCTATCAACTCCAGGAGACTTAGCAGCTCTACCCAATATATAGAAACAAACACAGGGAAGCGGCCAAAAAGCGGAAACAAAGAAACATGTCACAAACAAAAGTAATAGAAGAAATCAAACTATTGGATATAGAATTCAAAACCACAGTTACAAGGTTATTCAAGAATCTTCTAAAAACCTCTAAGGGACTTCGTGAGACTTTTAAGGAGCTTAGTGAGAATGCAAAAAAAGAAAAAAAGAAAAAAAAGAAAGAAAGAAAAGGACCAGTCAGAAATTAAACTTACACTGACTGAACTAAAGAATAATATACAGGGATTCAACAGTAGACTAGAGGATCCAGAGAATCAAATCAATGATTTGAAATATGAGGAAGCAAAAAGAACACCCAACCAGAAGATCAAAAAGAAAAAGAATTAAAAAATATGAAGATAGTGTAAGGAGCCTCTGGGACAATTTCAAGCATACCAACATCTGAATTATGGGGGTGCCAGAAGAAAAGAGAGAGCAAGATATTGAAAACTTATTTGAGGACATAATGACAGAAAACTTCCCCTACCTGGTGAAAGAAAGACTTACAAGTCCAGGAAGTGCAGAGAACCCCAAACAAAAGGAACCCAAAGTGAACCACACCAAAACACATCATAATTAAAATGCCAAGAGCAAAAGACAAAGATAGAATCTTAAAAGCAGCAAGAGAAAAGCAGTTAGTTACCTACAAAGGGGTGCCCATATGACTGTCAGCTGATTTCTCAACAGAAACTATGCAGGCCAGAAGGGAGTGGCAAGAAATATACAAAGTGATGAATAGCAAGAACCTACAACCAAGATTACTCTACCCAGCAAAGCTATCATTTAGAATTGAAGGTCAGATAAAGAACTTCACAGACAAGAAAAATCTAAAGAAGTTCATCACCACCAAACCAGTATTATATGAAATGCTGAAGGGTATTCTTTAAGATGAAGAAGAAAAAGGTAAAGATTAAAAATATAAACAACCAAGTGGCAATGTATCTATCAACAATTTAATCTAAAAATCGAATGAATAAAAAATCTGATGAACAGAATAAACTGATGAATGAAATAGAATGAGGGGCATAGAAATGGAACAGACTGACAATTCTCTTTCAGAGGAAAGGGAGTTATGGGAGGGGGTGTGTGGGAAGAGATTAGACAAAGATCTTTTATGCATGTATGCATTACCTATGGACACAGATAATAGGGTGGTGAGGGCCTGGGGTGGATGGGAAGGGAGCTATGGGGGAATATAGAGAGACCTCTGTAATAATCTCAACAATAAAGATTAATTAAAAAGTTAAAAAATAAAACTATCCTAATAATACACAAATTAGATAATATGCTATCATTAAAAATAATTTTAAAGAACATTTAATGGCCGAAACCAGCTTGGCTCAATGGATAGAGCATTGGCTTGGGGACCGAAGGGTCCTGGGTTCGTTTCCGGTCAGGGGCATGTACCTTGGTTGTGGGCATATCCCCAGTAGGGGGTGTGCAAGAGGCAGCTGATCGATGACTCTCTCTCATCGATGTTTCTAACTCTCTATCTCTCTCCCTTCCTCTCTGTACAAAATCAATAAAATATATATATTTTTAAAAAAGAACATTTAATGATTATGTGAGCATCTTAAAGGATACAAAATTCTATGCAATATAATCTTTTTATACAAAAAAATATATGTCCCTATAATAAAAAATTTTCAATTATTCTGAGCAATAGAATTACATGTTTTCTATATTTTCTTTGTATCTGTTTATTGTAGTTCCCAAATTTTCAACAGAAAATATGTTACTTTAATTATTTTTTAAAAATTCATGCACTTTTGAATAAGAAAATCTTAAAATAGGTTTGGTTTGTACCTCTGAAGAACAACCTTTTAACCATGTTCAATAGTTTAAAGCAAAAGCCTAAGTATTAAGAAGTGTAATTCCTTGTTTTGAGGGACAAATTATATTCCCAGTTTCTCTTTGCCCTCTCTTCTCTGAAAGCAAACAGTGCCACTCTATGTTAATAAGGGTGAAGTGTGAATTAAGAGAGAATGACTAAAATAAAATACCTGTAGCTCTATAGGGAATGTATACATTGATACCATGATTGCAGTATAACTACTGTTTTAGGTTTCTGTGAGGATTACCAAAAGCATGTAGAATACTTAGAGGATCATAGAGAAAGGAACTATGCAAATACAAACCACAATCCTTTCAGTATCACTTCTATTTGTATCTATTGCAGTACAACCTTGAGTATTTGGATGCAAGCCATAACCATGTGATAACCCTTGAGGGATTTAGAGGTCTGATGAAACTGAAGCAATTAGACTTGAGCTGGAATCAACTGAAAAAATCTGGCGATGAAATAAATATATTATGTAAACACACCACAAGCCTTCTTACTCTTGATATTCGACATAATCCATGGCAAAAGGTATGCAACAGACATAATAAATAAGCAAACAATTATTTTTATTTCAAAGCCATTTTCTCACTACTATTCGATGATAGCCAGAAATAGGCAAACTATCTTCATTACATTAGAATTTCTTCTTTAAAAAAATATTTTTATTGATTTCAGAGAGAGAGAGAGAGAGAGAGAGAGAGAGAGAGAGAGAGAGGAACATCAACAATGAGAAAAAAATCATTGACTGCCTCCTGCACGCTCCCCACTGGGAATTGAGCTCGCAACCCAGGAATATGCCCTGAGCAGGAATTGAATTGTGACCTCCTAGTTCATAGGTTGATGCTCAACCATTGAACCATATTAGTCAGGCTAGAATTTCTTGTAAGTATTTCATAAGCTGAATTTAGTATAGTAATCAAATGAATCAAATGTTGCTATAAAAAGTAACATTATAGCCTATAAGAAGGCTATAATTTCATGCCAGAAATTTTTGTAATCTAATGGTTTGATAGTATTATGGCTTTAAGAATGTTAGATGTCATTGCCATTTAGAAAACTTCTGAGAGTTTATGTAGCTCACTGTGCTAGAACTTTATTGTAATGAAGCAAAGGAACCAAGGATAATAGAGTACAGTAAAAGAAATATACTACAAAAGGGGGACAAATTTGTCATCTCCACTATATTATACTATAAAAAGAAATTTGAACACTTTTTTCTCATCAAAAAATATGTAGGTTCATGCTAAGAAATTTCATTATGCAATGATTATATTTAAAGTGTGCCGAAACCAGTTTGGCTCAGTAGATAGAGCATCGGCCTGTGGACTGAAAGGTCCCAGGTTTGATTCCGGTCAAGGGCATGTACCTTGGTTGCAGCACATCCCCAGTGGGGGGTGTACAAGAGGCAGCTGATCAATGGTTCTAACTCTCTATCCCTCCCTTTTCCTCTCTGTGAAAAATCAATAAAATATATATATATTTCTAAAATGAAGTGTATCTCCAAGTATTGAAAACAATCCCCAAGTTTATAATTTCAAGAATCCTCCTTTCTTGCTTTTCAAAGATTGGTTCTATTCAATTGGCCATATTACTGTTTATATTTCTTACATCTTGTTCCATAAAATTTTTATCAAAGCAGACTTCTTGAATCATCACAGTACACCTATATCCATGTTGTCAAATTAAATGTCCGTAGCTGACTAGCTGACTGCTGATCTAAATTAAAAGGAGGCACGGCCATTGTTCTTTGAACACTTTCACCCCAGTCACTTTTCAACAGCTTATGGGATTTCCCACTTTGTAAGAATAGAACCATCCACCTCCAACAGGACAGATTAATTCACAAATATAATTTAATTTTAACTATTATGTAAAGAACTAGAGACCCAGTGCACAATATTCATGCATGAGAGGTGTCCCTCAGTCCAGCCTGCACCCTTTCCCAATCTAAGACCACAGGCTCCTAACTGCTCACCTACCTGGGTGCCTGATCGTCCCTAACCACTCTGCCTGCCTGATCACCCCTAACCACTCTGCCTGCCTGATTGACCCTAACCACTCTGCCTGCCTGATCACCCCTAACCACTCTGCCTGCCTGATTGCCCCTAACCACTCCGCCTTGGCCCCTGCTGCCACGGCTTTGTCCAGAAGGATATCTGGAAGGACATCCAGTTGTTGGGTCTAATTAGCATATTACATTTTTATTATTATAGATAAGTTAAGCCTCTATTTTTAGATATATAATAAAATGGAAGATGCATAATTTTGAGTTATATGGGAAGGAATAAAAAAACCCTTACTACCATGCCATAACAGATGTAATATTTTGTAAAAATTTAACTTTCTGTTATTTTTCCCCAGCCAGCCACACTAAGGCTGAGTGTTCTTGGAAGACTGAAGACCCTGACTCACTTAGATGGGGTTGTAGTTTCAGAGGAAGAAGCTACAGCAGCTATGAAATTCATTAGTGGCTCAAAGATTACTCAGGTTAGATTTTACTCTTTAATACTAATTGTGATATTTTGAATATACAAATAATATTTTCTATGTTCTTATTTTGTTATTGAGATTTTATATCCTCTTAGCATGCTAATAAAAAAGCAATTAATATATAACAATTATATCCCTTGAATTTTTTTCTGTTGAACTGTATCCCATTTAACTTTTTAAAAAATATATATTTTATTGATTTTTTTTTTATAGAGAGGAAGGAAAAGGGATAGAGAGTTAGAAACATTGATGAGAGAGAAAAATAAACATTGATCAGCTGCCCCCCTGCACACCTTCCTGGGGACATGCCCTCAACCAAGGTACATGCCCCTGACCAGAATTGAACAGACGCTCCATCCATCAAGCCAAACTGGGTAGGGCCCATTTAACTTTCTATAAAGTAAAATAAGCTTAGAGGCCATGAGAAATCATTTAGTGAATTATGTACATAGTATTGATATTATATGTTTGTGTTTGAAAAAAACACAATCTATTAACTTGAAGGAGGGGAGAGGTCTATGTTACGCAGATTAATAGTGCTAATATTTTGGACAAAGTCACTTCAACATTCTAAATATCTCCAGTCTAGTTTTCTATCTATTTACTTTTGTAAGGTATTTAAATATTAGTTAATTTTTGAATCTATCAAAATGAAGGAAAGAAACTCTTTTGTTGTTTAAAAATACAATCAACTCCTGAAGAAGAGTTGGGGATTTACCCTATCAGAAATCAAAACCTACTAAAATCCTTTAAGACAGGGGTGGGAATATCTAGCCTGTGGGCTGTACTAGTAAAAGGCCAGTGAAATCATTTAGTCTGGCCCTGCCAACACATTAGGGGTGAGTTAATTAAATGTTTGAGTAAATATAGCAGACTAATTTTTGTATGGCCCACAAACAATGTTTTGGCCCTTAGCAGAAAAAAAATGTTCCCATCCCTGCCTTAAGACAATGTGGAATTGGTGAAGAATTAGACAGATAGACCAAAAGTATAGAATAAAAAGACTCAATATTGACCCACACATGCATGGAGACTTGATAAATAACAAAGCTGCCTTTATAGATCAGAGAGGCTAGTCAATAAAAGGCACAGCGACAAGTGCGTTAAGAACTTTACTGTAAAAAGAAAAACCAATATATTTTGGGAAAAAATATCAGAGATTCTCAGTGTGATCTTGAATTAGGATAGAATTTATTACACGAGAAACAGATAGCATAAAACTGTAAAAGACTGGATTTGTTTTCAGTAAAATTAATACATCTGTTCCTCAAAAGGGATACCATGAAAAGACATACTCGGAAAGGAAATTTGCAACACATATAACTAACAACAGATATATATTATATAATTAGAATACATCATGAAAATAACCAGCCATCATATAGAAATAAATGGTCCTGAGATTTAAACAGACACTTCACTGGAAAGGAAGTCAGAACAGCCAAATAACTTAGGGAAAGATGCTCTACCACATTTGTACTAGTATTCAAGAAAAATGAACATTAAAACTATAGTGACTGCTCTAGTGGCTAGAGTGTCAGCCTGCGGATCTAGGGGTCCTGGGCTAGATTCTGGTCAAGGGCATGTATCTTGGATGCAGGCTTCTCCCCTGGCCAGGGTCCTTGTTGGGGCGTGTGCAGGAAGCAACCAATCGATGTGTTTCTCTCACATAGATATTTCTCTCTGTCTTTCACTCTCTCTTCCACTCTCTCTAAAAATCAGTAGGAAGATATCCTCTGGTGAGGATTGAAAAAAAAAAAACCACAAAAAAAATTGCAGTGACTTACCAATTTATAGCCACCACTTGGCAACAATTTTAAAGCTTTTGCTTCAAGTTTTAGCAAAGATCTGAATTAACATTACAATCGGTACAATTACTTTGGAAAAACAATTTGGCATTATTTAGTAAAGCTGAATATAAATATACAACTCAGCATATATACTGGGTACATATTTGTATATACTCTAAAGAAACTCTTATTGTATACACCAGGGGTCATGCACAATAATTTTATAGACAGGAATGTCTATAAAAGCAAAGAACTGAAATCAGATCCAATGCTCATTAACAGAAGAATTAGTAGGAAATGCTACATAGCAATGACATCTAAATAATCTACAGCTACATGCAACAGTGTAGCTAAGTCTCTTAAATATAATGTTGAGTAAAAAAGCAAGTCATAGAAAACTTCATATATATTATTCAATTTACATAAAGTTCAAATATGTGCAGACTAAATTATATATTGTTTATGAACACAAACAAGTCAATAAAGTAAGTAAATGGTAGATACAAAATTTGAGAGCATTTGATCATTCTTAGGGGATCAACTGATTCACTTAAGTGATGGCTTTTGAGGAGAAAGAGAAAAGGATTAAGAAGGGTAATATGAATAGTGTAGCTCTTAAGCTGCTTTCATGGGTGGATTATATGGTGTTTGTATTACAGTATTGCTTTCACAATTTTATAAATATTACTTGTATGGTTAAATATCTGCTAAGACAAAAATAAAGCACATAATTTAAGCTTTATCTATACATTGAAAACATTTTAAGGCAAAGGAAGTGTTAGATTTTAAAATTATTAATTGGGCCACTCATGTAGGAAACAGTACTTTTAACTAGATATAAATAAACTTCTATATGTCATTTCCTTTACTCATCATGCATTTTTTATTGTGTTAGTTATCTCTCTTACGGCATGCTAGCAGTAAAGAAGAAAGACCACGGATTCTTAGTATATGGCCTTCTGCCAAAATTCTGACACAGATTTCGAAGTTAGGACCACATGCACATCTGAATGCAAACTGGCACTTGAAGGTAAAAGCTAATTCTATTAAACCCATTTTTTAAAAAAAAGCTTAATTTCAATAGATTTTTAGTTAGCTTTGGTCTGTATATCATAAAGAGGACACAGACAGGTGTCAGAAAAGTGGAAGCGTTGAATTAAAATTAAATAGGAGATCAAGTTGTATCTAGTTATTTATGGGGCTAGACTTTGACAGTAGTCCCCATCGTATTGGGGATTTTTGCATAAAGGTAGACTACAAAATCAAAGAGTAGATTCTGATAATATGTCAAAATAATCAAGCAAACTTTAAAGGTCAGAGCCAGAGATCAAACCAAAAGTTTGGGTGGCAAGGTGAAAGGGATGGAAAATCCTGGCACAGGCACCAGGGAACCTCATTTCCTTTAACCTCACAGTTAAAGGAAAAGGTTCTGAAGGCCCAGCAGCTACTTGCCACCTAAAGCACCCTTATATATCTTACCAAAGATAGAAACTGGGTTATAGAAAAGCTGAACCTTGAAAATAGAAGATATTAGTGGCATGATTTATATATATATATATATATATATATATATATATATATATATATATATATATATTATTGATTTTGTACAGAGAGGAAGGGAGAGAGATAGAGAGTTAGAAACATTGATGAGAGAGAGTCATCGATCAGCTGCCTCTTGGATACCCCTTACTGGGGATATGCCTGCAACCAAGGTACATGCCCTTGACCGGAATCGAACCTGGGACCCTTCAGTCCCCAAGCCAACGCTCTATCCATTGAGCCAAACCGGTCTTGGCAGTGGCATGATTTTTATGATGGGATATATACAGATAATTTAGCTGTGATGCAGGTCCAGTGACAGCCTTGGGACACAGGGAGTTCTGGAATTAGAATGGCCCTTTAAATTGTTCCAAGTTGGCCAGGCCTTTATATCCCTCGGTCATTGGATGCGAGGAGCGTGACCTCCTCGGGCAAGGCAGCTCTCTGCAGCTGAGGCTGTCCCTGAAGGGGCTGAAAGCTGAACGCTTTCTGCCAACAGCATTCCCAGCAGCTGCGACAAGTCTTCCGTTGCAGTGGGAATCTGACTGGCACAGCACAATGACCATATTCCATATAAGTCCCTCTTGGAGTTAAAATGTTGTCAAATTTTACTTTTTTGTAACCTAAGGGCTTCATAACATTGTGAAGGAATTCCTTTGATGTTACCACATTTGAATCATTTCACTGGTCGTTATTTATAACACCGAATTTATTGATGAGATTCAGAAGTAATATATACTGTTAATTACTCTACAGATAACTGCCTTAAATTTAGATGGGCAACATCTCTTTGAGATCACAAATTTAGAAAAATTGGAAAATTTGAAATGGGCATCATTCAACAACAACAACCTCACTAAAATGGAAGGCCTGGAATCCTGTGTTAACTTAGAAGAGCTCACATTAGATGGGAACTGCATCTCAAAGATAGAAGGTAAAGTATTTGAGAAGTTGGAAGTCAGGATATGAATATCTAATTGACAAGAGCAGAAAATGAATGGCACAGAGGATGCAATTTCTGAAGAGGAAAAGCTCTAGGGAAGTGCCAAGAAGGTTAGGAGCAGAGTATTCTAAACACCGATTAGTGGGGTCCATGACCACCTGCTGAATATCATGAGCCCAAGTAGCCGACTTTCACCTCCTCCGCCTTCCCTCTCCTCTGTGCCAGTGTTTACCAACTCTTACCAAACCTAACCCATTACAAACAGGCAGTAATTAATACTTATAGAGTTGGGGGGAAAAAAGGGGGGAAGAAAAGAATGAATGAGGTACTTTTTAAAAAGATAAAACAGCCGAAACCGGTTTGGCTCAGTGGATAGAGCGTCGGTCTGGGGACTGAAGGGTCCCAGGTTTGATTCCGGTCAAGGGCATGTACATTGGTTGTGGGCACATCCCCAGCAGGGGGTGTGCAGGAGGCAGCTGGTCGATGTTTCTCTCTCATCAAGGTTTCTAGCTCTCTATTCATCTTCCTTCCTCTCTATGCAAAATCAATAAAATATATTTAAAAATAAAAATAAAAAGATAAAACAGCCCACTTTGCTTTTCAAAATATGGAATTAAAGTTACATTTGGAAATTTGAAGACTTCAACAAAAATGAAAATTTATTCACAAGAGGTTAAAATCCAAATGTACTATGTAACCTTTTATATGGACCCACATGCAAGTACAATTAGGCAGCTTTACTAATGTCTGGGTATATACACACATACACACACATACATGGGCATCAAATATTCCTGGATGTGCATTTTAGTAACGGGAGGTCCTTGGCAAGGACTGAAGGTAAAAATTGGAACTCATAGCTGGAAAAAAGACTTAATTTATAATTTACTCATTTTTGAATTCTTGGATTACTTTTAGCACATGTATGGTGTACTACCTTTTTCATAAAATAAAAAAAAATTATGTCAAAAATTATATATGCAAACACAAATATTAAATATATTTTAAAACAGCATGAATAAATAGCATTTGTTATACTTTATGTTAATGGCTGTTAACAATATATTTCTAAACCTTGCTTGAACATAAGAATCACTTGAGCTACTTCTTGAATATACAGATTCACAGGTCTCTCTGTAGATTTTGGTTAATAAGCCTGAAGGTAGCTAAGGAATTTGTGTTGAAAACCATCAGGAGTCTTCCATTCCCATACAATAGGGTGCTAATTTAGCTTTGTACATATAATTGAGAACCCTGTTTTCTTTTTTTCCCTTCCGTAAGCTCACTAAAGGGAAGAATCCTCCAACCTATACTCCTTTTCCCTATACCTAAACTTTAACAGATATTTCTCTTCATTTTTCCAGACATGCTTGGATGGTTTTATCTTAACATACCCTGGATCGAATTAACTTTCAGCATTGCATAGTCCTATGATAGAAGTTGGTGGGAAAGGGGAGTGAGTAAAATTTACTGAGGACCAATTATTTGCCAAAAGCTATAACTGATGCTCTTCAAATGCCATGCTAATCCTGTGGCCCTTTAGAAGTATAATAGATTGTAGTATGGCCACTTTGTGGATGAGAAAAATGAGACTCAGATGTCACATTATTTACAAATCTAATAGTGATACAATTGAAACCAACTCTGATCCAAAGCTCTTATCTTTCAACTGCACCTCCTTCCTACCTACAGTTATAAAGTGCCTACACTATGTAACGTACACAGGAGTTGGACTGTGGTGAGAGGTGGCATTTTTTAAAAAGTTCTGTCTTAGAATTCTTTTAATCATACAAAGGTAAAATTAGCCTATTTGATTGTTTTTAATGCAAATAATACCACAATGAGGAATATGCTCCAGAGTATTGTACTCCAGTTCCTTACCCTCTTATTAAATGGGGTAATTATTTTTACCTTTGTGTAGAGCTTTGTGTTGCTGTGATCATGAAAAATCTTAATTATATCTCTTGAAGTTTATTTGAAAGCAAAACTTAGTATTTCCTACTACGTAATACCTTCCCTTAACAGCTAAGAAGAATGAGTCTACTTAGAATTCCAAAACTGAATTTAATACATTAGCTAAGACTTCATACAATCTATATCCTTAAGTAAAAGGAAAAATGATGATGGTTAATATTACAGAGTCTGCAGAAAAAGAGAAACAGAAAAATGAGCAGACATTTATTTTTTTAAATTAACCTTTCAGTGCTATCTGAATCTTTTCTTGGATTTGCTTATTTTTCTAGGCATTTCCAAGCTGACTAAATTAACCCGCCTCAGCATGAACAATAATCTTCTCACTGGTTTGGAAAAGCATACCTTTGATAACTTGCTTCATCTTCACTCCCTTTCTCTTGAGAACAACAGAATCACTTCCCTGAGTGGCTTACAAAAAGCTTTTACTCTAATTGAGCTATACATAAGCAATAACTATGTTGCTCTCAATCAGGAGATCTACAACTTAAAGGTGACTACCTGGGGTAATGTTTTTGTCTTTAAAAATATTGTTCCTTTGTACTATGAAAGCAACTCATGTTCCCTGTACTCCATGGGTAAATTTTTTTAGTGCTCAGATAAAATAACCCATTCCTCCTAACTCAGTATTTCTAAGAATTTCCCAAGCTGGATAGAGAGTAAGATTCTTTAACATTTCCTGTTCTCAGAGCAATTCTTAATTATCTCTCACTTACGTACTGGTTCCTATTGGTAGCCCTGTCTTTCTGGTCAACCTTGCCTTAACTTTGTTCTCTTTAGTTCTCCCAAGCTATTGTATAATAGGGTTTACTGAAAGTTTGAATAAAGTGGAGTTTACCACAGCACAGAATAGGAATTAATCTCAAATGTAATGTGTGATTTAATTGTTTATAAAGTTCAATGGCCATTTCCTACCACTGGAACTCTCACCTTGCTCCCTTTTCTTTTGCTAATACCATATTTCTAGGACTTTACGTCCTAACAAAAATGTAGGTCCATTTCCCATCTTCCCTCAAGTTCAGATTTCTCCCATCTTATTCCCCAATATAAATAGTTCTTCTAACGCTTGCAGAGGCAACCTAATCAACAATAGCAGCAACAAAATATACCATTTTACATTATGATACAAAATAGTTTCACTCCCTCTAACCTTAACCTCTTCCAGCCATATCCACTCAGGACCCTTTCTTCACAAAGGTACATTAAAATGTCTTGTCTGATAAAAAAAATTTTAAAAAGCACATTTTCCTTAAAAAACAAATTCTGCCACACTCTTAGAAGGTAAGAGCACTTTAGTTTTATCCCTCATCAGAAGGCAGTGTTCTCCATCCCAGTTATATCTCTATGCACATATACATACTATTTAATAGGCCATTATTCCATAAAAAAAGTATACTCTTTTAAACTTCCCTCCAAATTATTATTACTGATAGATGATTCATTTAGTACCAGCATTCAAAAATGGATTCTGATAATATTATACAAAATTGGACCCTAATGGTCTGACTGGGTAACACTTGTACTAAAAAGTATACTTAAAATCACTCAAATCACTATAAAATGATAAGGTAATTCAAATATTAAAATTCAAGGATAAACTCTTAAGGGAAAAACATTGAGATATATATCACTTTAAATGTATGTATTTTTATTTCCCAGAATTTATGCAACTTAGTCATTCTAAATGTGTATGGAAACATTATTGTATGGAATCAAGAAAATTACCGGTTGTTTGTAATATTTCATCTTCCAGAACTGAAAGCTTTGGATGGAATCTCAATTGTAAGTTGTTTTATGACTCAGCTTTTGGTCCATATGGAATATATGAATATTCACATATCCATAGGCCATAATCATATTTAACATTCTTTATCTCTAACTTACTCTGCTTATTAACATCTAGGTTTCCAAAACACATTATGGACCTGGGTTTCCAAATTTTTTCCTCTGGCCAATTCTCCCCACCCCCCTTTTATTAGATGTATTGGGGTGACACTGGTTAACAAAATTATACAGGTATCAGGAGCTCAGCTGTACAGTGCATCATCTGTACACTGTGTTGTGTGTTCATCCTCCTCCTCTGGCCAATTCTAATCATCTGAATTGAGGTGGCAGGGAAGCAAAGATGCTGCCTACATTTGCACCCACTAATTCAATGCCTTAGAAATAAACAGCACAATTTTATGGAACAGGAAAGAAAAAAACTGCTCTGGAACCCTACCAAAAAAAAAATGCTCTGGAATCCTACCAAAAAACTGTTCTGGAGTCCTACCAAAATAGCTCCCTATTTCCTGGAAAATAGAGTTATTATATCTAAGAAAATATATTTAAACCAACAAATGATATGTTATCATTACCAGTAAATGAACCAACAAATTACATGTCAACATTACCAGTAAACTATAAAGAAAAATAAGACAGGACTAAATATGAAAGCAATATTTAGAAACTTAAATTCTATAACAACTAAGTTAATACAGGGCTCCTATATAACACTGCCTAGCTCCTGCCAAACAATAAAATTCATCAAATCTTCTAGAAAATTGATAGTTCATAACTGTTTGGGACTCAGAGGTGCTCTGAGAAGACTGCTCATTCTGGTCTTGCTGCTCTTTGTGGTCACAAGACTAGGAAAGGAGAAGCCAATTAATCAGAAAATTTTTAAACAAGAATAGGTTTACTCCCTCCAAACACCACAAAATAAATCATGGCCCCAAACAGAATGGGAGCAAGGAGAAAAGCCTTGAAGCCCTACCCGGTTTGGCTCAGTGGACAGATCATCTATTCCTCAAAATAGGAAATAAAAAACATTCTCCCCCAACACAAACAAATTCTATAAAATCTCCTACGGGGTTTTATTTAGGTATTGGCTTTCACTGGGGGATGTTTTAAAAGTAGACTTAGGAAACGTATGTGCTCTAATGATGGTGGCGAAGATCTTATCCTTCCTATCTCTCTGTGCCCTCATTGAAGGATCACGTGAGAAAGTGCTTTTAGAAGGAAGTGTGGGAAAACTTTTTCCCCCAAGGAAAAGTTACCCTCCGTTCACTGACAATAAGTGTTGTTTAACTATTTTTCCTTTCACTTTGACTACCTAAAAGTTCAGGGTCAAATTATGGTTCAATAACAGAAAACCCTGGATTTATGGTCTATCTGTTTCTACCCCCAGTTTTTATCTATTTTGACTTAGATCATTCTTGGTCCCCATCTCCATTATTTATTATTTTCATTTTACTGTTGAATTGTATGTGCTTCCTGTAAGCTGCCACAAATTCTTTGTGGGGTGAGGTAGAGTATAAATATATGAATTAATAATGGAACATGAAGACCAGACTGAATAATTTAGACTTTAATTGAGGCATAATGGAAGGGCATTAAAGATTGAATAGGGAAGTAACATATTCAAAACTATATATTAGGAACTTTAATCTAACAGAAGTGTTTACAGTAATAGATGAGAGACCAATATGGGGCTATTAGAACAGTCTACATGTGAGGTATGGAGAACCCGAGTCAAGGGGAGTTGACTTTAAATGGAGAGCTGAAAGGTATGAGAAATACTGGGGAGAACCGACAGAAGTTAGCAATCAATTGGCTTGAAGGACAATGAAGGGAAAGAGTAAAAGATGTCTACAAGGGTTGAGTCTATACCAGTACGAGATATTGTAACAGGAATATGAATATAAGAAGAAAAGCACTTTTCAGAAATAAGATTATTAATGTTGAACACACTAACTTTTATATGATAGTGGATCATCTGACTGGAGAGGCCAGGCAAGCAGTTGAAAACACAGGACTAATTTTAAATATGGAAATTAGATTTATATTTGTTTAGATTTGGAAGTAATTTGAAGAAAGTTGATAGTTAAACCAAAAGCATATGTAAGATGATCTAAATTAAGAGAGTAGAGAAAGTAAATAAATCCAAGTGAGGCTTTAAAACTTACATTGAGGAAATTTACAGAGGAAAAGAAGCCATAAAAAGTATATGCCCAGGGAGATAGACGAGCAATATAATTCCAGAGATTTTTTTTTTTTGTTAATCCTCACCCAAGGATATTTTTCCATTGACTTTTTTTTTTTTTTTTTTTTTTTTTTTTTTAGAGAGAGAGTGGAAGGGAGGAGAGACAGAGAGAGAAACACGTCAATAGGTTGTTTTCTATATATGTGGCAAAATCCAGTCTGCATATGCCCTTGACCAGAATCGAACCCTGAACCGTCTGTCCACTGAGCCAAAACAGGTAGGGCTTCAAGGCCTTTCTCCTTGCTCCCATTCTGTTTGGGGCCATAGTTAATTTTGTAGTATTTGGAGGGAGTTAAACCCATCCTTGTCTAAAAGTTTTCTGATTAATTGATTTCCCCTTTCTTAGTCCTGTGACCACAGAGAGCAGGCTTTTTGTGGATTTTTTGTTTTTTTTTCTTATTGGCATTTTTGGATTTCTGGCTTTTCCAACATACATGAGGAAAAATGAAAACCCAGGTCTAAAGGGAAAATTCACTTCTGTGTATTTCCTTTACTCTTCCATCACTATCACACTCACAACACTTACCAGCTATGTTCGGGGGTCTTCCTCCAGGGGAATCTACAACTTGTCCATCTGTAGTCTCTCTTTTGCTGGCAGACAGAACAGTATCATTGGCATTCTGTGTCTCATATTAGGTCCATCTCTGCATTACTATAGACCCCCCAATTTTCACCTATTTCATAGGCCCACATGGCCATCTTAACTAAGCATAGGGTGATATCTGCTTGTCAATTCCAATTAATTTCCAAACTTAGAAGGAAGTTCTACAGGTATTAACATGGCCTACTTTAATGTACCCTTCAAATTTCCATAGGGCCATGCCCCATATGGGCATCCCTTTAATAGGCCAGGCTTCCATTGCCCTCCTGCCTAATCATATGGCTTAGCTAGGAACATTGGATGAAGACCATATATATATATATATATAATAAATAGCAAAACACATCAGGGAACTCACCACAATGTCATTTCTCAAGTCCCAAGGTACCTGGCTGGTCTGTTTTCTTCCCTTCAGTCTCCTTCTTTATTTTATACTAGAGGCCTGGCGCATGAAATTCATGCATGGGTAGGGTCCCTAGGCATGGCTGGCATTCAGGGCCAGTCTGGTTCCTCTCAGCCTCCCCGCCACCTCTTTCTTCTTTCCTTCACTCCCTGAGTGCCCCTGGTCCACCGCCATGTTCTGCACCACCCCCTAGTGGTCAGTACACATCATAGCAATCAATCGAACTTCCCATCTCCCAGTTGAACTCCCAAGGAGACAATTTGCATATTAGCCTTTTATCATATAGGAGGATCCCATGTGTAGGGGTTTTAGTTGTACTCAATAGGAGGAATAGAGAGAAATGAGTCCACTTTATTTTGACCTGAAACCAAAGAAAGAATGTCATTTAGTCATCTGTAGGGGAAGGCATTGCTTTCTAAATGTTCTCATATATAGGACCCACCAGAGACTGAGTGTGCAAAAGATTTGTTTGGTGGCAGACTAACTTCTGACATGATTGCAGAACGACAAGGACATTCAAACTTCACCCAAATGCAAGAATTAAATTGGACTGCATCATCCATCAGGTAAAAATATTTTATTATATGTTTTTTGTATAATTAAACATGTAATTATTATCAGTTTCTAAGGTTTATAATTTATACAGCTACCCAAATATAACTTATAATTCAGAAAATTATCTACCTTACTTCAAAATCTATGCTAACTTTGCCACCCTTTGAAATATTCTTATAATTTTTATCATCACACACTATGGTTAAAAATGTCATTAATCTCTTTCTAAGACCTTATATTTCTCTTTTCTTTTACAACCAAGCTTTTAAAAGTTAGAATAAACTAAGTTTACTTGTCACATCATACCACCCTAATTAATGCAATCCAGTTTCATTCCTCTAACACTATTCTTATGAATGTTACCACTGTCCTCAAGGTTAATAAATCCTTTTATTGCCTCTCCTTTTTCCTTATTCTGCACTAATCACACACAGAATAAGGAGAAAAAAAAAAGGCAATAAAAGGATTTAGTTTATGATAATGACCCCAACTTTTGACTAAACCTAGGCTCCGCACTTGAATATTCAATTGCTTTCTATCAATAGTGTCTAGAAAATAACATCCATGTATTGTTGCCCATGCCAAAAATCTAAGAGTTACTTCTCTCTCTCCTTTGTCCTTCATTTTTAATTAATCACCATGTTCTATTGAGTCTATGTCTAAATATGTCTCATAATTACCCTCTTTTTTCCAAAGTCACTGCCATTAGCCTAGGTTGGAAAAGAAACAATTTTAGAAACTTTCTTGACCTTTTTTATTGCCATATATAACCTTCCCTGCAAGTCCATCTACAATCCATACCATCTTTTAAGATGCAAGGTTTATCAGAACACTTCCTTTGTTAACATTGTTCAGTGGCTTTCCATTGTCTACATAATAAAATTTAAAGTCCCATTGTAAAACATAGAAAACCCTTTAATTACCTGCTTATTTTTATCTCTTTTAATCCTTACCTTTATTGCCCTATAACTCTTTATGCTCCAGAAATTCTAAATTATTATAATTCTTCAATCTCAATCATAAGATGATGTGTCATGTTTCTGCCTTTGCTTATGCCTGTTCCATTGCCTAGAACTTTTTCTTTTCTAATTTGCCTAACAAATGCCTATAAATTCTTCAAGTCTCATTTTAAGATTGTTCTCCCCTGCAAAGAAATTCCTGACTTTCCCAAATATGTTTTTCTTTTCCTAAAAGGCCATTACAACTAACTATTATAGCAATTTTTCTTCTTCTGCATCCCACTCCTTCAGGGTAGAGACAATATCTTTTGTAACCTTTTCTGACATGTTGTCTGCACTTAGGAAATAGTAATGAAAATATGTTGAATGAATAAAAGTATGTCATAATTATATTTTCAGGGGTTAGAGTTTGTTTAAAGAAATGGGCAACACAGTTATTTAGCTTTATACTCTTTCTCACAACTCAAAGGAAGGTAGAAGAGTTGTAAAGCATTCTGTTTAATTATCGAAATGTTCTTACAAAGTGGAATGCAATAAAAATTTTCAGATTTCACAAAAACCCTGCTATCAAAGATTTCACTTGCTTTCACCTTTTCTTTTCCATTCCTAACCCCTTCCTGGCATTTCAGAAATCACCTATTTCACTCATATCCTCTGCAGTTTACAATCTGAAAATCTTATGATTTACCATATCACCTTCACTATGATTTAATGAACATGTGAATTTATAAAGAAACTGAAGATGTTAATTGTTTAAAGTTTCTTTTATGATAGTGTTATAATAGACATTTTTTAAAGCAATGAAATTCTATGTCATTTTTTTTACATATGTGCTCCTCCAAAAAATGTAGTTATCTCGCCGAAACCAGTTTGGCTCAGTGGTAGAGCGTCGGTCTGCAGACTGAAAGGTCCCAGGTTCGATTCCGGTCAAGGACATGTACATTGGTTGTGAGCACATCCCCGATAGGGGGTGTGCAGGAGGTGGCTGGTCGATGTTTCTCTCTCATCGACGTTTCTGGCTCTCTATCTCTCTCCCTTCCTCTCTGTAAAAAATCAATAAAATATATTTTTAAAAATGTATTTATATCATCACTTGATCCATAAATTTTACATGAAGGCAATTCTTTTTATAGCATTTGTCAGATGAGATTTTTGAAAATGCTTTTGGTGTTGTACATGAGGGATTCACCTAAATAATTTTCCTACTAAAATTGTAACTATATTTACTTTGTCTAAATTCAGAACTGTGGATTTGATTCCAATTGACCAATTTAGAAATGTGTGTAATGTGAACCTACAGAACAATAATCTTACCTCATTCAGTGGATTAATCTATCTGCCTAATGTGAAGGTAAATCACAAATTTTCTTTCAAAGTTTTCAGTAAAAGCTGTAATCATCTTTATTTTGGATTAAAAGGTATTTTCATGTTATTAAAGAAAAACAATTCCTAAAGTGTTGTGTTTTTTTTTCACCAAACAAGAAAAGCATTACCTTCCAAAGTTATTTTGGTTGACCTCTGTTTTATGTGATTGTCTTATAAGCAGTAAATCTTACTCAGAGTAGTGGCCTCCAGGCTTATAGCTTGACTGAGCCATTTTATAGTCTTTTATTTTATAGTCTTTTAAACACAGGGAAAATAGCAATCTCTCCAACCAAACAGTTATTTCATCTAAATCAGTGTAGACTGAGAAAGTTAAACAGCTCTCTTTTGTCTCCATTATTTTATTTAAAATGTCATTTCCCAGAATGTCAAATAATTTTTTTAAAAATTCAAAGCCAAATCCAGACAATTTGCAATATAAAAATTTGTAATTTTAACAATGATATCATTAAATTATGTTGTACAGTACAACCATTTTAATAGCTTTTGAGATATTAATTCAAACATATATATCAGCATTTGTTTTTTAAAACCTGATTAATAAGATATTCTTTTGATAGGTCTTATGCCTCAACTATAATCATATT
The DNA here is from genome assembly GCF_014108245.1 of Pipistrellus kuhlii. Classification (NCBI taxonomy): domain Eukaryota; kingdom Metazoa; phylum Chordata; class Mammalia; order Chiroptera; family Vespertilionidae; genus Pipistrellus; species Pipistrellus kuhlii. Next base: position 22,693,975 of record NW_023425404.1, on the reverse strand, counting down.
GAATCAATCATACCCAGACTAAAGCCTCAGAATCACTTGTCCAACAGACAAGTACTCTACCAAAAAGTGTCTTCAAGTGGGTATGGGCAGCAAGGAACATCAAAAATAAACAGGTACTTTTATTTTTACAATTATAAATAAATTTTGCTGGGAATTTAAAAAGCAATTAAGTCACATTAATGATAGCAGCAACATACATTTAGCTTATTTTAATGCTTATTTAATAGCTACATGCCAAAGATGAACTTCACAAGTAAAAAGGTACTCAAAATACTCCTTTGTCATTAATTTTTCTTTGCTCCCTCCATTTCACACTCATATTGTAAAAAAAGAAAATGAAAAAAAACCTTGGATGTTTAATGGCTGTGTGTGTGTGTGTGTGTGTGTGTGTGTGTGTTAATTTATATATAATTCACATATAACATTCACCCTCTATGTATAATTCAGTGATTATTTTAGTATATTCACAAAGTTGCAACCATCTAATTCCAGAATATTTTCATCTCCCTATAAAAGAACACCTAACCTAAAAGCATAGGCTTAGGTTTCTTTTGTTTTGTCTTTGTTTCTAAATTATCTGGTTACTTAATGCCCCAGCATCAATGGAAACGATAAATTATGAAGAAGTTGCGAACATACCTCCCATCTTCCTACACATTTTTGGTAGAATATAAATATAAATATAAATATATATTATATAAATTTTACCTTTTTCTATGACTTCATTTAACTATAATCATACAGTAAGTATAGTCTTTTGTGTCTGGTTTATTTTGCTTAGCATAATTCTTTTGAGATTTATCTTTTGTTGCAAGTGTCAGTGATTCATTTTTATTATTGAGTAGATTTCATTGTTCAGATTATATGACAAGTTGTTTCCTCATTTATCATTGGTGAACATTTGGGTTGTCTCCATTTTGAAGCTATTTTGATTAAAGCTTCTATAAACATTTCATTTATACACATCCTTTATATTTAGAACTATTTATAGTAGTTTTTACAGCTTTCTTAAAGTACAGTTTACATATTATGTTCACTCATTTAAGTGTATGAGTTTTACTAAATTTGGGGGGGGGGCGGAGAAGATATATGTATTACTATATGTAATACTTTAAACAATAAAAAATATTAAAAAATAAATTTATAAAATTGTGCAACTATTATTACAATACAGTTTCAGAACATTTCCATCATATTTCAAAAGGATCCTTCAGGTCCATTTTCAGTTAATTCCTTGCCCCACCTCTAGCTCCAGGAAACCACTAATTTATTTTCTATAGAGGTCTGTTTTCTAGATATTTCATATAAATGGAATCACATACTATATGGACTTTTACATCTGATGTCTTACATTTAGCGTAATGTTTTCGAGATTAATCCATATTATAGTGTATATTAGTAAGTGAACTTTTTATTGCTGAATATGTTGGGTATTCCATTGTACAGATATTTCACACCATGTTTATCCATTCACAAGTTGATGGACATTTGGGTTGTCCCCACTTTGGGGGTAGTATGAATAATACTGATATAAACATTTATGTAGAAATATTTGTGTGCATTTATATTTTCATTTCTCTTAGGTAGACACCTAGGAGTGAAATTGATGTATTGTATAGTAATTTAATGTTTAACTTTTTAAGAAACTGCCAAACTATTTTCAAAATTGGTTGCACCATTTTGCATTATCAATACTACTTTATACAGATTCTAATTTCTCCATGTCCTCCTTAGCACTTGCTATTGTCTGTATTTTTTATTACAGCCACTCCAGTGGTTTTCAAGTGCAATTTCATTATAGTTTTAATTTGCATTTTCCTCATGAGTAATGTTATTGAGCAGCTTTTCATATGCTTATTAGCCATTATTATATCTTGTTTGGTGAACTGTTTAAAACTTTTGCTTATATTTTAATTAGTTTGTTTGACTTTCTATTATTGAATTCTTTAAATATTCCAGATATAAGCCCATAATTAAATAAATGATTTACAAGTATTTTCTCTCAATGTGTGACTTTTTATTTTCTTAAATGGTGTCTTTAAAAATTTTTTTTATTTTGATAAAGTTCAAATTATCAACTTTTTCTCTTACACATAGGGATTTATGAACTCTTCCTAGAAACTCTTTGCCTAACCTAAGGTCACAAAGATTTTTCTCATTTTCTTCAATGTTTTATGTTTCTTTCTTCTTTTTTTTAATGTAATTATTGATGTTAGAGAGAGAGGAGGGGAAAGGGAGAGAGAGAGATAGAAACATCAACATTGATCAGCTGCCTCCTGCAAGACCAGGAATCAAACGGGTGACCTCCTGGTGCATAAGTTGACACTCAATCACTGGCCAAAGTCTTATGTTTAATCTCTTACATATAGGACTAAGAAGCATTTAATTTTTGTGCATACTTTGAGGTAAAATGTGTGGTCTAAATTTATATTTTTGCATGTGGTTATCTATTTATTCCAGCTCTATTTAAAATACGATCCTTTCCCTATTGACTTTCCTCGGTACCTTTGTTGAAAAGCAATTGATGGATAAATGTAGAAGTTTATGTCTATTCTATTTCATTGATCTCTGTATATGTCTTTTTACCAATACCAGATTGGTTTGGTTACTGCAGCTTATAATAAACTAGAGGCCCAGTGCACGAATTCATGTATGGGAGGAATCCCAAGGGAGGTATAGGGAGCCAAAATGTGATCGGCCCTCCAGATGGGCAGTGGGATGCCTTTGCTGGCTGAGATCTGGATCCTTCCCATTGACTTTCGCATTGGTTGTTGGGAGCCACCTGGTGGCTGCTTTTATATTTTTTCTTTTTTGTGGAGCGTCTAGGAAGGGGAAAAGACTGTGGTGCCTGAGTCTGACTTCCAGGTGGCCAGTGGCACTGTTGGGATCCAGCAGGCAGCACTGGTTTATTGGTGCCTGGCCCATTCTCTGGAGATTGGACCTGCAGAACTACTGAGGGAGTGAGTAGCTGCCACCAGGCTGGTGGGCCACCTGGATGGGTTGGTCAGCTGAGTAGTGCTCCCGCTTGTGGGAGCACCCTGACCACCAGGGGGCAGCTTCTACTCCTTGGTCGTCAGTGCATATCATAGAGACTGGTCAACCGAATGTTCCAGTTATTCTGATAGTTCAGTCGTAATGGTTGCTTAGGAATATATATATAATGTGAACCCTTCAACTTTGCTCTTTTTAAAGACGGTTTTGGATATTCTGGACTCATTGAATTTCCATACAATTGTTAAGCTAAGATGGTTATTTTCTTTCTTTAAAAAAAAAAATAAATCTTTATTGTTTAGATTATTACAGTTGTTTTTCTTTTTTCTCCCCATTGCTCTCCTCCATTTGGTTCCTATCCTACTTTATGCCCTTACTCCCTCCCCCACCCCCTTATTGTCCTCATCCAAAGGAGTAAGATTTTTGTCCAATCTCTTCCAGCATCCCACATGCCCTCCCCACTAAGAATTGTCAGTCCACTCCCTTTCTATTCCCATGATTCTATTATACTCACCAGTTTATTCTGTTCTTCAGATTTTTTATTCACTTGATTTTTAGATTCACTTGTTGATAGATATGTATTTGTTGTCACTTTGTTGTTCATAATTTTTATCTTTACCTTTTCTTCTTCTTCCTAGAGAATACCCCTAAGCATTTCATATAATACTGGTTTGGTGGTGATGAACTCCTTTAGCTTTTTCTTGTCTGGGAAGCTCTACATCTGACCTCCAATTCTAAATGATAGCTTTGCTGGGTAGAGTAATCTTGGTTGTAGGTTCTTGCCATTCATCACTTTGTATATTTCTTGCCACTTCCTTCTGGCCTGCATAGTTTCTGTTGAGAAATCAGCTGATAATCGTATGGGTGCTCCTTTGTAGGTAACTGTTTTTCTCTTGCAGCTTTTAAGATCCTTTCTTTGCTTTTGACCTTGACATTTTAATTGTGATGTGTCTTGATGTGGTCCTCTTCAGATTCCTCTTGTTTGGGTTCTCTGTGCTTCCTGGACTTATAAGTCTATTTTTTCACCAGGTAGGAGAAGTTTTCTGTCATTATTTCTTCAAATAGGTTTTCAGTATCTTGCTCTCTCTCTTCTTCTGACATTCCCATAATTCAGATGTTGGTACTCTTGAAGTTGTCCCAGAGGCTCCTTACACTATCTTCATATTTTTTTATTCTTTTCCTTTTTGATCTTCTGGTTGGGTGTTTTTTGCTTCCTCATATTTCAAATCATTTATTTGATTCTCTGGATCCTCTAGTCTACTGTTGAATCCCTGTATATTATTTTTATCTTGTCAGTGTATGCTTAATTTCTGATTGGTCATTTTTCATATTCTTGAGGAACTCACTAAATTTCTCAGAGGTTTTTAGAAGATTCTTGAGTCTTATAACCGTGGTTTTGAACTCTATATCCAGGAGTTTGCTTTCATACATTTCTTTCATTTGTGAATTTTTTCTTTGTCTCCACATTTTGGCTGCTTCCCTGTGTTTATTTCTATGTAGTGGGTAGCTGCTAAGTCTCTTAGTTGATAGAGTGGCCTTGTGTGGTTGGTGTTCTATAAGGCCTAGTGGCTCATCCTCCCCAGTTACCTGAGGTAGACACTTTTGGTGAACCCCTTTGTGGGCTGTGTGCACAGTTTTGTTGTATTTAATCCTTGATTGCTGTTGGTATCACTGGGAGGAGTTGACCTCCAGACCAGTTGGCTGTGATGACCAGCTATGTCTATACTGGAATATCTGTTGCATAGGAAACACCCTTATGGGGCAGGACTTGCTTCAGTAGAGCTTTGGTGCTCACTGAGTCTGTCCCTTGAGTGTGTCTCTTATGGATGTGAAAGTTGTAATCCACTTTGGTCTCACTCTGACCATTGGTTACACTGGCTCTTGGGTCTCCAAAGAGGTGCAAGATCAGTCACTGTCTTGAGCCACCCAGCAGGAGCTACAGAGACATCTGCAGATTCCTCCTTTTAGTATGGGGTTTGGAAGTGCTCAGACGAGGCCCAGTGTGAAGCAAAGCTGCTGCTGCTGCCAGGCAGTGGGCCTTCTTTTGGAATCTCTGGGGCTCTCTGACCCAGCTGCAGTTTTTTCTGTTTTTGTTTTTGTTTTTTTGTTTTTAGGCAAAAGGACAGGCCATCATATGCAAAAGCTGATGTGCACAGCTTGGGTGGGATTGTAAATTGGGAGGGGTAGGGTATCTAGGAATGACCAGGACAGAGCAAACAGCAATGCCTGCCCTGAACCAGAGAAGTCTCAGGTTCTCTGCATCCCATGCCCCTGTGCAGGAACAATGATCGCTGTGAGCACCTCGAAGAGTAAGCTGCCCTCATGTTCCTGTCCTGATGCCAGACAGTCCAGTTTCACCCCATATGTGCCTGGGTCCCCCAAAGTGTTGCCCGGAACTGGAGTTCAGAGAAAGTATGAGCTTATCTCTCCCAGTTTAAAAGGCAGCACATCCAGGTGCCAGCACTTTCCACGTGTCCGCACCTTTTACTGCTCTCAGTGGCTTTCTTCACCTCTCTAGTTGTGGAATTTCCACTCATCAGCTTCCCCGCAGTTCTGGGTGGTAGTTGTTCTGCTATTTATTGTAGTTGTAGTTTTGATGTGGTTGTGAGAGGCAGCAGGTATAGGTGATTATCTTGGTTTCTCTTAAGATGGTTGTTTTCAGAGGGAGCGGGCACTGCTGGGCTTTTGATAGAAATTGCATTGAATCTATTGGTTAATCTGCAGAGAACTGCCTATGTTAGTAATACTGAACTCCTAATCCATGAACATGAAATATTTTTCTGCTTAGAGCTTCTTTATCACAGCAATGTTTTATAGTTTTCTGTGTATACATTTTGCACTTATTTTGTTAAAGTTTTCTGAATTATTGTATTATTTTTATGCTATTGTAGATAGAATTTTTAATTTCATTTTCAGTTTTCTGCTGATATATAGAAATTTAAATGATTTTTGTATATTAAGTTTTTAACCTATGATTTTGCTGAACTCATTTATTAGTGCAGTTTGTGGGGAGGTTAGGGGATTGTTTTTTGTTTTTGTTTTTTGGTGAATTCCTTAGGATTTTGTAAATACACGATCATGTCACCTTAGAATAAAAACAATTTTATTTGTTCCTTTTTAATCTGGATGCATTTTTTTTCTCTTTCTTAGCTAATTGCACTTATTCTTTTTATATATATATATTTTTTTGATTTTGTACAGAGAGGAAGGGAGAGAGATAGAGAGTTAGAAACATCGATGAGAGAGAGTCATCGATCAGCTGCCTCTTGCACACCCCCTACTGGGGATATGCCCGCAACCAAAGTACATGCCCTTGACCGGAATCGAACTCGGGACCTTTCAGTCACCAAGCCGACGCTCTATCCATTGAGCCAAACCGGTTTCGGCTAATTGTACTTATTCTTGTGTTTTATTTTAAGTAACTCTGTACTTTACCATATGAAAATATTTAAAGATTACAAAATTATTATATAAAATATAGAGACAACTTATTACAGTTTAATTTGGATACATTAAGAAGTTCATCCTTTAAAAAATATTCAATTTATGATAAGTACATATAGGCTGTCTTTTTATGATATAACTTGTTTGAAATTAAGCTTATGGAATCAAACTTACATGTGTGTTTCAGGGATATAATAAGCAATGAAAATTTGCCTCCAATAATGCTCAATTTAGAAGTTCTTCATTTGGGCTACAATGGAATTTGTAATTTAAATCAGCTGCAACTAAACAGACTAAGAAATTTAAAATTCCTCTTTCTACAGGGTGAGTAGCAACACTGTTAATATCTAAGTCTTTGTTATTAAAAACTGACTTGATGGCCCTAGCTGATTTGGCTCAGTAGATAGAGCATTGGCCTGTGGACTGAAGAGTCCTGGGTTCAATTCCCAGTCAGGGCACATGGCATGTGTAAGGCAGCCAGTCAATGATTATTTCTCATCATTAATATTTCTAATCTCTCCCTCTCCCTTCCTCTCTGAAATTAGTAAAAATATATTTTTAAAAAACTGACTTATCATCCTTTTTGATAAGCAAATACATACCTCATCATTACTTAAAACAGATTCACTGATGAAAATATTTTAGTAATCACAAATGGTTTTCTCTTGGGTTATTTATATAAATAATGTCAATGCAATATTCTAGGATTATTGAATATTGCCCTAGAAAATGCAATATCCTTGGACTCTGTACAGCATAGTATTACAACATAATTTACTTTGATATCATACTAGAGGCCCAGTTCATGGATTCATGTATTGGTGGGGTCCCTCTACCTGGCCTGCACCCTCTTGCAATCTAGGACCACACCAGTGCATGATCAGGGTGGGGAGGAACTGCAGGAAGGCTCCAGGGAGTATCTGGCCCATCTTGCCCAGTCTGGATCAGCCGGACCCTAGCAGCAAGCTATCCTATTGTTGGAGCATCTGGCCTCTGGTGGTCAGTGCAAATTATAGCTACCAGTCGAACGGTCAAATGGTCGCTTAGGCTTCCTATATATGAAAGCCTAAGATATATATTCTATTTTAAAAACAATAAAATGTATGGAAAGGATACAGAAATACCAAATTATTACTATTATATATAATTTAAATCTTTGCTCTAAAGTAGTTAAAGATCTACCTATAGAAATATACTGAAACAAAAATAAATTAATATATGTTATTACCTTAAGCGCAACAATAGTTTAAAGAAATTAAAACATTAACCCCTTTATATATCTAGGAGTCTGAAAAAGTGATAGAATTTAGATTGAAAGTGAGCATGATCAAGAGTTTTGCAAGTTCAGGTATGGGGGAAGGAGAGAGTCATAAGAGCAAGATTGTGGTATCCATGGGCCAAACCTTGGAAAGGCACTAACCTGATTAAAACAGAACATATAGTTCTCTGGGTGAGTTATCAAGTTTATAAATATTATAAATTTCATGAATAATGCTCATTTTGCAGTTGAAAATAGGTAGAAATTGTAAATTTTTAGAAAAGTGGCATAAAAAAACAGGGTTTGGAACATTATCTAACAATAAAGGGGGTCAAGTATTTGGTGATGAAAGGAGATTCAACTTTGGGTGGTAAACACACAATGCAATATACAGCATAGTATTGTACACTTGAAATCTATGTAATTTTATTAACCAATGTCATCCCAATAAATTTAATTTAAAAACAAAAAATAATTATTAAATGACATCGAAGAAAGGTTGGGAGATACATCAGTGAGATATATGGGGGAGATAACTGCATAGTTTATCTGAGTATAGTAATTTTTCTCTGAAAGACAGGCTTTTCTAGACAATTTTTAAGTTTTTTTAAAATATATTTTATTGATTTTTTACAGAGAAGAAGAGAGAGGGATAGAGAGTTAGAAACATTGATGAGAGAGAATCATCGATCAGCTGCCTCTTGCACACACCCCCACTGGGGATGTGCCCACAACCAAGGTACATGCCCTTGACCGGAATCGAACCTGGGACCTTTCAGTCCTCAGGCCGACGCTCTATCCACTGGGCCAAACTGGTTTTGGCCATTTTTAAGTTTTTAATGCATATTTTTGCCTATCAAAGATCTTTGCCAGTTGGGTCAAGAACATGGAGAATTAGCCTTAAAAGAAAAAGAAACTGAGCATAACAATGTCAGATCTTTTAAAAAAGAAACATTGACATTAAAAAACAAATTTTAAAAAAAACAAACCACAGACAAACCTGGAAAGTCTATTTAATATAACAATGTATAGGACCAGTGTGTTGTGTTGCTGTGTCTATCATGGCAAATTACACTGAGGCAGCCTTATACAGGAAGTGAAGCAGTTTACTTTGACAGTAATATCTGCCACTTATTGAGTCATTGGTCAAGGTATTTTTTTACCTAGATTATCTAATTCAACCTTCACAGCATAATGTTATATGCATTTTTTAAGAAAAGAAAGTGAATCTCAGTGTGGTTAAATAATGTATCTAAATTCGTGTCAGTAAATGGTATAGTACAGGATAAAACACAGGTCTGGCTCCAAAGCATATGCTCTTTCTGGCTCCAAAGAAGAAGAATGACAAGGGGCTCAGCTATAGTAGTGACAGACAGAACAATGAGCAAGAGGTGAGTCCAAACCACAGTTTCAAAGAAGTAAACACTAGCATTTAATGACTGACTAGATATATTAGGGGAGAAAAAATAGTTCCATATGTATTTCATTATTTCATTAGGAAATTGGGCAAAGGGGGCTATTAAAGCAGAATAAAGTCATTGGGAAAAGTTGCTCATTTGCAGTATGGAAAGATCAGTTCTAGGCCTGATATTGCCATTTTTATGTCTTTGAGGAAGTCACTTAACTTCTCTGATCCTTAGTATTATGATCATTAAAAAACTATTTATCCTGTCCTATTTTGGGACTCTAATAGGAAACATATTTGAAAGTATTTTGTCAACTCAAGAGTTATCTTCTCATATAAACGATCATTAATATTTATAAAGCTATTGATTGCTATAGTAGAGAGAACTCAAAGGTTATAAAGGAAGGACTGAGCCCTAGCTGGTTTGACTCAGTGAATAGAGAGTTGGCCTGCAGACTAAAGGGTCCTGGGTTCGAGTCTGATCACGAGCATATGCCCAACTTGTGGGCTCGATCCCTAGTAAGGGATATGCTGGAGGCAGCCAATAATGATTCTATTTCATCATGGATGAATCAATCTCTCTCTCTCTCTCTCTCTCTCTCTCTCTCTCTCTCTCCCCCCACCCCTTCCTCTCTGAAGTCCATAAAAATATTTTTTAAAAGAAAGGACTGCAGTTTTAATATTATGTAATGAATTCTTAATTTTTAATGTGTTTATAGTATAAAATAGCATTTTTATGAAAGTGTATTAAGGTGTATTTTTTCAACTTAACACAACAAATTCATTTATTTTAATAATTAGATATACCGATTTGAATGCCTATTAGAATCATCAGATATACTCAGGAGCATGTCTTTTGTGGCACTTTTATATATCTACTTTTGTTAAAACAGTAATTAAGACTATTTTAGTACTTAATTACTGAACAGATATTGTGTATCTCACATTTTAATCTTTCAAACATAAAGAGAAAATTTTACAAAATATTTTTTGATGATAAGTTTACCTTCTTAAAAATCACACTTACATTTCTCCTTGGAAATATATTCCTTTAAATACTTTTTCAAAAACAAATGTATGAAAAAAACTTAAATTAAGATAGATAATCCGTTATTCAGGAAGTTTGGGCTCACTTAATATATCATCACCTCTGTTTTCAGGGAATGAAATCACTCAAGTTGAAGGGCTTGACAACTTACTAGTACTTCAGGAATTGGTAGTGGACCATAACCGCATCAGAGCATTTAATGATAGTGCCTTTGCCAGACCAAGTTCCCTCCTGGCACTTCACCTGGAAGAAAACAGACTACGAGAGCTGAACAACTTACAATCTTTGCTAAAACTAGAAAAACTTTTCCTAGGATATAATAAAATCCAGGTAACATTGTTTTGTTTTTGTTAGGAGACTTACAAGACTTACTTAACTCCTCTGAACATAAAGCTTCCAAATACACCAGTGAAAACTTTGTTAGTGGGTTACTTATCATTTATACGCCAGATAAATACTCTGTGATACAGAGGCTTATAAATAGCCTGTGATGAAAAGATGTCCATTCTGCTTCTAGACTTATAAATCCAACCAACCCACATGCATCCACCTGAGGAAAAATTTAAAAAAACAAAAAAAACAAAGGCTAGCTCTAAACGTTCTAAGGCTCGCCCAGCTGGCATGGCTCAATGGTTGAGCCTCGAAGTATGAGCCAGGAGGTCACAGTTTAATTCCTGGTCAGGACACATGACCAGATTGCAGACCTGATCCCCAGTGTAGAGCCGTGCAGGAGGCAGACAATTAATGGTTCTCTCTCATATTGATGTTTCTATCTCTCTATCCCTCTCCCTTCCTCTCTGAAATGATATATATATTAATGTCCTAAGACTCTTCTCAGCAGCTCTCTCTAAGAGATCGCCTTTGTTCTTGACTACTTACTCTTGGTCCATGCTATTTCTGCATCTCAATCCCAGACTTCCTCTGGTCCTTTAAACTTCACATATGGACTTGTTCTACCTGACATTTCAATTATTCCTAATTATGGTTTAATATTCCATTCCCCCCCCCCTCCCCTTCAAGGCTTTCTTAGGATCCTGCATTAGTTTTAACAGCTCAAAATTCAACCTACGCCATTGCCCCACCTGAGCCTGCCCAGACTGTTTCCTGAGATAGTATGCAGATGAGAGGGTTAAAAGTACTAGTATACATAACTTTAAGCAGCCCTAACATCTCTCAGTGTTTTGGTGATGATCTGTTAGTCCTCCTTTTATCAATTTTATTATTCTGCCCATACCTCTAAAACAAACTCCAAGACAAAATGGACTGTGGGCTGCCTCAAAGGGCAGGGACTGAGTCTGTCCTGCCCACATTTGTGTCAGTATACATAGAGCCTGGTTCATAATAGGTACACAATCAGTATTTGTCTGTGGCTCTACTTTGTCCAGTTCAGAAAGCCATTTCTGGGTGATCTAAGGCTAGAAGGAAATCATGAGCAGTACCCTTTTCTACATTTCAACTAGAAAATATACATTCAAAGGAAAAAAAATCATGCAATTAATTTATCAAGGTTCAACAAAATTCATCTGAAATAAGACTACAAAACCCAATGATTCTTACGAAACTTTATCCACACACACACAAAAAATCTAAATTAGGAAAATTGCTATCCTTATGAATAATCTTTCCAATAATAGCAACTGAGTTAACACAAAGGATTGTCAAGTTAGACTTACATGAATCAAATATCTTCCCTGTTATCACACTTTACAAATAATTTCAAGAATATGCAGGACCTGGGACATTCCCATGGCTTCTCAGGTCCTTTCTTTCCACACCACACACACTGTCCAGCTTAGAATATGACCTCTGAATGATATGATCCCATACAACAAGGGAGTGTTTTATTTATAGTTTATATGACATTTTATAGGGAGCCATGCCTGATAATTCTATACATCCTAGGTTTATTTATTATAAACAGTCCTTAACCAGAGAGATCCGCTAAGAGCACCTAATAAACAAGGACCTTCTAGTAAATAGCATTGATCTATTTGACAGAACATCTAGTTATCAATGTACTTGCAAGGAGTTTAGATGGGGTAACCTGCTTTTCCCTAGAAATGTCTCTAACCTACCTCCCCACCATGTTAACCCACTAAAAAAAAGTGAATGAATGGCAGATCAACTGATATAGCACCTTCCTCCTCAGTAACATAAACAGTATAATGCTTAGTCAAGCTTGTTTATTATCAAATTTAAGATAGCTAGAGGACAACTGCTAGTATAAATCATGGGAGATTGTACATTGAATGAAGGGGTATTTATTATTATCAGTTCTTATTTGTTTATTGTGTCCTTGAAATGGTATTTTTCATTGAATTTAAATTGATCATTTTACCATTAAACTTCTCCTAACCATTCCAATTATAATGCCTTAATATAACCATACATTTAGCTGGGGAAAATGAACTGAGAAGAATAAGGTTAAGTTGGAGATTCTGTTTAATTCTACTGAAAATATTGTATTTTTCAAAATTCTTAACTCTAGGTTCAACTTTTCTTTTTGGGAGCAATCTTCTCTCTAGATTCATACCAACATGGATGGGCATTAGTTTCCACAACTGGCCAATCAGATTATAATCCTTGAATAAACAATGATTTATAGCCTAGAAGGGAAAAAGTACAGAAAAATTAGCAAAATACTTCCAAAAAAGGTATATGCAGTCCTTCATTAATTTACTTTAAAGTATTTCATACACTGCATATTCTTGATAACATATTCCAGTGTGGTGCTTTTGAGTTAGCTATCATGTTTTGGAAAATTGTTGACAGTAGTTTTGCTTCTGCAAGAAGAATCACAGGATCACAGTTGAAAGATGTTATTTAATTCATCTTTATAGTCCTGCTTGGTCCTTGTGTCTAAATGATTCCCCTCTCTGGCATCGAACAATTGCATCCACTTTTAAGCATTAATTGAACCTGTGTGGTAGCTTTTTAAATGTCTGATTTGCTGTATTTATTGAATATTTGGCTTTGTGAGGTTCTCCTTTTTTCATATTTTTTTATTTCTGGTTATGGCTTTTCCTTTTCTACTTAGAGAAGACCCTTTAACATTTCTTATAAAGCTGGTTTAATTGTGATAAAGTCCTTTCTCTTTTTTTGCTTGTCAAGAAAACTCTTTATCATTCAATTCTGAATGATAACCTTACTGGGTAAACTCTTCTAGGTTGTAGGTTCCTTTCTTTCAGGCTTTAACAATGTCCTGCCACTCCCTTCTAGCCTATAAAGTTGCTCATGAAAAATCAGCTGATACCTATATAGGGTTTCCTTTTATGTGACTCATTTTTCTCTTGCCTTCCTCAGATTGTCTCTTTATTTTTAACTGTTGTCATTTAGCTACAATATGTCTCGGTGTGGGTCTCTTTGGATTTATCTTGTTTGGGACTTTCTGTGCAAAAAACTAAAATATACAGTATTTGCAAATTTTCACCAATATTAAATAAATAATCCAATCCTAGGGAAGGCAAGTAATTCAATTAGAGAAATAGTTTTCAACTACATATATTCCCAGCAAATATATCAGGATGCAGTCCACTCAATATCACATGCTTCTTTATGGTTAAGGTTGTATTCATATACACATTTGAAATTGTTTAGACTGATTCACTGTCCTAGAGAATTGACACTTCTGAGTCAATTCTCTAGGACAGTGTTTCCCAAACTTTTGACATATGTGTACTCCTTCTATAATTTTCATAACACTAAGTACCCCTCGTACTCATGAGAACATAGAATTAGGTGCACCTAAGCACAGTGCAGTGCATATCCCCACCAAACTCCGGTGCAATGCGTACCCCCACCAAACTCTTCCTGTACCCCTGGAGGTACACGTACCACACTTTGGGAAACACTGCTCTAGGAAATTAATAAACTATAATTAAAGTCCTTGAATAGATCATAACTTTTCTGAGAAAAAAAAAGTTGTCTTTTCTAGTTACTGCTTCTATACGGCCTCTTTCTATGTTAGAATGTCATCTCTGCCAATCATGTGTTTGGAATCAATATTACCCAGACTTGTCTTTAATCAATAATACAGAATATTGTCACTTAAGTTCACTTCACAGGATTCAATCATGAGCTAGCTGCAATCCAACACTTATATATAATTAGCTTTAAATAATTGAAGATATTGGATCTTACCAAATAGTAACTTATGTACTTTCGAATAGGACATAGCAGAACTGGAAAAGCTCGATGGTCTCTCTTCTCTCAGAGAGCTTACAATTTATGGCAATCCAGTGAGTATGTTGTTTTTCTAATTTACTGGTTAATTTACTTATAGTTATATATAATTTATTTTAGATAAAGTGAGGAAGGATTAATTTTGTTTGTTTTATGTATTCACAGAGTTTTCCAAGCACAATTCATTGACTAGTGTCTTCTTTCATCTATATTTCAGTCCCAATATAAACTTTCATTGTCATATATATATGAGGGTCAGTTTTAGGGTTCTACATTATATTCGTTGGCCTATTTGCCAATTTCTTTATACCAATATTACCCTGTCTTCATTACTAAAGTTTTTTTAAGTCTTGATCTCTGATAGAGTAAGCACCTCTCTTTCTATTCTACCTTCTGTTTTTCTTTCTTCACTGTCTTGGCCCTTTACTCTTTCTATGAGTTTTAGCAAACAGCTTCTTAAGTTATATGAGAATCTTAGATATTTTAATTAGAATTACATCAAATTTAAATTAATTTTGGAAGAAATTGCCACTTTTCCTGTTGGAGTCATTGAAGGCACCCTTTCCAATCCGGGACTCCTTGAGGGATGTCCCTCAAGGGATGCCCTTGGGGAATGTCTGACTGGCAGTCAGATATCCCTCTCACAATCCTAGACTGCTGGCTCCTAATTGCTCACCTGTCTGCCTGCCTGGTAGACCCTAACTGCCTCCCACTGCCGGCCAGGTCACCCCCAATTTCTCCCTCCCTGCCAGCCTGGTTGCTCCTAACTGCCCCACCCTGCCATCCTGGTCACCTCCAATTGCCCCCCTCTGCCTGCCTGACTGTCCCTAACTGTTCCCCCCTACTAGCCTGGTCACTTCCAACTGCCCCCCTGCTGGCCTAGTTGCTCCTCACTGCCCCTTCTGCCAGTCTAATCACCCCTAAGTTCTCCCAGGCCAGCCTGGTCATTCCCAACTGCAACCCCCCACCCCCCGCCTGCCTAGTTGCCCCAACTTTCTCTCCCATTGGCCTGGTCACCTCTTCCTGACTCCCCTGCTGACCTGGTCACCCCTCATGGCACCCCCTGCTACCAGCCTGATCACCCCACACAGCCTGCTTGTTCAGTCATTTGGTCATCCCTCACTAATCCCCTCTGCTGGCCTGGTCATAGGCAGCCATCTTGTGATGGTGTGAGGGTCAATTTGCATATTATTTCTTTATTATATAGGATCCTATTCTTGAGGTGGGATTGTCTGGAATTAATGAATAATATTATATACTAGAGGCCTGATGCACAAAATTAGTGCAAAGAGCTCAGCCCTCACAGACCCGGCTTCATCCAGAAGGACATCCAGAAGGTTGTTCAGCTATCTAGTCCAATTAGCATATTATACTTTTATTATTATAGATGTACTCTAAAAAAGAGACTAAACCTCCAAATGGTAGCCTTAGTTAGAAAAAATAAAAGTTCTAACTTTCATTTAGCATAACAGGGAATTGAGAAATCTTTCCAAAAAAGAGCTCATATGTGTATCACCTACCTCTTTGTTGTCCATGCTAGACTTACTTCTCTATAAAAGTTAACATTTGAAATAAAAGATTTTCTTAGGAAATAAATTATTTTTCTTTTTAATCAGATTTCTAGAAAAATAGTACATCGCCATGTGCTTATATTTCGACTACCTAACTTACAGATGTTAGATGGAATTCCTGTGAATTCAGAGGATAGGGCGAAAGCTGAATTTCACTTCTCTGAACTACAAGCAAAGAAAAATTCGGTAATAATTATATTACTTATACTTTTTCTTTTAAATATATACATTATTAGTAAATAAATATTCTATCTTGTGTATTTTTACTTAAATATTTAAACCTAGGCCATCATGTTTTTGTAGATTATTTAGTATCTTTTCAGTGATTACTATCAAAGGCTTGATCTGGTGAATAAACACACACACCCACACAACACACACACACACACAACACACACAAGCCAGGAGAGCTCTTTTTTCTAATAACATACTTTGACATAAAGCTAATTATTTAAAACTAGAGGCCCATTGTATGAAGAGATTCATGCAATAGGCCTTCCTTCCCTTGGTTTCTAGTACCGGTTTTCCTCCAACACCTGGGACCTAGGCCTTCACTCCAGCCGGAGTCTGTTGCCTTTGCTGCAGACTCCAGCCAGAGTCTGCCATCTTCATCTTCACTGAAAACTCCGGAGTCTGCAGTCTTCCACTTTGCTGCAGCCAAAGTGCCACTCCTGTAGATACCTTCACCCCCTTCCCTCCCTCTCATAGCAAGTGCCTGGAGTAGCTGGGCAGCCATCATATTTCTTCTTCTAATTTGCATATTCCCTTCTGATTGGCTTCTGGACATAGCAGAGTGATGGTTAATTGCATGTTTCTCTTTTATTAGTGTAGATGTGTGCCTCTTTCTCAATATGTCTGATAATGCTCTAAGGTAAGAAACTACAACATATCCTATATAATAAAACCCTAAGATGCAAATCAACCGAATGTCAGAATGACCGGTTGCTATGACATGCACTGACCACCAGGGGGCAGACACTCAATGCAGGAGCTTCCCCCTGGTGATCAGTGTACTCCCACAAGGGAAGCACTGCTCAGCCAGAAGCTGGGCTCATGGTTGGCGAATGCAGTGGCATTGGCCGGAGCCTCTCCTGCCTCCACTGCAGGCAGGTGGTAAGGAGCAAGGGGTCCAGGACTTAGAGAGGGCACAGGCCTGGCTGAGGGCACACTCCCCCCCCCCCCCCATCAAATTTCATGCACCAGGCCTCTAGTCACTTTTATAAACAGAAACTAGCAAAACCTCTTGTACTTAGCAGATAGGCAGGGAAGGAAGGAATTCTAACCACAACTCTCTGGACTATAGTTCATCTAACAAGATAGATGTGTATCTTTCTTTCTGTATATTGGCAAGATAATTGGGCTTTTACCCATGAACCCTAAAAAGGTATTCTTTCCTAAAAATGATAGAAAAGAAATTAGAAGAGAGAAGCCACCAAAGCATATCATAAGGAAATTCTATCATTAACCATCCTCCAAAGACTAAATTTAACACAGAAAAGCTATGAGATATATATATATATATATATATATATATATATAATTTAAGAAGCAGCATGATTAAAGCAATGCTTTTGCAAGTATTTAGGAAGAAGAGTCTAGAGACAGGGAAACCAGTTAAATGGCTTTTAAAATAATCCAATAAGGAGATTATGAAGACCTGGACTGTTAGTATCTTGGTGGGAGAGGGGCAGTGAGAAGGTAAGTGAACCTTTAATGTAAGTGAAAGCCAGAGAGCATAGACCTTAGCAAACAAAGATTACTTCTAAGAGCTATGCTGAGGAAAGAGATATGACTTACTGTAGATGCTTTCACTTAGAATATCCGACTCTCTCCATTCCCTCTGTAAAACAAACTAAGTCTCAGAAAAAACTGAATGTGCTATACTGCTCTCCAGTCCATTTCAGCTTTCAGTAATAGATTCACAGATTTTTCAAGAGTTGGCTATGTGTGTTTTCAAATTTAATGTTCTCTTATTTTAAATAAGCAGATACACTATAAATGCAAATTTTAAATTATTATTTCTCTGTTTCTATTAAAACCAAACAGGATACTTTAGAAGGTCAACCAAGCTCTCGCTCTCTCCCTCCCTCTCTCTCTCTCTCCCTCCCTCTCTCTCTCTCCCTCCTTCTCTCTCTCTCTCTCTCCCTCCCTCTCTCTCTCTCCCTCCCTCTCTCTCTCTCTCTCTCTCTCTCTCTCTCTCTCTCTCTCACACACACACACACACACACACACACACACACACACACACAAAATGTCAAATTAGATTAGGAGGGGAAATGCAAAATAGAGAAAATGATAGATTCAGACAAGAGATGTGGGAAAATTCTTTTTTAAATCTAGACAGATTCTTGTTTTCAAATTTTCTCCAGATGTCTTTTAAATTCTTGCTACTTTAAAGAAACCAAAATTAGACATTTTAGGCAAAATCTTACATGTGATTTATCCACAAGCAATCAGATAAAATACCAATCAAGGGACTCTTGCTTATAGAGAAGACCTTGGATCTTCATCAAAATATTGCTGAGTGCATGTAGTTT
This sequence comes from Pipistrellus kuhlii, assembly GCF_014108245.1. Lineage (NCBI taxonomy): Eukaryota > Metazoa > Chordata > Mammalia > Chiroptera > Vespertilionidae > Pipistrellus > Pipistrellus kuhlii. The sequence goes on along the minus strand of NW_023425404.1, from coordinate 22,675,539 downwards.
ACACTTTACAATTTTGAAAGAGAAATATGAATTATATATATATATATATAATTCTTAATTACTCCCTAACACTTTTATTAACCTTGACTTTTTTAATTAACCAAGAAGATTCTATTATAGGTCAAAGTAACTACGGAGGCCTGTGAAACTTAAGGTGTACAATGTTAATAAAGATTAGCTAGATTAAGTCAAGGAAACTGGTTCATTTGTGGGTTATATCTCAAAAAATGTTTTCTAAAAACTATGTATGGTAAAAAAAATCTTAATTACTAATCTGTATGATATGTATAAGAAAGAGACCTATCTAATGTCATCTACTGAAATTACTGTCACAGGTTCCAGGCTTTCAAAGGACAACAAATAATCAAATAAAATTTAGTTCAGTGATTTAAGCCTCCTTTCCCTTTCTCTATTTCATATTTTTGGAACAAGTCACTACTTGCTTCCAGGAGTGTAAAACTTTGGATTCCTGTTCTTGCTATAACAAATTACCTTAGATTTAGTGTCTTGAAACAACTCAGTCATTTTACCTTACAGTTCTGAAGGTCAAAAGTCCAAAAAAAGTCAGTCTTACTGAGCTAAAATCAAAAGTATTGGCAGGGCTGCATTCTTTCTAGAAGCTCTGGGAGAGTATTTGTTCATTGTCTTTTCAAACTTTTAGAGGCTCATGGCCCTCTTCCAACAATGGCATCACTTTGACCTCTGATTCCATCATTAAATTACATCTTCTTTCACTCTGACCCTCCTGCCTCCCTTTTATAAGGACCAAATACAGTCTTATAATTGTATTGAGCCTACCTAGATAAACCAGGATAATCTACCCTTTTCAAAATCCTTAATTTAATTATGTCTAAAAAGTCCTTTTTACCCTGTAAGGTATTGTAGTCACAGATTTTGGAGATTAGGGTGTGGACATTTTTTGGGGGGATGGATTTTCTGCCTACCAAACCACATATGTGGAGGGTTTCCAGTAAGAGACCTATAATAATCATCACATTAAAATTTATAAATTCTATTTCAAGGTAATTTTGACCGAATTTGAAAAATTACATATAATTACACATAAATTCACTAAATTACATATAATGATATTACTTGGCATAACTTTAAAGATCATTAATTTCCATATATATTATTAATTAACTTAATATAGCAGAAAAATTACATAAACTCAAATTTGAGTCAATGATTATTTCACTAAAGGGTTTACATGTTGCCTATTTTTTGTTTCTCGTATAGTGAACTCATTTTCCCATTACTATGCTATGATGTTGTCTTGAGTGATTCTAGATACCTATTCTTGCATTTGAATCAGAGCCATATATAAAAATTAAGTTCTTATATATATCAACTTATTCTATAAGTAAACATTTAATTTTTAAAAATTTATCAACACATGGTCAGTAATATAAACGGGATGTTTGATGTCTTTATTCTAGGGAAACCTATTTTAAGATTCAATTTTTTTTTCGTGGCTAGAACAAAATTGAGGCATTATTTCTTTTAGTTGTTTAGGAGACAGAATACTTTTGAAGTTTATTAGTTATCTTTATATATTTTTGTTGTTGAAGATGCTGCTGTTCTTTCTTTTTTTAGCAGCAAATAAAGAAGGAATAAATGAAATATAAAATTGTCCTTTAAACCAACACATTTTTGGTGGTTTGGTTTCAGAAGAAAATTTGACAACATTCTAGATTAGTAATGGGAGAGAGCCCCAGAAAGGAATTAGTTTAGGGAATTTGGGACTCACCAGCTTTAGTAAAAGCCCTGATGTCTTAGTATTCATTACAAAGCTGCATTCTTAACAACACTCACTGAAATATGAAGGAAATAGGTTATTTTATACAAATGCAAAAGCCTATGTCTCTAAATAAATTATCATATATGTATTCAGAATTTACATTTTTAAAAGTATAAACAGTATCAGTCTTAATGAAGACACAGCAAGCACAAATTTCTAGGGAAACTAAGAGTCTCCCTCCTCTATTTACTGACTAGAGGCCCAGTGCATGAAATTTGTGCATTGGGGGGGGGGGGGGGGGGAGGAGGTCCCCCGAGCCCGGCCTGCCCCTCTCCAATCCGGGACCCCGTGGGGAACGTCCAACTACTGGTTTAGGTCCGAGCCCAGGGATTGGGCTTAAACCTGCAGTCAGACATCCCTCTCACAATCCTGGACCACTGGCTCCTGATTGCTTATCTGGCTGCTTGCCTAGTGACCCCTAACCCCCCCCACCCCCCGCCCCCAATGGACTGATCACCCCTCACTGCCTCTGCATGCCAGACTGATTGCCCCTTACTGCTCCCCCACCCCGATGGCCTGTTTGCCCCTAACTGTCCCCCGCTGCCAGCCAGGTTACCTCCAACTGCCCCTCCCTGCTGGCCTGGTTGCCCCTAGCTACCCCCCAACCACCAGCATGGTCGCCTCTTACTGCACCCCCTGCCAACCTGGTCACCCCCAACTTCCTCCTCTGTCGGCCTGGTCGCCCCCAACTCCCCCCCTGCTGGCCTGGTTGCCCCCAACTGTCCCCCTTCCTTCCCCATGATGCTGGCCTGGTTGCCCCACACAGCCTGCTGTTCAGTCGTTTGGTAGTCCCTCGCTAACCCCCCTGCCAGGCTGCTCGTAGGCAGCCATCTTGTGAGGGTCAATTTGCATATTACCTCTATTTTATAGGATTCCGAAATACTTTAAAAAGCCCCTTAATCCTCAACTAACTTAAAAGGTAAACACTATTTAGAGAGGGAGCATAATCATTACAAGTGGTTGTTATAAGATGCTTTTCTTAGTCCTCATTTTGTTGTTTTTTAAAAACTAATTCACTGCAAGGCTTCTGATGAGATATTGTGAGGATATGAAGATGCAGAAAATACAACTTATACCATCCAGAAGTTTCTGTTCAGATAAAAAAAAAATTACAAAGGGAAAAGCCTTAATTTTTATTTTCTTAATTCTACATTTTCCTTATGAAGATCTTTTGGAAAGTGGTCAGTGCATCACATTGGATTCTAGCGATGAATACAATGCATCTGAAAAGACAGAACAGAGTGTTCTGTGGGAAGTTAAGACCCAAAGACTCTTAACAGATTTTGCCTCTTACTAACTGTGAGTTTAGACAAGTATATAAGTCATAACCTAAAATAAATAAATAAATAAATAAATAAATAAATAAATAAATAAATAAATTTTTAAAAAGTATTATCAAGTGGGGCTGTGGTAGAACTAAACCTATTGACTTGAGTGTTGGAGGTGAGGGTTCTTAATTGTTTTTATTTTATTACATAGTTTATTCCTGTTGCCAACGCTCCTATGGATGGTGGACCATTTGGCCAAGTGAAAGCTTCTCCCATAAAGATAACAAATATAATTCTGCCTGGTGGATTTAGCCATTACTTGGGATCTGACTTCACTTTAACTCCTGAAGTTGAAGGTATTTTGACAGAGTTTCAAAGTGAATATTCAACAAACAAACAAATAACAAAACCCACATCATTTGAAACAAAATTCTAATTTCGATTACTCTTTAAAATTGCATGTTTTAAATTTGCATTTTAAACTTGCATGTTTCATCTGGCCACTCTGATTTCAAAGAAGTCTGTAGTATTTTTTGGTTTTGCTCAACTATTAATATGCTGTAACTAAACATTTGCTTGCAATTCGAACATTGTAATGCTTGCACAATTATTTCCTGATATTTCTTTTCAAAGTTTTTATTTCATTTTGTATATTTTATAGCAAATGACAACTAAAACCAGTTCATTAGACATCCTGCTAAAAGTAGAAAATAGAGGTTTAAAAATATTGAGAATAAGACTCGTGTGGTTTGAAAGATATCTTAGAAATAAAAGATCAGACTTTATCCTTGAAACCATAAACCAAATATTCATGGAGACAATACTAGTGTAGAATTTTAAGAGGTAGAGTTCTAAAGGAGAAAATATGCTACAAGGACAGGGCATGGAAATGGTTCATTCTACTATGTACATTTTAATTCAGGCTTAGGTCAGACCTTTCCCCTAATTCCAGATCTTCACTGACAACTATTTGGTGAAAGTGGGATTAGCTACTCCTCTGAGGGGCTCATCTCTTAATTGCTTTTATTTTTTTTTAAAGATATATTTTATTGATTGTTTACAGAGAGGAAGGGATAGGAAGAGAGAGTTAGAAACATTGATGACAAAGAAACATCAGCTGCCTCCTGCACACCTCCTACTTGGGAGGTGCCCACAACCAAGGTACATTCCCTTGACTGGAATCAAACTTGGGACCCTTGCATCCACAGGCCAATGCTCTATCCACTGAGCCAAACCAGTTAGGACTCTTCATTGTTTTTAATATTCCACATTGCTCAGGCCACTGTTGGACAATAAAACTGAACATCACAATAACTGTAAAAAGATCTAAGAGTCTACTAAGAATAACAGATTGTTCTATGAAATTATTTTTAAAGAAAATTCAGTTAAAAGAAACCCAACATAATTTACTCTGTTAAGATATTATTTTTAATTTATTTTTCATACTTCTACATACCTATGGTTTCAAGGTTTTAATCATAATCAGAATGTTTATGCTTTTATCCAGTAAACAGAGCTACCTGTAAAGCTGGATGTACCAAATTACTAGGCTCCTTAACATGATAATGCCATCTTCAGGAAAGTCATCCTATATAATAAAAGGCTAATATGCAAATTGACCGAATGGCAGAATGACCCCCCCGAGTGTACAGATTTCAAGCACTGGGTCTCTAGTCAATATATATGGCATTAGTTCAACCCTGGATTCATCTCCATAACTTTCTTCTCAAGTACTTTTCTTCAAGTTTCATTGTGCAACTATTTTTTAGGATTTTCTGGAAAGAGCCTATTTCTTATATTCTACTAGGGGCTCAGTGCATGAATTTGTGCACCTTGAAAGGAACCGTGGGCTGAGAGGTTGCAGTGGGCACAGGGTTGGGTCTCATCCCATCCTCCATACCCCTGCCTGGCCCCTCCTGCCATGGCCCCCATTCCCCTAACTGCTGTCAGCCCAATTCCCACTGCCACCGCTCCACACACTGATTGTGCCAGCCCCACTCACACTTGCTGACAACACAGAGCAATTGGTCCTAGCGCCAGCAATGGGTGCAAACAGGGCTAGTGCTGTCAGTGGGGATGAGCGGTGGCTGCTGCCCTGAAGCCCCTCAGGAGCAGGGGGAGGTGGAGAAGCCCTCGGGGACGATCAGGGCTGGCAGCCATTGCTCACAGCTGCTGATGGTGCCGAGCAATTGGTATTGGTGCCAGATACCAGCAGCGGGTACAAGTGGCAGCTCCAGCACCAGCTAGGAATGCCAACAGGGACGGTGCTGGCAGCAGATACAAGCAAAGAATTTTCAGTAACCACCAGAGGCTCGCCCCAATGACAGTGACTTGTGCCCTGCCTTGGTAAGGTGTCCCCTCTCACCTGCTCCACCATCCCACCATGGCCAACACCTGCCATGTTCCATGTACACCCCCTGGTGGTCAGTGCATGTCATAGTGACCAGTTGTTCAGTTGTTGGGCTGTTTGGTCTATTTGCATATTAGCCTTTTATAATATAGGATGCTTCGTCAGTTTTTATTTTGAGAATTATGGTCACTTTATCTATACATCTATTATAGTACACAGCTCTTGATATTTATATTCTTAAAAATTACCTAAAGAGGCAGATTGAAGAGGATAAATGGGATGAATGGTGATGGAAGGAGACTAGACATTGGATAGTTAATACATAATGCAATGTGCAGGTGAGGTACTGTAGAACTTATAGCCTATATATTTTATTGATCAATGTAACCCCAATAAATTCAACTTTAAAAAGCTGAAAAGGATCAATTTGTTTCACTAGCTCAGAGAATTAAGCAGTATTAAGTGCTAAAAATATATTACAATTCTATATTTATTTAAAAATTTAATTCATTTTATGAAGTATGTGTCGTATACATTCAGCTGAAGGACAAATTTTTATCATTTATTTTATTACTTAATGTATCTATTGTTTCATAACTCCTAATTTCAGACAAAAAAAACAAGAGTGCAGGAATTCTGACAAATAATCCTCGGAGCATCCATGCAGAAATAGCTTTTCGGCAACTCAGAGGAATAAATCTCTCTCCATCTCTTTTATCACATCAGAATACGACATCTCCAACTGCACAAATGTACCAAAGCAACCAAGATGAGGGAAGGTAAAGCTATTCTGTGCTTTAATATAACTCCTCATCATTAAAAAAAACTTTCTTAAATCTACAAATTGTGTATAAAAATAGGAAATATTGTTATATACTATTGCATATTCATTCTGAGAACTGAGAAAAACTATTACATAGCATAGACTTCTTATTCCACATTCACCAAATCTTTCCTGAAGTCCAGTATATTTGCAACATAATTCAAAAAGGCTTAGTTAGAATGGCTATCAAGGTAGAAGAGTGCTCACCTAGTACTTATGTGAGGGAAAATTGAAATAATTACATGGGAACTACTTTTAATTATATTCTCTCTCAAGTCACTTCTACTCACTGAATATGCAAAGCAGTTCACTTATGTTTTAAACAATAATTCCAACACTCTGAAATCACAACGAATTTTGTAAATTCTTCAAATCTCTCCTTATCCTATTTGCCCTACCTTCCTTCTGGACTCTAGCCCTAGAGGCCAGCTCAATGCCCAAGAGTCTGCTACGTCTCATTAAGAACTCACTCTGCTGCTCAAAATCTGTTTGCCTTCATTTCCAATAGTTACCTGTCACCAGCCTCTAGGTCATCTATTACAGGGACATACTCATACTCAGCAGCAGATCTAGCTTAGGCCTTGCTCTTGCTATACTGACTTCCCTGCTGTAATCAGCCATGTCCCATTGAGTCCTAAGGATAAGCCAATTTTTAGATAGCCAAAAATTAGGATCATTTTCTCTTTTGTATCTTTTTGAACTTTACACATATAAAATACAGAAATTACTTACTGCAGAATTATCTTAACTGATCCATTAAGAAATTGTCACCATTATTTGACTCAAATATTTTATTTCTGACAGAATTCCTGGCAGACACTTCACAAGAACAAATAGAATGGCACTACCTAAAGAGAAATGAACATACACCAAGAAATCTCTTTCTGTTTAGTAGTTGTGCTAAAACTAGCAGACAATGGGGGGAAGGGGGAGAGATAATCATGTTACTTATGTTACTAAAGCATTTCAGTTTCATATGAAGGTAATCTTTGTCACCCTGAGTGAATTTCACTTACTAACTTTTTAAAAATATTTTTATTGATTTCAGAGAGGTAGGGAGAAGGAGAGAGAAATAGAAACATCAGTGAGAGAGAATCATGGCTCGGCTGCCTCCTGCGCACCTCCTACTGAGGATCCAGCCCAACCGTGGGCATGTGCCCTGACAGAGAATCAAACCATCACTTCCTGGTTAATGGGTCGATGTTCAACCACTGAGCCACACTGGCTCTCTCTTAAACTTTCTTTATGGTTATCTTAATTATTCATTAAATTTCTATATTAGAAAAAAATTATTAATTATTATATCATACAACAATTTAAAAAGATACAAGTGACATAAAAGTCCAAAGGCTCAAATATTTAATCCTTGAATTAGAAACGTTTAGTTTTCAAATTTCATTGTGGCCTATCATATGAAGATACTAAGAAATGTAATTTTAGGAAATAAGCATACTTTCATTTGTAAAATGTCTGTTCATTTGGAGTTAACTTAAACTAAAGCATACAGTTCTTACCAAATACAATTATTACTAAAGCAAGTTGAGTTTAACTAGTTGAATCACAGATTAGTATGTTTAGGACTATTCTTGGAAAAAAAATCCTCAAACTGGGTTTGTTCTAAGAATTATTTAGAGGCAAACCTGGACATCAATAGCTAGCGCTTCCTGAAGGTGGCTAATTGTGAGTTCAATCAGTCATTCATGTTCTAAGAATAACAGTGTTATTTCATAATTTGTTAATTGCCTATAGTGTTATAATTTTACAAACAGTTTTAGGCTAAAAAGAACATGTTCACACTGAATAGACATTTAAAATTTGGACCCTTAGTAATTATATTTCACTGGATATAATTTTCTAAAATATCACATTGCATAGTGTTAGCACATATTACAAATCAAATATGATGTTTAATGTGCTTTTTTGTTAAATACAGTTCTTCAAATTAATTAATGAATAAATTACCAATCAGATTTTAATATAAATGAGCTCCATGATTCAGACCTATTCTCTTTAAATTTTTCAAATATTGGTCAACATTGCATATAGTTTTCATACTATTTTATGTTATTTACATGAAAATAAATTAATTTTACTAAAATATTTGTATTTTTGATTATTTCTGGAAATAGTTTTAAAGGTATTTTGGAAATGAATTTCAATGTGTATGCAACAACTTTGTATCTTTTCTTCTTTAAAGACTGTATGTTTGTAATTAAATCATGTAATATTTAAAATTTCAAACCCAATACAAATTGATTTTACACTTCTTAATGTGTGGTTTTTAAAAAAATATTATTCTTAGATAGAAATAAGATCCTTTGTTTAAAAAACAACTGTGCAGTTCTTAAGATGTCCAGAAGATGTCTTTGTTGCCCTTTAGTTTTGACAATTGCCTACATTACTGTGTAGTAATAAGGGTCTGCTGTTCACTATTTATTACTAACTAGACATCATCTGTCTTTTTTTTTCTTTTATGATAATGTATAAATGAAATACCAAATATATTTCACTTTTATAATAAAATGTATTTTTTAAAATAATCTGGGTGAGACAAATAAATGTAACAGGTTTTCACTAGAAAAAACTTTACAAGAATAGAAAAGTACAAGGAAGAAAAAAAACAACTCATTATCCAGCATCCACTTAACATTTGACATTTTAAAACTATTTTTCCTATTAATTTATAACATATTTCAGATCTATAATTTCATTCTTATGTACACATTATTAAATTTTGAGATATTTCAAACATTTTACTTTTATTTATTTTTAAATATATATATTTTATTGATTTTTTTACAGAGGAAGAGAGAGAGATAGAGAGTTAGAAACATTGATGAGAGAAGAATCATCGATCAGCTGCCTCTTGCACACTCCCCTACTGGGGACGTGCCCACAACCAAGGTACATGCCTTCAACTGGAATCGAACCCAGGACTCTTCAGTCCGCAGACTGATGCTCTATCCACTGAGCCAAACCAGCTTCGGCTTATTTAAAACATTTTAAAACACATCTGAATTTCTCCTTAAAGATAAATTAATTTGAAATATATAATTTGATAGTCATTCTAAGAATAATAATAAACATGTATTTAAGTATTGTTAGGTACAGAAAATAGACACAACCCCAACCTTAAAAATATTTTAATATAAATGTACAATAAATAATTTATGTGGAATAATTTACTAATATAAATATATAAAATAATTTATAAGGAGTGATTACTAACAATTTAGCATAGTCATTCTGATGGCAGATGATATTGACATAATATACAACATACTCCTCTGGGAATACCTAGATAGGTTTAGCCATTGGTTATGTATAGTTCATAAAACAATAGCTATAACTTCACCCTTTCTTATTCAACAAAACCAATGAAAATATACTTGATATGAGGGATGCTTTGTAGAAGTGACTTTAGATTTGCTCTAAATTGTTTAAGTAAGTCCCAGACTAAAATTTTTAGTTATAGTATAAATTATCTTGTAACACACTTCACAACTCATTGCAACAAAATAGACAGATAGTGCTTTAAATCTAGAAACCACTAGTCCATGTTTTAACATGGCTTATTCCAATAACAACTATATGAAGTAGAAATGAAATATCTCTTTATAAACTAGAGGCTCAGTGCACAAATTTGTGCACAGGTGGGGTATAGCTGCCCCCTCCCCCCCATCCCCTGGTTGAACTCCCTAACTCCCAGTCGAGGGAACAATTTACATATTAGCCTTTTATTATATAGGATTCATTTTAAAAGGAAAAGAGAGGATATCACACCAAATCCTAGATTTTTTTCAATTCTAAATACATTGGTTTTCAGTTACTACAAGTAAATTGACATTTGATTCTTACTAATGTGCCATTAAACAGCTGTTATAAAGCCCTAATGTATGTAAAAACTGCAAACAATTCACTTTCTTCTGGTGTATTTAGGGAAAATTTCTACAGTAAAATTAGTATTTTATTCCCAATAAATATTTTGATAGATTTCTTTTGCATGCAGTCATATACATGATTATTTGACTTGCTCTAAATTCAAGGATAATTTCATAAACAACATGGAAAGCTAAAAAATTAGGGCACTTTAACTATAGATTAGGAGCTTACTATGCAGATTTGAATATAGATGATGACAGAGTAATCTTCTGATTTTAATATATGAAGGACTATAATTAATTGTTCAATATGAGCTTTATTTAATTCTATTTTTATAGTTCTGGATTTCTCTATTGATACAAAATCAACTATGGTTGTGAACAGATTTTTGTGAGTGCTTGCAGGCACTCATGACTAGTTTTAAATTAGTCCTTATATTTAAGAAACATGTCATTTCACTGCTTATTCAAAAGTATCATACTTTATGAGAAGTGTTTAATGTTTTAAAACATTAGATCTTCCTGTTACTCATGCTGTAGTGCTTAATTACCTTCCCTGTTCCTCTCTGCACTTTTCTCCATTATTGAAATATTTTTAAAGAAAACCTATATGGAATTGCAATTTTAGTTTGCTGACAGCCAGAAGCACACAGTTATTTTATTAATAATATATTATTTCTATAACTTTTTAATCTTATAAATATATGAATTATACTATTCTATTCTTACTCCTTTTTTTCATTTGTGAATAAAATTGTTTTGTAGACATTTCTCAGATTTAATTTGTACATTTTTATTTTAAAATTTTGTTTTGATAATTGTTTTTCCTTCTAATTAAAATAAAATGAATGACTTTTTGGCAAAAACATGAAATGCTATAACCTGGAAATGCTACAGTCAAAGGACCGTAGAAAGTAGTAGTTTTGAAAATGTTAATTACCTGAAATAAAATTATTTACTGTTTATGTTCTATTTATTAGGCCTTACCTTAACTATATTCTCTTTTAGGTAAAACAAAAAGGCCAATTCATTAACATCATTATTTTCCATATAAGATATCTGTGCTTCTGAAATGCTAATTTAAATATTAGAATAGATTTTTCCTTATATTATATCATTAAAAATAAACGTATTTCTATATGCTCTGTATAAAAGCCCATTGGGATAATATAGTTTGGTAACTTCTTTGAATTAACAACATTTTGATCAAACATTAAAAAAATGTGCAATGCTTTTACAAATAATATTCTACATTTACATCTGGTTTTTAATATTATAATTCTAATTAACTTCCAATTTGTTTAAAAATCTTTTATACCAGCAGAGTTACATTATTAAACATTACAAATAAGAGAAAAGGTTAGTGATGACCTTAACTATTTTTGTAAACTAATTATAGTTTATGGTTATATAAACCATTTATGGTTATATTTATTTTTAAATAACAGTTCTTATGTAGAAAAAAAATAAGGTCATGTGGTTTAAAAGGTATAGATCTGTATATCATGCTTATAGTAAAACATTATATTTTTTTAGAAAATGTTTCAGATAATTTTAGTATTTTGGCTCTATTTGTTCCATTTTTAATTGTAACATAATGCCACTCCTCAACCCACCTTCCCCCCAAATGTTTTATAAGTATGTTTCTCAAGAACAAGAAAATAAGACTAATCTGTAAAAATATATCAATAACATTTTTAAGTTTCCAATTATTTATTATTACTATCAATTTGACTGAAAACAGATATTTACAAACAATGGTAGCCTCCTTTTTTATGGCCTTTCATTTTTTATGAAGTGCTTTAAAGAGTCCAATCAACCTTAATGGTGCATTTTTAGTTAAGGAAATAGAATGGGGAGAAGTCAATTTGAGCTCCCAGACAAACAAGTGTCTCAGAAAGAATAGGCATAAATGGATTTAGAAAACAGAGAAAGTACAAGTAAAATGCAGTGAGCAGAGCACTCAAGGAAGCCAGATACAATGAAAAGAGTAAAATACTGCAGAGCTTTTTAAGCTACATACAATTGGAACAATGGACTTGTTCCAGCCATCTATGTTAAACTGTTAAAAGATAGGTGAAAAGCAAGCTGTAATTCTATATAGAGTGTTGAGGAACAGTAGAATGAAGAGCTTTAAATTTAAAGAGAATGAATGCAGCCATTCAATAGGATGGAAATGAAGTCAAAATTGGTATATTTCCCTGGTTGATTTATCTTGTGAAGGACTCTATTCGGTTTTAGGTATTAAGCCCTTATTAACAATAAAATCATCTTTAAATTGTTACCATTATGCATCTGTGAATTTCATATATACATACTATATATACAAACACAATACATGCAAGTAAAAATACAATATAAAGGTCTCATATAACTATGATAATTTAATATTATAGCCGATCTCAGTCAGCACACTGTACATGTCAAACTTCCTATCCTACAATAACAAAAAAGGGTAATTTAGAATTAGTGGCAAAGTTTCAGGTGTACAATTACAAAAACTTGAAAATTAACCTGGATAACACATATAACTCATAGAATAGGATACTTTGAGAAGACTGAATGGCTTAATGTTTTTAATTACCTGGAAATCAATCAGAAGACTTGTTTTCTAGATTTTGGGGAAATTTTTATTAAATGTATTGATATATTTTCCTGTTTTAGAAGTAGAATAAATTAAATTTTATTTTAAATTATTTCTATAGTGCCTCAGGCTGATAGTTGTACATAATTTACAATTTTAGAAAAAAGGTAGCTAAAGTAAAGAGTGTACAATGTGAACTAGATTGAGGATATAATGTTGGAAGTTGATTATGGCAAGATCCCTGATATGTGCTTTTGTCTTCTGGCTTATTTTGTGTGTGTGTGTGTGTGTGTGTGTGTGTGTGTCTTCTTTCAACTACTATGATGCTGAAATAATTTTTCAAGTTAGATGAAACTTCTAATATATTCATGTATAGTGAATGGAAGCATCATTATGTTGTTATATTATGCTTTGAATAGAGGTATAAATATATGTATAGAAATATATCTAAAACCTCTATAAATACAAACTAAATAAACTAAAACCTAAACGTGTTAATGTTAACAGGCTGTACCATTGTTAACTCTCAAAAAGAATAACTATGAGAATGTTAACCACATAATTGTCATTGTTTAGTAATTCCGTTATTAAATGTTGTAAATACCTATTTAATATTTTAAGACTAATTAACTGATTATCAAGAAATTAAACATCTACAATAGACTTTAGGAACAGTGAAGATTACCTAGTATCATGGAATTGTTTTCATATTTTCAGATTTTTAAATACATTATAATAAAAAAATAAGAGTAGAAATACATACTTGCAGCATGAATATTTCAGAAATTATCAAAAACAGCTATTAATGTTAATAAAAGCAAAACTCTTAAAAAGCATTATTTTTGGTGGAGAAAATAAAAAAGAAAAAAAAAGTTTTTGATTAGGAATCATTTTTCTCTTGTAAATCAGAAACACCTTTTAAAAATTAGAATTTGTTTCTAATATTTGGTCTTGTACATATCTTGATCATTTTTTCAGTTATATTAAAAATATCAATAAAGATAATCCTATCTAATAAAGGCAGAATATGCAAATTGACCATCACTTCATAACAAAGATGGCAGCACCCACAGAAAATAAGGGAGAAATTTGCAAATTGATGTGATGAAGATGGTGGTGGCTGGGCAGGGCCCCTCTGGGCCTCTGAGCATCGTACAAAGGCACAAGGAGACTCAGGGCCAGAGCTAAGTAGGAAGGCTTGGCCAGAGCGAAGGCCTAGGTCCCAGATGCTGGCAGCCAGGGGAAGGCCTAATCTTGGGTGAATCTTCATGCATCGGGCCTCTAGTTTTATTCATAATGTTTATGTGTCTTTTCAGGATATTAGGGGGGAGAATATTGGGGTTTCAGTATATTGAGAACATATAATGCGGTTTCTTTCTATTCTGTTTTATTGGTCTATATGTCTGTTTTTATACCAGTACTGTGCTGTTTTAATTACTATGGCCTTATAGTACAGTTTGATACCAGGTAGTGTGATGAATCCAACTTTTGTTTTTCTTTCTCAAAATTGCTAATGTTATTCAGGGTCTTATTTTTGAAATATTCATTTTAGTTCTGTGAAATATATAATTGGTATCTTGATAGGCTGTATTGAATGTACAGATTACTTTGGGTAGCATGAACATTTTAATGATATTAATTCTTCCTACCCATGAACATGGTAGATACTTCCACTTATTTGAATCTTCAATTTATTTTTGCTCTCTTATAATTTTCCAAAAATAGGTCTTTTTCATCCTTGGTTAAATTTATTCCTAGGTATTTTATTCTTTTTGAAGCAATTGTGAATGGGACTGTTTATTAAGTTTCCATTTCTGATAATACATTATTGGTGTATAAAAATGCAGCTGATTTCTGGATATTTATTTTGTATCTTGCTACTTTACTGAATTCATTTATCAGATCTAGTTTTTTGGTGGAATCTTGAGGGTTCTTTATATACAGTATCATGTCATCTGCAAATAATGACAGTTTTACTTCTTTCTTTCCAATTCAGATGCCTTTTATTTCTCTGTCTTCTTTGATTGCTATGGCTAGGACTTTTAGTACTATGTTGAATAAGAATGGTGAAAATGAACATCTCTGTATTGTTCCTGATTTTAAGGGAAACACTTGTAGTTTTTGCCTATTGAGTATAATATTATCTGTCAGTTTGTAATTTATGGCTTTTATTATGTTGATGTATGTTCACTCTATTACCACTTTTCTGAGGGTTTTTGTCATAAATCAGTGTGGATTTTAACAAGTGCTTTTTCTGTATCTATTGATATGATCATGAGGTTTTGAACCTTCATTCTGTTTATGTGGTGTATCAAGTTTATTGATTTGCAAATATTGCACTAATGTGCAATAAATCCCACGTAATCATAATGTATGATCTTTTTAACATATTACTGGATTTTTGCTAATGTTTTTTTAAGGATTTTAGTATCTATGTACAACAGGGATATTGGTCCATAATTTTCTTTCTTTATAGTATCTTTATCTGGTTTTGGAATTAGGATAATGTTGACTTGTAAAACGAGCTTGGGGGCCTTCCCTCCTCTTGAAGTTTATGAGATAGTTTGAGGATAGGTGTTAGATCTTTTTTCCTGTATTTGATAAAATTTTCCTGTGTTTGTGAAGTAGTCCAGTTCAAAAAATTTGTTAAGAGTTTTAAAATTTTACTGATTTAATTTCACTAGTTGTAATATGTCTATTCAGATTTTATGATTCTTCCTGATTCAGCTGTTGAAGATTGTATGTTTCCAGGAATTTATCCATTTTGTCAAGATTGTCCAATTTGTCCTAACTGGTTTGGCTAGTGGATAGAGCGTCAGCCTACAGACTGAAGGGCCCCAGGTTTAATTCTGGTCAAGGACATGTACTTTGGTTGCAGGCACAACCTCAATAGGTGGCATGCAGGAGGCAACTGATTGATGTTTCTCTCTCATCGATGTTTCTGACTATCCCTCTCTCTTCCTCTCTTTAAAAAAAATAATCAATAAAATCTATACTTTTAAAAAGATTCTCCAATTTGTTGGCAAATAGTTGTTCATAATATTTTCTTAAGACCCTTAACATCTCTTTAGTATCAGTTGTTATTTCTCCTCTTTCATTCCTGCTTTTATCTAGGTGCTCATTTTTCTTGATGAGTCTCATTAAGTTTGTCAATCTTGCTTATCTTTTTTAAAAAAAACAAAAAACATCTTAGTTTCATTGTTATTGGTTTGTTTGGACTCTGTTTTCCTTATTTCTGCTCTGATTTTTATTATTTCCTTTTTTCTACTCACCGTGGGCTTTGTTTGTTGTTCTTTTTCTAGATCCTTGAAGTGTAAAGTCAGATTGTTTATTGAGACTTTTCTTGTTTCCTGAGGTAGATCTGTAATTCTATGAATTTCCCTCTTAGGACTGCTTTCACTGTATCCCACTAATTTAGAGTTGTTGTATTATCATTATTATTTGTTTCAAGCTACCTTCTGATTTCTTCCTTGATCTCACTGTTAACCCATTCATTATTGAGTAGCATGTTATTTAGCTGTGTGTTTCCTCAGTTTTTTTCCTGTGGTTGATTTCTATTGTAGATTCATATCATTAAGGTTAGAGAGATGCTTGATATGATTTCAATATTCTTAATTTGAGGACCATTTTGTGTCCTAACGTGGTCTATTCTAGAAAATATTCCATGTGCACTTGAAAAGAATGTATATTCTGCTGCTCTGAATATATCACTTAAATCCATCAGATTTAAGGCAACTATTTCCTTGCTGATTTTCTGCCTGGAAGATCCAGTCATTGATGTCAATGGGGTGTTAAAATCCCCTAGTGCAACTGTATTACTGTTCATCTCTCCTTTTATGTCCATCAAAATTTGCTTTACCTATTCACGTGCTCCTTGGGGTACATAAATGTTTACAAGGGTTATATCCTTTTGTTTGATTGCTCCCTTTATCATTATGTAGTGTCTTTCTTTGTCTCTTACTACATGGCTTTTGTTTTAAAGTCTATTTTGTCAAATATATATATATTGCTACCCCATCTTTTTTTTCCTTTACATTTCCATGAAATATGTTTTCCATCCCTTTACTTTGGCCTGTGTGTATCTTTTATTCTGAGGTGGGTCTCATGTAGACAGGTCTTGTTATTGTTGTTTTTGTTTTGTTTTTTATCCATTCAGCTACCTTATGTCCTTTAATTGGAGCATGTAAACCATTTACATTTAAAGTGATTATTGATAGGTATGCATTTATTCTTTTACCTAGATTCCTCTATTTTTCTCCACCTCTTCTTCCTCCCCCTCTTCATCTTCCTCCTCCTCCTTCTCCAATCAGGCCCTTTAACATTTCTTGTAATACTGCTTTGGTGGTAACTAACTATACTTTTAGCTCTTCCTTGTGGGGAAGCTCTTTATTTCTCCAATTTTAAATGATAGCCTTGCTGGGTAAATTCATTTTAGTTTTAGGTCCTTGCTTTTAATCATTTTGAATATTTCATTGCAATTCCTTCTAGCCTAAACTGTTTTTGATGAAAGATCAGCTGACAGTCTTATGTGAGTCCCCTTGTAAATAATTGCCTTTCTCTTGCAGCTTTTAAGATTATCTTTGTCTTTAACATTTGCCATTTTAAGTATGATCTGTCTTCGTGTAGACCTCTGTGGGTTCATCTTGTTTGGGATTCTCTCCACTTCTTGGACATGTATGTCTTTTTCCTTCAACAGATTAAGGAAGTTTTTTATCACTATTTCTTCAGATAAGTTTTGATCCCTCTCTCTCTTCTCCTTCTGGTACCTTTATGATGTGGATGCTGTTACACTTCATATTGTCCCAAAGGTCCCTTAAACTATCTTCATTTTTTATTTTTTAAAAAATATATTTTATTGATTTTTTACAGAGAGGAAGGGAGAGGGATAGAGAGTTAGAAACATCAATGAAACATCGATCAGCTGCCTCCTGCATACCCTCTACTGGGGATGTGCCCACAACAAAGTATATGCCTATGACTGGAATCAAACCTGAGACCCTTCAGTCCACAGGCCGACACTCTATCCACTGAACCAAACCAGTCAGGGCTGCATCACTAATTTCTAACAAATTACCTATCATCTAGTAAGCACACAATACATGTTTACTAATTGAACTAATGAATAAGTGAGAGTGACATTTAACTGAATCCTCACAATAACTGAATTTTATTTTGTTCAAATGAGAAGATCCATTAAAAAAAATCTTGCCAGCTTGAAGGTCTCGGTCTCTCTCTCTCTCTCTCTCTCTCTCTCTCTCTCTCTCTCTCTCTCTCTCTCTCTCTCTCTCTCTCCGTTGATTAAGGTATTACATATGTGTCCTTTTCTCCCCTTTGTCTTCCCCCACCCCACCCCACTCATGCCTTCACCCCCTGTTGTCTTCCAAGTGTAATGTAATTTTCCTCAGTTATAACCTTTCTTCTAAACAAAAAAATATTACTGTGGGGTCACTTTCCTAACTTGCCACATTTTTGTGGTATCAAAAATATAGGTTCTATTTTGTTGTTGTTTTGTTTAGTATGCAAACACACAGGGTTTATTTACCTATTCCTAGTGGGTCCTAGGCTCCGGCAAAGGCCACCTGGCCATGCATACTGAAGGACAGAAGACAAAAACAGAGACAGGCAGGCGGCTGCAGTTGGTTCAGGCTCACACAGCAGAGCAATCAGGGGCAGAAATATAGGTTCTATTTAGCATTTATGTATAAGCAAATTAAATAGTACCAGTCATACTCAACTCATCATAACTAAAGTGTAATTGGTTCTAAGTTATCCTTATTTTGTTCTTTTTTTCTTGTGAATTTTCTTCATTAAATTGCTAGTTCTTTGGTGTTAAAAGATGTTTCTTTTTTCATCTTTGTATCTGCCAAACTGACTAGCACAACATATTTTGTACATAGTAGGCGTCAATATATACTTTGGCACATTTATCATGCTATATATTAATTTTATGTTAGACCTAATTGAGAATAATTTTCAAAAATCATTATAAAATACATTATATATTCATTTAAAATATACATTATAAGGATCCCTTCTTTGTGTTAAAGTAGTAGGATAAAATTATCAGATAAAAAGGAAGCTTTAAACTACCCTGATTCAATTCGTCTTCACAGGTTGTAAATTATGGGAATGTTACCAGAACTGTCAAATTCTCCCCAAAGCAATCTTCAAGTTAATCAACACAGACAATCAGTCTTTTCATTTCTATAGCAATAAGAAAATTTTAAGCAGTATCTTTTGATTGGAGCTGTCTTGAAAAATGCTTAGTTGGAGGCCTTATTTTAAAATTCTACTAGACTGAAATATTAAATGTAATTTGTCATGCAGCCTAGAGAAAGAATGAAGCATTTGGTACATTTTCCTAATTGTTTCTGATTGCTGGCCGGGTAGCTTCAGCACTTCTACATTTTCAAAATCATCTTCAAGAGCTTCATCATCTTTAACCACTACTTTTAATCAAAGAGGCTAAGCATAAAATAATTTGGCTATTACGTAGCAGAAATCTTAACAATGCTGGCTTTGACATTTTTATTAGCTGACCTTAAAAAGAGAGACCTCAGAAAGTAAATAGTTGGTACTTAATGAATTCTGATTAAGATGACACATTACATAATGTTAATACTAAATCACTGTCCCAGGTAAAGTGGTCAATACAGAAGTTGGTAGAGTTTAGTTTACCAATAATAATCATGTTTTGTTTAGGTCTATTTAACAATAAATAAAGCTCACTCTTATGTTTAAAGTATGGTTAGAAAACTTATACTAGTACACCTTTAAAAAACTACATAAAAATGTTATATCCTATATTTATTTTCATCTATACATGATAAATTTAACACAAAAATAATACAATAGCTGATTTTTTTTAATAATTAAGTGGAAATTTAGTAACATATCCCAACCTCTTCATTTAACTAAGGAAACTGAAATCTGAAGAATTTAAGAGTCTTGCCCAATGTCAAATTATCAAGTTTCTTGCTGACAGTGAATTATAACCCAGACCTTAATATTTCTGATGAAATATGCTTTCTATAGTACCGAGAAAATCATTAGCTTTTTCCTTCACAATATTACATTTCCATTATTTTAATCTGAGAATAGAGTTCCCATGTCCATTTATCCAACAAAGAAATCAGTTATTGGGTTCATGTTTTGATAGGAGTGAGGAAAATGTTGGTCTAGTAAATGGAGATTATGAAAAGAGGACAAGTATTTCAGAGTGTTTTCAGGTAGGGCTGCTTTTGTTTCTGAACAGAATGAATCGTTCTCTTTGGGAGGAAGCAGAAATGGATGGGATATTGGAGCTATAATCAAAAGGAGGGGGAAATCTGCTCAGGACTCCCTTGTTGTTCTTAAAGATTGTACACTGTCTCATAAAATAAACACTTCACTACATGCATCAAGAGAAAAAAGAATAAAAATTCTTTCTGGGAGAATCCACATCACATTCAGGTTAGTATTTTTAAGATGTACTATATTTTTAATGAAAATATATGCTGGGTAAAGGAGATATACATAAACAAAGGAAGTCTTTTTTTTATAGAGTAAATGTAACTTATGCTTTCATAGGCCAGTGTTCTAGCCTAGAGTACTTTGGGATATGCCAATGATACAGAAACAAGCTGTCCAGGGATACTGAATTGTGGAATTTAGAGTGTATGTCTCTCTACACTAATTCAGTCATTGAAAATAAAAATATTCTATTTTATTTTTTCAGTAGATAGTATGAGTATTTGTTTGGTTTTATTACATGTGGTAGGAAGGGAGTTTATACCCTTAAAGAAAGCTTGTCTTTAAAATTTTATTCAAAATTATCACCAGGAAAAAAAAAAGCTATAAAGAAATTCACAGGGGGAAAAATTCATAGGCTAGTTTTTTATAAAACCTCAATTAAAAATATCCATAATTTGTTTCTTAGTATATAATTACCTCTACAAGTAAAGGCATCTTTCTTGCTGCTATTCTTTACTGATAAATACATTTTCTACTAATTACAAAGTCTTTTAGGAGGGAATTTTCCATTTAAAACCTTAATTTGATATTTGGCTTGAAATTCATAAATAACAGGATCTTTTAAGTTCAGTAGGATTAATAATTATTTTAATATTAATCTCTATGCATTGGTTTTCATTTAAACTAAGAACCTATGAAATGTCTATAGTAAAAGAGAAATTTTTAATTACTTGCATAAATTTTATGAAAGTTTATTTACTTTAAACTTATGTTGCTTAATACACATATGAAGATTTCTTCTATTAATATTTAGTCATTGCTGATTCAATAAAATAAGCCTGCTATGAATTCTAGTTTGCATATGATTTATAATATACTTTCTAAAAATACAATTATTTTACATGTATATATCTGTAGAAATACATTAACACATGTATATTTTACATATACTACACTAAAAATTAGGATTTTATCTGCAACATTTGAAATCTTGGGAATACATAAATTCAGTAAATGCTCTCATTTAATATAAAATAAACTAACTAAGAATTCCTATTGATATACTGAAGTAGTCCAAATTCTAAGCAGTCTCTGAGTAACAAAGCTCAAAATTTACTGGTATAGGAAATAATTATTATAATTTTCAACTCTAATATAACACTAAATATACCACTTTCCTATTAAGACATCAACAGTATAACCATTAATTCACAGAAACTAGCAAATATATTTTTAAGTGATTTTCTGGGTAAAGGTACTATTATAAAAATAAAAATTCACTATGCCATTTTTCAGGTTATGAGCAGCTTAATGTGGTTTTGGGGAGTAGAATGGATATTTTTTAATTGTCAATTTAATTGTTTCTTATTTTATGATTTAAAGATTATAAAAACAATACATATTAACTGGTAAAACCACATTTAGCAAATGTGGTTTCATTTCCCTATTTATCAGTGAAATAAACACAAAAATAAAGGTAAAACATTCTCTTATCCATCAAACCCTCAGAGTTAACTTCTTTCATAGCATCATATGTATCCTACCAAAAAAAGCATATATCAGGCATGGTTGTTTGTGCACACATCTAGTTTTTATATAAGATCATTCTATATAAACTGTAATTTTTAGACTATTTTATTTAATATAAGGTGGACATGCTTATATAACAGTACATGTAAATATACTTCCTTTACTTTTTAACTAATTTATCCAACCTGTTTCTTATTGAAAAATATTTTGTGTATTGCTACTACAACTGGTGTATGTACATCTTTGTACAAATACATTTTTGCTGCATACTTAGGTGAGATATCTGACAAAATGTAATATCTATAAAGTAAATTCATAGAGAGAACGTTTTTCTGTCAAAGGAAACTGCATTTAAAATTTTTTTACAACCAAACCAAGTTTTTTTTTTTGTTTTGTTTTGTTTTGTATTGTTTTGTTTTGAATATATTTTATTGATTTTTTACAGAGAGGAAGGGAGAGAGATAGAGAGCTAGAAACGTCGATGAGAGAGAAACATTGACCAGCTGCCTCTTGCACTTCCCCTACTGAGGATGTGCCTGCAACCAATGTATATGCCCTTGACTGGAATCGAACCTGGGACCTTTCAGTCCGCAGACCGACGCTCTACCACTGAGCCAAACCGGCTTTGGCGGCTCCTCCAAACCAAGTTTTAAAATGTACCTCTAATATACCATCCTGCCAACAATAAATATTGTTATTTACATTTTATGTATAATTTTTATTTAGCAAATGTAGTTTCATTTCCCTATTTATCAGTGAATAACCTCCCAGTTCTCATATTTTTAAATAGATTAACCTGAATTGGGTTATATAAGCTGTAGAAAGTAATTCTAACTAGAGTGGACTTTTCCATTCAATTGCAATCTTTGCAGACTCATGATACTACTAGAAGCCTGGTGCACAAATTAGTGTATGGGGGGGGGGGGGGGTCCAGCTGACCTGTGCCCCAATCCAGGCTGACAGGTCAGGCAGGCCAGCTGGGGGAAGGGACCAATGGTGGTTGGCTGATCAGCCCCGTCCCCCTGTTGAACTCTTGGTCAAGGGGACAATTTGCATATTAGCCTTTTATTATATAGGATTATTATATAGGATTCCTCTACCTTTAGGCAAATTACACCTAACTCTCCTCCCATTCTCACATTCACTTTTAATTACAAATTCAAACAAATTTTATCAGGTAACTTACTCACTGCATTTCCTTATACATTTATTCTATAGGAAAGCAAAGATAATATTCACACAATTCTAAACAGATGGTACATTTATAAACAAAGAAAATAGTAGGCAAATGCCAGAAGAAGGACATCTTATTTCAGGTTACTAACTTCAATTCTAGCTTTAGAAATTCATATTACTAATAAGAAAACATTACACCCTTGATAACACTGTCAATAGAAGAGGTTAATTAATGTTCAAAGCTTAGTATAGGAACTGGGGATAAAGACTATAAAATCTGCATAGTCAACTCTTAATTATGTATGCCAAATAAAGGGGAATTATTGTAATTCAGATCTGTGTGTAACTTAATTTTTATAGAGTCAAATGGTAAATATTCCTATGGGTATTTACAGAGTTCGGTTATTCTTAAAATTTGATCTTCCATTGAAGTTATATTCACAAACTTTTACAAAATTTAACATAATTTTTAAAATGACATTCTAGCCTTTAAAATATCCCAAATTAGTAATTTTCAGTCTACCAATAATTCTACGTTTTGTTTTTTTTTTAAATATCCTTTATTGATTTTGTACAGAGAGGAAGAGAGAGGGATAGAGAGTTAGAAACATTGATGAGAGAGAGTCATCGATCAGCTGCCTCTTGCACACCCCCTACCGGGGATATGCCCGCAACCAAGGAACATGCCCTTGACCAGAATCGAACCCGGGACCTTTCAGTCCCCAAGCCGACGCTCTATCCATTGAGCCAAACCGGTTTCAGCGATTCTACGTTCTTTTAAAATAATTATCTAAAATAAGTTTCTATCAGTGACAGATGATAACTAGACTTACATATTGATCACATTGTAAGGTGTATAAATGACAAGTCACTAAGTTGAACACACCTGAAAATAACAATACTATATGACAACATAATTTAAAACATTTTTAAAAATAAAAAAAATATCTCCAGTGGTAATAATTTTCAAAAATAATATTTAATTGAAGCACTTCTAAGTTAAAATCTGTTAAGTTATTAATATGAAATAATAATGAAGTCTAAGAGCTGCGCAAGAAAATTCAAAGTCTTTAATCAAAACCAAAATCTCAGAAACTCTATAATTTCACCCTGTCATCAGGAATTACTGTAAGATTTTCAAAACTGTAATTGAAAATAAATTGTATTTCACAGCAAAGCTTAAAACCAATTAATGGCAAAGCTATGCTTACATTATACATTGTTTAATGTTTCTATTTATGAATGCTTAAGTGATATGGTATGGTATTTTTCTATATTAAAGGAAGTTTTTATATGAAACTGTGTAATTAATAATTGGTCACTCTCTGTTTTTTATATCCCAACTCAGTGTCACCCAACCCACGTGCCTGTGAGCATGCTGGGGCACACACATTTCTACCCACCACATTTCCACTCATGTGGTTTTTGTATGCATTTATATTATGATCTGTGATATAAAGCAACGAGATAAATTTCAACAAACCATGTAAGAAATGGATCATTTTATTTCACAATCCCTTTTTTCTCCTCTCCTATGATTTCGTTTTTTTTTAAACCTCACACGCTGATATTTTTCCATTACTTTTTAGAAAGAGTAGAAGAGAGAAAGAAATATTGATGTGAGAGAAACACATCGATTGGTTGCCTCCTCCACAAGCCCGACCAGGGCCTGGGCCTGGGCCTGGGAGGAGCCTGCAGCTGAGGAATCTAACCTGGCACCCTTTAGTTAGCAAGCCCACACTGTCCACTGAGCCAAACGGGCCCGGGCCTTACGATTTTCTTCATGCCCACTCTTGACTTCTCCCCCAACATCCAATCTAATTATTTCTAACTGGACATATCCTACAAGCCCCTCAAACACATGTCTCAAAGTAGATTATGTCTTTCCAAAATTATTCTTCCTTCTGTTCTTATTTATTTTAGGGTACCTCAAACGTTGTGGTCACCCAGCTTGAAGGTTTGGCTCATCTTTTTTCTTTGGTCTTTTTACCACCACAATTCATTCCATAACCAATCCAATTTTTTACCAAATTTTAGCATCTCTACTGCCTTGCCCTGGAAACTCAGCTTCCTAATCCCAGGAGGCAATTTCACCTCCTCTTTAATCCATCCTACCCTGTGGTCATTTTCAGAACCCTCTGGAAAATGGTTTATGGGCAATGGGGGCAGAGTGAGGATTTTATGGTTTACTTTTTGTCCAAAGAAGTAACTTCAGTATAGACTGAAAATAGACAATACAATTACACAATAACATGTATCTATAATAATGCCTGAATAAACATTTTCTCTGGCTGAAAAAGCAGCTCTACATTTTTTTATGAAGTTTCATTTTATGTAAATCAGCAGGGTAACAAAAAATATGGATCCTGGAGACATATAGATATGCTCAATTCCATATCTTATCATTCATTTTACTTTTCTGATACTCAGATTCCTTATATTTGAAATGAGAATATAAGCTACCTCATAAGTTTAAGACTAAATAAGATATATGTGTTCCTGACTCTAAATATGCTCTAAATATTTGTTGAATGAATGAATGTACTCCCACTTGGAACACCTCTTCTCCCACATCTTCAGTCAGCTAACTTATATTTGTCTTTTAAAACTTAATTGCAACTCTTCCGCCATGCTGCTGGCATGAGTGGGACAGCCCATGCTAGCATGGAGATGGCTCTTTTGTTTATTGCATCGGACTTGGCTCCCTGGTGGTCCTTGGGGATCATGACTGGAATCCCCAGCCAGGACCATGAGGGACCCCGGTCTGGAGAGCCTGACTGGCCGCGGTAGGTGTGTGTTTGTCTGTGTTTTTGTGTGAGTGCTCTGGAGGGACTGCCCCTCCATCGGAGCTCTTACCTGGGTGTTTACCAGCTGCTGTGTCAGCCATTGTTTGAGTCCAGATTTGAATCTGTAATAAATTCTAGCATGCTTAATCAAAAAAATAAATAAATAAATAAATAAATAAAATAAAAAAATAAAACTTAATTGCAGCCATCTCAATTTCCCAACAATGATTTCTGTGTCCCACTTCCATGTTTCTATAGCTCCAGTGCATATCTGTTTATCACACACTATAGTTACTAATGTCCTTGTCAGTCTCCCAAGTCATATTTTGGTAAATTCCCTGAAAATATGGATTGTGTTTTATTTGACTTTGTATCTGCAGCAATTACTGTGGTTCCTGGCAAATAGCATCCACTATTTCAATAAATGTTGAGTGATTATTTTGTAAGCAACCAAACACCTGTACCAGAAGTTTTTCTAATCTTATTCTAAGATAAAGCAAAGTATAAGTATTGAAGAAAAAGAAAAATTTAACCACCAAATATCCTCTGCAGGTATTGTAACAAAAAATGGTCCTTCTGGTTGGGCCATGTGTAAGTCAAGATGATGAAAATGGGCATTATAAATACAACCTCTCTACAGAGATAACAGTTAAGCTGTGTCACTTTCCTTATTAAGAGCTTTAGTTATTTGGTTTAATCCACACAACCCCCTCTGGGGTAAGTTCTATTTCTATTATTAGCCCAGTTTTACAAGATATGGGAACCAAGTGCCAGGGAGATTTTGTAACTGAAAGATCAGACAAATAGAGCAGCGATTGGTGGTATCTGGGTTCCCACTCGGGCTTCCTAACTCCTGAGCCTCTACTCATTTTTAAAAAAATATTTTTTTACTGATTCTTTTTACAGTGATGGAAGAGTGGTATAGAGAGTTAGAAACATCGATGAGAGAGAATCATCAATCAGCTGCCTCCTGCACACCCCCTACTGGGGATGTGCTTGCAACCAAGGAACATGCCCCTGACCGGAATTGAACCCGGGACCCTTCAGTCCGCAGGCTGACGCCCTATCCACTGAGCCAAACTGGTTTCAGCCTGAGCCTCTACTCTTAACTACAATGTGCTGACTTCTTAGAAGTAGCTGATTTTTCTTTTTTACTTTTTAATGACTTAATTTTTTTTATTTAGAGAGAGATGTAGAGGGAGAGAGAAAAGAAACATCAATGTGAGACAGATCCCCACGCACCCCCACCTAACCCAAACCCCAACCTGGGCAAGTGCCCCGACCCAGAATCGAACCAGAGACCTTTCAGGAAACCACTCAGCCAACTAAACCACACTGGCCAGGGCAGAAGTAGTTGATTTTTTCAAAGATGCTTAATGTGACACTCTGACCCAAAATGGCTGGGGTTATGTCCTCCCCCAGAGTGTAAACCATTATGGATGACCTAGGGGCACATTTCACCTTCACACCTATGAAAGGTTCTACCTGTAAATTGTGATCTTGAATAGAAGATTATGCACATCCCTGATGCTGCCCAAAGTTTTCTTCCACATGCTTCCAATAAGCTACACTTTCCACCTGGTTAGTGGCATCCTTTTTTAAAAATAAGCCTTGGATTTCTTTTACTATTCACACACACACACAAATGATTCCCCCCTTTATGGCCTGAAAACCTAAATGCTTAAGAACTAAGCCATCACTTCCAGTAAAGTCAGAAAAGAAACAACAAAATAGGTCGTATATATAATTTTGAGATTAGGAGATCCAAATGAGGCAGTGCTAAGGCCGCTCAGAAGTCCAGCCTTGCAGAACGGATCCGTCCCAGTACAAGTCACAGGGGGGACACGCGGGTAGTAATACTTGTGGGGTCGAACCCTGGGTTCAAAATAAGACCACCGGAGGCTGATAGGCTGATGATTTATTTTTAAAAAGCAGGCAAAGATTTATTGAAATATCTGGCCAGGTCAGCCACAAGAGCACCACACACAGGCAGACTCTACATGACTGCACGGCTTTAGGGGCAGGTAGCTATTTTTAAAGGTTCTGAGAAGGAAAATCCCTATTTTGCAACAAACTGTTGTTTGGAATTTTCTGCTGTTCTTCCTAGATAAAATGTTGCTTTCTAGTTTGCTTTAGCCCTTTTGAAGAATGATGAAGATAAACTTAACTGTCTGACCTTGTAGGCCAGAGACCAGATATGCCCACAATCTCAATACCATACCAGGTGCACTTTTTCAATTGGATAGAACAGCATTGTTTTCAAGGCCAGCATCGCGATAACCACTAAGTGCACATAGGGCTGGCTCTTCAATAAAAAAAGGAAGTTCTGCCTGTAACCTTGCCTAGAATTTGAATTTATCCTCCCTACGCCCATCTCTCGATGAACAAAGCAAGTCTCTTCAAATCCTCACCCCTGCACCATCCGACCGCTACGGAACTCTGCAACAGTTCAAACCACAGGAATTTTCCTTTGTTCTAAATTCTAAATCCTAAAGACTATATTCTAAAAAACTGGGATCAGCCCGCAGGGTCATTCCCAGTCACATCCTGCTGGACATTGGAATGTGGCCCCATCTTGCAGAAGCAGAACTCTGGTTAATCTCCAAAGGTTATTGTCCCTGGCACAGGAAAATTGCCTCAGCAGGTTTAATACTCAAACAGCAGTTTTTACCCAAGTATGATTGCTACCATATTTCATACTGAGACCCACAAATTGGCACTAAAGTTCCCTTTACGGAGAGCCCAAATCATTTAAGACTAATTCAAAGTCCTCAGGGGCTTCCTTGCAGACTTTCAACTGGCAATCTGCAAGGCGTCCAGAACATGAGGAAGAAATCGGAGAATGGAAAATGGAGACCGTGGACACAGGGCGTAAGGGTAACTTTTAAACCAGAGAACCTAAGGACTTTGTGGCCGCCTGTAATGATCCCAGGATCTGAAATGAATGTTAATAACAGCCTACCAGAATTCTTTTTTCCCGCTGGAACACGGGGACTTTACCTTATTTTATTTAAAAAAAAAAAAGAGAGAGAGAGAGAGAGAGAGAGAGAGAGAGAGAGACCTTAGTAACATGTTTCAGTGATGGGCGTTTGGTCCCTTGCATTTAAATACGCAGTCAAATCCACTCAGGAGGGGGAAATGCAATAACGGGGCTATAGGGGGCACTGTGTGCAGTTACAAGCCAGCCACCCGAAGAGGATGTATGAAGCGTCACTTAAAAGCCATTTATTACCGTCGGGGTGTGGGGTGGTGACGGCCGGAGTGCGGGTGTGACTAACGTTAGTCGTAGAACCCTGAGCCTCAGGAGCCGCATTGCCCTCCACAGTTGCCTGTCCCACCGCGGGTGACCCAGACGCTGGCAAAATGGCGGCCGCGTCTCTATCCGCGCGAGAACACGACCCCGGGAAGGAACGTCCGTCACCAGGGCAACGACGCTCTGGCGTAAGCAAGACGCCCTTGGTCCCGGTGAAAGTTCAAGACTTGTTGAGTGTCCCCCTCGCCGCTTTACCCCCTCGCCGCTTTAAGGCAAGGCCATTTCAAAAGCGACTACCCCGAGCCCCGGCCCAGCGAGCTTGGGCTCACGTCTGGAGCGTACACAGCACGCTTACTCCCCCGTTCCACCTCGCCTAGGCGACCGGAAGGGAGCCCTCCGGAAGTGCTCTGGCCTGGGGGCGTGGCCATCCGAGCGCCCGCCCCGCGCCGGACGACGCCAGCGGGAGTTGACGTTAACCATGGAAACACGCAGCGGGCTGCGGCGGGACGGAGAGGAGCTGTCACGTCCCTGCAGCTCGTCTGTCTCCCCGTCGGGATCGCAGACCTTCTCCCGGCGGGAGGGCCCAATTTGTTCACCCGCAGAAATGCAGCCCAATGCCTGCCTGTGCATCACCTCTTCCCTCGGGTGACTCGAGGTACGTTCGATCCCAACTCCCTGGAGACTCCTTCGTCGCCTCAATAGCCAAGCCAGTGCAGAGCCACGTTGTCCTTGCAGTTTTAAATTGCGACAGGTTTCTCGTCCTTCGTTATAAAACCTGCAAAGGCCACGATTGAACTTTCTAAGACGTAAGGTGAATTATAGTCGCTAGAGATAGCAGTCTGGAGTGATTTTAATTTTTTTTTTAAATACTATATTTTTAGCCTGTCGACTGAACAGCATTTTGTTTCTAAGAGACACTTGTGAAGTGCAGAATGGCCTTTTAAGTCTTGATTTGTGGATGGCCTTGTTGCCCCAATAAAGCTTACAAATTATTCTCCTTAGATGGTAATGGACATTATCTCTTCTTATCTCCAACTAAACCAGTTTTGCCCCAAATTGGTCAACTTCTGGCCCCCTGACCACGAATAACCCTTTACCCACTGGTCTACTCCCTCTCTCCACAGTTCTCTGTCAGGGACCAGCGGTTTCTTCTATGACGTCTGCTCCATCAGAGGTTATCAATCAGGCTTTTGAATTAATTATCTGCTCTATTATTATTATTTCTTTCTTAGCTGTATATTAGGTGTTTTGTTTTTGGTTAACTCATTCCTGCAATTAGGGCAAAAGCCATCTTTTATGTTATTGGATATCCTCCCAACTTCCCCTTTAAACAGCAATGTTTAACGTTTTTCTATTTTAATCGGCATATTTAAGCTATGTCATTAATGAATTACATGCCTTTCCATGCCAAGGTGTTTTACTAAATATTAGTGAGAATCAAAAGTATCTCAAGATTTAGCCCCTCACAAATAACTTAATAGAGAGAAGGGAAAAAAAAAAAGAGAGATGAAAAGATAACATGTGAAGAGTGAACAGTACAACAAATGCCTTATGTTGATATATGTTACGAGATGAATAATATGAACAAGCAATGTTTTTAATATACAGAGAGAAGAGGGGCACAGTTTGGCTTATGTACTCTGCAAAATTTTCGGAATGGAATAGGCTTAATCTTGAAAGTTGAGTGAGATGACTAACTAGGGAAGGGAGTAGAGGGTATCACAGGCAAAGGGGAGGCTTTGAGCAGAGGCACCCACAATGAAAAGCACAAAATGTGTTGCTGGGCATGGGGCTGAGAGTTCTAGAGAATGTTGGCAAACTTAAGAGGTGTGAAAATGTCATACATAAAACACACACGCAAACACAGCATAGTGTGCATGCCTTCTAAAACTTTTTACACCAA
Organism: Pipistrellus kuhlii; assembly: GCF_014108245.1. NCBI lineage: Eukaryota > Metazoa > Chordata > Mammalia > Chiroptera > Vespertilionidae > Pipistrellus > Pipistrellus kuhlii. Next base: position 22,644,732 of record NW_023425404.1, on the reverse strand, counting down.
TACAAATTATACAGCCATTATACATCCTCTTGTTTTAAAATGCAAATGGGTCTTCCTGAGTTTGTTTTACTTTGCAATATTATCATGGGAATCTTTCCATGCTTTCACATTAACAATAGACCTTCAGAATATTTCACTGCTTGGGATATAATCACAGAGTATCCTATCAAAGTTAAATGAACATGAGTAGTAACATGCATGCAGCTAGATAATCTGGTTGATAAGTATCCTCAGTTTTTGGCTTCCTTTCCCAACAAGCCATCTCACCTTGTTCCTAGCTTGCCTCGGGTGGAGCAAGAGAGGGCAACTTTTCCTAACTTCCTGGGGAATTTCAGGCACATCCAAAGACTTAAAAAAGCCCAGGCCAGCCATCCAAGTTTATTTTCCTGTCTGATGATGTCTTTCATAGATAATTGAAACCAGAATGTTTACCCCTGCTTACAAGAGTGTGCCTTTACTTACCCTATGGCTTCTACATAACAATCATATCAGAATACAGTATACTCAATGTACAGAATACTAAGCCTGATGTCAGTACAGGAGATAAATTCAGCCAGAGGGTAAGGAAGAAATCTTCTCATTCCCTGAGATTGAACCATCAACCACCTAAGTTCCGCTGTTTTGTGAGTACTTGTAGGGCTGCCACGTGAGTAAAAGCTATGATTTGTTCTATGCAGAATGAAGACTAATGGCTTGAAGATATAAGACAACAAGGGGCCCAGTGCACGAATTTGTGCACCTTGAAAGGAACTGTGGGCCACGAGGCTGCTGTAGGCACAGGGGCGGGTCTCGGCCCATCCTCCATGCACCTACCAGGTCCCTCCCGCCATAGCCCCCGGTCCCCTCTCTGCCGGAAGCTCCACTCCCACCACCACTGCTCCCATGCTCTAATGGCACCAGCCCTGCTTGCACCCACTGATGGCACAGAGTGATTGGGGCTAGTGCTAATAGTGGGTGTGAGCAGGGCTAGGGCAGTCAGTGGGTGCGAACAATGGCTGTTGTCTCAATCGCCCCTCAGGAGCAGGGGGAGGTGGAGAAGCCTTCCTTCAGGGAGATCAGGGCTGGCAGCTGCCTCTCACACCTGCTGATGGCACTGCGTGATTGGGACCAGTGCTGGGCGCCAGCAGCAGGTGCGAATGGCAGCTCCGTCGCTGGCTGCAGATGGAGTGGGGCCGGCGCTGGTAGTGGGTGCAAGTAGCGGCTACCAGCCCCGATCTCCCCTCAGGAGTAGGGGAGGTAGAGAAGCCCTTAGGGGCAATCGGGCCGACAGCTGCTGCTCACACCTGCTGATGGTGCTGAGCAGTCGTGGCCAGCACCAGCAGTGGGTGTGAGCGGCGGCTCTGGCTCCAGCAGTGGGTACGAGCGGGGTCTGCGCCCGCAGCAAGTACAAGCACCAGGTGGGACTGCAGCGCATGAAAGCAAAGAATTTTCAGTAACCACCAGAGGCTCATCCTTATGACAGCGACCGGCGCCCCACCTTGGTCTGGCACCCCCCCTCCTCCATCCTGCCATGTTCTGGGTACATCATAGCAACCAGTTGTTCATTTGTTCTGGTTGTCCCATCGTTCTGTCTATTTGCACATTATCCTTTTATTATCTACGAGTGGCCCAATGCACAAAATTTGTGCAGGGGTTGGGGGGAGGGGTTCCCTCAGCCCAGCCTACACCCTCTCAGTGATGGTCACCACGTCCACAGCAGTGGCAGTCAGTGCTGGGTCGCCTGACTGCAGGGCTGACTTCCAATCAGTCGAGCCTTCAGTCGTTTTGGAAGTTACGGATCCTGGGTTTTTATATATTAAGACCAGATTCATGCACAGATGGGATCCAGCCAGCCTGGCCATGATCAGGGTGGATTGGGGCCGGGCCTGTTGGGAGGAGGAGACAGCAAGTGGTTGGCCGGCCAGCTCAGCCCCTGATTGGGGTGGGGGAGTTGATGAGGGGTAGGGCTGGCCAGGGGTAATTATTAGTGTCAAAGATCTTTGTAGGGTATATACATGTTTGCTGTTGGCCTTCGGATGAGTTGAAGCTTCAAAGCACTTAGTGTCAGGGATACTTACAGCTTCTGTTTCTAAGCCTCCCCCTGGACAAGTAATGCAGTTTAGTTCCCTCCTGACAAACCCTGTAAAGAGAGGCTGTGGTGTGATGTGGCTTTGGTAGTAAGCAGTGGAGAGAAAACACAGGAAGATGGTGGTTAACCTCCCCTGGACAACTGACTGCATCGGGGTAGGGGTGGCAATCAGGGGCTGGCCCAGCAGTGGGGAGGGGCCATGACAGTTGGCTGGCCAGCCCCAGCCCCAGCCAGGCCAGTTGGCCACCACAGTGCACATCATAGCCACCAGTTGTTCTGGTCATTCTGCTGTATGGTTGCTTGGCTTTTATACATATAGATCTATCTATAATAATGAAAGTGTAATATGCTAATTAGACCAAACAGCCAAACAACCTTCCAGACATCATTCTGGACATCCTTTCAGACAAAGCCGCTGCATCAGGGGCCGAGGCAGAGGCAGTTAGGAGCAAACAGGCAGGCAGGCAAGTAGTTAGGGGCAGTCAGGCAGGCAGGTAGAAGGGTTAGGGATGATCAGGCATGCAGGTGAGCAGTTAGGAGTGATCACGCATGCAAGTGAGCAGTTAGGGGTGAACAGGCAGGCAGGAAAGCAGTTCAGGGCAATCAGACAGGCAGGCAAGTGGTTAGAGGTGATCAGGCAGGCAGGCAAGCAGTTAGGGGCAATCAGGCAGGCAGGCAAGTGGTTAGGGGTGATCAGGCAGGCAGGCAAGCAGTTTGGAGCCAGCAGTCCTAGATTGTGAGAGGGATGTCCAACTGCCAGTTTAGGCTCGATCTGCAGCAGAATAGGGCCTAAACCAGCAGTTGGACATTCCCCAAGGGATCCCAGATTGTGAGAGGGGAACCTCACCACCCAATACATGAATTTCATGCAACAAGCCTCTAGTATAAAAGCCCACCAACTGAATGACTGGAATAACCAGTCTCTGTGACGGGCACTATGGTGGCCAACGGGCCCGATCTGAGCCCTGATCGGTGCCCCCAACTACCTGCAGCCCCCGATTGGCCCTCATTGGGGTGGGCTGGCCAGACCCCACCCATGCACGAATTCGTGCACTGGGCCTCTAGTATAGGATAACTGTTTATAGTTTAAAGAATTTCCTAACAGTATAACAAGAGTGGTTGTAAGGCAATAATTCTTAATAGTGACCCAAAAATCTTTTGTGATGCCCAAAAGCTCTCTCCAGGGCTGATTTTGATTGGCTTGCAGAAAAACTTTTAAACTGATGGGAATAAAGGTTATTTTAAGATGACTTTAAATACTTTTATGTGTTATAAAATACATATAACAAATTTTATCATCTTAACCATTTTTCAGTGTATAGTTCGGTAATATTAAGATTATTACCTTGTAGTGCAGCCATCACCACCATCCTTTCCCATGATTCTTTTCATCTTGTAAAACTCTATACCCATTAAAAAACACTCCCCATTCTAAAGTCCCCCAGCCCATGACATTCATCATTCTACTTTCAATCTATGATTTTGATTATTCTAAGTACCTCATATAAGTAGGGTCATACAGTATTTGAAATGTGACTTATTTCCCTTAGCATAATATTTTTCAATGTTCATCTATATTGTAGCATATTACAAGATTTCCTTCCTTTTTAAGACTGAATAATATTCCCCTATAAATATATACCACATTTTGCTTCTCCATTAATCCTTTGATGGACATTGAGTCCACATCTTAGTTATTGTAAATAATGCGGCTATGAACATGAGTATGTAATATCTCTTTGAAACCCTGCTTTTCTAATTCTTTGGGGCATATATCCAGAAGTGGAATTCTTAGGTTTTATGGTAATATGATTTTTAATTTTTTGAGGAACTACCATACTATTTTTCACAGAAGTTGTACCACTTTATAACACATTCCCAACAGTAGTGCACAAGGGTTATAGTTTTTCCAGATTCTCATAAATATTTGTCATTTTTTTGTTGTTGTCTTTATAGTAGCCATCCTAATGGGTGAGAGGTAATATCTCATAGTTTTGATTTGCATTTCCCTAATGACTAGTGATGTTGCGCATCTTTTCATATGCTTATTGGATTTTGTATGTCTTCTTTGAATAAATGTCTATGCAAGTCCTTTGCCAATTTTTAATTAGGTTGTTCTTTTATTGTTGGGTTTTTGGAATTCTCTATATATTCTGCATATTAAATCTTTATCAGTTGTATGCTTTGCAAATATTTTTTCCCATTCTATGGTTGCCTTTTGACTTGGTTGATAGTATCTTTTGATGCTTATACTTTTAAATTTTTATTCAGTCCAATTTGTCTGTTTTTTTTTTAATACCTTTCTTATTATATCCAAGAAATAATTTCCAAATCCAATGTTGGAAGCTTTTCTCCTGTATATTCTTCTAAGAGTTTTATTGTTTTAGCTCTTACATTTAGGTCATTGATCCATGTGAAGTAGTTTTTGTATATGGTGTTAGGTAAGGCTCTTACTTCATTCTTTTGCATCTGGATATCCTGTTTCTCAGCACCATTTGTTGCAAAAGACTGTCCATTCCTCATTGGATGGTTTTGCATCTTTGTCAAATCTTTGACCATATGTAAGAGTCTATTTCTGGGCTCTCTATTCTCTTACATTGGTATATATGTCTGTCGTTGTGAAGATGGATTTAAACATAATTTCCAACATACGATCCTTGAGGTAATCCTTCATTAGCTAGCCTTGTGTTAGGCAACTGTTTTTCTTTTTTCTTTTTTTAATATATTTTATTAATTTTTTTTTCCAGAGAGAAAGAGAGAGGGATAGAGAGTTAGAAATATCAATGAGAGAGAAATATCGATCAGCTACCTCCTGCACATCACCCACTGGGGTTGTGCCCGCAACCAAGGTACATGCCCTTGACCAGAATTGAACCCAGGACCCTTCAGTCCGCAGTCCTAATAAGCCAAACTGGTTTCAGCGGCAACTGTTTTTCTTGATAAGCTACTGAGTATATCCCAGAAAAAGGAAAACTTGAAAATAAGAAAGACCACATTGTTTTGATACATAAATATTTGTGACCCTTAAATTAAAATAATCTAGACCAGCAATTTTCAACCTTTTTCATCTCATGGCACACATAAAATAATTACTAAAATTCTGTGGCACACTAAAAAATATTTTTTGTTAATCTGACAAAAAAAATAGTTATAATTTTGATTGATTTGTAAAAAAAATAATAATAATAGTAATTGCCTATCCTCTTTGCTCCAAAGTGATTTTAAAAAATCAGGTGTCTACACTTGTAAATAAGGGTTTCTGGTACCAAGACTTAACCAATCAGCTGCAACCTCATTATGTTATGTGACCAATAAGATGCAGCTCTAATATATATGACCTATATATTTATGGGTCAAGAGAGGGAATTCATACCAGGTATTGTGTTAGCTGTTATCATTGTTTTTATTTGATAGTCTAAGGTATTGTGTTAGCTGTTGTCATTGTTTTTATTTGATAGTCTAAGGCACATGTGTCAAACACAAGGCCCGCAGGCCAAATCTGTCCCGCCAGTCCTTGCAATGTGGCTCGCACCGGGCTGTCATCACTGCACTCCGCTGCGTTTCCATCACAATGACAGTTTATGACTGTTCAGTAAACCATTCGGCCCACGATTTAGGCTGGAGTTTAGATTTTGGCCCCTTCTCTGATTGAGTTCGACACCCCTAGTCTAAGGGAAAAGGGAGTTAGTGCCCCTGAATACATAGTTTTAAAAATTCTTGCAGGACACCAGTGGAAAATCACTGATCTAGGCTAACGCATGCATATTTCTTGTTATTATTTCAAATGCTTTCCTAGTGCAGATAGATTTTTGAAAACTGACAATAGAAAGAAAGACTAAAATTTTTATCCTATGATAATGTAGATAATAATAAGCATTATTCTGATACCTGAGGTCTTTTGAGCTGAATGATGAAATCATTGTTCTTCCTACTACATGATGAGCAGCCAATGGCTTTTTCTCAGAATGCTACTATTTTAGCAGGATTTAACTCTTTAAATTATCGGAAAATCCTAAATTTACTATAATTATTAAATGATATGCCTAACAGTATTTGTTTTTCATTTCTATTTCTAATTTAATTCAAGGTATTTATAGAGAATATCCTTATTTTAGGGCAGAAGTTGGTAAACTGTGACTCACAGACCACATCTGGCCCACAACCAGTTTGGGTAAATTGGAGCACAATCATTCATATCTACTTCCGTATGTATTGTCTGTGGCTCCTTTTCGGCAACAACAGCAGGGTTGACTCATTATAACAAAGACCATACGGTCCCCAAACCTAAAATGTTCACTCTTTGGCCCTTTACAGAAAAAAAATTTGCTGCCCCTTGTAATAGAGGGAAAAGTTAATAAACAACAGAAGCTCTGAGGGAAATGATCAGTTAAACCAGATTTGAGTTGAAAGTACTTACTTTTTAAACTTTCCTTTGGTCTCAAAAATCTCAAATTGTGAGTTAATGTAAGACTTAATTCCAGATATTACATTCTAGATAAATTAAAAATGAATGTGGTGATCGTTTTTTGTTTTTTTTTTCCAAATGAAAAACAACTTAGCCATTATTTATTTAGTACCAACTATGTGTCAGGCAATGGAAAGGAGGCAGAGAAATGAGGTTGTAAAACCTGCCCTTGAAGGAATTGAGGAGATAAAATAGAAATGTGGGGTTTCCCCTACATGTTTTAAGTATGACATTTCCAAAAAGTGACTTTTTTCTTTCTTTCTTTTTTTTCTTTTCTTTTTTTTTTTTTTTAGAGACTGCGGTGTTACAGAACATGATGTGACTTTCAGGGTCCTCCTGAGTGAGAAGGATGAGTCCTGATGTGCCCCTCCTGAATGATTACAAAAAGGACTTCCTTCTGAAGCGCTTTCCACAGACTGTTCTTGGAGGCCCTCGACTCAGATTAGGCTTCTGTGCCCCCCCTTACGTATATATTAATCAAATTATCCTTTTTCTGATGCCATGGGTTTTGGGTGGGATAGGGACGCTTTTGTACCAATTGGGCATCCTGGAAGACTATTACACAGCAGCACTCTCAGGTGGACTAATGCTTTTCACCGCATTTGTCATCCAGTGCACAAGTTTATACGCCAGAAACAAATCATCAGTGGTAAAAAGAATGCTAAGCACAGATATCTTAGCAGAGGAAGATGAGCATGAATTTTCAAGTTGTACTGGAGCTGAGACTATAAAATTTCTAATTCCTGGGAAGAAATATAAAGCCAATATGGTTTTTCATTCTGTTCTTGCTGGGTTAATGTGTGGTCTTGGAACGTGGTATCTGCTCCCAAATAGGATGATCTTGCTGTATGGCAATGCAGGAGGCGCTATTCTGCTGTTTTTCTTTGGATGGATAACATTATGCACAGGAGAATATTCATTAATTGTAAACACAGCCATAGAGACTGCAACTTTTCAAACCCAGGATACTTATGAAATCATTCCTCTTATGAGACCTCTTTATATTTTTTTCTTTGTTTCTATAGATCTTGCATACAGGTAATAAGCTATCAAATACTTTATAACTTGCTTTATGTTAAAGCAGACATAAGAGGAGCCCTCTCTATAATATTAAAAAATGTATCTTTGAAATAGAAGTCAAGATAAACAATTGGGTGATAGCTTTGATGATTAAACTCTAGGAAAAATTTCTGTTAAACATATATACTAAAGCAGTAAACATATGTCCCTTTGTAATACTTTTCCCCCCCCATTGACCTCTCCCAGCCAACCCCTGCCCCCAAGGATACAAATTCTTAAGTTACTATCTCACTGTGGCATTTCTGAAATTAGAAATTATATATATCTTTGTATTTAAAATGATGCTCTAGGTTCTTTCAATTAAAAAATATCTCAGTTAATTTATAATTTGGTTACTTTGCTTTTTCTGCATTATTTCATTTTTAAACAAGAGTATAAAATGTTTTTGCTATATTCTATTTTGGTTTCAAACAATTTTAGTGATTATAGTAATTACAAAGAAGTGTTTTTAATTAACTAAAAGAAAAGGCAGTGTTCAAATCTATTTTTAAAGAATGACATTATGTGCAAAAAAATTACCTCCCACTTCACTTTTAGAAAATATTTAGCTTCTGATTAATAAAATAATAAAGAATCAAGAAGATCTTTATATAGTAGGTATGATACTGCAGATAAAGAATGTAGATGTTTGTAAAGTATTCAAATTTAGACATTAGTCAAGTGTATCAAATTGTCTTAATTTTATTTCAGAGAATGTGAACATTGAAGAGGTGAATCCTATAGTGTAGTGATCTTTTCCCATTTTTTATTCTACCCAGTACAGTTTTATATTAATTTTAAATGACTCAGTTGTTTTTTTTATCAAAGACACGTATTAAATCTATAATGCTTTGTTCATAGGCTCTCAGGAATTGTTGAATAAATTATGCATATTTATATCCTCTTAGCCACTATAAAGAACATCTTTTATGGGCATGAGGATCGCGTAGTGAGTACATAGAATTTGAAGGTTTTTTGTTTTGTTTTGTTTTGTTTTGTTTTTATCTTATTGGGGTGACATTAGTCAATATGAATATATAGGTTTCATGTGTGGATTGCTAATTTATAAAATCTGTCTATAAGACCATATGCCCATCACCCAAAGTCAAATATTTTCCTGTCACCTCATATTAGGACCTCTTTCTTCCCCTGATCCCTTCCCTTGAAGTATTTTCTCTCATATTTTTTGCCATATAAAATTCTTGTTATCAGAAACATTAGAATTTAAACATTTCTATATAAAAGAATTAACCACAATAATAACCCATTTGGGCTGAGTTATATACACAAGAATGTAATCACAATGTTTAGTTACCTCAGTTACATATGCTTTTATTTATATGCAAGGAGATCATTTACTTATGATCTCCTTATATATAAATACTTTTCTGTGCCATTGCTTATATTTACTTTCAGGAAAAAAATATTTGGGGAGCAAATGTAATTTGGATAAAAAATTTTATTGAGTATACATTATTTTACATGTTATCCTTGACTATGTTAGCACGAGAAGTGTTATCTTTTTTTAAAGATGTAATTTAACAATACATATATTTTTCCATCACCTTTTGTCCCCCCATCCCTTCTTTCTCCTTTATCCCTTTCCCTTCTCCCCTGTAATCACCATACTTTTGTCTTAGTATATGAGTTCTCTCTCTTTTTTTCTTTTTTGCTCAATCCCTCCATGTCCCTTCCCTCCCACCACCACACATGCCAGAAAGCTGTCAGCTTGCTCTCAATGAATCTAAGAAGTGTTATCTTAAAAAATATCAACAACAACAACAAAACCCACAGCAACAACAACAAAAAACCCTCCATATATCTGCATGTTTTCCTTGACCTTCCTGTGGCTTATTCTGTATGGTTCGATTTTCTTTTTTGTTACTTCAGTGTTTTCTTCTCAGGAGGAGATTAATTTTATTTTAAACTATACTACACAAAGTATTATCCTCTAATTTAGCATAACATTGTTAACCTTGTGTTCATTAATTCTCTGCTTATAAAAATGTGAAGGACATACATTATCATGCAGAGTGCATTAGCTAGCATATTCCTGCTATGTGTGTGACCAAACACTTATGCTATTATTATATTTGTAGTTTTTATACATTTGCTTCTGGACTGTTAACATACATTTAAGTGTTGACTATTACAGAAGTTGCCTTTTTTCTTGACTTCTAGTAGTTTGGGTATTCAAGTACAATTACAAGTTTTGAGATTCATCTCTTTTGAGTTATCTCTGAAACTCCATGAGTACTGTGACATTGTTGCTTTTCAGACAATGTGATTGTTAGCCTCATTTCAAAAAATTAGTAAAATAGATAATTTTATTCTTGTGTGCTTTAAAGTTTTTATTATTTGAAGTCACTGAATGATGTTATATTTAACTGGTCAGTGCTATATCAAGAACCAGTTTCTCCACTTAGGAGAAAAGCCATCTCTGATTTATGAGATTATATAGTACCAGTTTGTGTTCTCAAATTCATACCACTGTATATACAGAATAGAAACAATGTTAAAAAGTGTGAGTTAAGTTTCTAGGCTTACCCACAGAGACACATTCATAACCTAATGTTGCTGGTTTCTGCTATTAACTTTACCAACTTGCCTGGGAGCAAGACAGTATGAGAGAGCTGAAGAAAGAGAACAGCTTCTTCTCTTCCAGCTACTAATGTATAAATAGCAGGAAGGCTTTGGCTTTCCCAGAGTTACTTGCAATTTTAAACTTAAAAAATTTATTCTCTAAAAAATCATTGGTAGAATATAGCCAATGTAGTTTAGACATTTAGGGAGAAATGTATTTGCCCTGGGCTCGGTGCAGTTTTACAGATTTCTAAATTCAATTTCATTCAGTAAACTAGAGGCCCAGTGCACGAATTCGGGGTCAGGACCAATCAGGGCCATCTTGCCCAGTCCCAATTGGAACAGATCAGGGCCGGCTAGCCAGGGGAAGGGACCACAGGAGGTTGGATGGCTGTGAGAGTGCACTGACCACCATGGGGCAGCTCCTGTGTTGATCATTTACCCCCTTGATGATCAGTGTGCATCATAGCGACCAACTGGTTGTTTGGTCGTTCAGTTACACACACACACACACACACACACACACACACATATATATATATATATATATATATATATATATATATATATATATATATATATATATATATATGGAGAGAGAGAGAGAGAGAGAGAGAGAGAGAGAGAGAGAGATTACTTTTCATTTTCTTTCCACATTTGAATCCACATATTCTCTAAGTGGTAATTTGTACACTGCTGAGTAGAGAGAGTAGTTACTAGTATAAGGGAAGGACAATGATGACAACTTATATGTGTTGATCTTTTGCAAATTGGGCCTAGGACCTTTCTGTAAGTGTTCTTTGGTTTGAGGAGGGGTGGTATTTGGTGTGGGAGGGAAGGGGTGTATGTACATTTTGTTTTTCCTAAAAAGATTCTCTTCTATATATTATTTTTGTATGATTTAAATATTTTCTTTCCCCTATAGGTTTATGGTAAATATACCAGCTCTAGAACAAATGAATCAGATTTTACACATCTTGTTTATATTTTTACCCTTTCTGTGGGCACTAGGGATTCTGCCCCCACCCGATGCACTTTTCTTATGGGCAATGGAGCAGGTTTTAGAGTTTGGCCTTGGAGGCTCATCTATGTCAACCCATCTACGGTAATTATTTTAGATATTAAAGTTATATGTAACTTACTCTTAAAGGACATTATTTCTTTTCAAACAAATCCTTTTTTTTTTTCTCTGCAGATTATTAATAATGTTCATCATTTCTGTTGGAACAGCCGTAACATCGTATTTCATTCCCAGCACTGATGGAGTGGTTCTTTTCATGACTGGACTTGGGTTCTTACTGAGTCTTAACCTAAGTGAGATGGGTTTTATCTTCAAACACAGTGTAATTGGACGCAGAGTTGGAATCAAATCTGAGACTTTACCCCTTGGTTCCGAAAAACAGTTTACTTGGAAGGAATGCCTCTTCTACATCATTATGTTAGTCTTGGCTCTCTTAGAAAGTATTTTGCTACATCGCTTTGCTTGTTCTTCACAGATTTCCAAAAACAGCCCTCAGGCTATTGTTGGCTATGTTTTGATGATATTACTTATAGTACTATGGATATTTAGAGAAATTCAAAGTGTCTATATCTTTGGAATTTTCCGAAACCCTTTCTTTCCAAAGGATGTGCAAACTGAGACATTGTTCTTAGAAAAACAAGCAAGGCTCATGAAGATTGGTGTTGTCAGACGGATTTTGCTAAATCTAGGTAGGAAGGTAAAAATTTACTAACTTTATGTTTTATCTACAAAGTGTACAGAAATATTATGGAATTCCCATATCTGTGTAATATATACTTCATATAAGTATTTATTTTATGTTTTGGTTTGTTCATTTGTTTGATGTGATTTGTGTGTGTGTGTGTGTGTGTGTGTACTATGTGCTTGTTGTTGTTTTTAGTTAATAGCTTAAATGGGCATTTATCAAGCCTCATTTTGACCAAAATAAAATATGGTAGAAGGGGTTACATTGCCTTGATTAAATTTGTCTTTTTTTGTTTGTCTTAGTGTCACCATTTGCTATGATAGCATTTCTTTCATTGGACAGTTCCTTACAAGGGTTCCACTCTCTGCCTGTCTCCATTGGATTCACAAGAGCTTTTAGAATGGTAATCCTAGTATGCACTTAATAATACTTTCCTATTTCTAAATTTAATCATGATTTTGTTTACTCTAATAAGTTACATAGGTTATCAAATTCTCCCTAATCAGGTGGATTATTTGTGTGCTGCAGGTATGGCAGAATACAGAAAATGCTTTACTGGAGATAGTCATTGTATCCACAGTGCACTTGTTGACCTCCAGTACAGACACATGGTGGAACAGAAGCCTGAATACGGGAATCAGACTCTTACTGGTAAGTGTATTTTTTAACCACTTTATTGAGATGTATTTCATATACCATAAAGTTGTCCACTTAAAATATGCAGTTCACTGAAACCGGTTTGGCTCAGTGGTAGAGCGTCGGTCTGCGGACTGAAAGGTCCCAGGTTTGATTCCGGTCAAGGGCATGTACGTTGGTTGCGGGCACATCCCCGGTAGGGGGTGTGCAAGAGGCAGTTGGTTGATGTTACTCTCTCATCGACGTTTCTAGCTATCTCTCTCCCTTCCTCTCTGTAAAAAAATAAATAAAATATATTTTAAAAAATAAAAATAAAAATAAAATATGCAGTTCATTGGTTGAGCATCAACCTATGAACCAGGAGGTGATGGTTCAATTCCCGATCAGGGCACATGCCTAGGTTGTGGGCTCAATCTTCAGTGTGAGGTGTGCAGGAGGCAGCCAATCAATGATTCTCTCTCATCATTGATGTTCCTATATCTCCCTCCCCTTTCCTTCCTGAAATCAATAAAAATATATTTTTTAAATATGCAATTTATATATATATATATATATATATATATATATATATATATATATATATATATATAATAAAAGGCTAATACTCAAATTGTCCCCTCAACTGGGAGTTCGACCAGGATCCTGAACCCCCTGCGGCCCCTTCCCCCAGCTGGCTTGGCTCGATAGGCCCCAATCGGGGCAGGCCAGCTGGATCCCACTCATGCACAAATTGGTGCACCAGACCTCTAGTATATTCAGAATTTTTCAGCCACCAACACAATCTAATTTTAGAACATTTTCAACATCCAAAAAGAAGCCTCATACACATTGTATTTATCATTCCTAGTCTCCATCCCACCCACTTCCCAATCCAGCCCCCCAATCATTAATCTACTTTCTGTTTCTATGTATTCACTTATTCTGGACATTTTACATGAGTGGAATTATACAATGTAGTCTTTTGCATCCTGCTTCTTTCACTTATGTTTTTAAGGTTCATCCATATTGTAGTAGGTATCATTATTCTTTTTTGTTGCTGAATAATATTTCATTTTATGGTTGGTTGATTCATTCATCAAAAAATAGATATTTAGGTTGTTTTTTACTTTTGACTATGAATAATGCTACTATGCACATCTGTGTACACATTTTTATATTTTTTCAAAGTGGCTGCACCATTTAACATTCCCACCAACAGTGCATGAGGATTCTAATTCCTCTATTCTAAATCCTCACAAACACTTATTATCTGACCTTTTATTATAGTCATTATAGTGAGTGTAAACTGCATTCTTGTGATTTTGATATGTATCTCTCTGAATGCTAATGATGCATCTTTTCATATGTTTATTGGCCATTTATGCATGCTTTTTGGAGAAATGTCTATTCCAACACTTTGTCCACTTTTATTTGGATTACTTATCATTTTATTGTTGAGCTACAAGAATTCTTTATTTATTCTGGATACAAGTTCCTTGACAAATATATGATAAAAGTTTTCTCACATTATGTAGATTATTTTTTACTTTCTTGATGTCCTTTGAAGCAAAAAAAAAAAAAAAAAAAAAAAAAAGTTTTTAATTTTGATGAAGTTCAGTTTACCAATTTTTCTTTTATCACTTGTATTTTTTATTTTATTTCCAATAAACACTACCCATTCCAAGATCAGAAAGACTTACTATGTTCTAAGAGTTTCACAGTTTTAGCTCTTACATTTGGGTCTGTGATCTCTTTGAATTAATTTTTATATATGACTAGTAGCCCTGTGCATGAATCCGTGCACCAGCAGCTCTCTGCGGGGCCTGGCCTCTCCATGCCCGCTGCCCAAAGGATCTCTACAGCCCAGAGGCCCATCTGCAGCCGAGCACGGAATGCTTGCCTCATCACTAGGGCAACGAGGCAAGCATTCTGCCAGGCCATCCCCCCCAACCCCTCCTCCTGGGACTGGGGGACTCTGGCGGGGCTGAGAGGACTGGGTACTGCCATCTTGTGGCTATGGGTGCTGCCATCTTTGTGACAGAGTGACAGTTAATTTGCATATTACTCTTTTATTAGATAAGAGGATATGAGGTAGGGTTTCAAATCTATTCTTTAGTATATGAATGTACAATTTTCTCAGCACCATTTATTGGAAAAACTGTTCTTTCTTCAATGATGTTTCTTCTTCCTATCCATGAACATGAGATATATTTATACTTATTTAGTCCTTTTTAGTTTATTTCAACAGTGTTTTATAGTTTTCAATATAGTACAAATATTATGCTTTTGTTAAATTTATTTCTAACTATTGTATTCTTTATGATAATATTATATATGGAATTGTTTCATTCATTTATTTTTGGCTTATTTACTACTACAATGTACAATACAATTGATTTTTTAGTATTAATCTTATGTCCTGAAACCTCACTAAATTCTTATTCTAATAAATTTTAGATTTCATGAAATGAGAAAGAATAAGAATTAAAAATCAATTTTAATAATAAAAAAGAAATATAAAAGATTCTTTAAGAATAAAAAAAAATTTATTTTTATGCCTCTACAGGTTGGTATCATGCGTGACCGTCTGATTCAATTCATCTCTAAATTGCAGTTTGCTGTGGCTGTACTTTTAGCATCATGGATGGAGAAAAATCGTAGACAGTCAACCACCACTTTATTTATACTCAACATTGTTTTCTGTCCATTCTTGTTGGTTTTCATAGTTTTTTCCACACTACTCTCTTCTCCCCTGGTCCCCCTATTCACCCTTCCTCTGTTCCTGGCGGGGTTTCCCCGACCTGTTCAGAGTTGGCCAGGAGTGGTGGGCACTGCAGCCTGTGTGTGTGCAGATACAGTGGTCTACTCCCAACTGATCCCAAGTTTGACCGCTGCTCTGCAGTCTGCAATGGTAGCTGGAAGTTTAGGTAAGTAAATGGCTTGTGCTAAAATACTCACTAATGTACATAAAGTACAAAAATATGAACACACAGCAAAACAGTCTTTTGAGCCAACTACTTAAACAAATTATAAAACTTGGATGTACCGGCAGGAAGACTGAATAGAAGTGGATGTATAGCTCCTGCTCGTTGTTGTTATTGTTTTCTCCTACTCCTCATTTTGAGGTAAAGTTATAAAATAAAAATACTAAGGGAAAATTTTATTAAGATGATCTGACAATTTTTTAAAAAACATTTTTATATGTTTCTATTGATTTTTAGAGAGAGAGGAAGGGAGAGGGATAGAGAGAGAGAAACGTCCACGAGAGAGAAACATCATTGATCAGCTGCTTCCTGTACACCCCTTTTGGGATCAAGCCCGCCACCCAGGCATGTGTCCTGGCTGGGAGTCAAACCGCAATCTCTTGGTTCCTGGGTTGACGCTCAATCACTGAGAGACACCAGCCTGGCTGAAAAACTTTTTCTTGAATAAAATCATGTTGTAGCCTCATCATTGAAACATGAAAACACTTTTATCTCCCAAACTGTTATGTATTTGTGAATCCATAGCAAGAAGATGCAGTAGCTTTAGACCCATAAATAGGGAAAATTAACTTTACTTTATGTAGTATCAGATTGAAGAGCTTAAGGGAGTTTGCTCATATATTATTAGTTCTTATATAGCAACTTAAGCAATCTGATAAAGTTACAGGGTAAGATAAAGGCTTTGGTCAGTGATTGGTTGCCTCCCAAAATGAAGTGCTATGTAAATTAGCAATATTTTCAATGAGAATGAATTAATTTTATGATAATTATAACTTTATGTAACTTTTATAATTTTATTGTACAGTAACTGCAAATTCAACTATGATATGCCTCTAAAGGCTAGTTTTAGATAAGATATAAGCTGATGACAATATTTTATAACCTCCTATCATAGGTCCCTGAATCTTGTTTTAGAAATGAGTGATGACCTTCTAGCAAACTGATGCCAGGCAGAATAGCAATTAAGATTACAGTATGAATGTAATATTTACTTGGGTTGGGCTTTTCTTTATGATTATGTTAGATTATTTAGAAAAATCTGTACCTTTGTAGTACAATTTATTTGTGAATAATCATTTTCCTTTTATAGGAAATATTTTATACTTTTAATACTTTTATCCAGTTCCAATTAATTTTTATTATGCAATGCTATGCCACTTTTAAGTGGCAGTGCTGTGCCACTTTTTAAAATACCTGTAAGATTAAACTCACATCTCAAATGATAAATACCTTAATAATAAAGTAGAAATTATACTTTATTACCAAATCGGTAACACTCAGCCAAGAAATGTGTTATAAAGTATTTCCTGGGGAAAAATGAGGTAACATTTCACACACATCTGATTGGCAAAAATATAAAAAATTTAACATAAAAAGTTGCCAAGTATTGGCAACGGGTAATGGGAACAGGAACTCTTAAACCTCGCTAGAAGAAAATGTGTAAATTTGTAAGCTACCTTGAAGAATAAACTTATAGTCTGTAGTAAAAATGTACATATCCCATCACCTAGTGATTCCAGTTTGAGTCAATGATCAAGTGATTCCAATTCTAGAGAAACTTGTACGTTTGTTTGGTTTAAGACCATTCCTAGATTTGATTATTTGCCAGGAGGGCCCACAGGATTCAGGATATAGTCGTAGTAAGAGATCATCCAAAGAACTTGTATGCATGTAAGCATAACCAAAGGACACTGACAATAGGGGGGTGAAGGCCTGGGTTGGGGGCAAGGGCGGGCTGGAGAAAACAATGGGGGGAAAAGGGGACATATGTAATACTTCTAACAATAAAAAATTTAAAAAAAGAAATATATATTTTATGGCTAAAGCATATATAGCATAATCAGCAAAGGGAAAAGTCACATTGGATAAGAGACTAAATGCAAACTTCCAGGTGTCCTCCCCAGTGTAGTCACACAGAATGTCCTCCCAGCAGTGCATTGTCAAAATATGTGTGATATGTTGACTATTACGGAAACTTATTTGAGATTCAAAGTCTAAGGCTTTTGCTGGAGCTGGTCATGAGGTACCCTCTCTGCCTAATGCATACCAAAATTCCAGACTCCCAGAAGGAAAGCCAGTTCGGTATAAACTGTATTATTTGCACTGAAATACAAGTTCCCAAATGCCTGTCAAGGGCCAACTTCATAAGCAGGCCTTTCAGGCATATCAGTTAGTTCTGTTTGTTAACTTTCCTGCACTACGCCTTGTATAAGCAGACTTGCACAGAGATAATTTCTGCAGCATTATTGAAATTGGAAGCGTCCAAAATGTTTATTAACTGGGCAGTGAATATTCAAATTCAGCTCTATTCACATAATGATATCTCAGTGTAGTTACAATGAATGACTAAGCTGTTTGCAGTGGATATGGGCAAATCTCAGACATAATGTTGTGAGAAAAACTACAAATTTAAAAATACTTTTAAAAGTATTTGTACAGTGTAGTAAGTAGCATGTTATGTAAATTTTAGTACCATAAGACATTTTTAATTTATTGGTTTTTGTAGAGAGAAGGTAAGGGGGGGAGAGAGAAACATGGATTTGTTGTTTCACTTATCTGTGTATTCGTTGGTTGATTCTTGTATGCCCTGACTGGGGATTGAAGCGTGAACTTTGGTGTATCTAACCAACTGAGCTACCTGGCCAGGGCCCCACAAAACATTTTTATTCATGTATTCATTTTTATTCATTTAAAATGTCCACGTTTT
Source organism: Pipistrellus kuhlii (assembly GCF_014108245.1). Lineage (NCBI taxonomy): Eukaryota > Metazoa > Chordata > Mammalia > Chiroptera > Vespertilionidae > Pipistrellus > Pipistrellus kuhlii. The sequence goes on along the minus strand of NW_023425404.1, from coordinate 22,626,545 downwards.
AAATCATTAATGTGAAGTTGGCTTTTATATATAGTATTTAATACTTTTCCTGATACATTTAACATGCAGTTAGGGTTTTATATAGCAGGTTCTAATATATTGCTTTCTAGAAACTATATCTTTGACCTTTTATGTATTGTCATCTTTTGAGAGCTCAATTTAATGCCTCATGATATGCAATGAATAGTTATTTCTATTTTTGATGTTAAAGAGAGGGTCAAAGGAGTTGTGAATTAGCTGAAAGTGTGTTAATCAATTTTGAAGATTGATGTGGAAAAATGAAAAAAGTTTGAACAATGACTTTTCTTTTTTTCAAATTTATTTTAGGTCTCCCCTTACCTGGTTCTCACTACTTGGGCCGTTTTCAGGATCGTTTAATATGGATAATGATTCTAGAATGTGGCTATCCTTACTGCTCTATTAACATTAAGGTCAGTGTGCATTTGAAACCTCTCTAATACTATAATATATTTATTTTACATGTGTAAAATTTTTCTGTTATATACATATCAAACACTTAATAGTTCAATTTGAAAGAGTATCTTTTAGTTACCTGTGAAAACACTTAGGGATTTAAAAAAAATGTATTTCAATATGTACATATTTATAGGCAGTAGTACTAATTGTGTAATAGAGCAGAGTAACAAAACATACTTTCCCCCTTTTCACCCAGTCCTCCTATTCTTTTTATCCCTATCTAATTGAGCCTCTCAAAAGTATGACTTTGTAATATTTTTTCACACCTACATCATATAAGCATTCTCAGTTTAATAAAAACCTTTTGACCCCAATGCTTCTACTTGCTACACCCTGTGATGTGTTTTTTTCCTTCCTTTTAGAGCAAAATGCCTTATTTGAGTTGCTTATAAAACCTAATAATGTGATTCCTTTTATTGACCTTTTATGCTCCATGACATCCTATCTAATAAAGAGGGAATATGCTAATTGTATGCCCCACCCATAAAGATGGCGGTGCCCAGGCCACTCAGCCCAGCTGGGGCAGCAGGTGTGCAGAGTCTCCCAGTTTTCTCAGCGCCCCAGCTGCCCAGGGCCAGCTCAAGGTGCAAGCAAGCCTCAGATGTCAGCTGCCCAGACGCCCAGGACTGACCCGAGGCGCAAGCAAGCCTTGGATGCCAGCTGCCCAGCTGATGCCTGAGGCGCAGACAAGCCTCAGATGTTGGCTGCCCAGCCGCCCAGGGTCAGCCGGAAACACAGGTGTGCCTCTGATGGTGGCTTCCCAGCTGCCCAGGGCCTCCGAGGCTCAGGTAACCAGGGCCAGCCCGAGGCTTGCACTATCAGCAGTGGCATCAGGAGAGGTGTGATGGGGAGTCGCAGTCCCCTGATCACCCAGTTGCCTCCAACCCCTAAGGGCTCCAGGACTGTGAAAGGGGGCAGGCTGGGCTGAGGGCCTCCCCTCCAGTGCATGAATTTTCATGTACCAGGCCTCTACTATGTGATATAAGGACATACCTTTTAGTGGCAGTCTTTTTTTTCTTCCTTTTTCAATTTTTTTGGATACAAGCTTGCTTAGTTATAGTTTTGCCAAAAGAGAGCTGCTTTATGAAGTTTACATTATAGTGGGAGGAGACAGACAATAGCCAAATACATAAATTTGTATTATTATTATTATTATTATGCTATTATAGTAAAAAAAAAAAAATTGGAATATGAGAATGGTTAAATAAATGATGGCATAGCCACACATTAGAATAATGCTCTCATATAAAGTAGGAGAGACGGATATAAAACTATTGTACATATTGTATAATTTCAATTTTTTTCTCCAAAAATTCTTTTAAAGGTTTTGAATAAATGTGATTCAACCTGGACTACAGATAGTCTTTTAAAATTACAGTCATATTGAATAAAATTATTTTGGTAATTTCTAGTGGAATTTCTAGAATTTCTTTTGAAATAATGGAATTACTTTTTACATCAGATATCTTAAGTACCATTAAGTTGGAGTTAAGGTATATCTCTTGAGATAAAGAAAATTTTTACATTTTTTAAAATATTTTTATTTTGAGAAACCCATCCAATCCTTTTCCTTCTCTTTCAAAGGAAAATAATCCTACCAAGTTGCTTTTCTCTATGTAATAAGTGATCCTAAACTTGAGTACTTTTTAATTTCTTCTTTAGGGGTTAGAATTGCAAGAGACATCCTGTCATACTGCTGAAGCTCGAAAAGTTGATGAAGTTTTTGAAGGTGCCTTTGTACAGGAAGAAAGTGCAAAAATATGTTCAATTAACAGACACTTTGGAAATGTCTTAACACCCTGTACTGTTTTGCCTGTGAAAACCTATTCTGATGCCAGGAGTGTCCTCTCTGGCATAATAGATTTTCGTGATAATTTAAGAGAATTTAAAGGTGACCTTATTAAAGTACTTGTGTGGATACTTATTCAGTACTGCTCCAGAAGGTCCAGCATGCAGGAAAATGTTCCCAAAACTGAAAATAAAGGAAAATCATCTCTAATAATCCTGCCTGGTTTGAATGCTTCACCACAAACCAAATCCTCAGAAGACACAGTTAGTTTAAATTCAGAAATTTTAGATGACTGGTCTGATGATGTTTTGGGTGATGAGCCAACTACCAAAAAGGAAAATGAAGAAAAAGATCAGTTAAGAGTTTTGCAAAGTATAAATTTGCCTCTTCCAGGATCAGTAGAATCACAAATGGATGGTGATCATTCTATAGGTAAAGTTACTGAAAATAGTCTTTACAAAGCTGTTATAATGGGATACCCTGCTATTGACAAAGGAGCACAAGAAGATTTGGCATATATTCCTCTCATGGACTTCAGTTGTTCTCATTCTCACCTGTTCAGCTTACCTGAGGAGTGGAGGTCTAACTGTTTGCCTAATTCCACAATGAAAGAGATGAGCTTGTTGTTTCCAGAAGACTGGTACCAGTTTGTATTAAGGCAGTTGGAATATTTCCCCTCAGAAGGAAATGGCCCAAACGTACTGAAAGAAATTGCAAAGGACAGAGTTTTAAAAGACTTTTATGTTCATGTAGTGATGACTTGTTATTTTAGTTTATTTTGTGGAGACAATATGGACCCTACTCCTGGTCAAATATTGAGAGTTTTTAATGGTGTTTTGCCTTGGTCTAATGCTCTTAATTGGCTGACAGAAAAGCCAGAACTGTTCCAGCTAACACTGAAAGCTTTCAGGTAATTCATTTTGATTATATACAAGTTGTAACATTGGCAAGAATAATTTGAGTTTTTTAATAACCTAGAAGAAGATACATCTTCATTTCTAATTTTAAAAAATAAACACTTTCCTAAGAATGAAAAAAATTATTTACTATGTGTTGTGATTATATCAGGAATACACTTTAATATATATTTCCTTATGTTTTCTTTGTGTGGAGAACTTAATTTTTCATTTGGATTTCTTCACTTTAACGCCATCATTTCTCTCTTTTGATCTGAAATACCAACTGTATCATTTCAGTTTCATATCTTGAAATATTGATTGAACAAAATCTATATCATTTATAAAGTTGGTAAAATTTCTAAAATTCTTTGTTTCTCCATTTTTTAGGTATACTCTTAAACTGATGGTTGATAAAGCAAGTTTAGGTCCAATAGAAGACTTTCAAGAACTGACTGACTACCTTGAAGATTATGAAAGCAACTGGTACATTGGTTCGGTATCTGATGAAAAATGGAAGGAAGCAGTTTTACAAGAAAAACCATACTTGTTTTCTCTGGGGTATGATCCTAATATGGTAAGGTTAAAACTTAATTTTTAAATTTTTTTGTATATTACCTTAACTGAAATCAATTATAAAGTATTTTAACTAAGTGATGGAAAGGTAACATTCTATGTATTATATTAATTACAGTTTTAATGCATTTGTAATCGTGACTTTATGGTCAACATAACCCAATCCTAAAATGACTGATTATTTGCTTTTAGAAACTTAATAGGAGCCAATTAAAAATGTTGTGTATTCGTGGTGTAATAACTGACTCAGGATAGTCAAGTAAATGTCATTTGCTATAGAATATTTGACTAAAAGGATTGTGTTTCTATGCTAAATTCAAATATAGAAATTATCACTTTAGTTTGACTCCAAGAAAAAAAAATTAATTTATGATTGGCAAAGTATTTCTTTTGCTGACAGTTATGCCTTATTTGAAGAATAATTGACTTGTGAAAATTAAAAACTTCAAATAGTGAATAATTTTTTTTAGAGAATTAGTACTTTTCTCATAGCATTTAAAATGGCATTGAGTGTGGACAAGTATGAAAGATTCAATGTTATGAGCTCATTATGGGTTCCATTTTGGCATTAGAACCTTAAGAAGCTCTGCAGATGTGAATGAAAATGAAAATGATGAAAGTCATTTTTAAAAACAAGTACTTAGTCTTGGAAATAGTCCTAAAAGTATACAGCAAATGAAGAAACATTTTTTTTAAAATCAACTAAAACCCACTAAATACAGTGAGAGACTGTAGTATTTGAGCCAAGGCTCATTTTCTCCCAGCTCATTTAGATTGTTTGGCTAGGAACAGAGCTCCTCTCCCTCAGCTGCTAGTTGAAGAACTAAAGTTTTCTGAAAGAGGCAGGACTCAAGCATTCCTCATCTTATTCTCAGCTACCTGTTTTGAGGTTGGGTTCTAAGCATGTGTAGTCAAGATGTGACACTTCCTTTCTGGATAGCCCACCTCACTGGATGGAGACTTGAACCTGGACATGGTGCCACTGGGGCCCTGATCACCCTTGTGCATCCATAGGGTGGAGGTTCCACACTGGGAGAGGGAAAGAAAGAAGACCTGAGATTACTGCTGCCCCTCTCCGCCAAGCGCTTATCTCCTGAAGCAGAGGAGTTACTCAGAGAGAAGCACATCATTGTCTCACCTTTAGACTCAGAGTTCTGGCTCTGAGATTTTGTCCAGTGAGAGAAAAAAAATGATTAACAAAATAACAACAAAAGGAACTAGCGTTATTTGCAAAACAGTGTAGTCACGTAGAAGCCTAAGATTCTCTCAAAAACTATGGAGGTTGTAGTGAAAAATAAAGAGCTAGTTGGTAAATTCATTAAAAAACTTAAGCTAAACCACAGGCTGGGTAGATTAACAGGGAGAACCTGGGAAGAAACAGCAGAGAAGAGACCTCCTGGGATCAGATCAAACATTCATCTCCAAAGTTATTTTTTCCAAGGAGCCCAAATTTAATTGGCTCAGTCTCTGAAGCAACATATGCCCCAAGTAATTGTTGAAAATGTAGAGCAGTCAGTGGTGTTTAGCAGCTGGCTGTGAGCACTTAGCTCAGAGGACCCTGCAAAAACTACTGCTGTCCCATGGTAACTGGGCATTCACAAAGCTGCACTACCCAAGGAGCTATATCAAAGATTTCACAGTAGGCATGGAGGTAGGGATAAACGTCACTAAACTTATCCAAAAACCACACTAAACTAATAAGCAAATAACACTAACAAGCCATGCAGTAGGGGGAGGAAAGGATTGGTGCCCAGAATTGCTACAGTATTATCTGAAATGTCCAGTTTTCAACAAAAATTATGAAGCATGAAAAGAAACAGGAAAGTCTGATCCATATAACAGATTAAAAAAAAGAAGATAATAGAAATTGCCCATGAAATCAATCAGATGTCAAATTAACAAAGATTTCAAAGTAGACATGAATATGTTCAAAGGACTAAAGGAAACTATGCATTAAAAAAGTCAACAAAGTGGGCAACAAAATGGGTATAGAAGGAACATACTTCAATGTAATTAAGGCTTTATATCACAAGCCCATAGCTAACACCATACTCAATAGTGAAAAGCTAATCTAAGATTAGTAACAAGACAAGGATGCCTCTCCTTGCCACTTACTCAACACAGTATTGGATGTCTTAGCTAGAGCAATTAGGTAAGAAAAAGAAAAGTCATTAAAATCAGAAAAGAAGTAAAACTGTTACTAACTATAGATGATATGATATATGCATAAAACCCTAAGGCACATGTGTCAAACACAAGGCACGCGGGCCAAATCCGTCCCGCCAGGCCTTGCAATGTGGCCCGCACTGCGCTGTCATCACTGCACTCCGCTGCGTTTCCATCACAATGACAGTTTATGACTGTTCAGTAAACCATTCGGCCCGCGATTTAGGCTGGATTTTAGATTTTGGCCCCTTCTCTGATTGAGTTCGACACCCCTACCCTAAGGACTCCACCAAAATAATTCATTAAAGTTGCAGTATAAAGAATTAATATATGAACATTTGTTGCATTTCTATACACTAATGAACTGTCATAAAGAGAAATTAAGGCCGAAGCCGGTTTGGCTCAGTGGTAGAGTGTCGGTCTGCGGACTGAGGGGTCCCGGGTTCGATTCCGGTCAAGGGCATGTATAATACATTGGTTTCGGGCACATCCCCAGTGGGGGGGGGGGGTGCGCGCAGGAGGCAGCTGGTCGATGTTTCTCTCTCATCGACGTTTCTAGCTCTCTATCTCTCTCCCTTCTTCTCTGTAAAAAATCAATAAAATATGTTTTAAAAAAAGAGAGAGAAATTAAGAAAACATCTCATTTACAGTTGCATCACAAATAATAAAATACCAAAGAATAAATTTAATCAAGGAGGTGAAAAACTTGTACACTGAAATCTCTTAAGACAGTGATTAAATAATTTAAAGAAGACACAAATAAATGAAAGATAGTTCATGCTCATGACTTGTCATCAGGGAAATGCAAATAACCACAGTGAACATCACTTCATACACACTAGGATGACTAAAATGAAAAAATCAGATAAGTGTTGTAAAGGACGTGGAAAAATTGGAACTCTAATACAGTGCTGATGGAAATGTAAAAACGGGCAACCACTTTGAGAAACCTGACAGCTTTCAGATGATTAAACATAGAATTACCATCTGACCTAGTTATATCACTGTTAGGTATATCCCCAAGAGAAATGAAAACATAGATACAAATAAAAACGTGTACAAAAATGTTGATAGCACTGTTATTAATAATTGTCAAAAGTTGGAAATAACCCAGCTGTTCAACAACTTAGGAATATAGAAATTGTGGTATATCCATGCAGTGGAATATTATAAAAAAGGAATGAAATACTGTTACATGAATGAACCATGAAAACGTTAAGTTAAAGACTTCAGTCACAAAAGACCACATATTGTATGATTCCATTCATATGAAATTTCTAGAATAGGCAAATTTATGGAATTAGAAAGTACTGTAATGGTTCTTAGGACTGGGGGAATGAAGGGATGGGAGGGTAATAGCTAGAGTATAAGATTTTTTTTTTGAGGTTGCGAAAATGGTCTAAAATTGATTATAATTTTATATATCTGAATATACTAAATAAATGGTTGAATTGTATACTTTATATAAATAAATTGTATGGAGTGTGAATTCTATCTTAGTTGGAGCTTTTTTATAATTTTATTATTATTATTATTTTTTTTTTTTTTTAAAGAGCCTATTGTGTGATTTCCAATGGTATTTATGACTTATGCATTGCTGACACCAGATCTGATGAAGGAATAGAAAAGGAAATAGAAGTAGTGAGATTTTGCTGTTCTGTTCATGGAGTGAAATGGGTGAAATGGCTGTCAGGGAATCTTTTCTCGCATACTTATCCATAAAATTACCTAATAAAGGTGACTCAGTTCTGAAGACAAGCAATTCATGTGCACATTTTAATATGCCACTTTCTGTTTGCCTCAAACAATGGAATTTTTTTTCTAGGTTTATAAGTAAAATATAAAGACCTGAATATAATCTCTTTTTTTTCCTCCCCCCATCCCATTTATTCTTTAAAGGGAGTTTACACTGGGAGAGTACTTACCCTTCAAGAACTACTGATCCAAGTTGGGAAGTTAAATGCTGAAGCTGTTAGAGGTCAGTGGGCCAATCTTTCTTGGGAATTGCTTTATGCCACAAATGATGATGAGGAACGTTATAGTATACAAGCTCATCCACTACTTTTAAGAAACCTTACAGTACAAGCAGCTGACCCTCCCCTGGGATATCCAATTTATTCTTCAAAACCTCTCCATATACATTTGCTTTAGAGCTCATTTTGACTTGTATTGTCATCAAATGGAATGTCTTTATTTTTTCATTCTAGAAGAGTAACTGGGTGATTTTTCAAACTTCGCTGACCTTCCCTCTCTCTTCCCAAAAGTCAGGTGCCTGGGAAAAGCTAAGCACTATAAGTTGATTCTCTTAGCTATTTTAATGGAGGGAAGAGGGGGGGCGGGGCGGGGAACTTTGTCTAACATAAAAGTTAGAACTATTGGCCAATATTTGTGCCCTATGGATTGTGGTAGGCTTTGTTAAATATGAAGCATTTGTATAAAATTAGAAAATAACTTTTTAATGCTTCCTTAAATGTGTGATAGGTGACTTGACTTATAAAAGTCAACAACTATGTAATTTTTGCATACTTAAAAAGATATTCCTATCAGTGTTTGTAAGTAATGATAACGGTGCTATTAAAAGTTGCATAATGTATATATATTTATTTGAAATGCAAATAAATTTTATAGTATTTTCAAACTTTGTGCTGTTTTATTTTAACATTTAACATGGTCTGAATGACTAAATGTTTCCATATAATTACTTTCTTTTCATATACTTCAATTCAGAAACCATAAAAATGTTTAATAAAATGTCTTCTAATAAAATATTTTTCTTCTAAGTATCCTTTTTATGCATGTTAAAGGAAAAGAATTTATCCCCTTCATCATTTAATACTGACAGGATTATCAACATTAGGTGCTTCAAGGAGTGCTCAACTGTATCAAAAGCTATTTGAAGGACAAATAAGATGAGAACAAAAAGTGACTAGTTGATTTGACAATTTGAAACTAAATAAGGATTTTAATTAAAACTTTCTTTGGGGAAAGAGTAGAAATTGAATTCAGACTGGAATGGTTTGACAAGTGGAAGATGAGGATACTTTGCCATGAATGAAGGAGAGAGGCATGGGAGGATGGGAGGCGAAGAAAAAGCATGGCTTGTCATTATGATAATAATGAAAATCTCTAAGCAACTTAAAATGTCCATTACTTAAGGTATTGCCAAATCTGTCAATGTTAAACAGTCATTAAATCAGATAATCACAGAGAGTGTGGTTTGTTTGTTTCTTTCTAGGTGGGAGTTTTTTTTTTTGTTTTGTTTTGTTTTGTTTTTTAATTGATTTTAGAGAGGAGAGAAAGAAGAGAGAAAGAAACATCAATGTGAGAAACATGGATTGGTTGCCAGGGATCAAACCTACAACGTGGGTATGTGCCCCGACCAAAAATCAAACCCACCACCTTTTTTGGTGTATGGGATGACCCTCCAACCAAATGTAAGCTACACTGGCCAGGGCAGAGAGTATTTTTGAGAGAATTTTCATAGGTGACAAAAAATACATAAAATTGTCCAGCTAGTAAATCTCACGTAAATCAAAAGCCTGAACTCTGAACTCGGGTGTAAGTAACATCAGGCCTCGTCTTAACAACTATGCTATTTCCCCAAAATTGACTAACATACAAACCGCATAATTCATTAAGTAAAATTAGTTCAAAAAGTTATCCTTTGCACTTACAGTCTGTCCCATGCCACATGTTATTTTGTACCATTCTAGAATTGTTCCACAATCCATCCTTTTGTTTTTACCCCAGATGCAGAGTTGATTTATTAATCATAATTTTCATCACGTTTATTATATTTTATCCCCATACTACACCCATTTCTCTCCCCATTCTAAGCAATCATTATAATACATCTAATGTTTTTCTTGTATGTTTTCTTGCAAAATGAGCACTACCTTCTATGCACATCAATTTAAGTATGTATAAACATAATTGTGTTCTAGTTCTTTCTTCACTCTATCGCCATTCTCCTAGGACATATCCACGTTGCTGTGTACATTTATTCCATTGTTCTTACTTGCTGTACCCCATGGTGTACTTCCATCTTCCCTCTTTCCCAAGGATAGCCACCAGGGGGCCTCAAACTTCCTCAACAAGTATTCTACAGTTATTTTATGTATATTACCTTAGCGATAGCTGAACTGTGAACTGCTTATAAAGAACCAGGATTTTCTCCTCTTACACCCAAATTTTGACAGCAGATAGTTAAGGAATATTTGTTGATTTTCTATAGTGGCCTATGCATAATAGCTACTGTAAGGTGCTAAAGATTAAAATAAAATTAATTATAGAGTAAGGGATTACCAATGGATTCTTCCTTACTCTTGACTTTACCCCTTACCAGCCCTGTGACCTTGGGAAAGTAATACCTACTTGCTTTGGGTATCTTTCTTCCTCTACAAAGGAAGATAACACCACCTACTTACTGTACTTTCATGAGGAATAAATGAATTAATACAAAGCACCTCAACCCTGACCAGTTTAGTTCAGTAGATAGAGCATTGGCCTGCAGACTTAAGGGTCTCGGGTTCGATTCTGGTCAAGGGCACATGCCGGATTGTGGGCTTGATTCCCAGATGGGTGTGCAGGAGGCAGCCGATCCATGATCTTCTTTCATCATTGATGTTTCTATCCCTCTCCCTTCCTCTCTGAAATCCTATCTAATAAAATGATAATATGCAAATTGACTGTCACTCCAACCCCATGTGGACATAAGATGGCTGCCACAAGATGGGTAGTTGGGAGGGACCAGGTCTGCAAAGGAGGGCACTTGTGGGCAATCAAGCCTGCAGGGGAGGGCAGTTAGGGGTGATCAGGCTGGCAGAGGAGGGAAGTTGAGAGCAACTGGGCCTGCAGGGAAGGGCAATTGGGGGGCAGGGGGATCCAGGCCTGCAGGGGAGAGCAGTTGAGGGGGACCAGGTCTATAGGGAAGGGTAGTAAGGTGTGACCAGGCCTGCAGGGGAGGGCAGTTAGGGGCAAACAGGCTGGCAGGGGGAGTGATTAGGGGGTGATCAGGCTGGCAGGCAGAAGCAGTTAAGGGCAATCAGGCAGGCAAGCAGTTGGGAGCCAGCAGTCCTGGATTGTGAGAGGGATGTCCAACTGCCCATTTAGGCCTGATCCTACTTGGAGGGGTCCCAGATTGGAGAGGGTGCAGGCTGGGCGGAGAGACACACATCCTTGTGCACGAATTTCATGCACTGGACCTCTAGTTTAAAAAAAAAAAAATTATATATATATAAAGCACTTCAGTACAGCAAATGGCATATAACCGGTATTGAATAAATCATGGCTGCTAGGAGTCCTACTTCCTGTCAATTCTTCTAAGAGAGTGTAGGTACCTTGGTGGCATAACCATTTACATATGCTCATTACCCAGCACTCAGCTTCGTGTACTGGCCCCTACATTTACATTAATGGATTTCTATAATTCTTTGATTAGCATTCCACTAACCTAGATTATAAGTATAAATGCCAGAATATGTTATATATGATCTCTTATCCAAGAATGTAGTACATATTACCATCTTTATTGCAAGTTTCATAATAATCTTTTATTTGTTGCTTATTACATGTTGAAAGAGAGATTGTATATATTAAGAAGTAAAATCACAAGTTAGTCTTCTGTGCACAAGAAAATGGCTGTTTTCACGTTTTCCATTTCTCCCTCCAGTGGCTTGAAATGCAAGTACTCTGTCAGTCATGTTTTGTCTTCCAGATTTTAAAATAAGAAGAATCTGCATCCTGGAACAAAGTGACAACAACATGAGTCAGTCCTGAATTTACCCCAGTTTTTGACAATTCCTTCTATTTTAAGGAGATATATAATTATGATTCACTGTTGAGAATTCTTTTAAAACCTGAGTAAATGCTTAAATTAGAATAAAAATCATAGCTAAAACTCTAGAGCTTAGAGCTAGAAAATGGATTTAGCATCATTATCGTCTCTATCACTAGGAAGCATCTGCTCATGCCATTTTGTAAATGCTGAAATCTCTATTATTTCTTCTCTAGAATAGCATATCGTACCCACACTGACTTGTCTTAATAATTACAAAGAGTCAGAATATTTAGAATAGAAATATTTGATGACTCTAAAATGTTTTTGTGAACTTTTAGTATATTGCTTATAATAGAAAACAAAGCAACTCATTTATCCCTACGGATGTAACATTTCATCTGGGAAGATACGCATTTTCCACTTCCAAGAACTTGCAGTATGATAAAAAATAAAACACAAAAGTCAATGCAGCTATTGTTCTTGATCTCTTAAAATAATAAAAATTCATCAAAGTTCCAGACATACTGTTCTTAGCCTCAAGGACAGAAACAAATTCAAGTATTATTGCCAACTACATTTAATTTGAGCTAAAGCTATATTGGCATTCTCTTAACTTAGATACTTGTAAACAAATCAAAATAAAGAGATGGACATATATAATAGAAAATAATGTGGAGGAAAGAAGCAAGGAGGAGAGAATTGAGTAAAAAAAGTGAGAAACAATTTTTTAGTTCTCATGGTTTTGAGTGAAAAATGAGGTATGATATCTCAGAAATGGTCCTGGGAAATAAAATGATGTCCAGTTTATCATTTAAAAAAGTAATAAAGCGATAAGACATGTAATAAACAATATATTAAAGACAGTGGTAGGAAGTGAAAGGCCATCACTGTTAGCAAAGGATAGATGTAATCAAATGCTAGATTTGCTGAGTGATATTTATACTTTATAATTAGATATTGTGTAAATAAAACAAAATAACATCTGCTAGAGTAGGACTGAAACTCTAGCCCCTGGTCCTTCTTTCCCCTCTGAAACAACTATTTCTATAATGTATTATCTCTCTGGCCTCTTATTTAACTTTGATCTTCACTATCTATTAGCTCAGTAGCCTTGTACCATCAAAATGAAAGCATTAACAGCTAATCCTCAATAAGTATAACACTTCTACATACTAACTCATTCAAACTCCATGACAATCCTATGACTAGATGCTATTGTCATCAGTAATCTCCATTTTGTAAGATGGGATTATTGATTTACAGAGAAGTAACTTGCCCAAGGTCATGGGACTGAATAAGGTAGCCTGGCACCAGAATGCTGTCACCTCTAGCCTTTCCCTCTGAATTCTTCTCCATCCGTGGGCACAATACCACTCTATCAGCTGTATTCCATAGAACTTAGATGTTCTCTTTGAAGAAGCTCTACCTTTAGTTTAGACCCATCCTACACTACCAAGCCCCAACATTACCAAAATACTAACAAATAATTTGGCACAAAGCAAACTAGTCCCCAGTACAATTTGGTAGAAAATGTATAACTCTTCCCCCTACCCCCTTATCTTCATGATTTTTCAAGCTCTGGAAAGGTTAGTGCAGCATGGAAGTTTTATAACCTTTAAGTGTTTTTAAAGCATTTTGTTTTAAGCATTTTTGCTTTTTTTTCACTAATTCATTTTTTGCTATCCTGCAAAAAGTTGAATCAAAATAAATGTCTGGCAATTCATGGATTGCTTAAATAGTGGTAGGTTATATAATGATACATATGGTATAATCCCATTTTAGAATTCTCTTTATATGTCAATCCCTACTAACTTCTTTCTTCAAAAATAAGTAGTATCACTGAAAGACATACTTCAACAATAAAACCATCCTGTCCTGGCCAGTTTGGCTCAGTGCATAGAGCATTGGCCTACCGACTGAAGGGGCCCAGGTTCGATTTCAGTCAAGGACATGTACCTTGGTTACGGGCACATCCCCAGTAGGGGATGTACAGAAGGCAGCTAATTGATGTTTCTAACTCTCTATCCCTTTCCCTTCCTCTCTGTAAAAAAATCAATAAAATATATTTTTTTTTAAAACATCCACAGAAATAACCTTTCTTTGTGTAATCATATCTATAATTTTTGGCATAACTCCCACATTTCCTATATATTAAACTCTTTTGATGGCCACAATTTTCTCAGAAGCAGTTCATACTATTCCTCACTTTCCTAAAAGAATGACTGTTGGAAAAACGAGTTACCAGCATATTTTCTTAGACATGGACATAGGCACAGCTCAGGTGTGCAGAGTGCTTCTAGATCAAGTCAAAGGAACCAGCACTTCCCAGCGTGAGTACGTCAGTTTTAACAGCACAGTAACTGGTAAGCACCAGGCAAGGTTGACTTCCCGGGGAGAACTAAAGTATCAACCCATGGGGGAGACACCAGAGCTGAGACTTATAGGATGAATATGAGTTTGTGAGGAGAAAGAGCATTTGGCACATACGCTGGTCAAACAATGAGTGTAGAAGCAAAAGGCAATCTCTGACTCGATTTTACCTTGTAGAAAACTCTTTTCTTCAAGACCAGCAGTAATTTGTAATAAACCAACAGATATGCATGGGGCATAGAATACTGCTAATACCCTGTTTCCCCGAAAATAAGACAGTGTCTTATATTAATTTTTGCTCCCAAAGATGCACTAGGTCTTATTTTCAGGGGATGTCTTATTTTTCCACGAAGAAGAATACGGTACACATTTATTGTTAAATGAAAATAAAGGAAATTTATTATCTGTATACGGTGCGGTAGTACGGTAGTTGTCAACACAAACCAGACAAACTGTGAATCCTACAGTATCAAGAATTTACTCATTTATTCAATGACAATCATGTCATCATCTTCTGGAACATCATCATAACAATCCAATTTTTAAATTTCCTGGTGAATTTCTTGTGACTCTATTTCTTTCAGAATCAGTGGGCCAAATCGCTCATGTTTAGCCTGAGGGGGGTGGGGCTTACTTTCGGGGGAATGCCTTATATTTCAATCAGAAGGAAACCTGTAAGTAGGTCTTATTTTCGGAGGATGTCTTATTTTCGGGAAAACACGGTATATTTTGTGTTGATATCATGAGATTAGTGCAGTTAATAAGAAAGGTTTTTTTAGCGCTCAAAAATTTCATACTTTCCTAAAGATTGACACGTATTAAGAAATTTATAAATGGTTCTTACCAGGCCCTTCTTAAAGTTCTCAATCCTTTTCTTCCCTAATTTGTTGGTTAGCCACATGGCCCAGGTTGGCATATACTGCCACAAATACGCCAGCGACAAAAAAGGTTGATCCGCAATCCAAACTTCTTTCAAGTCATTGGCCATGCAGATTAGCATCAGCCGCACACACCGGCCGGTTGCCATCTTGTGGGACTGGTCTACATCACTATGTACAGCCTAAGAAATATTTCAAACATTAAGGGAATGCTGAGTATTTAACCGAGGCATTTCACAGAACTTTTAAGCTAGAAAGGACCCAGAAGTCATCTAGTTGACTTTTGAGTGTGACCTCATGCCTTTTCAGACCCAGTGGAAAATAATAGGTGCCTATAAGGTTTCCAAAAGCCTAAAGGAAACAAGGCTACCCCTAGAGTCCATGGGGGTAAAACAACAAAAAGACAAAAAGTGATTTCTTGGTAGTGAACAAATCTGGCACTGCTGATCTAGTTAACCCACTACCATTCTATAAATAAACTAGTGGCCCGGTGCATGAAATTGGTGCACATTAAAAAAGAATTAAGTAGAGGAAGTATTTTAATATTGCTATTTGCCCTTTCTCTATAATAGAAGTGTCCGACAGGCCCCACCCTCATTGGGCAACATCAAGATCTGGCCGTCCCCACCCCTGTCAAGCCCTGCTGGGTCGAGGACACAGCCTTACATCCCAGCGCTGGGGCAGAGGGCGTGGTCTTGGGGAGGGCGAGGCCTCAGGTCCCCTGGCCCCAGCACCAGGGCAGGGGCATGGCCTCAGGTCCCTTGCCCCAGCCCAGCACCATGCAGTCTCAGTTCCCTGCTGTGATGAATATTTGCATATTAGCCTTTTATTAGGATGACAAACTGAGGCCCAGAAAGGTAGCAGCTCACCTGTGCTCACACAGATCATTATAATAACCAGGTCTACATCCCAAGTCCCTTGATTCCTATAATTGGGTAATTATTCTATTTTACCTTAAAGCCTCCACACACACAAAAAAATGTGAAAATATAAATTATATCTGTTAACATTTACAAAGAAGCATATACAGACTTATGTCTCGGTAGAAATAAATTTTAATGAAGAAGAAAAATTTCCTGGTCTGTAGAGGGGTCTGGGTATTATTAAGTGGCGCTGGATTCTTCGTGAGACACGTGCTATTCATTTGATAAATCGCTTTATGATGTGTCATCTGAGCTGAGGAAAACACGGGCCTGGGTGAGGCTGAAATAAAATTATCAAAATGCCACAAGTGTTTTTCTAAGCTCCTTCACTGGGACTCCTTTTTAAAAGCCCAGTCAGTTTAATAGACTGAACTTCAGCCACACAGAACCTCTCAGTGTTGTTATAATTTATGAATTTATAGAAACTGGTTTTTAAAAATCACATAATAGTGGACCACTTACCATAATATCTCAGCAATTTCTTTAGCCTTTATTAAAATTGGCTGCTAAAACACCATCAGCTAACCTTAACAATTTTCCCAATGCTACGAGTGAAGGTTTGCAAAGAAGTCGTAAGCAGCCCTAACATGGAAACCCTGAGGCGCAGTGATGCAAAGCCTACACACGGCTATTAAACCATTCAAATCGCCTCCCAGCTAGAAATGTTTACCTGTGTTCCATCATTAGTTAGCGCGTTCTTCACAATATTTGATTGCACTGGTCCTGGGAAAATGTTAGAAATTACTATCCCCGGGTACGTGGCAAGTTCGGTTCGGAGGCCATTAAAAAAACCCTAATATGAAATAAAGCAAACAGAATAAACACAGACACATCTCATGCTTACTATTAGCATGAAATTACTTGTCTTTGTGAAGGACAATAGCAGCACATTATGAAGTATGTTCTGAAATGCCTGAATAAAGCACATGAAATGTAATCGTGCGATCTTATCAGCCATTTTTAACCTTGAGACTGGAGGCAATCAAGAATAGCATTCTCAGCTCTTTCCGGGTATGAATGGCTCACCTGTTTGGAAGTGGTGGGTCATGCCATCAGTGATTTTTAGGGCAGACAAGCACTGGATAGGTGAAAAACTGGCCCCTGGAGATTCTGATACATCCTCCTTAGACCAGTCCCCGTGTACCCACTCCAAAAAGGGTGCATGTTTCCCACTGAAAATCACTCAGATTTGGTTTCTTTTTATCCCTCATTGTGGTTTAAGGTGCCCATACTGGGGCAAGAGCGAGTGAGAGGGATTAGTACTTAACACACTCTCAAGGAAAAATTCAACTTTTTCTATTTATTACTAGTTTAACAGACAATTAGTTTCAGCCAACACCCACCTTTTCTGGGCGGTTAAAGACCCTCTAGACTTAAAGACACTGGCCATTTATAACCCAAACAGGGAGTAAACATCTTTCCCTAGTCTCTTTTCCTAATTTAGGAAATGGTCCAAGACTAGAAGCTGAGTTAACTACTGAAAAGCCTAAACAGCTAACCCAGGGTACATTTACTTATGATCCAACAACATTAAATAGTTTTACCAGCCCTTAATGCTGACCTCAGACAAATAGGGCCCGTGAGGATTCATGCTGTCAGAGACACATGCAGAGCCTAACTCACGGGCAGGAAAAAAAGCTAAGTGAACGAACTCCCAAACCCTTAGCTTTCCACCCCGCTTCAGCAAAGAGAGAGGACCGATGCCACTGAGAGCCAACACATCAAACATCAACACCTCTCCTTGTCTGAAATCACATCTGGTACAGCGTGTGAACTTTCATTGATAAACAAGTTCATGCTACAGCTTTCTGGGCACCGGGAAGGAAACGTGCTCTTCAAAGAGCTTTCTGGTTTCAGAGCTCAGCTACTGATATAAGCAGCTAGTCTCAATCTGCCACATTGTGTCAGAGCATCAGATCCAATAACAAAACAATGAGTCTGGAAGGGCAGGCCAGACACTCATATTGTCTGACTGAAAACATCCTGCATGTCTTATGAGATACTTGGTGCCAAACATATGGTGTAACTGCTTTTCCCTCATCTGCCAGCCCGAGACTTGCCCAACTGCTCTGCAGGAAGTGCCTGATACCTTATAGTGCCAGGTATGAGGAAATCATCAGTGCAGCATTCCATTTCATCACTCTCTTCAACTGTCTACTTTTCACAACAGAAAGGACGTCCTAAGGAACTAAAGCTTCAAATTTTCATGAAGCTGATGATCAGACAGTTATTCGTCTCATTTTCCAACAGTGAAACATTCTATGTACACTGACCTTCAATAGCATTAATTATAAATTGCGTGTCTCCTTTAATCATTCTTCTCCTCTTGGCCTTATGATCTAATTTGTTCCACGTTGCAGTTTAATAACAATTCTTCATATCCACTCATAGCCAACATTAAAAAATTCATATGTTTCTAATATTCACATCTCATAAGTTAAGCAAACCAAACCAAGCTTTTCTCCTAGCCTCTGCCTTGACTAGCTTTTCTTCTTTCAAAGCACCCAGGGTAAATTGAGTCAAAGCTAATCCCAGCAAAGAATATGAAGGTCAAAGCTAAACATCTAGTGGGTAGTTCCTATTTCTGACATTTAGACCAAGTAAGATAAATCCCACCCAAAAGGGGAAAGGGGAAAAAAAGTCACAGAAATAGGGAGGATAACTACATCCTGCAGTATATATATAAAAAAAAAAAAAGTGAGGAGTAGACCCCAAATTTGCCAAGAAGATATGGTAGAAATGAGAAGGGGAAGGGTGACATGTTGACTAGACTATACTTCTTGAGGGCAGGAACCATATCTCATCTTTATATCCCCAGGATCTGTTGGCAGTGTATGACACAATGTAGGTGTACTCAATACATGTTTGTTGAATTACAAAGAGGCATGTGAGGCTCAAGTCTTTTTTAACATCTTCTGGTGATATCTATCAAAGGTCTCCTTGGGTTTCTTTCTGTCTCTCCACATAACTGCCCAGTTCCAATGACCTCTTACAGTGATGGCCATATTATTAATATATCCCCATGTACATTTAGGTCAGTTCTATCAAAGTTTGCTTGAGCAGACTTACCCGAAGAGCATGTTTGCTTGCACAATATCCAGTAGAAAGGGGCGCAGCCAAGATACCCATGAAGCTATTCACAGTTACAATCTTCCCTTGCTTCCTCTCGATCATGTGAGGCAGAACGCACTTTGTCAAGGACACCGTTCCTAAGTAGTTAAGCTCTATCATCTCCTTGTAGATATCCATGCTGGATTCCACACACAGAGAACGCTGGGATCTTCCACCATTGTTGACCAGAATGTCGATCTAGACAGTAAAATTAGAAAACAGGCTCTTTGGTGATGACCTATGGATGGACTGATGGAATCCCTAGGGATGATTACTTATATTGATAACTTGAAACATCACTGGAACAGATTGGTATATTTCCAATCAGTATAAAAATATAAAAAATTAGAATTCACCCATGGAATTAAATTTCTACTAGGTGACTCTTTATGGAAAGTAGTGTGATAAAAATAAAAGGCACTGAGTTTTTAGCTTCTTTTGTTCTACATGGAGGAGTTAGTACTCGTTAAGGTATGGAAAGTACTAATTTCACAAAGCCACCAACTCAGAGATTAAAAGGCCCAACTCATAGGCCTTGATCTCACTGCGTGGACCCATTTGCCTAAAGCCCTTTTAATGAAGCACCACAAATGGGAATCTCTTTGCAGCTACTTCAAAGCAAAGCATGTCAATTCAAAATGCTACTTACTTTACCAAACTCCTGCAGAACTGCTTTGGTAGCCACCTCATGTGAACTTATGTCAGCCAGGTCAAAGGGCAAAACAAGTATATCTTTTCCTTTTAAATTGCCATTCTCTAAATAAAGACATTAAAAATTAGTGAGGAGGTCATGCAATAGTTCAGTCAAGCTCTTTGCTACTTGCATTAACACCCATCCCACAACCAGACTTGGCAACAAACTCATTTCTGAGTGGCTCTGCAGAAGAGTTTCTCAGTGATAAAGAAGAGGACTGGCAACATCTTATTAAATAAAAGCCGGCTGGGTGCACAGGAAATAGAATAGCTCTCCTCAACTTGTATGTAAACAGTCTAATGTTGGAACAGACTCTAGAAGAAGTCAAGACAGTGCTACATGCTAAGAAAAAATCGGAGGGCTCAGTCCATGTGGCTCAGCGGTTGAGTGTCAACCTATATGAACCAGGAGGTGATGGTTCAATTCCAGGTCAGGGCACATAACCCTGGAATTCCCAAGCAGGATACATGTTGTACTATATAGCCCTTTCTATTTCTGGTCATTAAAAAAGTATTTTTTTTCTTGTGAATTCTAACCTTGGAATACAATACTTAATGCCAATAAGAAAAAACACACACAAGCAAGTAGAGAGATATATAAAGGTTTTATGGGCAAAGGAGTAAATTGTGAAACATTAACTATTTTAAAAGAAAAAGTTTGCACCCATTGTCTAACAGATAAAAGGAAAATAATCAGCTTCATTCCAACTAAGAAATGCTGATATGATTCATCTTTGCCAGCATAGGAATTGCAGGTCTCGACAGTGGAATTATCACAAGAAATGGCCCACCCCTGGCAGGTGTTTCCCAGTGGTTAGAATATTGACTGCACACCAAAGGGTCACAGGTTCAATTCCTGGTCAAGGACACATACCTGGGTTGCAGGTTCATTCCCCAGCTCCAGATAGGGCACATGTAGGAAGCAACCAATCGATGTGTGCCTCTCACATCGATGTTCCTCTCCCCACCTCTTTCTCTTCTCCTTCCCTCCCTCCCTTTCACTTTCTCTAAAAATCAATATCCTGAAAGGGCCCTAGTAGCTTATGCAACTGACTCATTTTTGGGTGCTCAGTTCCATAGCAAAGTGAAAGAAGGTGTCTAAAGAATGATAGGAAGATGACCAAAAAAATGGTCGCTGTTTCCAAATTCTAACTATTGTATCAATAGATTGTGCTGCTATGAACATAGGGGTGCATATATCCTTTCTGATTGGTGTTTCTAGTTTCTTGGGATATATTCCTAGGAGTGGGATTACTGGGTCAAATGGGAGCCTAGGTGCCCGTCAGCAGATGATTGGATCAAAAAACTATGGTACATCTACACAATGGAATACTATGCTGCCATAAAAAAGAAGGAATTCTCATCATTTGCAGCAATCTGGATGGAATTGGAGAACATCATGCTGAGTGAAATAAGCCAGTCAATGAAAGAGAAACACCACATGACCTCACTCATTTATGGATAATAAAGAACATTATAAACTGATGAACCAAAAGATAGATATAGAGACAGTAAAGCAACAAGCAGACTGTAAAATTACAGCAGGTAGGGTAGGGAGATCTGGGGGAGATAATAGATCAACTGAAGGACTTGTATACATGCATATAAGTACAACCAATGGACACAAAACTCTGGGGAGGGAGGGTATGTATGGGAGAGGGGGGCAATGTTAAAATATGTACACAGATAATAATTTAATTTAAAAATGTTTTTAAAAAAAGAAAAAAAAAAGAAAAATACCATCGCAAGTTGCATTTTTTTAAACTTCATCTTTTATAACAAAAATGTTATACCATCCTACATGGCTTTAATATCTGACATTTTAGCAGATATTGTGCACTTATGTCAGCCAGGTCAAAGGGCAAAACAAGAATGTGTCAGGATCCTTTCCAATTAAATTTCTGCGATTACATACATGTGTGTCATACATAAGAACCACTGTGAAAAATAGAAGACATTAATGTGATTTCTAAAAAATCCATCAACATTTGAGAGAATTAGTGGTCACTTCCTAATGCCAAGAGGCAGTGCAAAAAAAGGAAGACAGACAGCAGAAAAAGGGAAGAAAGAGGCCAGAGCAGCTAATTGAGAGATGCCAGAAGGAAGAGGATTTGGGTCAAAACACGTGGAGTGTTTGGAGCCTGAGTATACTGCCCAGGAAATTCCCCGAACTGTATTTGAGTTTGGATTCTGATTTATTGCTGTTTCAGATTTACTTACCAAGGCATCTTCTTTTCACCCTTTCCAGCTCATTCTCTCTTCTGGCAGACAGCACCAGAGAAACTCCTAGTTTTGACAGCTGGTAAGCCAGCTCCTCACCAATGCCACTTGATGCTCCAGTCACCCATACCACCATGTCAGTCAGCTCCCATTCTATTGAGAAAGGATAAGGATTGAGAGGAGAAAATAAGCTATGGATTACACCCATATGCAAAGATTATCCCCCCAAGAAAGTATTTTAAAAATACCTCTAATTATGAAGATATAATGTGTGGCATATAAAAATTTAAATATTCTGTTTATGGCCTTGATATTATGGTGATAGTCTCACAGATGTATACTTATCCCCAAACTCAAGTTGTTTGTATTAACTATGTGCATTTTTTTAAAAAAATACATGTTTTTATTGATTTCAGGGAGAGGGATAGACAGAAACATCAATGATGAGAGAGAATCATGGATCGTCTGACTCCTGCACACCCTCTCCTGGGATGGAGCCCGCACCCTGGGCTTGTGCCCTGCCTGGGAATTGAACCATGACTTCCTGGTTCACGGGTCAAGGCTCAACCACTGACCCACACCGACTGGGCTATGTGCACTTTTATATGATTATCATACCTCAATAAAGTAATTTTTTTTTAAATTATTAAATATCCTAAGAAAACAACTCCTCCCCAATTAAAAAAAAAAGCATGAATATAAATCATATAGGGAACAATTATCAATTCTTTATTTTGTGTATTCAGACTCTTGAGTGAGTTTTTCAGACTTTACTTCAAGGTAAGCTTTATAACTCCATGGTCTGACTTCAAGGCTCTACTTATCTGTATATTTAATGGGGAAAAAGTAAGGCTAAGTAAATAGAAAGTCTGCCTAGACTCAGTTTCTCATTTTCCTTCTCCATAAAACAAGAGATTCAGATTAAGATGACTACTAAGGTCCTATTCAGTTTTCAATTCTATTATTCTAATTTCTTGCAATGGAGGTATTGATAATGAATCTGAATATGCTAAGTCCTACTCTATGGTATGGCGAGACCACCCTGGACTTCGAAAGTCATATGTTCCCCATCTGTCAATCATATCTGATGCCTATTTAGTAAAGATCATGTTCCCCCAAATGCCTGCACTTTCATCTCAGGAGAATCCGGTGGCTCACCCACTATGAAATACATGACAGTGAGATGAAATGCTGTACTCTCCTGGCCCAATCATGTTCTCCTTAAAGCCTGTAAAAATGTTATAGGAATAAAGCAAGGATGAGTGGTTTATTCTCCTCTTATCCAATGAAAAAAACTTGTTTGCAATGTAGATGATAGCCTGTCTATCTGAAAGTGTAGTCACTGTGATGCAGCATTCCTGTGCGCCTTACTAATCAAAAGTGTTTATTTAAACAATAGTAAACCAGTATAACCACTTATGTGCATTTCTGGTTTTCTATTAGAAATACGAAAAATCAGGAAACTAGTTTACTATTTTCATCAGGCAGTTCTACAGCCTGTTAGGTTGACAGTCTGAGCTCCTGGAACTGCCAGGGTTCACATCCCCGCTCCACCCCGCACAGCAGTGAAACGCTCCTGTGTGAGGACTCAGAGCCTCCATTTTCTATAACCGGAAAATTGGACTATAGCACTGCTGAGAGGAATGAGTTAAAACCTGTTGAGCTCTCAGTAGAGTGTGTGACTCATACTCAGAGCTTAATCAAATGTCCATTGTGATCATTGCTAAGTCTCTTAAAAACAGATATTTTAAAACCAAAACATAAATAACTTATGTCCCAATTTTTCCAGCCAGGGGCAATGGGGTTACTAACTGTAACTGTTTACCATTTTGTTCATTATTTCCTATGTGTTTGCATTACCTTATAAAAATCCTCAGAAGAACCTTATGAAGTAAGAATTATCTCCATTTTGTAAAAAAAGGAAACTGAGGTTTACAGAAATTGATTTACCGCATTGGGCTACAAACTCCCTTAAGGCTGTGACCCTATCTGCCTTGTTCCTTGCTATATCCTCGGTGCCTGGCACACTAATATAAATAACTGTAGAACAATCACCCAAGAGCCCTAGCAGAGCTGGGATATGAGCCCAGGTACATCTAGCTCCGAAGTCCACTAGACTATGGTGCCCGCATTTTAAAATAACCAATGTTTTAAAACCCACTGTTGCCAAAACCGGTTTGGCTCAGTGGATAGAGCGTCGGCCGCTCAGTGGATAGAGCGTCGGCCTGCGGACTGAAGGGTCCTGGGTTCGATTCCGGTCAAGGGCATGTACCCTGGTTGCGGGCACATCCCCAGTGCGGGGTGTGCTGGAGGCAGCTGATCGGTGTTTCTCTCTCATTGATATTTCTAGCTCTCTATCCCTCTCTCTTTCTCTCTGTAAAAAAATCAATAAAATATATTTTAAAAAATTAAAATTAAAAAATAAAAATTAAAAATTAAAAAAATAAAACCCAACTGTTTTTCAGCCATTCAAGAAAAAGCAACTTGTCCTCGGGAAAGAGGTTTCATGTAAATGTCTGAACTGAGGATGCAAACATCCCAAATACCATGTCTTGTCTACAATGCTTTCCCATCATATAATATGCTTTCATGGAAAGGCACAACAGAGGCACCTCCTACAGGACTTTCTCAGGAATATCAAAATGTATATTCAAATAGTCATTTATCCATTCACAGACTTCTGATTGTTCCAACGTTCTGCAATTCTCAGACCCTAGGGTAAATATAGTCTGTTTATAATAACTATTGACTCATTAGCATAGGACTAACAAAGATTTTATTTCACCCCAATGTTCAAATACTATTGAAACCCAATGATGAAAAACCCCAGGCTCACGCTTACTTTAGTCCACCTGCAAGTTCTGGAACCTTCCGGCCGAAGAAAATCTTTTCTTTTTTTAGCACACTCTCCTTTGCCAATTCCACAGAATCTGGCATATACCGCGGTCTCCCTAAACAGCCTCTGAAAGCAGGTTCTCCAAATTGGGAGGAAACTTATAGTTCAGCCCCAAACCCAGTGTGAGAATTCTCTCTTCAGGTTGGCTAATCTCCACTTTATTCCCCGAGGGATAAGGAAGCTAGTAACCTCCGAGGCAGGAGCCTCTTTCGGACCTGCCTGACCACTCAGGGAGTTCAAGGATTCTAACAGCGATGTGACGATGTACCTTTAATGTCTCCCGGCCAGCACCTGATGCCTTGGGGCATCGGAAAGAATAACTCAAGCCAGTCTCGCACTTGACAATCCCTCATTTCTTTGAAGTCAGCTGCTATGTCCTCCTTAAGTCCTCTCCTCTCCTGCTTCTCTCTAAGGCTACATAATCCATAAACACCTCCGATTTCTGCTACCTTCCCTCAGATGACAGGGCATCCGGTTACCACCCTCTTCCGCTCACACCCCTTGGCCCAAGCTCTAGTTGGTCAATGGCCGGCTCTATGGAGAGGAGCTGAGCAGAGCGGGACACAGGATTCCCGGGGGTCTGCGCAATCCAGAGCAAGGGAAGATGACGGAATTGCTCCGGCTGTTCCCCAGAAGACAGGCCGTGTGAGGGCCTGGGCAGTGGCTGCAGCAGTCACCGCTGGGTCCCCAGGGCCCAGCACAGAGGCTGACCCGGATGACAGGAGACATCTGTTGTTGTTTGCCGTTTGTTGCCTCAAGACACTAAATATCTCTGGGGCTTGCCTAATTTTTCTGGCATTCAGTTCACAGTTGACTCATATTTAGGTGACTGTCAACTAAAACCTGAGTTTTCGCCACATGTGCTGCTGCGACTTTCTCCACTCTGGACTTGTGCCATAGATTTTTCCTCTGGACTCAGGTGCAGTATCTAAAATTAGTCACCCTTAAATGTCATCGAGAGAGATATATGCTTGGGAATGCGGAGAATTTCTCTAGAAGAATACATAAGGAAATGGTGGTTGCCTTCTAAGGAGGCATACTGGCTAGCTGGGGAAGCAAGAGCTTTCTTTTCACTAAACAACCTTTTGTATTTTTAATTTTCTATTATGTGAGTACATTGCTTATTTTTCAAGTAACAAAAACTATCTCTCCAGAGAAGATGAGAAGGACAATATTTTTTCACTTTGGTCTGCCCAGTCTGAGCTGTTTGGAACCTGAGTCTACCCCATATTCCTGTAACTTTTTTTCAGTAGCACCCTCACCCCCAAGAGTCCTGTAAGTCATTTTCTTCCTAATAACTCCCCCCATAGAATTTGAATTCCACTGATAATACTATATATCTGTTTACATACTGTACATAAAGAGTTCTATCAGTAAGAATAGCTAAATTTAAAAATTAAAAGTTAAAAATGAACACTTAACTTTTACATCCGTATTTGCAGGGTAACTTTTAGTGTAATGTTACATATGCAAATTATATAACCACACAAGAGCAATGTAATTAAAATCCTCCAAAATCGTTATTTTTCCAGCAAAAGTAAAACATTGAAAAATAATTAAATTTCTTAAAATCTATGTTTAGTAACATTAACTTTTAACGTTTGCTTGATATGTGAAAATAACTTTTCATTTAACTGGCTGCTAGATATTGTCAACATTTCTCCTTTTCAATGTTTGACATAATCAGCGGTTGAATATCTTTTTGTAGAATTAAATAACAAAATGTAAACTATTTTTTGTGTACTTCTCAAATCCAATTTAATTCAAAAGCATTGAGGCTCAAACACAAACATCCGCAAAGCAGCCAGCAGGCACGTGCATTCCATCTGCTGAGATGGAGCAAACCATCAAGAGAGAGTCTGCCAACCACAGCCATCAATTTGTCACAGTTTTGTAGCACTGCCCTTGCATATGTGTAGTGTATTTTGCATGAACTCAATAATGTCAGTTGCATATGTTTTACTCCCCAATAAAAAAATGAGAGAAATGAAATACTACAGAGTAAGATTTTGTCCGGTAGGGTTTAGCTTTGGAGGGACCCTCTAAGATTTTTTTCGGTCCCCGAGAACCAATTTCCAACCCTCACAGAAGCAATGCCGCTTCCCTTCTCTCCCGGCCCCATTTTAAAAGCATAGTAGTTCTCACTTCCAAACAAACATCTCTAAATGACGACTCTTTTCCTACTGGAAGCTGGGTCCAAGGAAACCCCGCTTCCCCCAGCCCTTATGAATCCAAAGCCCAACTTTGGGCAGGTCATTAAGTTTCTCCATTAGTTTCCCTACCTGGAAGGTAACATTAGCAAAGCCTATTTTGTACGAGTCCTTGTAAATAATAAAGGGCCAAGCACATTTATTAGAATGTATTTAATAAATGTTAAGCAGAGCACAGATACAGATGGGACATGCAGAATGCCCCCTTAGTATGCCAATAATGACCTTTCTCCGGGCAAAATGCCAATTTAGTTTTTGCCAACTTTATACCTTTACTATTCCAGTAAGTAGGTGAACTCCAGATTATGTGGAGAATGTTTTAACTGCTCTCATTAAAAATCAGTAACCAAAGGAGAATATAGGGCCTTTCAAATTCCTTGCTGGGCATATTCCATGGGGATAATCACATGAAAAATAAATGATAGGAAGCAGTGCTGTTCTTTCTGCATCCTGAAAAAAAGTTTGCCTTGAAGGGTAAGTATCTCCAAACTCTGTTTTCAGATTCCCAATGACAAGCGGGGCCGACCCAACCTTATCTGTGCATCCTTCCCACCCGGTGTGAAATGCTAATCTCTGACATGGATGTACTTCCCGCTTACTCCTTCACTACCTATATCAGCAGCCCTCGCGCTCCCAAGTTCAAGCACAGTTTTAAGGATTCTCGGAGTTCTTCTCAATTTGACCGAAATAAAAACCTTTTCCCCTAAATTTATAGAGGTCCAGTTGTTCTCTTCGTTGACAACCTCAACGTTTACCATTTCAAAACCCCAGGAGAGTGAAAAGTCGTGGAT
Organism: Pipistrellus kuhlii; assembly: GCF_014108245.1. NCBI lineage: Eukaryota > Metazoa > Chordata > Mammalia > Chiroptera > Vespertilionidae > Pipistrellus > Pipistrellus kuhlii. The sequence continues at coordinate 22,598,770 of NW_023425404.1, read as the reverse complement.
CAACGACGTCAGCAAGTAGAAACACGCAGCTCCCGCCCGCACAGGGACCCCTCCCTTACCCAGCGGGGGATGCGCTCCCTCCTCCTCCAAGGCTCCCGGGGACCCCGCGAACAGCTCGGCGCCCGCCCATTCCAGACAAAGTCCACTCCACCCGGAGAGACAACAACAAAGGGCAGAAGCGCCCCGTGCACCCCCACCCGCAGCCGCAGGAACAGGCTCAGCCGGGCGACGCGGAAGCTCCACGCCTCCCCCGGGAGGGACGCGGGGGCAGCGCAATCCCGGCGGCCCGGGGCCGGCCTGGCGCTGCCCGGGGCGGCCGCGGGCCCTCACCTGGGCGTCGGCCCTGCCACTCGGCCCACAGCAGGGTCAGGTCGCCATCGGCCCGCAGGAAGCGCAGCAGCTGCACCGCCAGCGCCAGCAGCGCGCCCAGCGCCAGCAGCCAGAGCAACAGGTCCCCGCTCATCGCGGTCGCGCCGGCTCCGCCGGGAAGGCGGACCCGCCCCGGCGGCGCCGCAGCTCCGGGCGCCTGCGGCCGCCCCCGCCCCGCCCTCCGGCAGCTCCGCCCAGCCCCGCACTGCCGCCCGGCGCACCCCTTCTCCCGGGCCCCGCCCAGCCCCGCACCGCCCCCGGGAGCGTCCCCTTCCCCCCGGGCTCCGCCCAGCCCCGCACCGCCCCCGGGAGCGTCCCCTTCCCCCCGGGCCCCGCCCAGCCCCGCACCGCCCCCGGGAGCGTCCCCTTCCCCCCGGGCCCCGCCCAGCCCCGCACCGCCCCCGGGAGCGTCCCCTTCCCCCCGGGCTCCGCCCAGCCCAGTCCCCTACGGGAGCGCCCCTTTCCCCCCGGGCCCCACCCAGCCCCGCACCCCCAGCCTGCGGGATAGAGGGTTGTGGTAGGAACCGAAGGCTTGCGATTGTAATAGCAAAAGCGATTCTTTAGCGGTCGTTTGGAGGTCAGTGTTCAGCGCTCTGGTTGCTGCGTCAACAGGAAGACCGCATCTATTTGGACCTAAGGAAGCAACCTCCCTCCGCCTCCTCCTTTTTCCTCAACTAAATGAATCCAACAGACCATCAAATGGACCCAACCCCCATCGAAGAATTAACACAGTCTCCGAGTTAAGTGGGTCCCGTGTCAACTTAAATTTGGAAATCACGTTGCAAGTGACATTGGCCTCAAGGCTGGACCAGGAAGTGCAACGTCGGCCTGGACCGGCCATGAGCACTCATGGGAAGCTGAGCCAAACGCAGTTGAAGTTTGTATGTGGAAGATGACTTAAATGGAAAAGTGCCCGTGATGTGGCTCATACACAGTAATTCAAGGAGAGAATCACAGTTCAGATTTATTATTCATTAAGTATCACAATTATTTATTGTTTTAATTATGATCATTTCTTAGACTTCAACCTGAAAGTCAGGGACTTTGTTTACAAACCTGTGTGTTCTGCACCTGTAAAGTTCCCCTCGCACGTGAGAGCGATAAGAATATTTAAGTGGTGATGAATCAGAAATTGCTATATGGTTTTGGATTCCTTGAGGAAGCTGTGAGCTGGAGAAACTTTTCTCCCAACGGATTGTTTACCCCAATTACAACTAGGAATAATATTGCTAAGAGTTGCCCTCATTTGATTTGCCACCTTTGCAATAGGGGTTTATATTCCTCATGAAGAATGACTTTTAAAATAAGATGCTTAAAAATACCACACTGAGTCTCACGATAGTGAACAAACTGTTTCCTCTGAGCCTATTTCCCTTTCTGTGAAATGTAAGGGGTGAGTTAGCTTTGGTGCTCAAAGCCAGACCATTCTAAGGATGGGTAACCGGATTCCTACCACAAACTCCAGCTGTTGGGAGGAGGAAAGGGGAACAAAGCTGCACATTGCAATTAGGGCGGTGGGAGATGCAACAGCAGGTTCAGGACAGGGGAAAACTCACCAAAAGAATATGATCTCTAATCTGTCCAGCTCTAGCTATTAAGAAGTGTATGTGAGCTCTGAATGTCTAAGTCTCAAAAAATGTGTCTTTGTACCCTGGCTAATTTTGCTCAGTGGACCAGCCACAGATTGAAGGGTCCTGGGTTTGATTCCCATCAGGGGCTGGATCTCTGGCTCTGGATGTAGGAAGCAACCAATCGATGTGCCTCTCTCACATTAATGTTTCCCTCTTTCTCCCCCTCCCTTCCATTCTCTCTAAAAAATCAATGGGAAATTTCCTTGGGTAAGGATTAACAAAAAAAAATATGTGTCTTTGCTTTTTAATCTGATAATTTGGTCCAGTATGAATGTCTCATTCATTCCAGTGTATGTACAATACTTATTGTAAACTCATATGCATAGTTTTATGTACATGCATTTAAGCCGTGATGGTTACTTTTATGTGTTGCCTTGTGCAGGTCATGGTGTCCAGTTTTGGGTCAAACACTTGTCTAATTGTTGTTATGAAGGTGTGATTGACATTTAATTTAGTAGACGTTGAAAAGAGCAAATTAGCCTCTATGATGTGGATAGTTCTCATTCAATTAGTTGAAGGACTTAAAAAAAAAAAAAAAGACCAAGAAGATGGAGTTCTGACTTCAGACCACCTTTGAACTTGAGCTGCAGTATCAATTCTCCCTTCAGTCTCAGCCTGCTGGCAAATTTCAGATTCGATGGCCCCAACAATCAGGTGAGCCAATTCCTTAAAGTAAATCACTCTCTCTCCCTCTCTCTCTCTCTCTCTCTCTCTCTCTCTCTCTCTCTCTCTCTCTCCCTCTCTCCCTCTCGCTCTCTCTGTCCATATATATATATATATATATATATATATATATATATATACACACACACACACACACACACACACACACACATATATGTATGTGTGTGTGTGTGTGTGTAGTATATGTATTTCCTATTGGTTCTATTTCTGTGGAGAACCCTGACTATACACAAACTATAATAAAACCAGACAGTCATGTCACCTCAACAGTAGTTCATGCATTGGAAAATGAAAACAAATTAATATACAAATTTCAATATCAGAAATTTTAATTTCCCTGAATAGAGGCATAATTCATTTTGGAATTCAACTATGTTTAAAGAATCTGTTACTCTCATCAGAAAAACAACTATTATAACTAATATCTTTGCATTGCAAAATTGTCTGTTCTCTTCACCGGTGAGAAAAATCGAGCCTCGGAATCTACTGCCTCTGGGGAAGATGCTCAGCAAGATTTTCATAAATAGTAGCCATCAGAATTTCCTCTTCCCACTTGGCACAGAATTTATCACAAAACTTGGAGCCAGAGTGCTCAAAGCAAACAAAGGACAGATAAACAAATGAGGGGTCTCCTGAGCTCAATGGGGCCGTGGAACCCGTCTCTCCCGGATCAATCCATTCATGAGCTGACAGAATTTTAACCATTTAAATATAACATTTCAATAATTATAAAAACACGATTCAAACATAAGCCACGTTATTTCTTAAGCAACTGTCAGGAGACAAAAAGAGAATCACTGCAGCTTAGTCCCCCTTGACTATTTTCATTTGGGAGCACTATTGGCTGCTCCTTCTCCTCAAGTCTTGTTTTTTGTTTTGCTTTTGTTTTTCGTGGTTTTTTTTTTTTTAATATTTTATTTCAGAGTAGAAGGCAGATGGATAGGGAGATTAAAAACATCAATGATGAGAGAATCATTGATCGGCTGCTTCCTGCACATCCCACACTGGGGAATTGAGCCTGCAACCCACGCGTGTGCTCTGACCTGGAATCTAACTATGATCTGGTTCAGATGTCTATGCTAAACCTGAGCCATGCCAGTGGATAAATCTTGTGTGTGTTTGTTTGTTTTTTTCATGAGGCCAGAACAGTGATGTGGTCATCGCGTGAGTCATTGCCAAGGCAATGATCCATGAGTTAGGACAGGGTCCTTTCACAATTAGGGGAAAAAGACTGAAATCATATGTTCTATTTCAGCACTCTACATGATTCTGACAACACACAAACTTATTCTTGGCAGAAGTATCTGTTTTGGCAAACCATATCCTAGTTTGGGGCTAAATCCTCCCCTAACCAAGCCATGATTCACATCTTAATAGTAAACAATACTATAAAAACAGAATGAAAGCAAAACACCATAGTCTAATTACACAAAATATTAACATGCTATTCATATATATATATATATATATATATATATATATATATAATTGATTTTTTTACAGAGAGGAAGGGAGAGGGATAGAAAGCTAGAAACATCGATGACAGAGAAATATCCATCAGCTGCCTCCTGCACACCCCCTACTGGGGATGTGCCTGCAACCAATGTACATGCCCTTGACAGGAATCGAACCTGGGACCTTTCAGTCCGCAGACCGACACTCTATCCACTGAGCCAAACCGGTTTTAGCTTAAGATGCTATTCTTGATTAATTTCCACTAGAAAGAGCTTCAAAATATTTAATTGCTCCCTACTTACCACCTGCATGTATTGAACAGGCAACAGCAGCAACTTTCTTATTTGTTTTTTTAAATTTACCTTTATTGTTGAAAGTATTACAGATGTCCCCTTTTCTCCCATTCTCCCTTCACCCACAACCCCACCCCCAGGCCTTCACCAAACTATTGTCTGTGTCCATGGTTTATGCATATATGCATATACATTTTTAAGTTAATCTCTTCCAGCCCCCTTTCCCCCTTTCTTCTGAGATTCATCAGTCCGTTCCACACTTCCATGCCTCTGGATCTATTTTGTTTATCCATTTATTTTGTTCATTAGATTCCACATATGAGTGAGATCATGTGATACTTGTCTTTCTCTGACTAGCTTCTTTTACTAAGCACTATACTCTCCAGGTCCCTCCATGCTGTCTCAAAGGGTAAGAGATCCTTCTTTTTTACATGTGCAACTTTATGATTTTTAAGCATTTAAAAGCAAGAGAGTTTTCAATCCACAAGCCTCACAGAGACCCAGTTAGAGTGCATAGAAACTAGGTCATGGCTGAGAGCGATAGATTGTCAAATGGAGAAAGCAGAACTTCTGGCCTCTCTAATTCTTGGAATACCTTGCATGCTCTAATGCTTATTTTCCTTGGCAGAAGTCAAATACAACTTTAAAACAATAATGGAAGTAAAAAGACCACCCTCAATGTTTTATTTTCCAGTCTTGCCTACCAAACATTCCTTATCATCTTGAAATGTATTAAAGAATGGTACTTGCAGTAATTAAATTTCCTTAAGCAGTTCTTCTTTTCCAGTTCCTCTGCAAATCTTCACTCCCTCTTTTTCCCCATTCCCATTCTTCTCTAGAAATGTTTTTTGAGCTACCTGAAGACATAATCACTTCCTGCCTAGTCTCACCTCTTTTACAATTGCTTCTGATGGGCATTGTATCTGATAACGTTCTCTAATCATTTTCAGGGTTAATATATTATTGCCCCAATGGAGCTTTAAGCTCTTTGAGATACAGTAGCAAAACTTGTGTCTTTTGAAGCACCTACAATACTTAGCTTAATATTAATATAACATTTATTTGAATTCTTCTTTCCTTATCCGTTCAACCTTTTTAAAGTTCTTAAGTTGATATTAGAATGAGAGTTGTTAAAACTGAATAAATCAGTCTTCTCTGAGTGTCATGGAAATGCTTTGAATAAAGTCCCAACCAAGTTTTTTAGGAATTCCAGCTGTGATAGATTGGTATTCCACCCTCCCTTCTTTCAGTAATGGTCAAGATGGTATGGGCTCAAGTTCTATAAGCACAGATCAGCCAAGATGAAGGCAGTTGTGTGTAAGAAAATTGTCAACTTTCATAATAAAAGCATCTATAAAAAATAACTTTAAAAATCCAGATCCTCCAATCTTGGCAGTCTCTTGGAAAAAAAGAGAAAGATCCTATGAGTGAAAAGAGTGGCTGAGGAAGTCTGGGGAGAGAATATTCTCCCTCAAGAGCAAAAAACTCCTCAAAAAAATAAAAATAGAGCTATCATGTGATCGAGCAATTCCACTTCTGAGTATTTATCCAGAGGAATTAAAAACACTAACTCAAAAAGGTATCCATACTCCATGTTTATTGCATTATTATTTACAATAGCTAAGACATGAAAACAACCTAAATGTCCATCGATGGATAACTGAATAAAGCAAATGTGGAATCCAGGTACAATGGAATATTGTTCAGCCATAAAAAGAAGGAAATCTTGCCATTTGTAGCAACATGGATGGACCATAAGGGCATTGTGCTACGTGAACTAAGTCAGACAGAGGAAGACAAATATTGTATGATCTCACATGTGGAATTTTAAATAAATAAATAAATAAATAACCTCGAACTCAAAGACATGGAGAGCAGATGAGTGGTTTCCAGAGGCAGGAGTTGGAGTGTGTGTGAAATGGGTGAAGATGGCCAAAAGGTACAAACTTTAATTTACTGTATAAGATAAATAAGTCCTGGAGATGTAATAGCATGGTGACTATCCTCCTATAAAATAAGGAGGTAGTATGCCAATTGACCCTACATTGTCACAAGATGGCCACCCCCACGTCATCACAAGATGGCCACCCTCATGTTGTCACAAGATAGCCGCCCCCACATTGTCACAAGATGGCCGGAAGGGGAGGACAGTTGGGGGGACCAGGCCTGCAGGGGAGGATAGTTGGGGGTGATCAGGCTGGCTGGGAGCATTAGGTTTCAATCATGCCACTAGGGGAGCAGTTAGATATCAATCAGGCTGGCAGGAGAGTGGTTAGGGGGCTATCAGGCTGGCAGGCAGAAGTGGTTAGGGGCAAACAGGCAGCCAGATAGGCAAGTGATTAGGAGCCAGCAGTCCCAGATTGTGAGAGGGATGTCTGACTGCCAGTTTAGGCCTGATCCTAAACTGGGGTATTGGGCCTAAACTGGCAGTTGGACATCACCCGAGGAGTCCCACATTGGAGAGGGTGCAGGCTGGGCTGAGGGACAACTCCCCCCCACCCCCACCCCAGTGCATGAATTTGGTGCACTGGGCCTCTAGTAGTAAATAATATTGTATTGTGTATTTGAAAGTTGTTAAGAGAATTGATCTTAAAAGTTATCATCATAAGGAAAAAAATGTAGATATATGTGGTGATGTTAACTAGACTTATTGTGGGGCTTTTAGTATATAGAAATATCAAATCATTCTGTTTTACACCTAAAACTAATATAATGTTACTAGAGGCCCAGTGCATGAAATTCATGCACAGGATGGGGGGCTGTTCCTCAGCCCAGCCTGCACCTTCTCCAATCTGGGACCCCCTTGAAGGATGTCTGATTGCCCATTTAGGTCGAATCCTGGTGGAATCAGACCCAAACAGGCATTTGGACATCCCTCTCACAATCCAGGACTGCTGGCTCTAACCACTCACCTGCCTGCCTACTGATTGCCCTTAACTGCTTCTGCCTGCCAGCCTGATCACCCCCTAACCACTCCCTTGCCAGCCTGATTGATACCTAACTGCCCTCCCCTGCAGGCCCGGTCACCCCCAACTGCCTTCTCCTGCTGACCTGGTTGCCCCTAACTTCCCTCTCTTGCAGGCCTTATCCCCCCAACTGCCCTCTCCTGCAGGCCTGTTGCTCCTAACTGGCCTCCCTGAAGGCCTGGTTCTCCCAAACTGCCCTCCCCTGCCGGCCCAGACAACCCTAACTGCCCTCCTCTGCAGGCCCAATCGCCCCCCACTACCCTCCCTTCAGACCTGGTCCCACCCAACTGCCCTCCCCTGCCGGCCATCTTGTGGTGGCCATTTTGTGTCCACATGGGGACAGCCATCTTAGTGATAGTCAATTTGCATATTGCCTCTTTATTATATAGGATATATCAATAATATTTCAATAAAAATATGATGAAATACTCATTTAAAAAATATGTCTGTGTTGGGAGACCCATAGTTGGTGTATTAAATTAATAATACCCAAATTATGGCCTGCTGAATGAGAAGGCACAAGCCACCCACACTGGGTCAGCAACAGATCTATCAGCATCGAAGCTTTCTCTTGGGATAGTCAAAATCTTAGAGATGCTTTGATAGAAAGCACAGTTTCAATACACTCACACAAAGGAAGCAAAGTCACAGGATCTACCCTGTTTCCCCGAAAATAAGACAGTGTCTTATATTAATTTTTTCTCCCAAAGTTGCGCTAGGTCTTATTTTCAGGGGATGTCTTATCTTTCAATGCGCTAGGTCTTATTTTCGGAGGATGTCTTATTTTGGAGGAAACACGGTATTACTTACAGATCCAAGAATGGGGGTGGTTAGACGTGAACCCAGGGGAAGGAAGTATCCTCCCCAGCACAAGTCCCGAAGAAGCAAAGTCAGCGAAGGAACACTAATGGGGACTGGAATTGGGGGAATGGGACATGGTGTCTACACTACCTTAGTCTAGCTCTGCATTCAGAAATGTGCCTTTTCATAAGTACTGAGGGTGAGACAGCTCAGAAACTTGGATGTTCTGAGAGCAAAGCTGATGGCTGTGCTCCTATGTAACAAAGGCACTTTTGCTGCTGAATTCAAAGTATCCTGGATAAAACCACCTATTGTCTGTTAAGACAGAAAAAAGGAGAGAGGAGAGGGAGAGAGGGAGGGAGGGAGGGAGGGATGGAAAAAAGAAGGAGGGAAGGAAGGAGGGAGGGAGGGGAAAGAAGGAGGAAGGAAGGAAGGAAGGAAGGAAGGAAGGAAGGAAGGAAGGAAGGAAGGAAGGAAGGAAGGAAGGAAGGAAGGAAGGGAGGAAAGGGAGGGAGAGAGGAAGGGAGGGGAGGGAGGCAAGGGAGTGAGGGAGGCGAGGGAGGGAGGGGAGAGAGGAGAGGGAGGGGAGGGAAGGGAGGGGGGAGGGAAGGAAGGAGAGAGAGAAAAAGGAGAGTTTCATAACTAGATTTTGTGTTCATATTCATATTGAAGGTGCCCATGAATAAGTCAGCACTGCCCTCTACTGGATGATCTGTGTTTATTACTCAATAGTTTGTCCAAGATAATTTAAATAGAATTTTTGATATTTTTTTCTTAACTTCAATGGAAGGTGCATGAAAACCAAGATACCTGAGCTGTCTGGATATTCCTTCGTGTCTCTTAGTATGGTCTGATAAAATGTTCCTCTAAAGAAGCCTTCATTTTCTATTTTTAGAATTATAATTTTTAAAAATGAATTCTAATGCATTAACAAACAGAGTCAGACAACAGATAAGTAGAGTGAGAGAGTGATACACAGATAATACTCATCAAAATAAATGGGAACTGCTGTCTAACTTTGGCAACCTCAAAAATAAATTCAAGTAAATAAATACTTCCTTTGTGACATTGCCAGCTGCAATTTTTATGCTGCGTATGCTAATTCTAGCTCATGGGATAAACCTTTTAACTTCTTGAAAGAAAATGTAATCTGTGAGCTTGGTCAGCTATTGGTCCTCCCGTTTTGGAAATGTTATGTTTCTATCAAAGCAGATTAAATTGTGGTTTGTTGAGCGACAACATAGTAACATTGTTAAAGCCAACTGAAATCTAGCCCCAATTTTGACTTATAAGGTAGGAAAAATAAACAGTAATTAAAAGATACTACTAGATGAGGATCAAGGATCTCTTGGGAAGAGAAGGAAGGAAGGAAGGAAGGAAGGAAGGAAGGAAGGAAGGAAGGAAGGAAGGAAGGAAACAAAGAAGGAAGGAAGGAAGGAAGGAAGGAAGGAAAGAAGGAAGGAAGGAAGGAAGGAAGGAAGGAAGGAAGGAAGGAAGGAAGGAAGGAAAACAGAAGGAAGGAAGGAAGGAAGGAAGGCTTATATAAATTAAACTATATGCCATAAATTACAGTGACAAGAACACCTGGGTGCAATCTTAATAAGACAAATGCAAATGCAGAATGAGCTATCATTTTTGGGTTAAAGACTTCCAAACCAGCCCCTCCAACCCCAACCTCCATCATCTCACCTTGAAGGACATGGGGTTTGGCACAGACAACCTGGATTCCAATTCCACCTCTATCTTTGTGTGGCCTTGAGAAAGACCTTGCTTTCCTTATCTATAAAGTGGAGATGGTGATACACAGCTCACAGAGTCTGAGGAAAATTAAATGAAATAAAGCATGTCAATCATTTAACATAGTACCTGGCATATATTAGTTTAAAAAAAAAGAAGTATTTTCTTCAAACTCTTATATCCACCCAGTTACTAGACAACTAAAGGTGACACGCAGGACATCATGTGCTTGCAACAAGTTTAAAACTCTGGTCCCTCCGTGCCCTCTTTCCTAATTCGTTTCATCATTATTCATTCACCAGTTGTCAAGCACAGAATAGAGACAGGCCTGCCTCTGGAAGCCGGCCCTTGGATGCTTACCCACAGAACCAGGGCGGAAGGAAAGGATTGCTCTTTGCAGCAGGGCAGTTCTAAAGATGTGATTGCATACCCGACTGCAAGTTATTTCCTGTGCAAGGAGCCAGCTGAGGGGCAGGCGGGGGCTGACATTCAGCCCACACTCCACTAGCCAAGTAGGGCACACGGGTTTGAGTCTGTTATATAAAAATACTGTCTGCTGCCCTGGCTGGTTGGTTCAATTGGTTGGAGCATCATCCCATACTCCAAAAAGGTTGTATGTTCCATTCACAGTCAGGGCACAGACCCAGGTGGCAGGTACGATCCCTGATGAGGGCACATATGAGAGGTAACCGATAGATGTCTTTCTCTCTCTCCATCTCTTTCTACCTCTCTCTAAAATCAGTACATATGTCTGCTAATCAGGCTCTGTGTTCAGAGGGCTGTGTCCATCCAGAAGGGAATTTTTGTCTCATTTATACTAAAGCTCCATGGGAACTCAATGGGACTCTACTAAATATGCTTCTCTCGAATCTCAACAATCAGATGGGTCTTCCCTCCCCCTTGAAGAAGAATAGAACAAACAGAAGTAAGGACAGAAGTTCCCTTCCCACTTCTTCCAAAGGTTAGATGTTTGTTTCATTATGAGGTACGGGAAGAAGGGAAGAGTTCTAAAAAAAATAGGTGGGGAAAAGGGAATGACTGCTAACTGAACAGCTACTATGTACCAGGCACTGGAACACATGTTTTGGATAAACCATTTCATATGATTCAAACAATTCTGTAAAAATCGCTGTCTTCAGATGAGCAGACTGAGGGATAGAGCTGGAAGACTGCCCCTCCAAAGCCCATTTGCATCCACAGCCCAGTATCTTAACCACTAACCCGCCCCCATGATACTCAGCACTCAGCCAACAGACAGCTTATTCTGTAGAATTCCTAGGAGCATGAAGTTGAGCAATGCAGACACGAACTATTATCCCAATGTTCTGAACTGAGAGATGCTCTCAAGGAAGCACCCAATTTTCAAACATGAGCATTCCAAAAGTTCATCCCAAGACTAGAATTTAGCAGATGCTTTTTCTACATTCTAAATGAAGGGGAGGTTCTTGGGCTAGCTCACAAAAATTGTTTTTAGTGTAGTTTGGAACCTTAAGCCCTGAAATAGAGCTTCTATGAACATTGATCACTACTGGGCACCCTCATGAGCTGTAAATAACCAAGATGGACTGACTAGCTGTGTATATACAATAAGTTACTTGTAAGACAGATGGAGGCAAGTACAAAAGACAAGGAACATAAAATGAAGGGTCTATGTAAAAAGTCCTACAAATAAGATTTTGAAAATCTCTTTTGTGGGGCTTCTCAGTCCCATCACTAACACTTTGGACCAGACAATTCTTTGTTGTAGGAGGCTGTTGAGTGCATTGTAGAATGTTTAGCAGCATCCCTGGCCTCAGTTCCCAAGATGCAGTAACAATATCCCACCACCTGTTTTCAGGAAAGAAAGGTTCCTTGAGGCATCAAAACTCACTCTCCATTGAGACACTGAAATGCAATGGTCTCTGAACAATGGCTTACAACCACTTCAGTTTTCTACAACTCTCACAGGCCAGAAGCCCATGTTTCTGTGGATAAACTACTAATATGCAAGACACATAACATTTTTTTTAAAAGTAAAACACAAGTTCTGGGGTTTGTGAAGAATAATTTTTAATACCTGCAAAGATTAATACCTTTAAACATCTAGAAAGATTTAACACCATTGTCTTAAATAAGGGATAATTGGAAATTGCATTCCAGTCAAAATATACTGTTCCCAGGAACAGTCTAAGATATTTTAGGTGAATTATGATACTCTTGTATTCAGATGGTGATTTAGCGCCAACAATGGGCCTTTTCTTTGGCTGAAAACAGAAAAATGTGGGTGTGGACATAATGAAGCAATTGTATGGTTTGAAATAGTGACTAACTCACACCCCTCATTGAGAGAGGGTCATGCTACCTTCACAGAGCAGGCCAAAAAAATTCCCATGATGCTAAGCCACATAGAAGAGTTTCAGATTCTACAAAATAATTTGAGTCCCCTACTTTTTTCTCTCATCCCACTATTTTCTGTTTTCAACTGAACAAAATGTGGTGAAGTTTTTTTTCAGAGGCCATCAAGCTAATGCCCAATTGCCCCTGGGCAGAGTTCAGCCTCTCTTTTGTATCAAAATTAAAATTTTTACCTGATCAAGTTCAGAATCTCCATTCAAGGATGCAGAGGTAGCAAGTTGCTTTAGCTCTCTAAATGTTCCACAAAGCAAATGAAGTCTCCTGAGTCTTCCATAGACATTAGATATTCTCACCTGAAAGCTGAATTCTGGGAGCTAGCTGTTACCATCAGACTGATCTCTCTTCTCACCACATCCCCTACCACTGCAGCTTTCAAAGAGAATTGAAAACACTCACCTACATGAGCAGAATGAAGTGGTTATGGGATGGGGTTCTGGAGCCACACCTGGACCTGGGTCCAGAACCTCAGTTCTGCCATTTACTAGCTGGTAACTTTGGGCTCTCACTTCATCCTCCTTAATTTTGTTATGATGACTAAATTATTTACATTTGTAAAGTGCATAGAATGGTGTCTACCATCTAGCAAATGCTATGAAAATATTTGTTGCCCAGCCAGTATTGCTCAGTAGTTGAGTGCTCACCTATGAACCTGAAGGTCCAGTTTAATTCCTGGTCAGGGCACATGTCCAGGTTGCGGGCTCAATCCCCAGTGTGGGGCATGTAGAAGACAGCTGACCAGTGGTTCTCTCTCATCATTAATGTTTCTATCTCTTTCTCCCTCTCTCTTCCTCTCTGAAGTCTATAAAAAAAAATTATAATATATAAAGGTTGCTGGGTTTTTGCCCCATTATTGCAATCATTGCCCTAGGGAATATTAGGAAATAGACTTATTGTCTTTCTTACTCACACTTTCTTTGTTCAGTCCCTTCTTCCTTTTTCTTTTTATCTTGAGTTCCCTTTCCAGACTTCTACCAGGGTGTTTCAGGTGCCAGTCTGAGCTTCCGTCTCTAAGGGGACTTTGAATTCCCTTTGGAGACTGTGAAAGGCTGAAAGTCACCAGCACTTTAAAAAAAAAAAAAAAAATGAATCCCCAATTCTAACATGTCATCTAAGAGCTTGGTCTGCACACTCCTGAGGCTGGCCCTGGGGAGAATAGTAATGTGAATTCATACCTTTGAGCTTAAAAATTAAATAAAAAAATAATAAACAGCCCAAATTTCTGTATTCTAGCCTATGACAGTTGTAACACTATTCTGAAACAAGTCATCCTAAGCCCAAGTTAGAAGCAGACATAAATTCCAGATGTCAAAAATTTTTTGTTTCTTCATTAAATAAAAAAGCAAGCAAGATGGAGTGTGATTTTTTTTTTTTAATACAGCTTCTTTTACTAGCTGTTAATGTTTACTCACTTCTGATTTTTCTAAGATTATCCCCTTGTATGCTCTGGCCTAAATGCATTTAAATTGCCTTTGAATATCCCAAGCAATCCTTACTACCATGGAAACAGAACCAAGGATATGCAAGATGACTCCTCTGGGGCATAATTTGGTGCTTTAGATACTTCTGATTGGTTGCTCCCAGCTCCACCACCCCTTCTCTAAAATGCAATCATGATGCTTGGATTTATTTTTATTATCCATGGGAGCACACAATTCACTGAGTAGTGGAAAATGCCATTCATCCATAAAAGCCCTTCCATAGACATTCACAATCATGGGCAGTATTAGCAGAAGCAAATCTGTATGTGTCAGAAAGTATGGGCAGATTGATCCAGGAGGATTTAGGCATTTGCTCAAAGGTCTATGAGGTAACCTGTATGTTTTGTATTTTTATTAGTGAAGGAGAAAAGAGTATGGCCTGGTGCCCCAAAGAAATGCTGCCTAATGCCCTGGCTCTTGAGAATGTGACTTGGCAGTTGTACAATTCTGTATAAAGGGCATATGAGATAGGAGCAATTAGGAACCAAAACTGAGAAGTATCTGATTTCCGACTCAGTTGTTACAGTATTTTAATCTTAATAAAATAACTGCTATATTCTTTCCCCTCCCCCCACCCCCAATATGTAAAATGGCCATTTATAGCATGTAGAAGTAGGCTTGGATTTCATTTGAGGTCCATGTTTATATAGAGGCCCAGAGCACGAAATTTGTGCACGGGTGTGGTCCCTAGGCCTGGCCTGCAATCAAGACCATATTCTCCAGCTGCCCTCAGCCAGCCCCACCCCTCACTGCCATCCACCCCTGGTTCCCTGCTTCCCTGGGTGACCAATGCTTGATGGCCAGGGAAAGGAACCAAGAGGTCAGCTGTTCCCACCTGCTTCCCAGCCCCCTCCCTGCAGTGGATGGCCATCAGGTAATCAGAGAATGCTGCTGGGGAAAGGGGCCAAGAGATGGTCAGTGAGCCTCATAGTGACTGGTCCAGAAGTTGTTCTGCTGTTAGGGTCAATTTGCATATTACCCTTTTATTATATAGGATGATCTTTTGAATGAAGGATTAGCCATAAAGAACAAAAATTATTTCCCTTGCCTGTTTCAACCATCCATGATAAATAAAGATTGGAGAAAAATGTCAAGGTCAAGTCTATCTTTCTTTTTCAAAAATACCACTGGAGGGAGGGTAGAGAGATATGGGGGAGATAACAAATCAACCAAGGACTTGTATGCATGCATATAAGCATAACCAATGTACACAAAACTCTGGGGAGTGAGGGGTGGATTGGTAAGATATGTACACATATAATACCTTAATTAAAAAATGAAAGAAAAAACAAATACCACCGGAGCATAAATACCTCAACCCCTTAAAAGCATAATATTCTTATGTTTCCTAAAATAATTGGATTCATGATATGTACAAAGGTATAAAACATATATTTGTGATTTTTTATTCTTTTTTTTTTTTTCCTTTTAGAGTTACTCAGAATTCTCTGGGCATATGTCAATAGACCAGTTGCTTCTTAGAATAAATGATATCATGGCAATGAAAGGGCACAAAGGCCAGACAAGCTGAGCCTACCTGACATTCTCCTTGCATAGAAATGATTGTGACATTTAGATGTTGAAGGGTGAAAATTTGACAATGAAGGTCAATCTCTATGGGATATAAAAGCTTCTATGCATCTGTGAGAAATCCTATATATAAAAGCCTCTGTGCTCATGACGCCCTCTCACCGTGGCGCCCTCACACCATAACAACCCATCACTAGGAGGCTACCGTGCACAGCAAGCGCACGTGGGTGGGCGGGGACTTGACGCTGCACGTGCGGTGAGGCCAGGGGTCCTGTGGGTGCTGGTGGGGGCTTGATGCTGTGAGACTCCCTCCTCCCCTGAGGGCATGAATTTCATGCATTGAGCCTCTAGTATATTAATAAATATATTCCAGATACACCTAATAGAAATGTGTATAATATTTTTATAGATAAAAAAAAAGGTGATAGTTTATGTGAATGGTTGTAAAATTAGCACTTAGAAACTTGGAAAGAAACGTAATTAGTAATCAGATAAATGAAAAGGGAACTATCATGTAATTGATTAGCAAAAACAATTTAGTTATATAATGTAGCAGTGATGAAAGGTAAGGCAGACATATATCACGTCTGTGGCCACCAATATCTCTTGATCAACCTTCTTATATTTAGGGAAGTTGTCTTACTGTGAATCCTGACTCTTAAGAAGAATACACAACTCATTTTTCCAAGCTTCTTTGAAGCAGAAATGTAGACATGTCACCTACAGCTATATCCAGTTAAGAGTTTGATATAGAAGGACACAGGAGGGAGCAGATGATGCACAGGATTCACTTTCCGATGGAGATGACAGCAGAGGGGTCTAGCTTGGGGACAGCAAAGGTTCTTGCATCAGCCAGTGCCCAGATGCAGCAGGTGAGCTGTGGTGATGTTTTCTGATGACAACAACACTGTCTTTTCTGGAACAGTCCCTTAGTGTGGTCTGGGCATCCTTTATGGCTGTGGAGCCTCCAGGACTTATTCCCTGGACCTCTGGAAGGATCAATAAATTTCTTAGTTTGCAATTAAGGACACTGATTAGTTTAGTATGCACATTCATACATCCTTGGTGCAACTCTAAATTGAAAGAGTGCTTTAGTGTTACATATCAAGACCCAGAAAACATTCCTCCCTGATTCATTAACCCTCTTCTAGGAAGTTATGCTAAAAAAAAAAATAGTCCAAAGGAAGAAAAATGGACATATGAATGAGCATGCTTTAAAATTCAAAGTATTAGAAACAATCTGAAAGCTCACCAACAGGTGAATAATTAACTTGTTATATACCCTTAGTAGTCAGTAGGCCACCAGCATTCCTATAGGTGGGTTGGGAAACAGGATTTTGTTTGAGGGAGGCCTGGGGTCTTAAAGCTGCATTTACATAGAGTGGGTACTCTTTTCCCTTAGACTGAATATTTGGGGTTGCTTGTGGCGAATGGGGTTGAAGTTCATGAAAACCTGTCCCAAATATCTCCTCCAGAGCTGCCACTATTGGCAAAACATTGCACAGTATACAATAATTATTAGTAATCTTATGTAGCAGAAAATGATGTTCATGATATCTTAAGGAGATAGAGCAAAACACAAAATCATATCCATGTTGTGAATACAGCTATGTAAAACACTGAAATAGTAAGTTGAGCCAGGTCTGTAAAAAAATACAGAAAAACAGTGTGACTTACTGAGTGACAGACTGTTAATAAAGATTTGGTTCTTGTTTTCTGATAATGTCATTTAATGCAACAGATATTTTTAGTTTTTACAAAGCTATCTTAAGTATCCAAAAGAGTCAATCTGAGCTCTAGGGGGTGTGGCCACTTTAGGTGCACAGGGACTCACAGAACCAAAGGAGAGAGGCATCACTCTGTGACATCAGCAGCCACCCAGGCCGTCCCACCAGAACTCTAAAAGTACACCTGCTCACACGGAGTAACGGGGATTGCTGGCTAGAGTGTAAATTGGCAATCCTCTTTGGCACAATCTAGAAAAGTCAGACTTTCTATGACTCAGAAAGTCCACTCCTAAGCATTTACTCTGGAGAGACTATTTGCACATTTGAACAAAAAAATACAATATGTACAAGGTTGTGAGTAGTAGTACTATTCCTATTCACCCAAGACTGAAAACAACTCAAATGGTCAACGAGAGTAGAATGGATTAAAAATGGGCAAACACAAGTGTAATCACACCTTACTTTATAACAATGAATGTGTACCAAACTAAATGTAGAGTCAACAAAATGAATGACGCTCGTAAACATAATGGCTAATAAAAGAAGCAAGACATATGACTCCATAAAAAAGTTTAAAAGCAGGCAAATTTACACTATTTAGAGATTCATACAAAACTGGTAAAACTATTATACAAAGTGAGGAAATTATTGATTCAAATGTCAAGAAACAGATACTTCTGAGGAGGGAAGGGAAGAAGGAAAGGGGCACATTGGGGCTTCCGACCTGGCAATGTTCTTTCTTGACGTGGTGGTTTTGCAGATCTTTTCTTTTATAATTTTGCATTTGCATTAAACAGTGTTCCATTTGTGTTTTATGTTCCTTTCTTTGTGATGTTATTAGTTTATATTTTGTAAAAGAGGAAACAGAGGAGATCCGAACAAAAAGGCCTGTCTGTGAGGGATGATGAAGAGGAGAAAACACATTTTCCAGAGAAAGAAACCACTTTCAGGTCATTGAAGTAGGAGTTGAAGGCTGGAGAAGTGAGCTGAGACCTTGATTAGTGAAACTGAGCCACCTGCAGGATTGGGTTATCCAGGAGTATGGTTCAGAAGCACTGTTTAATGAATAAACGTGCTCTTTTGAATTCCTCAAAGCAAAGTAATAGACCATCAGGAGATGTGCCTTTGAAAGGCTTTGAGCAGTGGAAATGAGAGCGCTCTGCAGGTCCTGGAAAAAGAGTCCTTTCTTCAGTTCATACCAGAACGTTCTCCTGTCAACAGAGAAGTCAAGGTTGCCGCTTCTGAATCCAAATTAGGGTTGTCTATCACTGTCATGAAGAGTCATGAACACCGGCATGCTTATTAACTGGCCAGTCCCCAGAGGGTTTGGTGGCCCGTGAATGTGCTCTGAGATGAAGAAGAAAGCATTCCAGGGACTACTAGCCTGTTGGCAGGACGCCAACAATTTTAAATGGAACCTCTAATCCCAGAGGAGTGACGAGTAGAGAGTTGTCACTGCATTTGGCCATGACCAAGGAGGCCACCTGACTTAGTCCCCTGGTTATAAATTACTGCCCAGGAAGATTTAAGTTAAGCCTATCAAGCCTTCCTCAAACTCACTAGGAACGCAAACTACCTAGCAAATCATTCAGTTGATTGGGAAGCATGAATGGTCTCCCCAAAACTAAGCATTCTACCATGAACCAGAAGGTTGTGTCGTCACCTGTGCATTGGAAAACTATCATTTAAATCTCAAGACCTGAGAATTCTCACTGCCTTGAGTTCAGTTTTGTGTTCCCGACACACTACTAAACTTGGAAAGAAGCAAAAGATGATTACTCAGCAATGTAATCATCAGAGCTTGACTTTTTTTTTTTTTTTTTTTTTTTTTTTTTTAGATTGATTTTCTTTGTCTAGGATATTTGCAACTCTGTAGGAGTGGAGGTCAGATTACAGATTCCTGTCTGATATAAATACAAGTAATTTCCATCCGGTACAACAGATAACCCCAATGGTTAGAGTGTGAACCTTTGGGACATTTACAAGTTTTGTATATAACCCAGCAATCTTACGCTACCACTGTCAGAAATACCCAGTTCCTCAAATGCTCTTTGGACAAGTTTTAAAACCAAGTGGACATTCATAAGGCTAAAAAAAAACAAACCCAAAAAACAAAAATGACCTTTGCTCTGTAAAATCCAGGTGAACAGGATAAACAAACTACTGACTTAGAGAAAATATTTGTGTGCCACATATCTGTAACTATCCTATATAATAAGAGAGGAATATGCTAATAACTGGATCACAGATCTGCAGGAGGGTGGGGCAGCAAACTACAAGCAGGCAGTGGAGAGCTACAGGAGGGGGCAGGGCAGCAAGCTATGAAGGGGGGAAGAGAGAAAAGGGGTAGGAGTAGCTACAGGAGGGCAGCAGTGACCTACTGGCACACGGATTTGTGTGCAAGGCTACTAGTAATATATAAAAAATAGAAACTCAGTACTAAAAAAACAAAACCAAATAATTGAAAAATGTGTCAGAGTCATAAACAGATACTTCAATGCAGATGGCAAATAAGCACATGAAAAGATGTTTGCCATTATTAGCTATCAGGTAAATTCAAATTTAAACCACAATGAGATATCACTGTATACCTATCAGAATGGCGAATAAAAATTAGTGACAACATTAAACCCTTGGCAAGGAATGGTGGAAAACTGGATCACTGTTACATTGCTGGTGAGAATATAAAATGGTACAGCCACTCTGGAAACAGTTTGGTAGTTTCTGTAAAAACTACTAGTAAACACACAAATACCATAAAGTGTAGTGACTACACTCTTGGGCATTTATCCCAGAGAAATGAATACTTAACATCCAAATGAAAACCTGTGCCCAAATGTTCATAGTAGCTTTATTCAAAATAGCCACAACCATAACAGCCCAGAGATCCTTCAACAGCTGAACGGTTAAGGAAACCATGCCACAGCCATACCATGAAATACTACTCAGAAGAGAGAGGGGGGCAGGGGGCGAGGAGAGAGAAAGAGAGAAACTATTGGTGCACGCAACAGCTTGGATTACTCTCCAGGGAATTATGCTGAGTTTGAAAAAGCCAGTCCTAAAAGCTTACTTACTGTATTATTCTATTTATTTAACACTTAAATGTTAATATTTACATTCCAATCTTTAATATATTTTAACATTTTCAACATTTAATGTTCTATTTATTTAACATTTGATATTTTAAATTAGTTAAATTTAAACATTTATTGAAGCTATTTAATATAAAATTTTAGAAACAGGGAACATATTGGTAGTTTCCAGGGGTGAGGATCAGGAGGGAGGGTGGAGGGGAAGGGAGAGGTGTGGGTATAAAGGAGAACAGGGAGGATGCTTTTATGGGGTAGGAACTGTTCTGTATCTTGCTTGTGATGATGGATACACCAACCTACATGTGTGATAAAATTGTATAGAATACCCACACACACACACACACACACACACGAGTACTATAAGATAAGAAACTGTACAAGATCAGTGAATTGTATCAATGTGAATATCCCAGTTATAATATTTACTACAGTTTTTGCAAGAGGTTACCAATAGGGTAGAAAGGGTATGGAATGTTTTTCTGTATCATTTCTTACCATACAATGATCTCAATTAACATTTCAATGAAAATAATACATGATCTCTATAGAAAACAAAGAAATTCTTAAAAAATAATAAAATAACCTTCAATTTCATAGCTTAGAAATAAACATCTGCTAAAAATTTAAAGTATGTCTTTCCAGCCTTCAAAAATTCATATTAAAAACATTGGTACTGCACTGTTTTATAAGCTAGTGTTCTCATTTAATATACTGTGAGCAGTTTTCCATAGCATTATATAGTCTCCTAAAACATATATTTTTTCAAATATATTTTTTTATTGATTTCAGAGAGGAACGGAGAGGGAGAGAGAGATAGAAACATCAATGATAAAAGAGAATCATTGATTGGCTGCCTTCTGCATGCCCCATACTGGGGATCAAGCTCTCAACCAGGGCATGTGCCCTGACTGGGAATTGATCCATTACTTCCTGGTTCAACCACTGAGCTATATACCAGTTGGGCTAAAACATTATTTTTAATGGCTGCATATTATCCCTTCATATGTAAAAACAAAATCTACTTACCTAATCCCTTGTTTTGTTCTTTTTCCCTATTATGAGAAATGTTCAATGAGTATCATTGTAATAGATAAACTTTTGCCCAATATCACTGAATATTTCCCTCACAAATTGTAAGTGGAATTGCTGCTTTTCAAAGGGTATAAGCATTTTTAAGACTTTGATACTTATCACTAAAATGTGCTGAAGACCACAATTGACAAAAACAGGCAGTTGGAGAGTAGCCTCAGGTGACAGGGCGGTGAGAAGGGAGGTTGGAAGAGTAAGCGAGTCCCCAGGGAAGAGGTGGGAAGCTTTCGCAGGGCTGGTGTTGGCTACACATTCCGAAAGGAGGGCTTCCTCCAGGGAAGAGGGAGGGAAGGCGGGAATGTGAAAGGAGCCCACACCCTTGACATTCACCCAGAGGCTCCGAGGTTCATTGGAAAAGATGCATGAGAAGCTATGTCAAAGGCATGCAAACATAAAGACACACAACCACAAAAGGAAACAGCTTTATAGATTTCCCTTAAATCCTCAGGCCTGTGAGTTTCTTCAACAACGTTCTTGAAAAATCAAACCTTTGGCGTCACTGCCATAGTGAGGCTGATCTTGAATTCCAACATGGGGGCAGGGAGTGGATTGGGGAAAGGGAGATTACCTTTTATGTCAATTCTTACCAGCTCACACAAATCCTTTTTATTTCTTTGTGTTTTATGGGGGTTGTGATGGAACAATTTTCATGGTTCTACTGATTAGAAAAGCAATGTGTGCTTATTGTTAAAAAATTAATGATATAAAGAAAAGAAAAAGGTGAGCTTCTCCTCTCACCCTGCAACATGGTGGCAGGTCTTGTCCAGATTTTATCATACTCTTCTATCATCAGCATTTTTACTTAACAGAAAGTTATGGGCACTTATTTGTGTCAGTGAATGTAGCGCTCGATCATCTTTACTAACAGCTCCATAGCAATCCACTTTATTTTCTGTACCATCATTTATTCAACAAATCTAGTTGATGGGTATTTAGGCCATTATAGTCTCTTTCTATTATACAGCATCCTTGACCTAATTGTTCCCAAAGCATTAATCTCCTAAGAAAAGAATTGTTGAACCAAATGACACATATATTAAATTTTACTACCCATTTTCATATCTCCACTGCTTGTTTATAGCCTTTGTTGTGTCTTTCAGCAGTGCTCAGCATTTTTCAGAAATCATTTTTATTTTGTGCTATTGTTCCTTGTTCCATTTCACAATTGGTAGGACATTGGTTAACCTGTTAACTGAGCAGGACGTACAAATATGTCAAACGTAAACAATATCAGGAACGGGTAGGATGTATGAATACGTCCTGGAAATATATGTTGTGCCCTGAGAAGGACGGTATATATTTTTTGTAATCTTTATAATTGTTTGTAAAATTTGTAATTTTTTAATTCAATGTTTCCATTTTTTTGTTGGTATTCTTTTCTATTTTTTTGTAATTTTGTATTTTCCTTTGTGCTTTATATATAAATAAATGAAAATATATATATAATTTATTTTAATTAAGTATAAATTAAAAAAAATAATATGAAATTATGTCCTCCGGGCATGACATACTGACACGTCCTAGTGAAAGAGTACATGCCCATTACAGGTTACGTAATTAAAAAGGGAACTCCCCGGTTATTAAGTTAACAGGGAACTCACCAATTCTCAAATGTGAGACATCTTTTATTCTTTAGATGTTAGATCTTTCTAGGAGCATCAGACATCAAGCTGCTGGCAATTGAAAAGGAGTGAGGCTCCATGTTCTCGCTGATCATTGTCATATAATTAAGTTTCTCTTATGGTTGTTTTGGTGAAAGTGAGTTAGGGAGAAAAGCACAATTTTTTTTAGTCTTGGTTTTCTTGAGCTGCATAAGAGAATCTGGAAAGGAGCGACCGAGACCAATGACTACCTTTCCTTTGTGCAGAACACTATGTAAAGAGATCAAAGTCTTGGCGGTAATCTCTTCCTGAACCACGCAGCTGCGTTTTCTTCCTGTATCTATTATACCTTTAAACCTTGCCAGACTTAAAAAAATGAGAGCCAGAGATTACAAGAAGCTCAACCACAATCACGTGGATGGCAGGAGGTCAGATCTATTGGCCCCACTCAAAGAATAGCAGCATAACAGCTGAGCAAATTAGAATGCATTACACTTAGTTCATGGACTGCAGGCTGAGCTGGACCGGACTGAGAATCAGGCCATGCGCCTAATGGAAGGTCAATGGGAAAAAGAAAAACCAAACAGACTGTGCAGTCATGGGAGGACAGTCTTCAAAATCTCAGATTGGGGCTGTGATCATCCATGACAGTGACAGTGTGTGGCTGCTAAAGAAAAAAACACATTCAATTGCTAGGAACAACAACAACAACAAATAGGTGTCTGACATCAATGGAATCTTCTCTCCAGCAGACTGTAAATCTGAATATTTTAATTTTCTTGCTTTCCCCTTCTTTCCTTCATTCCTTTTATCCTAAGTGCTAAAAGCCCAGCAGCAAATGAAACCTTTATCACTTATTTCTCTCTCTGAATGCTTTCCTCCCTTGCCTACAAACTATGTGAGGTTTTCCCCATTCAAAGGATTTCTTCTTTCAACAATGTTCTCCTTTATTTATTTTTTGAATAGTTTAAATGCAGTGAATACCATAGTGTCAGCTCCTCAGCAACTAAGTGTTGTCATAAATATAACAAAAGCAATCCAGGTTGGTATTGCAATAAAATCTCAATTACAGATTTCAGCAAGTGTTCTACATGACCCAGCAATTTTACTTTTATTCCCTAGAAAGCTTGAGTTTCCATTCTCTTTAACTGTTTCTCTGGAATCCTGTTCCCGTCACTCTCAGAAGAACACCTACTGCAGACATTATAGGTGTGTCTTCTTACAGAATCCTAATTTTGTATCAGTGAGATGGCAACACGTTTGGGCTAAACCTTCCATTTTTATCCTGTGTTATGTGAACCTTTAGGGAAACTCTAAGACTTGCCAGGAAAATATGAATACAGGTCCTCAACCACCTTTTGTAAATTTTTCTGAACTGATCCACTTGAACAAGCCCTCCCATTCCTTAGTTCTTGCCTCCCCTTTTGCAATTACCCTTCTTTGAGATTATGGAAGAAATTACAATAATACATGCACCTTTCATAAATCTCACTGTGTGGTATTTTACGCTGATGTGACCTATGATGTTCTAAATCAAGAGATATTTCAAAATATTGATATCAGAGAAACTTTTTAAATGAAGGCACCATAAACTCATGATAGGGTTTCTTGTCTTTATAACTTATTTCTATTAAGAGTTAAGCATAGTTTTTAAAATGGGGCATTTGAACTCCATTGGGATTTTTGAATAAAGATTCATTGTAGTGTATGGTAGTGAGAGTGATGACAATATTAATTTAATGACTTAGGAATGTTAAAGATGAAGTACCTGATTTTATCCATGGAGAGGCTCCCAGATTTCCCCTTTCTATCTTGAAATTCATATATTTAAGATGGTAAAAAGCATGATGGCAAACACCAGTCAGCATCAAAGCTAGTCTCTCTGAATCTCACTATGCACGGTAGTGAGAAAACACTTTTGAATGAGTTCTTTCCTTTTCCTGTGTCTACAATTGTGCAGATTTTGTTGGATTTAAGAGAGAAAAAGGTGAAAACTTCTATGCTGGCTTCCAACAGGTAAACAATATAGCTTAGAATAAAAGGAACATGGATCAGAGTTCAAGTTTTAGTCATTTGTTTAGGCTAGTAGGAAAACATTCTCCTAATATTTATTAAAATAGTATTGGATTTAAACTCACATTCACTTTTTCTTAAGTAAACATCTCTTACTGGCTGTCAGCATCAAACACTTCTCTGCTTATGTGTTTATACTTACCATCCTTGTAAATGTTGGACTATCCCAACAAGAATATGTACTAGATTCCACTGTGCACTTAACAACTAGTGCAGCGACATTGCACAACTCCAGGGGGAACTTTTCAAGCAGCCCTAGTAGTAACAATCCTTAATAATCCTTTCGTAATCCTGGGTTTTCAAAGGGCCTATTACCTTCTGCTCCTCTTTTTCTCTTATTTTCTGTAGCTTTTCACAAAGTAGATTCAACTACACTATAAAAGGTAGATCTCTATTGATGTGCAAATGTGGGACAATAAGTTCTTTAAATGCAACCTAGAATGTAAGGCTGGCTTCATTTTCTAGCAATATTTAATTCTAACTATGTCAAATGGATAGCTATAAATGTAATCATTTTCAATCATGAATAAAATTATTTATCTATCTATAAATTGTAATTCCCAAGTATCTGCTTCCTGGTATACCTGTTTTACCTTCCTTTGGACCTAAAAAATATAATTTTGGGTATGAATATCTATGTTTTTGTTTATAGATGAAAAGAAAATAAAATCTAAATATACAATTTCCAATTTTACAGTGTTTTAACAGGTTTGATCCAATTTAAGCTCCATAAACAAGGTGAAATTAAATGAGTGGTTGGTATAATTAATAGTCATTTAGTAAAAGACCTCTTTTTTTCTCAATGTTCTCCTGAGAACATGATTTTTTAAAAACTTGTTTGAGAGAGAGAGGAAGAGAGAGAGAGAGAGAGAGAGAGAGAGAGAGAGAGAGAGAGAGAGAGAGAGAGAGAGAGAGAAACATCAATGTGAGAGCTGAATCAGTTGCCTCCCATAAGCGCCCTGAGTACATGCCGGGACTGGGGATCAAACCTGCAACCTTTTGGTATATGGGACAATACTCAAACCAACTCAGCCACCCACCCAGAGCAGTAAAAGACATTTCATAAGGCCTTCTTAATTTTTTTCACAGGTATTGAGAAAATAAGCGAATAATATCTGGTTAACAAATTTCTTTGCAAATCAGGTAGATTCCAATTTTTCCTTTCAAACCAAATTGAAAGAGGACCTAATTAAGCATAATAGATAACTAAAACTAATTTTGATTATAGGTAACTGCGATTTTGTTATGTAACTCAGAAAGAACTAAAAAAGTTGAATAGCAGTGCATGCCAAAACTCCTTTTATTACCATCAACCTACTTGCATGAACAAGGTTTTTCGCATTTATATCCATAAAAACAAAAAAATAGGAATAGACTTGATGCTGAACCCTGTTTCTTTTTAGCCACAAATGATATTCATCCACAGATAAAGAAACTAATTTTAAAAGATCCTATGCATTTTATCAAAAGACACATCTAATAGATTTTTACTTTGCATGTTTAAAAAACATTATATATATCATATATTCTGATCTGTGCTGTTCTTTTAATATATTTTTTATCAATTTCAGAGAGGAAGAGAGAGTGAGAGATAGAAACATTAATGATGAGAAAGAATCTTTGATCAACTGCCTCCTACCTTCCCCACACTGAGGATTGAGCCCACAACCTGTGCATATGCTTTGGCCAGGAATCAAACCATGAGCTCCTGGTGTTAACATTTTGAGCTCATTTATTCAATTTTATTAAAATAGTAAAATTTCATCCATAAGCATGAAGTGGTCACTCTGTGACTGCAGCGCCATGTGACAGAGTGACCACTTAAAGACTTCGAAGTATAAACATATTGTATTAGGATAAAATTCTCTGATAGGAATAGAATAAAAATGTGACTTTAAGAAGAAAAATAACTGATGAAATGTCCAACTGCTAAAGAGGAAGTTGACCATGTTTTGTTGAATAATAGTATTAAACCATTATAGTATTTGTGTTCCACTAGATACATTTGAAAGAATGATATGAGTAATTTAATATCAATTTTATATTATAGCAGAAGTTACATTTTTATTAACCATGTAAACTGTGTGAAAATGTTTAGATGTTAACTTAAACAGATGAAAGGAGGTAACTGATTTTCAAAATTCTTCTAGAGAATCCTAAGCAAAATAGCTACATATTACTTTTGTAAGCCAATCATAGTATTCCTGCTCTCCTTTGCCAGGTATTGATCTAGGGTTAGCATGTGACCAAGTCCTACCCAGTGAGGCCTCAGAGGGAAGTGGCAGAGGGTTTCCTTAGAGAAGAATCTTCTTTCCCTTATTGTTATATTTTCTTGTGAGAATGCAACTATTTTTGCAGATGCAGCCATTATACAGCCTTGAGGGAAGAAGTATCTTTGACACAAGGAGAATGATGGGATGGAAGGATGGAAAGGATGATGTTGCTGAGCTACTGATCCATCCCTGAATGCTCAGCCCTGGATTTCACATTAAGGAAGGAAAAAATAAAACTTTATTTGTTTAAGCCAATTTTGATTGGATATTCTGTTACTAGCAGCTAAAGCATCTACACTGACTCACCTACTTAACTCATCTGACAGTGAATAATGTCACATTCATCAGACAGTAACTCCCTACCAACAAGCCCTCTTTCTCTCCTGTTGTCGCAATAGAGGAGACATCCCGCCACAGTTCCAAAGTCATTCTGCCACACATTACCTTCCTTCCATTTCAGGACCTTGCTCCAGTGGTTATGTTCTGTTTTGCCTCTTTAGCCTCTTATTCTCCAGTCATACCTTCCAAACTCCACTCAAACATTTTCTTATGTCTCCTACCCTCAAACAAACAACCACCAAAAATACCTCCCTTGGTGATACATCTCCTCTGCCTGTATTCCCAGGCAAGATTCAGAAGAGTTATTTGCACTCCCTGTCTCTTCCTTGCATTCTTTTACCCCCACCAATCTATAAAAACAGTTCTTACTAAGGTCACTGTGACATTCATGCTACTAAATCCAAAAGATACTTCTCAGTCTCATCATATCTAACTTCTTAGCAGCGTTTGACATTGTTGACTACTGACCAATTCTTTTGGCTCCTATGAGAGCACACACGCCTGGCTTACTGTCAACCCTGTGGCCAGATTCCTGGCCTGGCTCCTCCTTCTCAAGGCACTTCTGAAAGCCGGGCCTCCTCACAGCTCTACTGTGGTCCCTCGCTTCTTTTCTATTCTGTTCTGTCTTCCCAGACTAGTCCCATCTGTTTAAGCCACCAACTCTCAAATATGTATCTCCAGTCTGATTTCCTCGATTAGCTCCAGATTTGCATAGATAGATGCTGACTTGAATTCAATATTCAAATGACTCACGGATACCTCTAACTTAAGACTTATAAAACCAAAATCTTAATCTGTATTCACTCATATGTGCTCCTCCTTTGGTGTTCCCCAGCAATAAATAATACTGTCATCTACCCAATGTTCTTGCTAGAATCCTTGACATATTCCTTACTTTCAATCTCATCTCTTTCTCTTAACCCCCAATTCAATCCCAAATAAGCCATTACCAAGTCCTACAGATTTCACCTGTAAAATACTACCAGCATGGATCCACTTCTCTCTGTTTATACTCTAACCTAGGGGTGTCGAACTCAATCAGAGAAGGGGCCAAAATCTAAAATCCAGCCTAAATCGCGGGCTGAATGGTTTACTGAACAGTCATAAACTGTCATTGTGATGGAAACGCAGCGGAGTGCAGTGATGACAGCGCGGTGCGGGCCACATTGCAAGGCCTGGCGGGACGGATTTGGCCCGTGGGCCTTGTGTTTGACACATGTGCTCTAACCAAATCCAAACCACCAAAGGCTCTTACAATAGTTTCTTACCTGGTTTCCCTTCATCTTTTTTTAATCTATTCTTCATACAGGAACCAGGGCAATGGTTGAAAAGATTAATTTAGTAACATTGACGCAAATGCTTCAGTGGCAACCCTGGATAAAAATCTGCTCTCTTTAATATTGCCTTTAGTGTATTTCATAATTTACCTCCCACCTACCATCCCAATCTCATCACTCGTATCTTCCTTTGGCTCACTGTAACCCAATCACATTTGCCTCCTTCGGTTCCATGAGGGTTCCGAGTTCTTTGTTTATTTAAGGTCTGTTCAGTGTACAATACTTTTTGCCAGGCTTTGCCTTCTAGCCTAAATTTAAGTGTCATTTCCAAAGAAAGTCCTTTCCTGATACTCAGTGCAAGTTATACCCCTACAATTACCTTACACACATGTTTATCATTAGCCATATTCATTTCCCACATTTCAAACAATGCTGCTGTGGACATTTTCATACGTGTACACAAGGGTTTCTCTAAGGGAATGCTTTTCAATTTGTAGGTCCCAACTTGCTGGTAAGTAGTCAATTAAAAAAAGAAAAAACAAGAAGAAAGAGTTCAGCCTGTGTGGCTCAGTGGTTGAGTGCTTACCCATGAACCAAGGAGTTACTGCTTCAATTCCTGGTCAGGGCACATGTCCAGTAGAGGGCATGTAGGAGGCAAGCAACCAGTGCTCACTCATCAATGCTTCTCTCTATCCCTCTTCCTTCCTCTCTCTCTAAAATCAATAAGAATATTTTTTTAAAAAAAGGAAGAAAGAAAAATAATAAAAGAGAATAGAATAGAATGGGAAACACTAGGATATATTTCATATAACAAGTATAAGCTTTGTTTTGTTTCATTGGATTTTCCATGGATCACATGGTAAGATAGATTTATTACTGAAGGTCAAAGTCAAAACAGATTGGAAAGCCACTATTCCATAGTACATTTTAGGAATGGATAACTTGGGTCATAATATTCAGTTGTAATTTTAACCACAAATACAGCAAAGCAAAAGTTCAAATGAGAAAGTGTGTGTGTGTGTGTGTGTATATATATATATATATATATATATATATATATATATATCCATCCATCCATCCCTTGGTTTACTCATGTTAGTTTCCATAAACTTTGCCCTTGGTTTACTCATGTTAGTTTCCATAAACTTTTGTTCATATTAACAGTACCCCTTTTAAGGGGGGGGGGGATTCTTAAAGTAAAATATCTCACAAATACTGTAAAAGAAGTTATTTATGTAGAAATCAGTGTTATTTAAGCACACAGCACGCTGACAGAAACCAGGAGGTCTGAAGTCTTAGCACGCTATCTTTTTTCATAACTTTCCACATCACCAATTTACATTATGGCTAGAAATAAATCCCCCATGTTTATTTAAAAGTTAAAAGTGCAAAACCCATTTGTTTTATTGTGTAAAACTTTCCTGGCTGCTTAGGATAGTAATCCCCAATCCATGGACAGAATACCATCTCCATGTGCTGTTTTCTATTCTCAGTTCCATGTGGTGCACTTCTGCCCTTTGACCTACCTTTACTCCACAGCAAAGATCTGTGACTGCGCCAGTCCTACCGAGCCAGAGCAGACAGCTGCCTCTGTGCAGGACTTGAAGGAAACTGAAGGACAATCTACCCTCAAATATCTATCCTACTGCCTGACTTCCCACCCTTAGAGTGACTTGTTTGGATTCAGCAGAAGGCCCTCGTTAAAATCCAAATATTTTGCGTAGAAAGAAATCACATGTTTAAACCATTAGTTTTAAAAGCAGGATCAGGACTTGAGTAAATGGGTTGGAAATAAGTTGGCTCCTTGGACAGGCTGAGGTGGGAAGCCACAATGGTGGCTTTAGTGAGCAGGCAGTCCGAGTTTCCCACTGGACATGGAAACAAAGGGCTGGAGACAAACTCTTCGTAATTCCCACTTTGGCCCTGCCTGTGAGCGCTGTTCCTGATTCTGTGGGGCCATGCCAGCTCTGTTCTATTCGACCTCGTTTACATACTGCAACCATGGGGAGGCCCGGTCCCACACTCATTTTCAAACACAGCTCCTCAGAAGTCAATAATATCTGGTATATGGAAACCAACCCGGTTTGGACCCCCATCTGGTTTATGTGTCACCCCTTTATTTCTATTGAAATTACCTTTAGAACTAGCCTGACCCTTCTTTGAGCCAGCTTTATTTTTTTTCCATCAACCCCAAATAGATAATCCCCTTGAGAGAAACCAGTATTGCCCTGTGTCCTAGGCCAGCAATGAAAAGAGGAATGCTGGATTTCAAAAGCAACAAAAGAAAACAAAACCAGACAGAGAACAGTTCTGTTTCTTGGGACACATCAACTTTACACTGCATTGTTGGAGTCACTTTTTATTGAAAATGACAAACAGATAAAAATCCCTCCAAAGCCGATGTAGGAAGTCTTTTGGTAAGAATAGCAGTAAAGAAGACTCAGGTACAGGGTGAGATTGCTGTGCTGTGTGTCAGTTGTCGGGGGTGAGCTGTCACCAGTCTATCTGCTTACGATGTACAAGATGTGGCCTGCTTTGGTGCCCAGGGGCCCAGGGACTCTGATGGAGGCAGGCTGGAGAGAGACAGTTCCTCACCTTCAGAGTCCAGGACTTCTTCTTCCCTATCACTCCCTCCTTGGCAGGGTCTTGATTAAACTAACTCACAATGAGGAATAAATGACAAATGTGGCACCTTGTTTGCTTTTAATTATCCTCCTAGTGAAAATGCATAATACTCATTAGCATGTAATATATACCTATACTAACAAAAGGGTAATATGCTAATTAGACTGGGCATCTTCCTGACAAAGCTGGGGGGCATGGCCACCTTGCAAACAGCCCACAGTACCTCACCTATGCTGGCCCTGCCCCCAGCAGGGACCCCCACCCTGATGGGGGCGTGCTAGCCTGCAAACTGCCCCAGGCTCCTCACCCAGCCGGATCCCACCTCCCAGCGAGGACCTCCCCCACACAGATCCAGGGCCCCTTCAGGGCAGGCCCCGCCGGCTCCCACCCATGCACCAGCCCTCTATCTTATATAATCTTATATAATAAAAGGATAATACGCAAATTGACCCTACTGGCAGAACAACCACTGAACCAGTCACTATGAGGTGCACTGACCACCTCTCGGTCCGTTTCCCCGGCCATCAGGCACTGATAACCTGATGGCGAATGGGGAACCAGTGAGGGGCAGGGCCAGCTGCAGGCAGCTGGGGAAGATGGCCCTGATTGCAGGCCAGGCCTACGGACCATACCTGTGCACGAATTTCATGCACTTTGCCTCTAGTTAGTACATAATGCACAGCAGATATTAGTGCCCTCATTTTCCAGAGGAGGAAACAAAGGTCAGCGAAGCATGTGACCTTCCCAAGACCATACAGCTATTCGGGGGCAGAGTCAGGATCTAAACTCAAGTCTATCTGAGTCCAAAGACATGAGCTAAACTAACAACTTCCTGAGAACAGCTGCTTGCTAAGAGGCCTGTGCCATCATGCATTCCTTCCCCAGAGCACCTAACGGCCTCTGTGCAATTCCAGTCCCTGTGTCTTGGAGATGGTACAGCCAGAAGACTACACAGATGGCACATGCAGTTTTGAAAGGCACCCTTCAGGACTCAAAGTATGATTCTGAGTACCAAAAGTGGACACAATTTGCATTTCATGCTTTCAACTAGGCTGTACTCCCAAGTGCAGAAGGGAAGACCAGCATGCCCTTTGGAAGCCTTGATTTTTCTGTGATTCGGAGCCCTGAATGGTGGCAGTGGTCTTTAGAGAACCCAGGAGCAGGAGTTTGTAGCCTCCCATGGGCCTCCATGATAGCATTCCAAACCCCAGGCCCCTCTGGGAAGCACAGAGATCCTCAGGGAGTGGGTTGGTGATATGGATGTGGCCTGAGGATATTCCTAGTTGCCAAATAGGGCTTGAGGCTGGAGGATGAGGAAAGGAGAGTTGGTTTCAAGGTGTTTTACAAGATCTAAGTGTCTGACAACCAATTTCATCTGTAAAGTAAAACTATGTTCTCAAAAAGCCCTGGGGAACCCCACCCTAGTGTCAGCCTATTTTTTCTCTGGATTTTCTGAAAATGTACTAGTAGAGTGGCTGACATAGCCAGAACCCATGTTCCTAACATCCTCTACACCATATTAATCATATGTGTGTGCGTGTGCGTGTGCGTGTGCGTGTGTGTGTGTGTGTGTGTGTGTTTACCTCTGCTTGGTAATCATTAAGGAAATAATTGCCACCATTTTCTAAAGACAATTTCTTCACCTATGAACCATATGATTTCACTCATATATGGCATAAAAAATAGAAAGCAACAAATAAACAAACAAAAACACTCATAGCACAGACAACAGTATGGTGGATACTAGAGGGGAAGGGAGATGGTGGAGGGAGAGTAAAGGGGGTCTCAAATATATAGTATGGTGACAGAAGGAAACTTGACTTTGGGTGATGAACACGCAATGCAATATTCAGATGATGTATTATAAAATTAAACACTTGAAACTTATATAATCTTATTAACCAATATCACCCCAATAAATTTAATAAAATTAACTCAAAAAGTCTCACCACATAATGTTTTGCATAGTAAGTTGTTTAAAGCACAAATGTAAGCAATATAAGGAAAAATATACTGACTTCCATTATAGCATTCTTTTTTCTATACTCTTCTTCATGGAAGATATAAATATACTTTTCTGCATTGCCATTTCATATAAATTATATTATTTTCTCAAGGATATTAGGAACTCCTTGAGGGAAAGGATTCTGTCCTGTGCAACCTGATACAAAATTCTGGGTGCTCAGTAGGAGCTCGTTAAAATCTTGATGAAAAATGAGTGATGTGGGACCTAGTACTGTATGCCGCTAATCCTGGGTCCAAGATAGATTTGGCTTGTTTGGAAAGTACCATCCAGCATCTTATGTCAAACTTTGACAAACATCCCTGGGAAGCCCCCAGAAGTTTCTCTGGCTGCTTTCTAAAGCTGACATCACCTGAGTGAAGCATTTGTGGGTCTCTGGAGACCAGGACCACGGGATTCACTTTCTCTTCCTCGTTCCTCACAGTGCAGCATTGACTGAAGGAAACTTATTTTTTGTAGCGGGCAGGTTAAGTTACAGATACTCACCTCTCCATTACTGATTCACTGGACATGAGTTGAGGGGCAATAAGCAGTCTTCTGAGTGGTACCATGAGTGGGATCCTTCTTAGCACCATCTTTTTCTCCCACCCTGTCATTTTTCCCTTTCTCCTCTCTTTTTTATGTGATTGAAATATAATTTATGGACAACATTATGTTAGTTTCAGGTATACAACCTAGTTATTTGATATTTTTGTATATTGCAAAAGGATCACCAAAATAAGTCTAGTTAACATCCATCACTGTATACAGTTACAATTTTTTTCTTGTAATGAGAAATTTTAAGATCTACTCTTCCAGCAACTTTCAAATACGTAATACAGTATTATTAACTACTAGGGGCCCAGTGCACAAATTTGTGCACCTTGAAAAGAACTGTGGGCCACGAGGCTGAGGTGGGCAGAGGGGCATGTCTCGGCCAATCCTCCACACCCCCTCCCGGCCCTTCTGGATACAGCACCAGTCCCTTGTCTATTGGCAGCCTTGCTCTTGTCACAGCTGCTCATGCACTGACGGTGTCAGCCCTACTCGTATTCGCTGATGGGGTGAAGTGAATGGGGCCAGAGCCAGCAGCAGGAATAAGCAATAAGCGGGGCTGGCACTGTCAGCAGGTGTGAGCAGTGGCTGCTGCCCCCATTGCCCCCTAGAAGCAGAGGGAGGTGAAGAAGCCCTCAGGGGCTATGGGGGCCAGCAGCTGTGCTTGTACCTCTGATGGCACCCAGCGATTGGGACCAGCGCCAGGCACTGGCAGTGGGTGTGAGTGCCCGGTGGGACTGTGGCATGGAGGGGGAGCAAAGAATTTTCAGTAACCACCAGAGGCTCACCCGAATGACAGTGACCAGCTGTGGCCAATGGCCGCCATGTTCCACGCTCTGCTGCCTTCTGCTGATGCCCACCATGTTCTGCGTGTGTGCCCCCAGTGGTCATTGCATGTCATAGTGACCGCTTGTTCTGCTGTTCAGTCTATTTGCATATTAGGATTTTATATATATAAATAGTCACATTACATTCTTAACACTTATTTATTTTATAACTGGAAGTTTGTTCCATTTGATTCTCCTTACCCATTTTGCCCACCCTCACACACCTCCACTCCCAACCTGCCTTGATAATTTGCCTTCCTTCTGCCATTTTGTTTTGAGATCTATGATTTCTAAAGATATAAAGTAACTTCTGTTCAGGACCTGAGTTTCTCCCCTGAAATTGTCTCTCCTCCTAACCATTGGAGCCCATCATCAACCAATGTCCTGACATGCTATTAAAATTAAGGCTTAATATTATGTACTCCCTTGATATCTTTTAAAATAAGATTAAGGCTCAGTATTATGTATTCTCTTGATATCTTTTAAAATCCAGAGGTCCACCGAAACTGGTTTGGCTCAGTGGATAGAGCGTCAACCTGCAGACTGAAAGGTCCCAGGTTCGATTCCGGTCAAGGGAATGTACATTGGTTGTGGGCACATCCCCAGTAGGGGGTGTGTAGGAGGCAGCTGGTCGATGTTTCTGGCTCTCTATCCCTCTCTCTTCCTCTCTGTAAAAAATCAATAAAATATATATTTTTTAAAATAATAAAATAATAAAATAAAAATAAAAAAAATAAAATCCAGAGGTCTTTGTATGGCCTAACTACAAGTTCCCCTCCCTACTCTATTCTTATGGATAAGGTCCCATAGCCAAACAACCCTTCTTATCAAAGGAACTGGGCACAGTGCCTGCCTATCCCTAAGGTTCCTTGCCAGCTCACAGAATTATTCAAACAAGCCAGTCACATCCTTCTGTTGGAATCAGGGGAAGCCTGCCTCCCACAGCCCCTGCTTGTTCACTCTGTCCCCAAGTACAACCCCCCAAGTGGCCCTGCATGCCATTCAGTGTCCTCTTCCCTCAGGCTGTATGTGATTAATAAACTGCTTTTGATTTCATCTGTCCAGCGTCGGGTGTCAGGTGTTTGGCTAGCCCCCTAATCCTAAGGTTCTTAGGAATCCTCTCTCACTGATGGAGTGAAGAGGAGGCAATTAAACACTTTATGCCCACACTATTCCTAAGTGAATCCTGAGTTGCCTCTACTAAGTTTTGTGGATTCCTCTGATAATTTAGAATGTAGATCTCTCTTCTGCAATGCATGTCACCTTAAGATTAGATTTACTTGGGTTAGCCAGAAAATATAGGTGAATGTTTATCTAACTTCTGATTGGGGAAAGCCAAAGTTCAAAAGCAAAGTAAAGAAAACATAATGGGGGAAAAGGTGATAGACTTAACTTTATAAAAGTGGCAAACTTTACACTAACTGGTTTGGCTCAGTGGATAGAGCACCAGTATACCGACTGAAGGGTCCTGGGATCAATTTCAGTCAAGAGCATATTCCTGGGTTGAGGGCTCAATCCCCAATAGGTGGCATGCCGGAGGCAGCTGATCAATGATTCTCTCTCAACATTGCTATTTATCTCTTTTTCTCTCTTTCTCTCTCCCTTCCTCTCTGAAATCAACAAAATATATATTTAAAAGTGGAAAACTTCTGCAGGCTAAATTTAAAAATCCCTCAGTTAAGTTAAAGGGCAAATTTGAGGAAAGATGAAACATATATAGCTGTTAAAGTGTTCATATTCGTACTGTTAAAGGAGCACTTACAAAAAAGACAGACTGAAACACACACACACACACACACACACACACACACACACACAAAGCGCAGATAAATGCCCGAATAGAAAGCTAACTATTTGAATAGAAAACTCATCAAAAGAAATGTTTAGGTAATTAACAAAAGAAAAAAACACAGCAAAGCAGCCATGTAGGTTGCTTGGGGGAAAAAACACATACACACAAACCACAAATAGATATACCCAAAAGGTCCATCATCTCTAACAAATAAGTAAGTGCAAATTAGAATAATATGAATGCACTATTTTTTTTTGCCTATAAAACTGACAATGAGTGGATTCTCCCACCTTGCAAGTCTTTGAAGAAGGCAGGTCTCCTCTCTCTCTCCATGGGAGGTGTACACCTGGTACTCTCATTGCCAACCCCTAGGCTTGGGCACTCAGATGTGACAACCCAAGGTTGTGTGTCTGTTGCCTGTCATGCTGACAAGCTGACAGAGAGCAGAATTCTTTCTGGTTGCAGTGCATCATCCAGTTTCAAGGAGCTCTAAGGGAGTGTTGCCAGCTTTGGTGTCTAGTGTCCAATGTCCAGGCCCAGCACCAGCAGTTGTGGCAAAGCAAGTACCGCTCCCATTCAGCCTCAGTGGCAATGGCAGAGGAGTCCTCATTGCACTGGGTCTGTGGCATGGTCTTGGCTGTGTCTCTGGCTGCACAGCCTTCTTCCATTCCTGCCCATTTTCTAAGCCTGTGACTGTAGCTCTCCTGACAAATTTGTAGAATGTACAATCCTTTGCAGTAAACTCCTGCAATGGTTCTGTTGCTTGACTGATATGGTAATATATAAAGAAAGCTCTCCAAACTATTAATAGTATTTTCACTTCTCAGGACATATCCTTAGATATGATTAGAAATGTGTGCATTTAAGTAAAAGTGTATCCTAAGCCCTGTTGAGAGTAGCAAAAACATGGAAATGATTGAATATTCTCCCATAGGGAATTAATGAAATTAATTGTAATATATCTATAGCCTAGACCAGAAGTTGCCAACTGGTAGTCCGTGGACCACTGGTGGTCTGTGAGGTCTGAAAGGTTGGTGACTGCTGGTCTAGACTATTAAATAATAATTAAAAATCAAGTTTTTAAAGAATATTAAGAAAAGAACCAAGATGACA
The DNA here is from genome assembly GCF_014108245.1 of Pipistrellus kuhlii. Classification (NCBI taxonomy): domain Eukaryota; kingdom Metazoa; phylum Chordata; class Mammalia; order Chiroptera; family Vespertilionidae; genus Pipistrellus; species Pipistrellus kuhlii. Next base: position 22,561,047 of record NW_023425404.1, on the reverse strand, counting down.
ACATAGGTAAATGCTATTATTTGCCACCTCCCACAACCACATCAAAATTATAATCAAAATACAGAACAACCATAATTAAGAACCACCTGAAATCTGACTGAATGGAAGTCCTACAACTAGAGAAGTAAAGAAAAAAGTACATCAAGACTGGTAGAAGAGGCAGAGGCATGGAATTGGCTGGTCCAACACCCACGTGTGACATTTTTTTTTTTTTTTAAATCAGTAGGGATATCACCACTGCAGAGGCCTCCCATAAGAAGCAAGGGATCCCAGCCCCACACGAGATTGCTAGCTCAGGGTTCCAGAGCTGGGAATAGAAGTCCCCATAACTTCAATATATAAAAACCAGTGGGGAAAGAGATTAACCAAAGATCTTATATGCATATATACATTTCCTATGTATGAAAACAATAGGTTGGTGAAAGCCTGAGGCAGGGCAGAAATAGATAGGAGGGATAAATGGGGGAGTAAAAGGGGAATATCTGTAATACTGTCAACAATAAAGATTTTTTAAAGAATATTAAAAGACATGAAAATACTCATGATGTAATATTGAATTTAGAGAGCAAAATGTTCATAAAAGTTTACTTTTTCATAAATAACCAAAATTTTAGCAGGTGTTTTCTTGGGACACAGATATGAGATATGGGATTATTGGTGAGGTTTGTTTCCTTTGTACTTATTGTATATTGTTCCATTCTTCATAATAAACATGCATTTTTTGCCAATTTCAAAAAAAGTAAACAAAAGCTAAGTTTTAAAAAATAGATTTATGTGAAGTTGTCAGGTAAATTCATTGGTCTTGTGTTTGGTGTGTGTTTGCTTTTTTGAAGTTTGTTATCAGATCAAATGGCAAAGTACAGAGAAAATTCAACAGACTTCTGAAGAGATTTAATACTCCATTTTTTGTATGTTATAGACTGATGCTTGCATGTCCCCTTCCCAAAAAATCATAGGTTGAAGCCACAAAATGATGATATTTGGAAGTTGGGTCTCTGGGTAACTAGGTCATGAAAGTGGAGCCTTATGAATGGAATTAGTTCCCTTATAAAAATAGACCCCAGAGAGCTATCTCACTCCTTCTGCCATGACACAACAAGAAGATGGGCATCTATAAACCAGGAGGCAGGCCCTCACCAGACATGTAATCTCTGGCACCTTGATCTTGAAATTCCCAGCCTCCAGAAAGCTAAAAAATCAATTTCTTCAATTGTTCAAAAGCCACCAAGTCTGGGGTACTTTGTTATAACAGCTTGAACTAAGACACTATTTTTTCCACAACTACCCAAAGAACCATCTCAATATAACAATGGTTTTAACTTAGAAAACTTGCTTTAAAAAAAAAAAAAGTAGCCTGAAAATTATTTGTCCATTTATCTTTAGCAGGTAGTTAACAAAACAAAATTCAGGTCTAAGCTGGGGAAAAGATCAGAAGATAGGTGTATGGGTTGATGGAGAGACTCACATGAGGAGGGCAAAGGGTCATAAAGGCAAAATAAATTCTAAAAACCTAGAGAACACAAACATATCACCATTCACCACTGAGGGACCATGATAATTGTCTTTGCCTTATGCTGATGCCATTCTTAACAATACTTATTACAGTGGCAAGATGCTGTGCTGTTTATGAAGTACTTATTCTTTGGCACATATTATAATTAGGCTCATTTTGCTGAAGAGAAAATTAAGCCCTAGAGAAGGTAAATGATTTATTAATATTAAATGTCTTATGCTTCATATGTGACAGAACTGGGCCTACAAACCAGGTCATTTGTTTTTTTCATGATTCTTGGAGATGGCAGAGCAAAGTGATTAAAAGCTTGGGATTTGGAACCACACAAATCTGGGAATGCACACAAATCAGGCCCTGCATAACTGTGTCAACATAGGAAAATTGCCTACCCACTCTCAGCCTCAGTTTCCTAATTATTGAGGTGGAAGTAAAAACACCTACCTTGGAGAGTCCCAGTGAGGATAAAAGATAACTGTTATTACCCCTCTCATCTTCTTGACAAGCCTTATGTTTAATCTTTGGGACTACAGCCCTGTTGTGGCTGAAATCGTATCATTGTAAAGTTCATAGGTTGAAGTCCTAACCCCAGCACCTCAGAATGTGATCTTATTTGAAAATAGAGTCTTTGCAGATGTAATAAGTAAAGAGGAGGTCATATTGAAGTGTGATGGGGCCCTAGTCCAGTGTGACTGGTATCTTCATAAAGAGGGGAAATTTGAAGGCAGACATATTCAGGGAGAATGCCATGTGAAGATTTTAGTTATGCCAAGGAACTATCAGAGTTCATAGAAAGGCCTGGAGAGATCTTTCCCCATGGCCTTCCCAGGGAGCATGGGCCCCTGCTGATACCTTGATTTTGACCTTCTGATGCCAAACTGTAAAATAATAATTTGTTTTTTTTTAAGCCAGCCAGTTTATAGAACTTTGTTATGATAACCTGAGGAAAGTAGTCTGAAAATATTAAATGGAAAATTTTAGAAATAAACAAGTCATCGTTTTAAATTGCATGCCGTTCTGAGTAGTGTGCTGAAATTTATGCCACCCGGTTTGGTTCCACCTTCAACGTAAATCATTGCTTTGTCCCGAGTAACTACACTGTATATGCTACCTGCCCGTTAGTCACTTAATAGTCATCTGGGTTATCAGGTCAACTGTCCAGTCTCACAGTTTTTGTGTTCAAGTAACCCTTATTTTACTCAACAATGGCCCCAAAGTGCAACAGTAGTGATTCTGGCAGTTCAGATATGCCAAAGGGAAGCCTTAAGGTGCTTCCTTTAAGTGAAAAAGTATATATGTGTATATAGGAAAAAATATAGTATATATACAGTTTACTACTATATCAGTCACAGGCATTCACAGGGGATCTTGAAATTTATTCCCTGCATGTAAGAAAGGACTACTGTATATGCATTAATTTCCTTTTACTGCCGTTAAAAAATTACCATAAACTTGGTGGTTTTAATACACAAATTTATTGTCTT